>NC_135501.1:77574648-78174648 GCF_052857255.1 Amblyomma americanum | reverse complement strand
GAGGACAGAGAAAAACGTTCGCATTTTTTACTTAAGTGCAATTCTCTAGAGAGAGAACAAAAGTTTACTAAAGAAATAGAGAGCTTCACTCAACGTAGTTTGTGAATACCGATATCTACGTGGACCACAGCCGTATAGGCCGGGATGCCCCAAGATCCCGCCGCCTCGCGAGCCCGGCGTCCGAGGGCAGCTTGTCGTGTCGCACTCGAGCACTCGAGGAGAAAGATCTCCCAAGCCTCTTTAGTGGGGGTGGAGTGGGGAGGGAAGTGGGGACTGTGTTGACAAGCCCATGCCATGTGCGATAGAGAACACAGCTCATCACAGATTTGACATAAACTATTCACTTTCGGGGCATACCGAGCAGCTATGGCGGTACACCAGTAGGTGTTCGTCTGTAGCTGTCGCCGAGTGCGTTCGTCTGCCTTCGACAGCCCCTTTGCCGGAGGAAGGAACTGGTTATACCTGTCTTTCTAATTTTCGACGATATCTCGAAACCGCAGAAGCGGTCGGCTAGGCTCATCGGTTGGCGAGGAGGTGGTAGTAGGTGTCAGGAGGATAAGCGCTCGGGCAGCCGCATTCGCAGCTTCGTTACCACGGGGTTCCTGGTAGGCTGGCGCCCACATGATGCGTCTAGGCAGGCTTGGGCTCGGAAACCTTATCGGTGTTGTAGAGTATATGTCAAATGCTAGAGGACATACGTCGTAGCTGTGATAACTCTCGCAGTCGAAACGTGAGTCTGAGATGACAACCTTTTCATTGGGGGTCTACGACCGCGAGGGCGAAAGCCCATTGGTTTGCAAGTTGTGGTGGACTACGGCTGCCAGGTAGTGGCCGGATGGAGTCGGAGCTGCGATGTCAAAGCCTTGAAAATTGGGTTTTAGGAAATGAAGTGGGCCCCGCCGCGGTGGCTCAGTGGTTAGGGCGCTCGACCACTGATCCGGAGTTCCCAGGTTCGAACCCGACCGCGGCGGCTGCGTTTTTATGGAGGAAAAACGATAAGGCGCCCGTGTGCTGTGCGATGTCAGTGCACGTTAAAGATCCCCAGGTGGTCGAAATTATTCCGCAGCCCTCCACTACGGCACCTCTCTCTTCCTTTCTTCTTTCACTCCCTCCTTATCCCTTCCCTTACGGCGCGCTTCAGGTGTCCAACGTTATATGAGACAGATACTGCGCCATTTCGTTTCCCCCAAAACCAATTGTTATTATTATTAAATGAAATGGGTCAGTAACTGTCTCAAATGTCGGTGGGCACAAGAACCCCTCTGTAAGGGAAGGGAGGAAGGGGCGAGTAAAAGAAGAAAGACAAAAAAGTTCCGTTTTGTACGGCTCCGTAAACATTACAGGATTGCAGTAGCTCTTGCACCATCCAAGTCGGCGCTAATGAAATCCTGTAATTTTTTCCGGAGCTGTCCGCAATGTCACCTCTGTCTCTCTTCTTTCATTGGCATCTTCCTCCCTTTTCTTACGGCGCGCTTCAAGTGTCCACCGAGATGTGAGAGAGTTACTGCCCGATGTCCTTTCCTCAAAAACCCATTTTCAAATTCAACCCGAATTTTTTGCAGGTGACCACCACGGCCACGTACTTCTAAGCGCGACTGAGGATAGTGTCCGAGGCCCGCCGCGGTGGCTCAGTGGTTAGGGCGCTCGGCTACTGATCCGGAGTTCCCGGGTTCGAACCCGACTGCGGCGGCCGCGCTTCGATGGAGGCGAAACGCAAAGGCGACCTTGTGCTGTGCTATGTCAGTACATGTTAAAGATCCTCAGGTGGTCGAATTTAATTCCGAAGACCTCCACTACTGCACCTCATTCTTCGTGTCTTCTCTCACTCTCTTCTTTATTCCTTCCTCTACGTCGCGGTTCAGGTGTCCGCTGAGATGTGCTACAGATACTGCGCCACTTAGCCCAATTTACAAGCTTGCCTTCTGCGCCTGCAGACAGGCAAGGGGTACTTTTGAACCCACTTTGTCATGCGCTGCCAGCTCATGAGTCAAACGAAAAACGTTTTTAGAGCTTCATTAGATTTTGTTAGATTAGACCAGTATAAAGTGAACGAAAAATTGTATACTACGCCACGCGCCTCTGAACAGCCAAGTTTTTTTCATAGGGAAAGGGCACACTGGCTTTTAAAATCTAGGTTTCCTTTACCTGTGAAAATCGGTAAATGTGTATGCGTGCAGATGATGACAGTCTTGGAGATTGGGATGGATGAAATTTTTGCATATGAGGGACAAATCTGTATGAACAAATGACGAACTCTTTTTTGCCAGAATTGCTGTACCTGTTTACAGCAAAAGGTGTATATCACAAGAGGTCAAAAACGTCGATTTCGCGATTTCTCTAATCGCGTTTGGACCTTTGCAGAACGGAACAAAATTTTCTTGAAACTGACTCTCTTTTTGATGTTATATGCAAGCTGTTCTGTTAAAAGCAGCGAGTTAAACGTTCCTGGCTTTTGTACTTTTACATTAAAAAATATCACAGGCATAATTAAGCACAACGCTTTTAAAAGCGATGTCTTAAACTCTAGCACTTCGGAGTAAGCGCGGGGTATCCCTCACGTAGCGCAAAAGCACCATCGGATTCTCGAGGTCTGTATAAATTGGCCACAGCGAGTCTGCACATCTTGAATGAGTTGCCATCAGTGCCTCGAGCACTTTGGAGTAATGCCCCAAGTATACCTCTGTGTCGAGAGAAAACATTGGTTGCGAGACAGCGTTGTCTGGTCAGGGTGGGGAACCTAGATTGGGAAAAGAAGAACCAGGAAAGCGGCCCCTAAAGGGCAGGTTGTCTCGATGGTCGGAGCCGTTCCGACATCTGAATTCCTTTTCCTTACTTTCTGTGCAAACGCACAATTTCACAGGTGTGGAGCCGGGTTGTTTCCTCGGGCCTGATCAAGGGCAGCGTTTTTGTTCATTAGTTTCGGTGATTAGTTTCCTTAATTAGTTCTTGACTTTAAGCTGAAGATATTCTCCCGAGCCGCATCTTCGGCGGATTCATTTATGACTACTGTTTTATTAAACCTGCTGTTATAGCGGTGCAAGAGGAGGCAATTTCATTCCTTGTCTTTTACGGGGCTTTGCCATAAAAAATGTCCTTGTTGGAATAAAGCAAGGATGGCAGGAAGGCGTGTGGACGAGACGACGGCGAGATGCCACACCCGGGAAGTTATACTTAATCAGCTAGCGATGGCAAATGGTAGGGACCTTACCTGCTTTGCATCGCAGTCTTGGGAGGTTTGCCGGCAGTCTTGTGCGTTGACGGGCGGAACCACTGTCATCGAAGCAAGTACTGCTACCAGAATGACCAGTATGTTGAAATGCTGAGACGAGTTCATGACGAGAGCGCTAAAAAATGAAGAAAGAAGCAAGCTTCGGACAACGTATTGGGAAGAGCAATCGGTTTTTTTCCTTAATTCTAAAGCAATAAATAGAATGGCTGTCAGCTGGAAGATTTATTATTGCGCTCAATGGCTGAGGAAAATCACATATTGGGAGAAATTTTTGTCGTCCAGTTAAAAACGAAGTCGTTGGACCGTAGGAGAAACCAGCAATGTGAAGAACTTTGAAGACACAATGCGCCGCTCGTAAGAGTAAGCTGTAGTAAAGGACGCTCTGCAGGGTGCTACGTCGCGAGCAATTAACGAAACGTACCGCGATGAGTCTGATTTGCAGAGCACTCGCGAGCATCGGAGCTTCCCGCGATTGTTGTCTTCTTCCTTCAGCGCCAGCCCCTAAAGGTTTCGTAGCCAAAGGACTGTGTTACGAAGCTTTAATTTTAACACAGACCATGATATGATGGCTTGCGCTTCCTAAGCTGCATGCAAATGTAGTGTACAGTCGAGGAGAAAATTCTATAGACCAGGTGTTCGGCAAACTATGTCGACAGTTCTACCATTAGTCGTCGGCTGGAGAGCGTACCTGTGGAGGCGATAGCCAAAGTTGTTCTTTCACCCCAAGAATGGCGGCCTCTCTCCAGCAGTTAGCAATAGACCTGTAGGTTTCGTTTACAGAAATTATTGGGCGCAAACCTAAGACATCAAACTTAATTAGTACGCACATTAAACAAGCACACTAGTAGTAAGACTTCGCTATTCGATATTTCGCTCGTAAGCCAATGGAAACTATGGATGGTAGGATTTGTTCACACCGAGACCTTACTTTTCCTTTCGCAACTCCTGAAATCGATGAAATAGTTCGTGTTGCGCTGAGCAAAAATGAACACTTACCAACTCGCCCAAATTTCCGCCTTCCTGAAATAGGTGTGCTTCGTGCGCTCGTGGTGATCTTTTTATTAATCTTGGACTTGCAGATATTATGCATGCATTTTTTTTATTTCGGCCAAGTTCCATATAGCAGAGAAAGCAGAATTATAGCTCATTTTTTTTTTGGACTGCGATCCTGTGCGGAAACGATACTGTAAAATGAGGCACATGTTTTTTTTTTTTTCTGGAGTGCTCAAAGCCTACCTGCCACCATTTACGTCCATATGTTGAAAATATTTTTTTGTTTTTGCAGTATTCGCCACTGACTTCTTTTCTCATATAGCAGAAAGCAGCCGTTTCAAAGAGCGGTTCAATCGAAAAAAGATGTCGTTGGCGTTCACTTTCTTTCCCTTAATATTCGACCACAATACCGACATCTGGTTCATTCTTTTGTATTTTCCACCTTTTAAAATGCATTAGGCACCCGCTAAAAAACCGTGTTGCGAAGAACTGGCACTGAGAGTTTTTCGAAAGAGATAATATCGTGCTTTTTCATTGATGTTCATGCTTCACTTTTGCTTCAAATGTAGTCTTCTAAACAAGAAGCTTCATTTTGAGAGCTTTGTTTCTTATCGTTTTATAAATTTTGTCATGAAAACGTCCGTAGTCTGTAGACCTTTGAGAACAGACAGCCATAGCATAGAAGCAGATTCGCACATGCAGCTAGAATATATATTCACATTAGAAAAGGCAAAGGACAGGAGGTAATTTTTATCCCATTAAGTGTTTAGATGCTCCTTTATGAATTTCAAGACAGGGACAATCTGGTATTTTAATGTTTTCACCTCAGGTGTGTTCTCTGCATCACAGAGTCATTAGTGCATTAAATGAATCGAACGAGGTGAGGGATGTTCTCGTATTCCCACACAACATACTGGATTGGCCCATTTATGTAGCTCTCTTTACCGTTGCTAGCACATTGCCATTTGTCATGTATGGATGTTCGACGCCTGGTGCAATATTTTTTAGCAATGTGCAGTGGACATCACTGGAGTATTCGTGTAGCATCTCGGCATCTGCACAACCATTTTTACGTGACCTGGGACTTAGAGGCGATCAAACCTGGCTATTTGTAATGTCCTCGTTTATGTTTAAAAAATTTGTGACCGTGAACACCTTTGTTGATCCTTTCAAATTTTTCCGCCGCCAAATTATTTTCTTTGCGGGGCATCTTGAATGTACACTTTTTCGTACAAAAAATTGAACTTATGTATACGATTAGAATTAGAATACAGATGTAGCCTACAAGGGTAGACGTGCGGGCTAGTTGGTGGTTCATATTTGGTTGAAACAGCGCGAAAGACGCGGACGTAGAAAGGAAACACAGGACACAAATAGCGCTGACTCTCAACAATGTTTATTCAGGATATTTACTTGTATATATACAGATCGCATGATGCTCGACCGTTGCGAATCAAATAGCGCTGTGTGTGTCTTGTGTGTCCTTTCTACGTCCGCGTCTTTTGCGCCGTTTAAACCAATATGTAGGCGCTGGATTTGTTGACTAAATCGAGCAACGTCTCTTTCTTGGGACACTAGATCCATCCATTTAAGTCCGATGGTCAACCAGAAATCACACTACTTTAAACACGGTATATTTTTTTCTCTTTCAGGGATAGGTGAGTACACGGGAGGTAATCTGTGTGTATAGCTCAAGGACAGGAGATGGGTGAACAAGCCAGGAATCTCTGAAGAGGCAAACGGATGATGCTAGCTCCGTGTATTGAATGGGTAGGGCGATAGCGAGAGGAAGGCTCGTCGACTTTGCAGAAAGACCTCTTACCAACAGCAAAGCCGGTAGGATGACCGTTTCTCTTACCTTTGGTATCCTGTCGCCTTGCATGGCAAAGGTGATCAGATTTTCATACATATTGCAGTTGTAGAAGCGGTTGGGGTTGAATGAACGAAGCGAGGGCGGGTACTGTTTTGGCTGTCGTACAGTTTGGCTAGCTACTTGTACGGAGGACTACGTACATGCAAGTTAATGGCACTGCTTTGGTGCCAGTGTAGGTGTAAAATGCGGTTGATTCGCCTAGTTAGGTCACATTCGAATAACCGGAGTAAGAGTTCGGTTGTCACTTCGAATCTGGTGTTCGGCGGGCGCGCGGCGCGCGCGCACGCACGCACACACACACATACACACACGCACGCATGCACGCACACACACAAGCACGTGCGCACACGCACAAGCATAGTTGTGCTGTGTCCTTTGCTCTGTGGTTGTTCTGTGCGCAGTTAGAAAATGAAATTCAATCTCAAACTACCCCGCCAGAAAACGCTTCTGGTGTTGACATCCATGCTTCACGAATAAAGCTGTTTTGATAGAGGTAATCGGTTAATGTCCGTATATACAGAATTGGTGTTTCTGTACTTAACATTCATAGATCTCTGGGAGTCCTTATACCCTTCCTGGCGCTCTGGTACAGCTTATAAGCAATGCGCCATTGCCCTGCTATGGCGGGTACTGCCATCGGTTGGGTTTCTTAGACCCAGTTTGCGCTTCCTGAGCAAACTCTTGTGGCGAATCCTTAATTTAACTGCGGCCTACCACCTGGACAGCATGCTTCTTCCGACGAGAAGGTTGCAGGTGCACATTTTAGCCACCTGTTCAGGTTGCCGACAACCAGGTGGGCAAGTGGGCAGCCTACCACAAACACATGCTGGCCAAAAGAGGCGAATGGCCACTGTAAGTGGTAGCACTTTAAGAAGGCCAGAAGTCCTGAACATTCCTCAACTGATCCTGCTGGTTGCTGAGGGCGGTGGCTGAAGAATCTGTCGAAGCGCCAATGAGAAACAACACTTGCTTTCAGTTATATAAAAGGCGATCAGCCTGTTTCTAGCAAGCTTTTTTGCCTCTTACCACCGCTCGGAGAGTGTGGTTGGCCAGCAGGTCGTGGACCTCTCCAGGAACCTCATCAGGCACGGGGGAGTCAACAAAAAGCAGAGTAAGGCGACACCTAGCACGATCACCACCGGCCTTCAAGATAAAAAGTAGCTTTCTACATTGTTTGGCTTGGTGTGTGATGAACACGAAAAGCGTTCTAGTGCTTTGGTAGCGTTCAGCTATTTCATGGGCGTGAAGGACGAATTTAACAAATGTCATATTCGCCCTTCAACTCGGTAGAACAACCTGACATCAAAATAATGACAGTTTGTCGGCAATGTGCATAATGCCGGCACCCTCACGAGCTCAAAAATATAACGAATGTTGTAATAAAATGGCTATAAAAGAATTAGTATTGTGTAAAACAAAAGGTTCCTGCTTTCGACATTTTGAGAAAATGCATGTGCAAAACCCGGTGAAAGATCCTTCATTTTGGTACATTCATATTTTGTTGAGATAGGAAGAAGGTGTAATTCTTGACGCTAGTTTGCAAGAAACAACGGTTTGCTACACGTGTCCAAAACATACCGAAAACTGTCATCAAGTGCCCGAGAGCAGCGTTCAGCTAAAAAATTGGCTGTGGTTTAGCTCTGGTTAAACCTGGTGGCAGCGAGAGCAACAGGCCACGACTACACTTAGGCTTCACTTTGGTTAAGCGATTTAATGCTAATGATGATTTCCTTAGGTAATTTCTGTCTATGCTTGTTTCGTTCCAACGCTGAATGCTGGCTTCCTTCAGAGACGCCAAACTCGGCACGTCGTTTTGTACCTTCGCGGATTTACTGTAGGAGGCTAAGCCAGATCGTCTAGCCGCGTCGTCATAATGACGCTTATGGAGACGTTTGACACGCTCTTCTTCGGTCTCTTCGGCACGCTTTCTCGTCCTTGTTTCGTTCCGACGCCAAAGTCTGGCTTCTTTCTGCCTAGCCGACTAATCGTTGTCCACAGCGGCCGAAGCACAAGGCAGCGTTTCTTTGGCGCCGCGTCAGCGTGTGGGCTACTGGCCTCGCTGGAGGCGAAAATTCGGCGCTTGGAGCGAGGCGACGCAGAGAGACGCACATATCTGGCGAGGCCAGATCTCATCGTCGGCGCCGGATATTCCTCGTAGGTGGAAATTGGTGGGGCAAAAGCCGCGGCCCGTTTCTGCAAAGGCAGCAGTGCCCCTTCTGTGCCCTTGCTATTGTTCCCCTTGCATGCCCCAGCATAAGATCCCCTTCGCCGCTGAATGGTACGATTAGCTACGGACCGGGGATAATTGGGGGGCTTTACGAACGATGTCTCGCCATCCCCGTCTTGAGACGCCAGTTCGTATATCATGATGTGTTTTGTCGCCCTCTTCGGCAGGCGCCGAGCGAGGGGGCCGGTAGACGAGACGCTTACGCGATGCCGAACAAACGCTGCGGCAAGCTTCTCCCTACGCCGATAGATAGATAGATAGTTGCCAGGAAGAAAGAAAAGAAAAGTGCACAGGCCTGCTCATTGGATCAAGAAGAGCCACAGTCGCTACCACGTGCAGATAGCAGGAGAGTTGAAAGATCGGATAGAAAGACAGGATAGTAAAGACGCGCTAAAGACAAGGCCGATCCCGGATGTAGTGCAATACCGGGCCAACCGGTAGCCGGATTGAAGCATCCTTCAAACTCTCCACCACGTTTCTAAAAATAAGCCCAACTGGACCCGTAGCAGATATTCTATGGGGTCCGGACATTTATCCCGAACCGTTTGTACATATATATACACTGCAACAGCCCCATTCTTTCTACTACGAATGCGCACAACTGGTGAGGTGAGCTGCGTCTGCTCCACGACGAGCGCAGTGGCGGAATGACGTCATGCCAGATGACGCGCCGAGCGGTGCGACCACGCCGAAAGTGCGACCATGCTGAAGAGGCGAAGGAGCTGCCGTAATGTAGCTTTCGCTACAAACGATATTAGGTGGAGAGTTACGAATGCAAGTACCTTACTTCCAGGAAACCATGATGGCATATGAGTATTAGCAGTAAAAATGAACGAAAAATAGTCAATGAAGTTATTTACGAAGAACGTGTTCCAATCTGTAATTTCATTTAAGCCTCAGGTAGCGTCACTTGAAGATAATGCTGAAAAATGTGGCATGCACTTTGCTCGTTACAAGGAATTATCGCAAAGATATAGACACTGGCCATGACCCACACGTACAAAAATTTCGTTAGACAATCCACAGACTTTGTAGACATTCCATAAAGACTAAATACTTTCTATAGGCTAGTGTATAAACAGCCTATAGATTTATTGCCATACATATTTAGTAGACTTTTGTCTATAGACAAGTGTCTACTGAACGTCTAATCGACACAGGTTTGCAGACCGTCTATAGGCGAACTGCAGACTTACGACCAGACACTTCCTAAAGATTTTTCTCTATGGAGAGTCTATACAGAAAACAATTGAAAGTCTAGTAGACACAGGTATATAGACAGTCTGTAGACAGGTTCTACCGAGAAACGTATGGCCGTACACTTCATGTAGATTTCTTTCATGTAGATAGACAAAAGTCTACTGGTCCAATAGACATAAGGCTATGGAAAGTCTACTAAGATTTCATTAGTTCATGGCGTGGCAGTGCAGGGCACCGTTGTCTATAGCCGATGTATTGATGTCTGTCTGCAAAACCTCCAACAGACCGTTGTCTAAGGCAGTCCGTCTACAAGCGTTGAAAAATATCACGCAGTCTCCACAAATGACAACGATCAATATACTTACAAGTTTAGTGTTTTTCTATACTATAAAAATTGCATTTTGAGGAAACGAAATGGCGCAGCAACTGTCTCATATATCCACGTGGGCACCCGAACCGCGCCGTAAGGGAAGGAAGAAAGGAGAGAGTGAAAGGAGAAAGGAAAAAAGAGGTGTCGTAGTAGGGGTCTCCGGTAAAATTGCAAGCACCTGGGGACCTTTAACGGTGGTGGTGGTAGTGGCTTTATTAAAAATAATAATAAAAAGGAAGGAAAAGATTTTTGCTGGCTCCGGAATCTGCCATCGATACTGAAGCACCCGAGTTCGGGCAGCGGAAATAAAATACAGCAGGCAGAATAGAGAAATGAAATGAAAGAGGTGAGGGGACAGGAAGAGAGGATAGGGGGAGAAGTAATATGTACAAACTACTTACACAAGAAGAAATGAGTCCAGGTTGTGCGCGTGATTAGTTCATTTTAGAGGAATTAAATCACACACGCGCACAGCACTGTTTTGGGTACAACTGGAGTGGGGAGTCCAGTTATTAATCGTTCAAGGTAGACCTCGCAGAGCGCTCGGTCACTGCGTGTAACCTGACGGAGAACAGAAGGGACGTCAAGCCCGTGTGTTCGAGGAATGCACAGAGGCTCACCAAAGTTCGCTCACGAGTGCGCGCACGAGCGCGCGCACTGCCCTGTGGCCACAGTAGCGTCTTAATGGAGTCAGGTAGTATGCCCTGCGCCCTATAGGCCGCGAGAATATCGCGACGAGAATCGGCGAACGCGGCACAGTGAAGGAGCAGGTGTTCTAGTGTTTCCAGTGCAACGCATCCGTCACAAACATCACTCGTCGCGATTCCGTGACGCACCCGTCGTTCCCCGGGCCACACGCAGCCAATGCGCGTGCGGAGGATCATTGCACGTTACGACCGCGTAATTGCGCGACAGCCGGTGACACTGTCGGTGCGCTCACCTCCCGCGATGCGTGGGTCGGGGTGCTGCTTTCGGAGATGGTCGCGGATGGCCGCACGCACGTCCTTCAGCGCAAGGGGCAGATCGCTGGCAGGTAGTAGGTGTGCAGCGATCGCGAGGTCGTCAGCCGCCTGCGATCTAACGGCCGCGGTACCCAATTAGTGTGGGAAATTCGCTTGCGCATCGAGTGCCTCGCGCAGAGAGGTTGTGCCGCGCGTGCACAGTGGGTGCCCGGTCACTGCGGCATCGCCGGCAACGAAGAAGTTGACCTTTAACGCGCACGGAGATCGCTCACGGGCGCCTTTTGCGTTTCGACTCCATCGACACCCGGCAGCCACAGTTGGTTTCAGACCGGTGTACTCCAGCTCATTAGACGAGCACCTCACAACTGAGTCATCGTGCCGGGTAACCAAGCTAGAAATATGCAATACCTGCACCTTAAAAATGCACCACATTTATACATATAAATGCAGAAAGTAACGATCCGAGTAATTTCCTCAGAAATATTATTGCGTCCTGTTGCATGCAGTCATTCATACTGGCATGGTGACCAGCACAGCGTAAAGGAAATATATTATATAGGCAACTGAAAAAATTCTAACTCCATCTCTGGACATGTGCTTTCATCGCAAAGCTTATATCCAGGCTATCCCATTCGAGAAAGGTAATCTGGACGTTTTGGTTTTTCTTTATGGGGTTCAAAGACACGAAGTGTCTCAGGCTATAAGAGACGCTGTAGTAAAAGGCTGCGGATAAGATCGACCATCTGCGGTTTTGAAGCGAAAAGCTTCACTAAGCTAGTCAACACCGCGCTTCGGGCGAGCCGGCGTACGTCGGAGTATGAGTGCCGTCACGCACGGCGCAGGTGGCCGCCGCCGACTCCATCGCCTGACCTTTCGTTTCTCGCCCTCTCTCAAGCTATCTAGTCACTACTGCGCATTCGCCACTAGTAGCACCGAGCCATTGGAGTTCCGCCGCTGCGCCGCACCGCGCATTTCCCCCTTTCTTCTTTCCTTCCCTCCTTTACCCCTTCCTTTACGGCGTGGTTCGGGTGTCAACCGAGATATGTGATACTGTTTCTGTGCCATTTCCTTTCCTCAAAAACCGAACAAAACAAGTGAGCCGACGGCTTTCACAGAGTTCCTGGGCGTTGACAACTTTGCAACGGCCGTTCATTTTTACGCAAGGAAATGTGCACAACCGGTTTCGTGGGTAAGGGGAGACCTCAATCTCGCTTTCGCTTTGTATAATCTGGATTAGCTGAGCTAATCCACAATATTTTTTACCGTGCACTTTTTTTGTATAGTACATGGGCCTCTATCATTTCTCCTCTATCAAAATATTGACCCCGAAACCGGTATTGAACCTTCATCTTTCTGGTCACCATACGAACACAATAACCACTGAGTCATCGCGCCAGTTTTAAGTAAATTCGCATGACAAATTCTCAGCGGTTTGTATAAAATGTTGTAACTAAGGCCATTAATTCCTGGGGCAATCTACCTCTACACTTAATACATACTGCTAATACTGATGTCTGTATGACAGCCTTTTATATTAATTGAAACAAGCTTTTCAAGAATTGTGCATGGGCATCTAAAATGTGCAATGGCATCGCACAGAAGACGGGCGCCTTTCCGTTTCGCCTTCGTCGAAACGTGTCGCCGCGGCCAGGAAGGTTTAGACTTCGTTGATTTTGAGGAAAGGGAAGGCGCATAACTGGCTCCTGGCTCTGTGGACACCTAAGCAGCGTTTTCAGGTACGTGGCGGGGCTGAAAAATCCGGGTCTTCGCACTTATTTTATGTTTTGTAATGCTTAACCACAAACCATTCTTTGTTTTTTTCGGCTCAAATAATAAAAAAGGTATTAACTTGGTTAAAACTCTGATGAAGCGCTCTCAGTGCAGTCTCATGCACCCCAGTTACCTGCCTTGACAAGATACTCTTAAATTCGCATGCATTGCAATCTGTAGGCATAAGATATATATTGACATCGCCCATAAGTATGAAAGGAAGTTTAGTAGAAGCTAGATCGTCGACCAGGCAATCGAAAAATTGAAAAAAGTCTGCTTATCAAACATGGGTGGTCGGTACATTGCAACAATAATAACGTGTGACAAGGATATTGAAAGGCACTCATAATTAGGAGTTTTTATCGAAAACGCTTCAATTACAGTAGGCGTGTAGCAGTCTTTCACATATATTGCGACACCACCGCCTATTCTATGAAGCCTCGTCAAACCATTGTACTTATAACCTTCAAGATAAATAGATTCATCCTGTGTGGAAAGCCAGGTTTCAGAAAACAAACAGCATCGAACTTTGTTCGCAGTGACGAAAGCAGGAGGAAGCTGAACTTGATTCCAATCTTCATATTAAGAAGTACGGATACCTGGGAAACCTGGCAAGCATTGGTTGAGGGCGGTACAGCAAGAATGAGAAGAAAGAAAAAATTAGAAGACGACAGAGCCGAGCGTTACCTTCTAACTGATTTTCTTATTGAGAAAAAAAGACATTTTATAAATCACAGTTATGTGGTGCTGAAGTGCTTACATCACTTGCCCAAAGCCCTTTCAAGGGGTGTACCTTTAACAACTCATATGCTACTCGGTGAACCCGGTGTCCAATAACTAAGACTTATCAAGAACCGAGACCTCCTCTAAAAAGAGCAATAAAAAGGATAGTAGTCCAGATGGTGGAGTAGCATAAAACGGATAACGGACTTCGGATAGAGAAGAACACGCGGGCGCTGACTAGCAACTAAATTTTATTGGAAAAACATGTGAACTATATAAGATGAAAAACGCACGAAAGCAAACAAAACAACAAACGCATCGAAGAGAACACTGCGGATGGAAGCCTCTCATCGAGGAAGGCTATCTCATTTTCCTGTAAAGCCACGGATGGTATCGCCACATTCGTGTCCGTGTTCTTAGCGATGCAATAAGCTTCGAAGATTTCCCTGCTTAACTAGTTTGTGCTGTAGTAATGGATTTCTTTGTTATGAATGTCAGTCCGGTAAGGGTTGTCATTTTGATCTTTGCAATAACTGCAATGCTGCACTAGGTGGGAAGAAGGGGGTTTTAAGGCGAGAGCCTTTTATGGCTCATACTCCCGGTCGAGGTCCTGTTCGTCCGCTCTATCGCCAACCGG
This sequence comes from Amblyomma americanum, assembly GCF_052857255.1. Lineage (NCBI taxonomy): Eukaryota > Metazoa > Arthropoda > Arachnida > Ixodida > Ixodidae > Amblyomma > Amblyomma americanum. The sequence continues at coordinate 78,160,664 of NC_135501.1, read as the reverse complement.
AAATCACGACAACGGAAGTGACACCATACCATCGTTCAGTCCGTTACGCTCTTCAATTCGATAACAAAAAAAATGTTTGAGCACGATTGGATTCGAACCAACATCTTCCCGATCAGCAGCCGATCGCGCTCTGCAACGCAGCTTGCTGCCAACGCTTATGTATTGCTCCGTGTTTAGGACGCTAGAGACCGTTTGCGGGAAGGCATCGAATCAGACGGATGCCTCCCAAACGCCCTCCAGTGTCTCCAGCATTTAAAATTCACAAACAGTAGTGTACTTAATCAACATCTTAAGCACACATCAGTTAGTAACACAAGCACCAACAACGCGCTAAATGCTTTCCTCTCGCTGCACTTCAGGCTAACAAAGTGCCCACTGAATATTAGGAATTCTCGTGCTCTTTCAGTTTGATGCATATGCACCTGTCCGCCTGGCCGTAATATACCTTTCCACAAGAGAAAGGTACCCTATACACGACGCCTGTTTTCCAGTTTATGAAAGTTTCTCCTTGTTCAACTGAGCACTGCCGATTGTTTTTTCTAAGAGAGCCCGGATTCAGCTTCCTTAGCACAGCAGCGCGTACTTTCTCAACTTTATGTTCGGCGGAGAACACCACCTGCATATTCCGCCGCGCAGCAATCTTCTTCAGACGATGTGAGACACCGTGCATATAATGGATGCAAACGACCTTCCTTAGTGTCTCTTCCTACTGCCCCTGAGGTTGAGGTGCCGCCTTAAGCTTCAGCTTGCACAGGGTTCTTTCCACGAACCTTGCAAGGTTGCTGTCTTGATATAATAAAAAATCCAATATAAAGCCGTGGATTGGTTTTGTATATATATGCTGCCGATATTTATGCATAGAGAAGTTCTATTACTCTTCTGATGATAAGAAAAGGTAGGCCCAAGAAGACGTCTGCATAATCGAAGTTCCAAACACATGGCTAGAGGTGCGTCCAGGCCAGTGATTTTCTCAACCATATCCAGTTTACCGTCACAAGAGCAATTAAAACTCCTGTTCTTTATGACAATGACAATCAAAATCACGGCAACCAAATTTTCTAACAATTTTGACCCTTCGTCGTGATTGTGCCCTTGAAAATTTTATATCCTTTCCTTTCTGCCATAAACAAAAAACTGAGAAAAATTGAGAGACAGCACGGCTCCCGACCTGGTGTATACTTCCTAGACGTAGCACGGCGATCACCCACTGTATTTTACTCGACCGCTGTCTTTTACCAGGAAATGAACGTTGACGGATTCTCCTTCCGAGCCCAGAATTCAATGCGTGCTGGGGAAGTAGCGATAGCTCTTGCTCCCGCCCACGCCAATTCGAGAATCATCATCACGGACTCCCGAAAAGCTTGTGATCATTACTTGGCAGGAGGTGTCTGCCCCTTAGGCGCTTGTATTTAAGACGGACTGCCGCTGATCGAACACCGAAAAGAATCATTTGGCTCCTGGCCACCAGGGCTTACGAGATAATGAGGCCGATGACGCGGCTCATCGAGAGCTTCCTTACTGGGCTCCTCATTTCAGCTCATCTGCCTCGGAGACAAACCAGTCACTGCTGCGGATCAGGGGAATCATAACAGATTATACCGACAACCACCGCCTTTTCACGGCCCCTGTCCTGCAATCATCAAACATTACGACCCTAGCACGGATGCGCGATGCCCGCACTGCGGGGAGACCTGTGATATCGTCAGGGTGGTGTGGGCATGTACTCAAAATCCCCATCTCCCCCTTCCCCTATCTCTTCCCGAGAGACACGGGAGACTACCCACATCAACTGCTCCTCGCTTGAGTCCCACAAGTGAGAGAGAAGTAACTTTAATTTGCACCCGTGAAAAGTGAAGGGGAAGAAGGCTATAGCCTAAACCGCCATTCATTTCCCAAGCCGTCGGCCGGCATCCCTTGGGACTCGGCGGCGGTCAGAGCAGGACCGAAGACTATGCGTTGTTCTTCTGCTTCGGGATGAGAAACAAGATCTCCCAGGATTGTGCATTTTTATTCAGGTCTTTATAGAAAGGGCAGCTCCAGACCAAGTGGACTAGATCTGCAATGCTATTGAAGTGCGTACATCTAGGATTAAATACTTCCGGATGCCATTTCCTGTACAGTTGAGGGTTGGGAATCACCCTCGTATGCGATTTCCTCCACAATATTTCCTCTTTCCTACTGAGCTGTTTATTTGCAGCTGAATAGGTCTTACGACTGAGCTTATAATGAGAAATTATTTCATGGAAGGCTGTGAGTTCGTCGCCGGATGGGAGCTGTTCCTCGTGTGCAGGCGGCGAATCGGCGGCGATCGACTGCAAAGTGAGCCATCGGGCGGTCGCGTTCAGCTTCTTGTTCCCAAACAGGCCCTGGTGAGCCAGGGACAAGATCCTTGAGATTAGCTCTGATGGTACTTGCCCTTCTCTCAAAATTTTGCCGGTTTCTGCAGCGATTCTGCCCATATTATAGTTCTTAATGGCTGCCTTAGAGTCACTCTCTATCACCCTTGTACCGTTTTGTATTACTGCTATAGCAATGGCAACTCCTTCTGCATCTGTTGCACTTGTGTTTTAACGGTGCAGCACGAGACAGGGTATCCACTCTGACGAACCACTACCGCTGTTTGTGCTGCCTTGCGATCGTATTTGACGGCGTCCGTGTAGAGCACATCGGATCTACCTCTAAATTTGCTCTGTAGGGCCACAGCCCTACATTTGCGTCTGCCTTGGTAAAATACCGGACGCACGTTCTTTGGCAGCGGTGGAATATTGAGTCTATCCCTGGTTGCTATAGGTATGTAATCTGTCCGCTTTGAACACTTCTAGGGTTCGAACCCCAGACGCTCAATGATTTTCCTCCCAGTTTTTGGTTTTTAAAAGCCTTTGATGCTGCGACAGGGCGGCGGCTTCCATGAGCTCATTCAGATTGTAGGAGACACCTGGGTTTAGAAGTTCAACCGTCGAAGTGTTCGGAGGAAGACCTAGTGCGGTTTTGATCCCTTTTATGATTATGATTTCAATTTTGTCCTTTTCTGCTTTGGCCAGTTTGAGATAGGGGGCCACGTGTAGCATTCGGCTTATGACGAAATCTTGAACCAATCTCAAAATATTGGCCTCCTTCGTCCCTGCATGCTTGTTAGAAATGCTCTTGAGTAGCCGGCACGTCTCGCTCGTACTCGCTTCAAGTGTCATGATAGTTTCTGTGTTTTTTACAAACTTCTTTGCATGCGCGGCCCTAGGACTTGAATACTGTCTACCACCGGAATGGAATTCCCACTTACTCGCAAAGCAAGTTCATGGTTTTTTCAAAGGGGACTGTGTCTTTCCTTTTTTTAGATGAAACAAAAAGAGCTTCTGATTTTCCTGCCTAGCATTTTAACTCAATCGGCTCGAGATATTTCTCAATTATGCCTATGGCTCTCTGAAGTTTGCTTTCAATCGTCCATCGCTACTCCTGCTTAACCACCGCGTCAAATCGTCGGCAAATATAATGTGATGCAAATTTGTGGTTCCGTTCAGCTGCCCAAGGAGCCCAATCTTCGCTATATTTAACAGGGTCGGAGAGAGAACGGGCCTTTGCGGCGTCCCTCTGTTCTCCAATCTAATGTTTTAGAGTGATTGTCCACCCAGGCTGATGGTAACAGTCTGATTTGAAAGTCCCTTACGTAGTTATATGTAGCGACTCCAACTTTTAGCGTGCTAAAGTTCTGAAGTATGGCTACGTTTGTGACACTATTAAAAGCTTCGGAAACGTCCAGTGCCAAAATTATCCTAGTATCAACAGTATTTTTATCGATTACCTGCTCCTTAAGCTGTAAAATGGCATCGCATGCCGATAGGTTTGATCTGAAGAATATCAATGTATCAGGATAAAGTGTTTGTGGGGGTTTGACGTCCCAAAGCGACTCAGGCTTAGAGAGACGCCGGTATCAGGATAATGATTTTGATCTTCCATGACACTATGAAGTCCAGATTGAATTATGTGCTTCATCAATTTTCCAACCCAAGATGTTAAGGAAATGGGTTTGACATGCTCAAAGCCTAGCTTCCCTGGCTTCGCAATGAAAACCAGGTTCGCAGCTTTCTATGCTTGAGGTATCTCGACCTTGCCCCAGCATTCCTGCATACAGGTTGTAAGATTCCGAATGGAACCGTCGTCAAGATTCCTGAGCATCCTGTTGTTGATTCTCTCCGACCCGGCTGTCGTTTTGGTTCTTAGGCTGTTTAGTTCAGCCATCACTTTCCCGACAGTAATAGGACTGTCCAATACCGGGTTTACCGAGCCCGCGTAGGCAAGGACTCCAGAGCACCTAAGGTAGCGATCCCTAACCTCGGTTACAAGTTCCTTTGTCGGACCTGCATATTCATGCACCAGCTATTAAAGCTGCTGTCGAGCCTCCGATATTGTTTTCTCTGGAGCTAATAGATGTCGAAGCAGTTTCCACGTTCCGGCGCAGCCAGTATTCCTATCCATTTGTTCCACAAATATTACCCAATTTTGCTTAGTGAATTCCAATGCATGCACTTCAATGGCTTTGTTGAATGCTGCAAGTTGTTTTCTGAGATTCCTGTCACCTGTTCTCTGGCTGACCTTTTATAACCGCGCTGGCATCGCCAGAGGCGCGAACGAAGATGCTCTAGGGTGCGCGGCCTCACTCCCGCAACAGAGAACGCATTCTGCAAGCGGTCTGGCCAGCAACATCGACAGCCCACTACGCCGGCTCACCAGCCGTGGCTACCGGGACCGCTAATAAACGTGGATCACCTTCCTCATCTTGTGACTCTGGACGATAGCTTCGACGCACGCAACGCCGCTCCCACCGGCTCTGCGCTCCTCTCATCCTGTCCCACCACGTGGCCTTACCGCTGCACGCCCGATGTTCGCACCCGGCTTACGGCAGCTTCTTTTCTGCGCCATATACCCGCCTATCATCGCATCCGGTGAGTTCTTTCAGCAGTATCAGCGCTCCCTCATTCCTCGGCGGCCCGGTCTACCCGCGTTTTATGCCAGGAACCGCGTTTTGTGGCTGGCGCTGCTGGTCTCGCACTTTCACATCCACCATGTGTCCAGCCAGCTGCTGCGCTATCAGCACGCCGGCCGTGAACTCCAAACCAGACTCCTGGTAAAGCTGCTGTTGCCGCCTCCTGGCTCAGACATTTACGCTGACCTCAAGAAAGACCTGACGGCGTACCTTGGCTTGGAGCTCCAGCCACCTTCCTGCGCTCCAGTTCCCGATTCAGAAGCTGCGGCGCCACTCCACGAACTACCCCTGGCCAGACTCCATCACCGAGCTGCTTCGGATTTCCCTCTGCCAGCTAGCACTACCACACCACAGCCGCTCCCCAAACCGGTCTGTCCAATATCGCCGCCACTGATTGTGCCCTTAGCCACGGTAAATGTGCTACGCATGCACGCGTCGGTCTACTGCCAACCTTCTCAACCAGCTGCCTCATACTACACCGCACTCTCTCCTAATTTTGCTCCAGCAGCCTCTACGGGCGGCAATCCCGCTGCGAGCTCCCATCCCAGGGCGGCTCCTGCCCATCCCTGCTTGCCAGATGTGGCGCTTGGTCCATCACCAGAAGAACCCTCTCTCGACCCGGGCCCCAACCTGCTTCTAGTCGCATGTTCGCTTGCTACCTCTAGCCTAACCAGAATGAGCCCAATTCTTCTTATCGCGGGGCGCACATGCAAGCCCCACCAGAGCCTGGCTCGGATACCTGCCAGCCTGGCGCCTTCACAAGTGACTGTACCTTCGCGACAGACAAGATAGCCATCGAAGGAGGTGTCATGCTTCCGACGCATTACAGCATGCCCCATCCAACACCGCCAATGTATTCGGCACTATTACTTCCTTCCAACTCCAACCCCTACGTCACGGACTTGTGCCCTCAGTTCTCAGCAAGCAGCCCCAACGCCACAGTGGGCTCACTTTTCCAAGCAGTCGGTGCACGCCGTCGCCCGCTTCAACCACTTCCCTACATAACAGCCCGAGCCCCACGGAGCAGATTACAAGGCCAATGGCGCGCGCCATCGTTTCACCGTCGCCAGCGGCCGAGGCATCCCCTTATCGTGTACGGCTGTGGTTTTCTTGCCATACCTTCGCATACACTGAGTGGGCCAGCACACATCTCAAAACTCCCGTGAATCCCCACGGGGCTGCGTTTTCTGTATTCGCCTTTCCCGGACAGCTACTGGAGGGGCCTTCCCCGGCCCCGCCAGTAGACCTTACGACTGAAGCACGCCTAGCTCGCCTCCCGTACCTCGATGACATTTCGAGCCTGTTTTTTGCGTCATCCTCGTCGTCTTTTGGCTCCTCTCGCCCTTTGCGAAGCAGTCAGGCTCAAGCACCCGAGCTCGTTTCTCCCGCACGACGGCCTTCAAGAACTCTGACCCGAACTTCACTCGCCTGAATAAACTTGGTAGATACCGTTTTTATATTGTCTTTTATCCCGCATCGCGTTAAAGGGGGGGGGGGGACACCTGTTGCGGCGCTGGCATCGCCAGCGGCTCTGATGATGATGGGATAGAGACTTCGCCCGCGCAACACAGCGCAATCGGCAACCGGCCTGGCCAGCAACATCAACAGTTCGCTCCGTCTGCTAGCCAGCCGCGGCTATCGTGACCTCCAATAAATGTGGATCATCTTCCACGCTTTTGCTTTATTTCTTTTTCGTCCATAACCCCACGAGATGCCTATCAACGACTTTCGGATCACCTTCAAATTCAATCTCTTCGGCAGCGTCCCGAACAGATTGAATAACTCTCTTGCTCCACTCGTTATTATCGCTTATTGTTCCCGATCCCGGCCTGATAATTATAACAGTATCCCAATGTACAGTCTCAACTCTCCTCTTACTGAAGACCGTTGGGCCATTCTTAACGATGATCTCTTGTTTCCTATGATCGCTACTTAGGTCTTTCCCGGTGCTGCACCATGTAGCAGTGATGCATGCCACTACCGACCAAGGTTGCATCTGGTGTCGTGTCCAAGGATCCGCTATTTCTCTTCCTAGTCGGCCTCATCGGGTTCGTAATAAGAATGAGCCCATGTTGTTGAATTTTATGCCAAAGACTTCTGCCTTTAACCTGCGTGAATTTTAATCCCCCTGCCGGAAGGTGCGCCCTAAAATCGCCCAGTATCAAGAAGGAATCCTTTTTGAAATAACCTTAGTCTTCGTAAAAAGATCGCCAAAGTCAGATTTGTGCTGCATGGGTGAGCTATACTTGTTCAGGAAGGAAATATTGTTGTTGCGATTACGAGGGATGAGTTCGTCCAAAATATGATCGATATGCGCATTCCCCGTCTCGTGCTGCAGCGCTGAAGTGTTTCTTTTTTACAAAGCTAGTCACTTGGGTAGCATACCCGACCCGCAAAAGATTTGTAACCCGCTTATTTAGTATTTTCCCGCACTTCTTGGTTGCAATAATCTCCGGTAGATCGAAATTGGCAAGAAAGCGCTGCAGAACCGCACGTTCACGCGAGAAACCTTTACAGTTCAACTCCAAATTTTTGTTATTACAGTTACCCGCCGCGGTGGCTCAGTGGTTAGGGCGCTCGACTACTGATCCGGAGTTCCCGGGTTCGAACCCAACCGCGGCGGCTGCGTTTTTATGGAGGAAAAACGCTAAGGCGCCCGTGTGCTGTGCGATGTCAGTGCACGTTAAAGATCCCCAGGTGTTCGAAATTATTCCGGAACCCTCCGCTACGGCACCTCTCTCTTCCTTTCTTCTTTCACTGCCTTCTTTACCCTTCCCTTACGGCGCGGTTCAGGTGTTCAACGATATATATGAGACAGATACTGCGCCATTTCCTTTCCCCAAAAAACCAGTCATTATTATTATTATTATTTGCTGGGCGTTCTCGTTGTTGGCGCTCCTGAACCTCCACGACACGTTCCGATACTTTCGTCACTAAGACCGAGCTTTGAAGTTCTGCCGGATCGACATCTGTACCCTCAACACTCACTGCCATCGTGATGGTGACGCCCTAGTATCTAGGGCCTGACGTTGGTGGCCCTCGGCCACCGCTCAGGCCACCTCAGCATTAGGCGTAACTTTTGGCTGATTGAGGCTTTTGGCGTGGTAGAATACACAAGATGCGATAAAATCCTACAAGCATCGCTTACAGTCTTGGTAATAGTATTCACAGGATCCTTACCACGTCCGCGGCACACACACAATACCTTTTCAGCAGTCCATTGTCGTTTTCCGTCCTAAAAGATGGTCATTCCACGGAGCCGAATTGCCACACGTCGTGCCCCTGGTGGTCCCTTTGAAAGCTCCTTAAGTCCCAAAAGACTGGTGAAATGGGCGCGAGACGGGGTCTCGTCATGCGGTGTCCCGGAATAAGGACGCCGACCATGTAGCAGGGCCACTCAAAAGGTGTCCTCTTCAGAGGCCTCAAGACCCGCTCTCTGTCATCCCCTGAGCTGTTATACCGCTATTGTGGCACGTCTCCTGCATGCTCCCTATGCGACGACCCTGAGGCCACACTCTCCCACATGCTTTTCGGCTTCCCTGCTGACCCTCTCCTGCTGGCACAGCACGCCACCTCGAGCTGGGAGGACTGAGAGGTCCTGCTCACGTCGGCAGCCCAAGCCACCGCACCCCTCAAGAACAGCATGCCATTCCGGGCTGGGAGAACTGGGAGGTCCTGCTCACGTCTGCTGACCCGACATCGATGCTTGCTGAGGTGGCTCGTGCTGCCGACGTCAAGTCCCAACATGACCTACATGACGCAGTGTGGGAGTGCGCAGTGGCCCAGATAGATAGATAAATAGTTGCCAGAAAGAAAGAAAAGAAAGTGCACAGGCATGCTCATTGGCTCAAGAAGGGCCACAGTCGCTACCACGTGCAGATAGCAGGAGAGTTGAAAGATTGGATAGAAAGACAGGATAGTAAAGACGCGCTAAAGGGAAGGCCGATCCCAGAGGTAGTGCAATACCGGGCCAGCCGGTGGCGGGAGTGAAGTATCCTTCAAACTCTCCACCGCATTTCCAAAAAAAAAAGACCAACTGGACCCGTAACAGATACTCTTCGGAATCCGGACATTTATACAGTGGCCAAGGAACCCAGCAGGGTCTAAAATAATAATAATTGCTTTTGGGGGAAAGGAAATAGCGCAGTATCTGTCTCATATACATTTGGACACCTGAACCGCGCCGTAAAGGAAGAAATAAAGGAGGGATTGAAAGCATGAAGGAAGAAAGAGGTGTCGTAGTGGAGGGCACCGGAATTATTTCTAGCTCCTAGAGAACTTTAATGTACGCTGAAATCGCAAAGCACACGGAATTAGCGCTTTGCCTCCATAAAAACGCCGCTACCGCGAACGGGTTCGCACCCGGGAACTCCGCATCAGTAGCCGAGCGCCTAACCACTGAGACACCGCGGCTGGTTGGTCTGAAACACACTTGCAGAAATAAAGCCAGTCTGTCTGTCTGTGGTTTCCAAACTCTCTTCCGCCAAATAAAAGTTTTCACCAGCACCACAGACCCAACGCGGTGGCTCAGTGGTTAGGCGCTCGACTACTAATCCGGAGTTCCCGGGTTCGAACCCGATCACGGCGGCGGCGTTTTTATGGAGGCAAAACGCTAAGGCGTCCGAATGCTGTGCGATGTCAGTGCACTTTGAAGATCCCTAGGTGGTCGAAATTTTTCCGCAGCCCTCCAATACGGCACCTCTCTCTTGCTTTCTTCTTGCACTCCCTTCCATTATCCATTCCCTTACAGCGCGGTTCAGGTGTTCGCCTATATATGAGATAGATACTGCGCCATTTCTTTTCCCCCAAAACTAATTATTATTATTATTATTTATGTTTGTCTCATATATCGTTGGCCATCTGAACCGCGCTGTAATAGAAGGGGTAAAGGAGGGAGTGAAAGAAGGAAGGAAGAAAGAGGTGCCGTAGTGGTGGGCTCCGGAATACTTTCGACCACGTGGGGATCTATAATGTAAACTGACATCACACGGCACACGGGCGCCTTAGCGTTTTGCCTCCATGAAAACGCAGCCGCCTAAAACCTTTTACAAAATATACCACGTTGCTAAATTCAGTGAAATTACGAATCTGTAAAAAACCTTGCAAATACTCTCCGGATCAGTAGACCAGCGCTCTAACCACTTAGCCACCGCGGTGGGTACTAAAGATCCCCAGGTGGTCGAAATTATCCCAGAGCCCTCCACAATGGCACCTCTTTCTTCTTTCACTCCCTCCTTTCTCCCTTTCTCTTTCGGCGCGGTTCTGGTGTCCAATGAAAAATGAGACAGATATTGCGCAATTTGTTTTCCCCCCATACCATTTATTTTTATTTTTATTACCACCACCATATCTCTCTCTCACTACCGCCACGTACCTCAGAGCATGATTGAGGCGTCCACTGATCCAGGAAGTCAGACATGCGTTCCTCTTTTCATGAAAATCTTTAGAGTCCCGAACGTTGTCAAGGCTAAAGCCTATGAACAAACCGAACGCCGACAGTTTTCACTTTTTGTATCCTATATTAACTGAGCTAATCAACTGCCTCAGGATGACTAGATAATTTCTGGTAAACAAACAGCTGCCACTCATTTAGTGTTGTGTCATGAGTTTAGATATATTAAGCATCGATTATATTTTGCAGCTAACTTAGCACACCTTTCTGGCAGAATCGCTGCAGACTTCCGCGCTGGCTACGATGACATAGTGTAGCGAAGTGCAGAGATTTTTGCTCCATCCGCTTTGCAGGGTTGGCACACTATGTCGCCGTTCAATATTCAGCTGCTCTACTCGTTTTGATAGTTCCTGCAAGTGTTCTTTTCAACGGATTGTTATAGCAGACGCGTACAAACAGGATGGCTGGCGCATCATTTGTAAATATACTTTTTGAACGCAACTGAGAATTCCACAGCACGAACTCACTTTGCTTTCAGCTGGCATTGCTTCTTTACACGGGGCTTCAGCCTCCCTCGAACGCACCGTCGTCCGCGTTCTTGAAGTGTACCTGGTCCTCTCCGAGATTTATAGGATTAAAGCGAAAATCTACGCTTCCCGCAAGCAAAGCCGAAGGTCAATTGACGCTTCACTTTGACCCCTAAATTATAAAAATAATAATTAGTTTTGGGGGAAAGGAAATGGCGCAGTATGTCTCGTTGGACACCTGAACAGCGCCGTAAGGGAATGGATAAAGGAGGGGATGAAAGAAGAAAGGAAGAAAGTGGTGGCGTAGTGGAGGGCTCGAGAATAATTTCGACCACGTAGGGATCTTTAACGTAAACTGACAACGCACAGCACAAGGGCGCCTTAGCGTTTTTCCTCCATAAAAAAGCAGCCGCCGCGGTCGGGTTCAAACCCGGGAACTCCGGATTAGTAGTCGAGTGCTCTAACCACTGAGCCACCGCGGTGGATGTTAAAGATCCCCAGATGGTCTAAATTATCCCGGAGCACTCCACTACGGCACCTCTTTCTTCCTTCTCTCACTCCCTCTATTTTTTCTCTTTCGGGGCGGTTCTGGTGTCCAATGAAATATGACAGATATTGCGGTATTTCCTTTCCCCAAAAACCAATTATTGTTATTATTATTACCACCAGTATATCTCTCTCTCACTACCGCCACGTACCTCAAAGCAGGATTGAGGCGTCCACTGACCCAGGAAGACAGTTATGCGTTCCTCCTTTCCTCAAAGTCATGAGAGTCAAGAACGTTGTAAACGCCAAAGCCAATAAACAAACTGAACGCCGAGTTTTTTTAGGATGACAACGCAATTCCTAACTAACAAACAGCTGCCGCTATTTTAGGGCTGTGTCATGAGTGGAGATGTATTAAGCATCGATTATATTTTGCAGCTAGCTTAGCACACCTTTCTTGTTCAATTGCTGCAGTGTTACGCGCTGGCTACGAAGACATGGTGTAGCGAAGTTCAGAGACTTCGGCTCCATCCACAGTGTCCCACAGGCGTTCCGCTATGTCGCTGTTCAATATTAAGCTCCTCTACTCGTTTTGATTGTTCCCGCCTCGCACCGGATCGTTATAACAGCCGACTACAAACAAGATGGGTGGCGCATCATTTGTAATTAATCTTTATGAACGAAACTGAGAATTCCACAGTACGAACTCACTGCATTTCGGCGATAGATACTCTCTCCCGTTCAATTCGTTGCTTCGAGCTGGCATTTTGTTTTTACACGGGGCTTCAGCCTACCTCGAACGCACCGTCCTCCGCGTTCTTGAAGTGTACCTGCTCCTCTCCGAGATTTATCGGTTTAAAGGGAAAATCTACGCTTCTCGCAAGCATAGCCGAAGTTCAAATGACGCTTCCCTTTGACCTCTAAGTTTATAAAACTAATAATTGGTTTTGGGAGAAATGAAATTGCGCAGTATGTGTCATATATCGGTGGACACCTGAACCGCGACGTAAGGGAAGGAATAAAGGAGGGAGTGAAAGAAGAAAGGAAGAAAGAAGTGCGTAGTGGAGGGCTCCAGAATAATTTCGACCACGTGGGGATCTTTAACCTAAACTGACATCGCACAGCACACGGGCGCCTTAGCGTTTTTCCTCCATAAAAACGCAGCCGCCGCGGTCGGGTTCGAACTCGGGAACTCCGGATTAGTAGTATAGGGCGCTCAAACCATTGAGCCACCGCGGAGGGTATTAAAGATCCCCAGGTGGTCGAAATTATCCCGGAGTGCTCCACTACGGCACCTCTCTCTCTTCCTTTTTTCTTTCACTCCCTTCCATTATACCTTCCCTTACAGCGCGGTTCAGGTGTCCGCCTATATATGAGATAGATACTGCGCCATTTCCGTTCCCCCAAAACAAATTATAATTATTAATATAGTTTGTCTCATATATCGTTTGACACCTGTACCACGCTGTAATGGAAGGGATAAAGGAGGGAGTCAAAAAGAAAGTATGAGAGAGGTGCCGTTGTGGAGGGCTCTGGAATACTTTCGACCACGTGGGGATTTTTAACACGTAAATTGACATCGCACAGCACACGGGCGCCTTAGCGTTTTGCCTCCATAAAAACGCAGCCGCATAGAACCTGTTACAAAATGTACCCCGTTGATAAATGCAATGAAATAACGAATCTGTAAAAACACCTTGAAAATACTCTCCCGACCAGTAGTCGAGCGCGCTAACCACTTAGCCACGCCCCGCCGCGGTGGCTCAGTGGTTAGGGCGCTCGACTACTGATCAGGAGTTCCCGGCTTCGAACCCGACCGCGGCGGCTGTGTTTTTATGGAGGAAAAACGCTATTGCGCCCGTGTGCTATGCGATGTCAGTACACGTTAAAGATCTGCAGGTGGTCAAAATTATTCCGGAGCCCTCTACTACGGCACCTCTTCTTCTTTTCTTCTTTTATTCCCTCCTTTATCCCTTCCCTTACGGCGCGGTTCAGATGTCCAACGATATTTGAGACAGATACTGCGCCATTTACTTTCCCCCCAAAACCAATTATTATATTAACCACTTAGCCATCGCGGTGGGCATTAAAAATCCCCAGTTGCTCGAAATTAGCCCGGAGCCCGAATTTATCCCGGAGCCCTCCACTACGGCACTTCTTTCTTCTTTTACTCCCTCCTTTACACCCTTTCCCTTTCGGCGCAGTTCTGGTGTCCAATGAAATATGACAAAGATATTGCGCCATTTGCTTTCCCCCAAAACCATTTATTTTTATTTTTATTACCACCATATCTCTCTCTCACTACCGCTGCGTACCTCAAAGCATGATTGAGACGTCCACTGATCCAGGAAGACAGTCATGCGTTCCTCCTTTCCTCAAAATCTTTAGTCTGGAACGTTGTCAACGCCAAAGCCTATGAACAAACTGAACGCCGACAGTTTTCGCTTTTTGTATCCTCTATTAACTGAGCTAATCAACTGCCTCAGGATGACTACACAATTCCTAGTTAACAGACAGCTGCCACTCTTTTAGTATTGTGTCATGAGTTTAGATGTATTAAGCATCGATTATATTTTGCAGCTAGCTTAGCACGTCTTTCTAATTGAATCGCTGCAGACTTGCGCTCTGGCTACGAAGAGATAGTGTAGCGAAGTGCAGAGATTTCGGCTCCATCCGCAGTGTGCGGTAGGCACAGGCTATGTCGCCGTTCAATATTCAGCTCCTTTAATCTGTTTGATAGTTCCCGCAAGTGTTGATTTCACCGGATCGTTATAACAGTCGCGTACAAATAGGATGGTTGGCACAACGTTTGTCATTAAATTTTATGAACGCAACTGAGAGTTCGACAGCACGAACTAGCTGCATTACGGCGATAGATACTCTTTCCCGTTCAATTATTTGCTTCGAGCTGGCATTGCTTCTTTACACTGGGCTTCAGCCTCCCTCCAACGCACCGTCGTCCGCGTTTTTGAAGTGTGCCTGCTCCTCTCCGTGATTTATAGGTTTAAAGCGAAAATCTACGCTTCCCGCAAGCAAAGCCGAAGGTCAATTGACGCTTCACTTTGACCCCTAAATTAATAAAAATAATAATTGGTTTTGGGGGAAAGGAAAGGGCGCAGTATCTGTCTCATATATCGTTGGACATCTGAACCGTGCCTTAAGGGAAGGGACATGAGAGGGAGTGAAAGAAGAAATGAAGAAGTAGGGGTCGTAGTGGAGGGCTCCAGAATAATTTCGACCACCTGGGGATCTTAACGTGCACTGACATCGCACAGCACACGGGCGCCTTAGCGTTTTTCCTGCATAAAAACGGAGGCGCCGCGGTCAAACAAAGCAAATTGCTTTTTATGCGAAGCATATTATCAGCGTTTCACTTCGGCGCTCGCGACAGTTACACGCCGGCTTCGATCTTGAGCTATACCACGTGACACCATGACGTCACGACCGAGGAGAGGCAGGCTGCATCTTGCGCCGTCGCTACGGTTGCGCGCCGGGCGACCACGTGACACCATGACGTCACGACCGAGGAGAGGCAGAGCCGCATCTTGCGCCGTCGCGACGGTTGCGCGCCGGGTTACCACGTGGTACCACGTGACGCTACGGCGACGGTAGCGCTCTCCTCCGATACACTCGTTGCGATGGCTCCTGGAGGCGCGGCTGCATGCTGGAATGAGAAGCGAAAGCTGCGGCGTGCCTCGGAGAGCCCTGAAGAGCGGGAAGAACATCTGGCTAAGGAGCGTGTTCGGGCTGCGGCTCGGCGACAACGGTCTACCACTGAAGAGGACGACGTGAGCAATGCTTCCACTAGTACGGACAGTGAGTCTAGTGGTACTTCTACTCGTTTGGAGCGTTGGAATGCCTCTAGGCGACTGAAGCGTGCCCAAGAAACTCCCGAACAGCGAGAGCAACGGCTTGAAAAGGAGCGGGCAGCTCGACGCGAAAGAACAAGGAAACGATTAACCGCTAATATGCTTCGCATCTGCCGGGCTTAACCAAGTTAAGCCTCTGCCATTTTTTTTTTGCTCAGATGCGCAGTAGGCCTCTTTTATGGCTCACCTTCAAGTCTGTTGTCTCAGAGATAAAATATAGCTCTATATCAACATCACTTCCATGAAAACGAAGCTACAGGCAGCCAATGCGTTTATTTTTGTAGCAGTTTGTACAAAATAAGTTCCACTAGTTCTAGGGGCAAACCTTCCGAAATGTCAGCACTTTTGAAACACGTTCTTCTGTCATTTCGCTGTCTAGTAACTTTACACTTTTGCTCTTTGCAGTAGTTGTCAATTTACTTCAATTTTTTTTATTCCGCGCAGCCTTTGGACAATCTTGGCCCTTCAACATGGGCTTTACAGGGAACTTACGCACAGTCAGTAACGGGGCTGCGTCAACTCGCAGAATCCCGGCGGTAGTGGCAGCGCCCCATTGGACACTATGTTCCGCAGCACGCATAAGTCCTCGTCGCCGACCATGATGCCCAACGTCACCGGGCATCTGATGAAGTCCTCGGCGGTCATGGTCAGGAAGCGCAGCTTGGGAAAGAAAGGACGCATCACAACTTTCAGCTGCAGCGGGTAACCCGTGCCGCGGCTGCTGACGCACTGCTCCTGGGCCCAGCGCACGGCGAGTTCCGCGACCCCTATCTGCGGCACGTTCCTGATATGCACACAGAACGCATCAAAGAATTAGTGTTCGTGTAGCGATAGCTACATTACGGTAGTATTTCGAGCTTCTGCGTGGCGGCTCCGCCACCCCGTGGCTGCGCCGCCACGCCGTGGCTGAAACGCCACGCCGTCGCTTCACTGCCGCACTGTCACGGCATTGGTCACATGGTCGAAATCAAGAAGAAGAAATCAATCCTAGTCGAAATCAAGAGAAAGAAATGGGCTTAGGCCGGGATTTAAAGCGACGGCAAGATAACCGTTACTTCTTAAGGTTAATAGAGTGGATTGTAACAGAAAATAAGAGTAGCAGGGGCGGCAGCAGGTTAGGTGGGCAGAGGAGATAAGAAGTTTGCAGGCATAGTGCGGATGCGGCTGGCGAAGGACAGGGTTAACTGGAGAGACATAGGAGAGGCCTTTGCCCTGCATTGGGGGTAGTCAGGTTGATGAGGATGATGAAATAAAACAAAAATGCAAGAGTTTATCAGGTGACAGTTATCATGCAACATATATGTAACGAAATAAACAAAGCAAAAAATAGAAATACAAGAAAAAACAAAATTGAAACAAAAATAATAACAGCTAAAAAGCAATGAAAAACAACCAGCAATAAGAAACACTTAATGACGCAGAAAATAACATGAAAATTGTAGGGACAAATAAGACAGGAAAAAACTTTCGCATTTCCGCTGTAAAGCAGACTTAACTGCAATTCTCTGTAGAGAGAACAAACCTTTATTAAGGAAATAAAGAGGATGAGCCGACGTAGTTGGTGAATACCGATATCTTCTTGGACCGTGTCGGTATAGCCCAGGATGCCCCAAGATCACGCCGCCTCACGAGCCCGGCGTGTGAGGGCAGCTTGTGGTGTCACACTCCAGCACTCGAGGAGAAAGATCTCCCAAGCCTCTTCAGTGGGGGTGGAGTGGGGAGAGAAGTGGGGTCTGTGTTGACAGACCTACCCCATGTGGGATAGAGAAGAGAGCTCATCACAGTGTGGACATAAAGGATTCACTTTCAGGGCATAGCGAGCAGCTATGGCGATACACCAGTAGGTGGTCGTCTGTAGCTGTCGCCGAATGCGTTCGTCTGCCTTCGACAGCCCCTTTGCTGGAGGGAGGAACTGGTGATTCCTGTCTTTCTAATAGTCGACGATTTCTGGAAACCGCAGACGCGGTCGGCTAGGCTCATCGGTTGGCGAGCAGGCGGTAGTAGGTGTCTGGAGGATAAACGCTCGGGCATAATAATAATAATAATAATTGGTTTTTTGGGGAAAGGAAATGGCGCAGTATCTGTCTCATATATCGTTGGACACCTGAACCGTGTCTTAAGGGAAGGAATAAAGGAGGGAGTGAAAGAAGAAAGGAATAGGTGCCGTAGTGGAGGGCTCCGGAATAATTTTGACCACCTGGTGATCTTTAACGTGCACTGACATCGCACAGCACACGGGAGCCTTAGCGTTTTCCCTCCATAAAAACGCAGCCGCCGCGGTTGGGTTCGAACCCGGGAACTCCGGATCAAACCCGACCGCGGCGGCTGCGTTTTTATGGAGGAAAAACGCTAAGGCGCCCGTGTGCTGTGCGATGTCAGCCGCATTCGCAGCTTCGTAACCACGGAGTCCCTCGTAGGCTGGCGCTCACGTGATGCGTCTAGGCAGGCTTGGGCTCGGAGTCTTTTCTCTGCTCAGTATAACAGTAAATACTTACTGAAATACCATAGCAACGTATAACCAAAGGCCCGCCGCTCATGACAGTAGCTTAATGTGGGCGGTACACAACTCCAAGAAATGAACGTGTTCAGTAACTACTTCCAAGAACTTTCGCATTATGGTTTTGGCGGGATCTTCTGGCACTTTTGGAGGTCACTCAAGAAAGTTACGTTGCCCCCAGAGTAGTTTCAATCTGTTTGAGACATTCATGGTATTGAAAGATGTCCGAGTCAGGACTGTCGAAGAGATAGTACACTAGAAAAAAAAAGAACAATAATAGGCTGAGACGCAGAAGTGACATAAATTTGTGCTTTTATCTACAAAACAATTGCCTATCTACGCCAAAGTGGGATGCCATTTCCTGCCGCTTCTCCTTATCGCAATGCCGCCGCAGTGGCTCAGTGTTTATGGCACTCGGTTGCTGTCCCGAAAGACGCGGGTTCGATCCCGACCACGATGGTCGATTTTCGGTGGAGGAAAAACTCTAGAGTCCCGTGTACTGTGCATTATCAGCGCATGCGAAAGAACCCCATTAGGTCAAATTTCCGGAGCCTTTTACTACGGCGTCCCTCGTAGCCTGCGTCGCTTTGGGACGTTAAACCCCCATAAACCATAAACCATGTTTATTACAAAAACCAGGGCCGGATTAAGAAAAATGGGGGCCCTGGACTACTGCGCATGCTGGCAGCCTTTCCTTATACTGACTCCGTTCTCTCCTCTGTCGCCTGCTACGCTGCTGGAAATATGCCATGTTTCAGTTTATATGCGCCAAAATAAAAAGAACGAGGTGCGATCAACGGGCATATATATTTTCTTTTCTTTTCTCTATTTTCTTTTCTTGAAACTCGTGCTGTTGTAAACACCAACACATATGTTCACTTTCTGATTAATGTGCATTGTGTTTCCAGCAAAAGCTAGGCTTTAAGGAAAAGTTTAGTGCACTCAAGACGAACAAGAACGTAGAAAAGACACGGCAAAGATGTCGATCGTTCTGAAGCTAGGTTTTGTTTGCATCACTAACTTTAATTCGGTGAGGAGAGGCATGGTTGTATCCAAAACATTCTTTATTAAAATTCAAGCATCAGACTGCGGTAATCATTATACATGTTACTCTATAAATATCTAATACATATAATACTTAAGGCAATACAAACACCATAAAAATGCACTTGAATACAGGTGAAAATTACCAACTGTAATTGGAGAACATTATTTGAAATTTTTTTCGTTAAAGGCAAGACAAGCAAGGACGACACCAAAAAAATGGGGCACGATCAAAAACAACAAAAATACAGTTCTTTATAAGCACGTTAAATTTCGCAAGAACAAACAAGAGACGAACAACGAATATTTGCATATCTTGAATTTTCATTGCTCAGCGCTTCAATGGCAACGCAGAGGCTCGGAGGCGGCACAACGAACTTATGGGAACAATTCATGTATAGCGCAAACAGTCCTCTTTTAAAATGGCTTTTTTCGGGCCTTCGCTTTTGCAAAATCAGATATAGTCTGTTCGAAGCATAGATTGCGGTGGAGGTCACTTTCAATAGACATGATGGCAAGCGAGTTCACCTGGGCGTCAAGGAGGCACAAGCGAGGGCAATTTTTTATCAGCGACAACTTTGAAAACACCATTCGGTCTCGCAGTTTGCCACTGGTATGCTTAAGTACATTCGCTAAGCAATAGAAACGTTCGGAAACATATCATTAATCTTTCGTGCAGCAACTTCATTATTCCCAGTTGACTCGTGTCCTGGCAATAAGAGTTGTGCAGAAAGTTCGCAAACTGAACGATTTCAGTGGAAAATGCTGGCTCCACATCTTTTTGTAGCTTTTAATCAACTTGTCTGCCTGCTGTGCAATGGAGGCCTTGTTCTGAACTTCTGTGAGCAATTTTAAGAATTTGAACCCTTCGCAGAGTTCAGTATACGCATCCTTTCGCACTCGCAAAGCAGAGCCTAGACTGTCAAGTACAACATTGTAGGTCTGTACCATAAACTTTTTTTTCTACCTTGTAGCCCACTATCGCTTTTCCCGTCCGGCGCTTACTCAAAGCGCTTACTCAAGGCACTCATGCTGATAACATTGATTGGTACTCAGCTTGCGTGCTCTCTCTTCGAAGGTATCAAAGAGAGGTCGCAAAGAATTAACAAAGCTTTCTAGCAGTTGAAATGTCTTGCAGTTGAAATGTCTATGCCTGGTTTCTGAAATACTACGCTCATTTTGTCAAAGCGGTCCAAGATTTCACTCCAGAAAATCGCCAAGAATGCAGTCTCTAGTTTTGTCATTTTCTTAAAGAGAGAGTGCGCTTCGTTTCTAGTGTTACCGATTTCTTCCTCGTTCATCGATATAGCTTCAGGCAACACATGACTGCATTGAAATTTTTCAGAATGGCCTTACAAGATTGAGCGTGTCTTTACCACCTGGTCCCAGAAAGACTTTTTAAAACAAGGTGCTGGCCAGTTCCGCCCATGCTTCCCAAACGATACTTCCATCGCTTAGGTGAGACAGCAAAGAACACATACAGTGCCTGAATTACAGTAAAAAATTTCACTTCCTCAAGGCAACTGTGAACGCTACACGCGCCAACTAACTTCAGTGATTGACCAGCACACGGGGTGTAGACTGCCATTTCGTTCAAGTGTTTGATTTGAGCTCGTAGTCTCTTGTATTTTCCTGACATATTACTGGCATTATCACAAGCTTGACCCCTGAAATCATCAATTGAGATGCCACTGGTCGTCAAGAGAGACATCACGGTATCGAAAAGATACAAGCCGGCATGCGATTCGATTGGAACAAATCCAAGTAAGCGTTCGTACACTTTCCCATTTATATAGTGTCATAGCGTTTGATGTGTTTGTTTAGAAAGAGATAAAACTTGGCAATGGCCTCAAGGACTCTCATATCGCTTCCATTTCACGGTGAACCAAAAATCTCCTCGCTGCCCCTAAACGCTAGGTTGCGCTAAGTAAGAAGCTTACTACAACGACTACGCACTTCAACACCTCTGTCCAGTAAGCGGTCTCAGTGACAAGATGCTTAACCAGCTCCTTGTCATTTGTGCTGCTTGAGTTAGAGCGGGCGAGCCATGTGTCCAGGCTGTTCCGGTGCTCGACGCTATTTTCATGAGCGCAAACCTTTTCTTCTGCTCTTTTCCATTAAGAAAAGCCGAGCGTGGTGAAAGCACTGGGGATGCTTGAAATCGAAAATATTTTGCACATGAAATAGTAAACGCAACCTTTGGACATCGAGTACATTAACCAGTGTCGGTCGTACGCCTCCCTATTTACAGCCTTTTGCTCGAAAGGATGAGGTGACATATAGCGTTCAGAGTTTTCTATTGCTTTCCGGAAAACGAAAAATCTTTTGCCCGATTTTGAAAATACAATGGCCCTTTCTTAAGGCATACACACCGAAAGCTGTCAGTAATAACGTCCGGCCACTTAGCAGGGTCACTTCGGCGAATCTCGCAACGTACCTCTTACTGGGGGGAGTCGGTACTTCTCTGTTGCCGCAACGAGAAGCCGTCTCATTCATCCTCTTGAGGCACACTTTGTGGGTGAGTACACGATTATTTGAAGCCAAACTAACAACAAACAAGTGAGTCGGTTCTTGGAGTGTTGTGTCCTGGCGCTAGTCAGTAGAAGGAGGCTCATCGGGGAGGTTTGGCACCTGTTGATCAGCAGTAGTAGAAATCGGGCGTGGCGTACTGGCCACCTGGAGCTCTGTGTCAGGGGTCCGGCCGAGTAGCATAGACATTGCTGGCTCAAGAACAGGACAGGGCTCGGCTAGCGTCGGTTGCTCAGAAATATGGACGACCGAGGTTGGCACCATTTTCACAGGATCCAGACAACCAAGGTCAGGCAAACCTTGCTTCTTGGCAGGAAACCGTGGCGATGTAGTTGTCAAGTCTTCCACGGAAGCACAGTCGGTACTATTGGGAGTTTGACACAGACTCTGGGTTGAGCAATCATATCGCTCCGCGGAAGCTGCATTCAGTAGGTACTTTGTCAAGTATGGTAGCTTCTTTTCAAGCTCTTCTCTTTCTAACCTCGCCTTTCGTTTAGACAGGCCACTTTGATGCTTCCTACTTAGCATTTAGGATGAATGGATGCTAATTGTTCACCGCACCGGGCACTTCTTCAGACCGACGCGACCGCAGGTGTCCAACGGTGGTCGTCATGATGACTGGCGCACGCTGCATCGATGGTCTGTGGCTGGCCGAGAGTGGTGCGTCCCCCGGGAGCTCCTCATCGGGCGGGTTTACGCAAGCTTAATCGGCGGCTTGGGGCTGAATCGCAGCCCACGATCAACTTCCTTTCATAGACAAACGCCGCTTCTCTCTTTTACTAGCGCCAAAGCAGGCGTTCACATACGCATAGAGTTCCTTGTACAAATTGCCTCCTTCCCCGTACAAGCTCACTCCATCTCCCGTTCCGGTCTCGCCATCCTATTGACTAGGAGGAATCGTCTGTTCTTGGACGTTAACGATTTTTCTTTCGCCCCGTCGACACCGAGCGCGAGAACAAAGGGCCGAGGGCGACTCCTAGAGCGGGCGAATTTACGCGCCCTGCGTCGCCTCTGAATCTTCTTCTATTTCTTTCTGGAAAGTTTCTGGAATCTTTGTACAGAACTAAGCTGCTATCGTAACTGCCGAGAAAAACTTAAATCTCTGTCATATTTTCTTAACGCTAATGACGAATGGCGTCCTGTTGCTTTCGACATGGCTCTGGAATCAAAAAAGGGAATCGAAGTTGGGAATTTGAGACGTCGGTAATTATTTTTACTCTGTTTAGGTACAACATGTAGGTGTCTTCTTGATGGTAGTGCTGGATGCTAGCACTAGACATGGAGTACAAATGCACTCAAATGCGATCTTCGCCCAGTTGTTTCCTCCCAAAATCTAAAGAATAAGTTCCACAGCTCCTCAGCTGTCCAAATTCTCTGTTCTGGGAGATTTGCGGACCTAACAAGAAGCAAAAGTCTAACGGTAACTGTATTGCTAGGACGTGGTGTCCACATATCGATTCTTTGCTATGAAAACGTTCTCATCTGCGTTTTTTTTTTGCAGGCCAGGGGGCTGTGCAGTTCGGTCAAGGGCAAAATTTTGAACTTTTCGCTGCACCGCGGAAGTGTATTTTTAGTCAGCTGTTTTTAGGTCGAGAGCATTAAAATTCTTTGAACAATTAAAGAGGCAGCAGGTATTGCTGCATTCAGAAAAAGAGATTTCATCATTGGTGGTTAGAATAACTTTTTCCTGAATACCTCGCTTTATATGAATTTCAGCCAAAACATGATAAGTGACCTTTAATTTTATAAATCTCTTGTGTGGTACGAAAATCCTACTCCTGCTGAGCGCGAGGCAATATATTGGGGCATCTGTCAACAACTCCGCACTTTTTCACTCACCGCTTCAGTAAGTGACATAAATGAGTGTATTGTTAGCGACATCAAATGTGGAGGTGTTACTGATCCTGGGAAAGAAATAGGAAATGCATGAAAATTATTTTCATTACCCTATCTTCAGAGCATCAATGGTACCACCTGACTATTAGGTGCAGCTGAAGATTGCATTTTGGATACCGTGAAATCCGCGGCATCAAAAACAGAGGCATGCCCGTATAGCTTACACTACTCCTGTAGCGAAACCGCGTCTAAATGCGCTTAAAACCTAAGTAGCGGCTCCTTGGGCGCGAACTCGAGGGTATGCGAAATTAACTGTTAAAGTAAAACGATTTAAATGCCAGTCATTGTGCACAATTGATAGCGTAGCTTCCGGTAAGTCACTGCAATATAAGTGGCGAACAGCGAGGAATGCGATGCTTTTCAGATGTCATTGTGATCTGGGGCAGTTCTCTTTCCAAAGAGTAATACAATCAACTTCAGAAAGTTGCACTGTACATAAATAAATTTGCGGAAGTTTGAAAATATAAACTTGTCAAGCAGATACAAAGTAGGAGCAACATCTGAAGTTTTCACATTTTGCCGCGGTCACATTTGTTCACCAATATCCGTATTTGCGGCGGCAATAGCGGTTGTATCTATACTTGTCAGACTGTGGTTTCGCGTCAGTCACCGAATGAAATATCCGAGGGAAAACAGCGAAGGAAGCATTGTATCGTAGGTAGATATCCAACTCACTCCTACAGCGTCCTCAAGTGCAGAATCCGCGCTCAGTACTAACTAACTCACTGAGCCAAAGCGATCATAAAACCAGCGAGAAGAACACAGTTACTTGGAAGCGTGCATAGGGAGACGTCAAATCACTGTAGGCTGGCAAACTGTTCACTTTTCGGACACTACTGATATATTCCCCTGTTTTGCTAAAGTTAAATCTCGAAGTTTATGCCGCGTGGCTCTAAGGTTGCTCTACCCTTACGAGGAACCGCAAATGTTTACCACTTTTCTCCTCGCTTACGCGCCTAATTTCTTTTTGCCTCATCGTCATGTGCAACTGGTGGTGAGTGCCTGGATAGTACATTGCACGACTGGGGCAGCTTTCTAATTTGCTTCGGACAACCGTGAAAACCTTACGCCCGTAAAATACACAGCCGCATCGCATTCGATTCATCATCCCATTGTCCGTAGAGGAATCAATGTCTGCATCAAAAACTGGCTATAATTGCGGCGAAAAACATCTACGGCTATCTTTTCCAGGAACTGTGCTAAATCTCTTCCCTCCACCCGGTTCTCCGCCATTGCAGTCTACGTATGGCATCTGTCGTAACCGACTGCGTTTTTCCAAGCGGCTCATATCCGGATTCCATGGCCTGCCCACGTTCGTTTGCTTGTCTTGACCTGAACAAGGACATCACAAACTTACGCATGCTTCTTCACCCGTTCTACTACGTTTCTGGCTGCTGATTGCCGTCATGATTTTCTCTTCCGTAAATATATGCGTTTTCCTCAGTGGACCTTGAAGCTCACGAAAAGCAACATCGAGCTGGAAAGCTGATATCAATACACTGGAAATACGTTTCATGGAGTCTCTTCTCATTGTTATTATTTTAACGATTTTCTTCTTGTGGTCACAATATGCGCTCACCCTTTGACCTACACAGATGGATTCGCTTACCACTTCCAATAGGTCATTGCATACTGTAAACTCTTTATTTTCTTATCTGGCTATTAAACGCTTTTGGGGAGCAAAACAAAAGAAAGTGTACAATAAAATATAAATCACCAAATATTACCTGATCCCGGCCGCCACCCCGCTGTTCCGCAGCGTCTACAGGGGATGCAATAACAGGCTGGCAGTAATTCGAGTATTATTATACAGGGTGTTTCACCTAATACTTCCCACCGTTTTTAAACACAGGCTATTTGAGTTACAAGAGCCTTTTTTTGGCATAGCATTGTCCGCAGTCTAGTAGAACGAAATAAAGCTACGACATGCTAACTAGCAGGCCGGTTAACTAATATGAAATGGCTAACTTTTTACCTTCTAGTGCTAGTATTTATATTTATTGAGAGGCGTGTAGCCCAGTGTAAGTAATATTCACGTCAGTTTTCAGAATATCGTTAACATGGTCGCCTCGGTGCTGTAGCGGAACAAATTTTGGCTATTTCGGCGAGTTATGTGCACTGCAGAGGTTGGTTTGTCTCCAAGCGTCTCTAAAATGCATGTATTTTAGCTCGAAATAGCCAAGATTTGTTGAGCCGCAGCACCGAGGATAAGTGCACTTTCGAAATTATAGAAACACATACAGATATTGACTCATACGGTGTGCTACACGACTCTCAATAATTCAGGAGCCTAACAGTAATAGTTTAAAAGTTAACCATTCAAAATCATTTAATCAGCATGGTAGTTAGCACCTCTTAGCTGTATTCTGATGTATTATACCGATGACAGTGCTGTGCCGAAAAAAGCGTTCATTTAACTGAAAAAGCCTATTTTTCAAAATTTTGTTAATTCTTAGGTGAAACACCTGGTATGTATTCCTATATGTTGCACCGCATTCACATGCCGTTTCAAAACGGTTTTTGTTGCGTCCTGCATGGATCGAACCGCTTCATAATTATCTCATCGCATGAGGACAGCAGCTGTGCCTACGTAGTTAAAAGAACGCCGAAGTGCTCGAAAAAGCGCTTTTAAGAAAGAGTATAATTTCCTTTTGAAAGCGGGATTTTTATCCGCCTAAGAATGTTAGCAGATCTGTAAGTGGGCACCGTCGTACGCCAGTATTTAAAGTTGTGATGTTTCTTCAGAGTTGACTAGCAGAAATAATAATACATCATTGGACGCAAAACACTGCGTTCCTAAGTGCTAGCTATCATAGAGTCATGGCGTCAATATTTCCGGACCTTGACCACGAATTTTAGTGCACCGGAGGAATTGATAACAGTATTAAGAGGCTTGAAGAAGGCCCACGGGAGGTTTCTTCCTAAATGTGAACGTTGCGATGAGAACGCCACGATTAAATGAATTGCAAAGCTGAAGCCTTTTGCAACACTGAAAACATCACTTGTGCCTTTACACAATGCTGTTACGCCATCGGCTAACTCGATATACTCTGCAAATGGCGAAACGACGCTTTTACAGAAGTGCGTGGCGAGCAGTCTAGCTGCGAGGCCGGAATTCTGGATATGACGGCGAGGCCGCATGACCGCATGAGGCCGCGCCTACAGGCCCGCGCTGTAAAGAGCCGAGTCTGTGTCCTTGTTTCCCACTGATGTCTACAGACTGTTAGATGCGGGCTCCTGGTTCGCCTGTGCCGTCTCTCGCCAAGGTCGGTGTCCCCGGGTTCCGGATCGGGAGACTGCTGTAGTGGGGTTGACGAAGAGATGAGAGGGTCTTCGAGGTGAAGAAGAGACTGAAGGGTTTATTTACATTTATACAAAGATTGAAAGAGTGAATCGGGAGCTGGCGAACACACGCCAGATCGCTGCTTAAATAGGGTCCGCTGTCCCCAGGTCCCTAGTTGGGGAATCTAGTTCATTAAAAATGCGTCGAATCACTGTGATGTAGATCACGTGTCCAGTCTTCCGGGTCCGCCCCCAGCCCCACACTCTTGCCACTTCTGGCAGATTAGTGTCCACGCTGTCCAGGCTTCAGTGATGAATAGCCCGAAGGGGGTCCCATGGAGAGCGTCGAAGGTCATTCACCTGCACTTCACAGCGGTAGCGTGGGGCGAATGGATCCCACCGCAGTTCGCAGAAGTTTTCACGTATGGGTGTGGGAAAGCACAGTCTAAGTCGAAGTTGTTTTCGAAGCACGAAGATTCCAGAGACGTTGGCTTAGTCAAACCCGGCCGCATTTGTCACGGCTGATTTGCAGTTCCGCCGCTCGCCGGCTCCCCGTCGTCCCCTCCGGGAGAAAAATGTCCCGGGTGGGTCCGGCGTTGAGAACAAAAGACAGGTTCACTAAAGCCGTTCTCAGACAGCGGGGAGCCGTTTCACCCCTTAAACAGCAGGGGAGGGGGGGGGGGATGACCCTTGTAGACGCCACCACCTGCACTCGTACCGCTGCAACCACCTCGACGGCCCTTTGAAGCCTCGGTAGATTGATGATTCCCAGTGGCTTTAATATTCTTGGCATGTTGGCGTCTCCAAACGTAACAAGACGAACGACGCTCGTTTGTGTGCAATACGCGCGGCAGCTGATGAGGCACCGATGCGAAGGCAGTCGCATCTGCTCGTCTACTCGCGCTAATCTTTCCAACGAGATCTAGGTTACCATAAGAGGAAAGCGCACGTACAGACTTGTCACTTAACAATGAGGTGAGGCGCGTGTGCACTACACCATTTTGTAGTTCTAATATGTGGATCCTGTACAGATGGGACGGGTTGTGGCTTTCTTATGCCACGTTTTTTCACTTGAGTATTAACGTGGCTTAGCTGACATTAGACTGCGCATAGGCGTTTTCGCATTTCGCTGCCATCACGATGAGGCCGCCGTGGCCAAGATTCAATCCGTCAACCTTTGGTTGGGAGCAGCAGTCCAATTCCGAAGCCATTGAGTCACCCCAGACAATATACACCGAGAGAACCTTCAGTGTCGCTGTTGATGTGCTCCAGAAATAAAAGTGGGGAAAATACCGATTAAAGTACAACTGCTAGTGGAAATAAACATCTGAACTGTAAATATAACGGATCAGCAAACTTGCAGCGCACTCTTCTAATTTGTGCATTCTTCTTTTCCACTAACAAGATATAATATAGAGTCTGGTATTGTCGGAAATTTCTTGATTTTGAACATAATCTTGCCGCTTTTTTTGCCAGTGCATCTCTTTGCTAGTGTCTGAAGGTTGGTACTGTTACGAATTAGCTTTTTTTAAGAGTTTAAGAGAACTGACAAGTTCTCCTTTTTCTGTAAGAAAAAAAACCGTAAAGAGGACAAAATAAGCATTAAGGAGCTGCCACTAAGCTGCGCTGAAGAAGGCTTAACTACGCAATAGGCGCTCTTCGAAGCGGTGAAAAACCCGCTAAACGGAGCGAAAGCTCTTAAAATTTTTCTAGTCGATTTTCTCAGTAAGCCTCTTTTTTATCACGCTGCTCAATTTGGAAAACTACCGTTCTGGTACTAAAGCGGGTGACGTGGCTTTGAAGGTACTTTCTAGATTAAAAGCTGGTGGAATGAAAGAGTGTTTGCAGTGTTTCAACTTTTACTGAAGTTTTATTGCCATAACAACTAAATTTTTAAAAAGCAGTTGTGGAATGGTGAAAGGAAGCTTACTAGACATAATTTTAAAAAACTGCGTGAAGACTGAGATACGTTCCCCTATTCTATACGATCGCTTTTCCGGAGATTGTTTAGCAAGAACTGAATAACTAGTATTTGAAAGGCATATAGTTATCCTAACCTTACGCGCCGTGGAGCTCGTTATAAATTTCACAACTTTTGAATGGTTAAGAATTGGCAGCTGAAATTTTGATTCAGCTCTAAAGGTATAAGGATTAACTGTTGGTCATACTACCATCACATTCACCAGAGCGGTTCAAATATTAACCGTACCGCCCCCGCCTTCCTCCCCCCCCCCCCCCGCCCCGCCAATTATGGAAAAAAATTGGCATTTTTACATTTGTTGAATGTTTCTTTAGTGGACAACAATGAATATGATCTGCCTATACCGCCTCAATACACATACCCTGTTTTTATTAAGGGTTTACTACAAAGAATGGCTTGAAGACGGCTTTTGGTAAAGGATGAGTCTCAAATAAAGACGCAATCGCAGGTCGCTCATTATGTAGTTTTAAAGTAGGTGCAGCCGCACTGCCGTCATCCCTTCTGCTCAGAACTCTGTGACCACGCTGTCATTACTGCTCTCTCTTCGCATGCGAGCTGAACTACGTCATGTTAAGATTCGCGTGTCCTGATGGCGAACCCTCTCCATCGGGTGGAACCAAACGTAGTAGGTAAACAAATGTGGTGCGCACTGTCACGTCGCCAGAAACGCGAACCAAAGGATTGATTATTTAGGCGCCAGTTTCAGACCACCAAGTTGTGTCTATTCTTACATATGGTAGATTAACAGCACAAATGCGATGTGCTGTCATGACCAAAAATGTACAGGACGCTTGTTCTACTGCATCTAGAGGTGAACATGTTGCAGGACTAAATGGCGTGATTCTTCAGACATGGCAAAGCTCCTGTCCTGTCCTGTCATTCTAATGGTCTTTATTCTATCTTGTGTGTGTGTTTTTTTTCGTGCAACATTAACGTGCCTCAAAAAGAAGAAAACATTATTGTTCGCATTCCTGGGATTTTTTAACTAACGCACAGATCAATAGAACATATCCTTGCTTTTGTATACGTAGATGCCGTCTATTCTTTAGATCTCAGCTGATCCATTTTTCGTGACGTTTTCTTCATTAATTCCGAACAAAATGAAGCTGTTTAGAGTCAAGCACCTCCCATACTTTTCGTTGTGGCTCGCCTTTCAACTGTGCTGTTTAATTTTCTAGTCGATCACATGATTCAAAAAGCGCAGCAGCGTATTTCACATTAGAACTGCTGTCCTTCGCAAAGTAAAACGACACGGAGAATCAGGAGCGAGAGGACGCTGAAGCTATTTCGCGTGAAAGTATAGGACTGAAAGCATGCAACCAGATAGGGAAGGACGGTTTTGTTCCGTTTCAAATGAACGGAGCGCTTCACTCTATGGGAAGCTGGAAAATAAATTCAGTGACACTTTCCTTAGCTTAGATATATGCAATTCAGTGTTCTTTAAACCGGCATTACAGTCTGTACTAACGAATGGTGCACTTTTCTTTCCGTTGTAGGTTCTGCAAAATGCCACCAAGTTAGGCACGCAGCTTCAGCTCTCTACACTAACCAGCCTGCCAACTTCGAACAACTTCTGTCTACTTGAGCATTTCCTGATAATTGGTGAAATACACCAATGCCATCTATTATGGCGCAATGTAAAATTCTTTATTTTTTTTACGGAAACTCACGGTGTGTCGTCTCCATTGGCATCCCTGTGAACGATGTCATACAACGCCGTGGTGCCGTCCTCAGAGAGGGAAGTTCTGTCGTAGCTATCACAATACTTCGTGGGGTCCGGGTCGGATGTGACGTACACGTTGAACACGGGGAAATTTGACAGCATATGAGAAGATATGCGCATTTACTGGTAAAGACAACCACAGCCAGTGCATAAATTTTGCAGCTTGTTTAATGGAAGGCTTGCCAGCAAAGTGGCGCAGCAGTTCAACCGCATTACCTCCTGCTCTCGAAGCATTTAAACTGCGGGAAAATACTGCCACGAGTGTACATACCTTTAGAGCATGGCCGAAAAAAGTTATCGAAGAAGGATACTAAATTTACGCGGATTTTTCATCACACATAAAAAATGGCTGGCGGTTTAGCATTCTTTAGCATAAAATATTGTGAGACCCGCCGCGATGGCTCCGTGGTTAGCGCGCCCGGCAACTAGGTAGGAGTTTCCTGGTACGAATTCGGCCATGGCGGCCGCGTTTCGATGGAGGCAAAACACAAAAAGGTGCCCGCGCGCTGTGACGTCAGTGCTCGTTAAAGATCCCCAGGTGGTGGAAATTATTAAGGCGTAATCTATTTTGGGTTATAAGTTGCGGGGGCGGCAGTTGTAGACGGAATTTGTGCGCGCGAACTGTCAATGGTAAGTTGTATGGCAAATAAAACAAATATGCAGAACTTTATTAAGCAACAGTTATCATGCTACATACACGTAACTAATTAAAACAAAAATATAATTAAAAATAGAGAACAAAATTTAAAAAAAAATAGGAAAAAAAGGTATAAAAAAGAAATTAAAACAAACAACAAGTAGAAACACTAAATGACGCAGAAAAAAATAAAAATGGCGAAAGGATAGGGAAAGGCTTTCGCTTTTCCGCTCATAAGCAGACTGAAGTGCAATACTCTAGCGAGAGAGCAAACCTTTATTAAGCCCATGTACTGTGCGATGTTAGCGCACGTTAAAGAACCCCAGGTGGTCGAAATTTCCGGAGACCTTCACTACGGCGTCCATATAGCCTGAGTCGCTTTGGGGCGTTAAACCTCCATAAACCAATAAACCAAACCTTTATTAAGAAAATAGAGAGGATGATCTGACATATTTGGTGAACACCGATATCTTTTTGGTCCGCGTCCGTATAGCCCGGGATGCCGCAAGATCCCGCCCCTCGCGAGTCCGGCGTGCGAGGCCAGCTTGTTGTGTCCCACTCGAGCACTCCAGGAGAAACATCTCACAAGCCTCTTTAGTGGGGGTGGGATGGGGAGGGAAGTGGAGACTGTATTGACAGGCCCACACCACGTGGGAGAGAGGACAGAGCTCGTGACTGTGTGGGCACAAAGGATTCACTTTTGGGTCATAGCTAGCAGCCATGGTGGAACACCAGTAGGTGTTCGTCTGGTGTTGTCGCAGAATGCGTTCGTCTGCCTTCGACAGTCACTCTGCCGGTGGAGAGAACTGGTGATGCTTGTCTTAGTAATGGGCGACGATTTCTCGAAACCGCAGGAGCGGTCTGCAAGGCTCATCGATTGGGGAGGAGGCGGTAGTAGGTGCCCGGAGGATAAGCGCTCGGGCAGCCGCAATCGCAGCTTCGTTACCACGGAGACCCTGGTGGAGCGGCGCCCACACGATGCCTCTATGCGTGGGCGCGGAGTCTTTAATGACGTTGTAGAGTGTATGTCAAATGCTAGAGGATATACCTCGCAGTTGACACAACTCTCGCAAGAAAAAGAAGTCTGAGATGACAACCTTTTCATTTGGAGTCTACCATCACGAGGGCGATAGCGACTTCTTCAGCCTGGTGGGAATTCTCGGCGCGAAAGGAGAGCCCATTGGTTTGCAAGTTGTGGTGGACTAAGGCTGTCATGTGGTCGCCAGATGGAGTCGGACCGTGAGAATTAGTTTTTGAGGAAAGAAGATGGGGCAGTAACTTTCAACTCGATGGACACCCGATCCACACCGTAAGGGAAGGAAGGAAAGTGCGAGTGAAAGAAGAGAGACAAAGAGGTGCCGTTGTGGACGGCTCCGGAAAAATTACAGGATTACAGTAGGTTGTACTTGGTTGGGGCAGAGCTGAAGCAACCCTGTAAATTTACCGGAGCCGTCCACAACGGCACCTCTTTGTCTCTCTTCTTTCAATCGCACCTTCCTCCCTTTTCTTACGGCGCGGTTGGGGTGTACACCGAGAAGTGAGACATTTACAGCCCTATCTTCTTTCCTCAAAACCAATTTTCAATTAGAACACGAATTTTCCGCAGGTGACCACCACGTACTTCAAAGCTCGACAGAGGTTAGTGGCCCATCCCCGCCGTTGTGGCTCAGTGGTTAGGGCGCTCGGCTACTGATCCGAAGTACCCGGGTTCGAACCCGACCGTGGCGGCCGCATTTCGATGGAGGCGAAACGCACACGCGTGCTTGTTCTTTGCGATGTGAGTGCACGTTTAAGATCCCCATGTGGTCGAAATTAATTCTGAAGACTGCGCCACGTTTCTTCGTCTCTTCTCTGTCCCTCCTTTATCCCTTACTTTACACCACAGATAAGGTGTCCGCTGAGATGTGAAACATACTGCACCACTTAGCCCACTTTATAAGCATGCTTTCTGTGCCTCCAGGCTGGCAAATGGTACCTTTGAACCCACTTGGTAATGTGCTGGCAGCTCAGGAGTCAAAAGAAAAGTGTTTTGAACCGAAAAGCTTTACTACGCTAGCCAACACCGCGCTTTGCGCGAGCCGGCGTATGTCGGAGCAGAAGTGACGTCACGCACTGCACAGTTTCTTTCTCTCGTTTTCTTGTGAGTAGTGCGCATGCGCCACTAGTAGCACCGAGCCAAAGTTGTTCCGCCGCTGCGCAGATCCACGCATTTCCTCAGAATACAACTCTAATTATAATAATAATTGGTTTTTGGAGGAAAGGAAATGGCGCAGTATCTGTCTCATATATCGTTGGACACCTGAACCGAGCCGTAAGGGAAGGGCAAGATTTTTAGTTTTCTCTTTCCTCTTTCTCTACCTCCTTTACCCTTCCTTTACGGCGTTGTTCGGGTGTCCACTGACAAATGTGAGACGGTTACTGTGCCATTTCCTTTCCTCAAAATCCAAACAAAACAAGAGAGCCAAAGGCCTTCATAGAGTTCATGGGCGTTGATAACTTTGCAAAGACCGTTCATTTTCATGAAAGGAAAGGCGCACAACCGGCTCCGTGGGCCACTGCAGCCCTCAATCTCGCTTTCGCTTGTAATATCCTGGATTAGCTGAGCTAATCCACATTAGTTTTTAGAGGTTCTTTAGATATCATTTGATGAGATCACAGTGAAGTGAACAAAAAATTGCAGACTCAGCCACGCGACTCTGAACAGCCATTTTCTTTCATTGGGGCAGACACTCCGCCTTTTAAAAGCTGGGTTACCTTTACCTGTTACACTTGGTCAATATGTATGCATGCAGATGAGGATGGTTTTGCAGATTAGGACGGATATTTTTATATATGAGGGACAAATGTGTACGAACAATGTAATTGAACTTTCATTTGCCATAAATTCTGTGCGTTTTTACACCAAAAGGTGTATATCATAACAGGTGAAAAACGTCGATTTCGCGATTTCTCCAAATCGCCTTTGGACTCTCGCAGAATGAAGCAAAACTTTCTGGAATCTGACTCTGTGTTCGATAATTATACGTAAGCTGTTCTGTTAGAAGTAGCGCGTTAAACATTTGTACTTGGTTTTTGAACTTTTTCATTATATATATCGCAAACATGATTATGGACAGTGGATGCTCCAAGAAAGCCATTTTTTTTACTGGGCGACGATGGGACTAGTTGGAACGAGAGGATAAATTTTATCGCTGTTTTCATCAATACTTTCTATTACCGTGAATTCCTACTTCCTGTCGACTAATCTTTTTGTTTATTTGCTTGTGCGAATTTCCATAAATTCAAGAATTTAGAATAATGGCAAATACTAAATAGAATTTTTTATAAAAAGAACAGGTCCGATTTGCTTTTAAATTTGTCTTAAAACCGTTTAGGAACACGAAATTCCAGACAACGATAAGTGTCGATTTATATTGCATAAATTGAAAATTAAGTCCTTACTAGAGAACATATTTCATTCAGCTACCGCTAAAATGAATAGCCCTCCGGGATATAATAATAAGAATAATTCGAACTGAATGCATTTGCCTCTGTTTTTTTATAGAACGACAGAATATCGGGAAATAACTTGCTTATTATGGCTTATTATTTTAGTAACTTCAGCGCTTTAAGCACCCCATTTCGCGTAGTGTTTCTAGGTATTGCTAATGCAAGCAAAACAGTTATTTACTCCTAAATTAAATTTTTTAATGTTAATGTAATGTCAATATGCTCTAATTACTGTTTTTGCTAATTGTTGCAGTTGTGCGCGTTTTTCTTTTTTTTGAATTTTATATCACCGCTAAATTCATGTAGAAGATATTGTTTATGCATTTTAGGTCGGCGACATTTTGGGATGTGAATTTCCATGCCTGTATTAAAAACCCACTTTTAACTGATCAGGCCATCCTGCTGAGCTAGCTGATTGGGTTCTGTCATTATGGAGTGTGCAGCGCTTGCGGACGACGGACGTAGACGACAAGACAACACAATCGTGCAGTAGTTTGTCCTCGTCTATGTCCGTCGTCTTCAAGCTCTTCACATTCCATAATGACAGAACCCAATCAGCTAGCTTAGCAACATACCCTGCTCAGTTAATAGTGCGATTTGAAATCCAGGGGTTCACACTCTGATAAGTCCAAAAGGAAACTCTGAATTCGTATATTATAAATGGCCCCAACAGATCTTGCGACAGTCCTTAAACAGGCCAGGTTGGGACTGAACATTTTGAAAGGGGTTCTATCTTTAACTCGAGCACCTTGGAGTATGCGCGGGGTATCGCACGCGTAGCGCAATATCACCATCAGATTCTCGAGGTCTGTTTAAAATGGCCACAGCGAAACTTAACACCTTGAATGGGTTCCCAGCAGAGCGTCGAGTACTTTGGAGTAATGCCCCAAGTATACCTCTGTCACAAGAGAAAACATGGGCTGCAATACATCGTGGTCTGGTCAGGGTAGGGAAACTGGCTTGGGAAAAGGAGAACCAGCAAAGCGGTCCCTGAAGGGCTGGTTGTCTCGATAGTCGTAGCCGGTAAGCTGCCATTACGCCGCTCCGAAATCTGAATTCCTTTGCCATATATTGTGTACAAGCACGCGATTTCACAGGAGATGAGCAGGTTTGTTTCCCCGGGCCTGATCAATGGCCGTGTTTTCATTCATTAGTTTTGTTGATTAGTTTCGTTAATTAGTTCTTGACCTTCAGCTGAAAATATTCTCCCGAGCCGAATCTTCTGCGGAATCATTTATGACTACTGTTGGTTTACGCCTGCTGTTATTAGCGGTGCGAAAAGAGGCAATTTCATTCTTTGTCTTTTACGAGGCTTCGCCATAAAAAATGCCTCCGTTGGAATAAAGCAAGGATGGCAGGAAGGCGTGTGGACGAGACGACGGCGAGGTGCCAAACCCGGGAAGTTATACCTAATCAGATAGCGATGGCAGATTGTAGGGATCTTACCTGCTTTGCATTGCAGTCTTGGGAGCTTTGCCGGCAGTCATGTGCGTTGACGGGCGGAACCACTGTCATCGAAGCAAGTACCGCTACCAGAACGACCAGCAAGTTGAAATGCTGAGACGAGTTCGTTATGAGAGCGCTGCGAATTGAATAATGTACGCTTCGGATAAGGTATTGGGAGGCCAATCGGTTTTTTTGCCCTAATTCTAAAACAATATATGGAATGGCTGTCTGTTAAAAGATTTATTGCGCTCAATGGCTCAGGAAAAACACATATCGGGCGAAATTTTGTCTTCCAGTTAAAAACTAAGTCGTTGGACCGTAGCAGAAATCAGCAGTGTGCAGTACTTTGAAGATACGATACGGGGCACGTAAGAGTAAGGTGTAGTAAAGGACGTCCTGCAAGGCACTACATCGCTACCATTTAACGAAACGTCCTGAGATCAATTCAAGTTTTGCAGAGCACATTCGAGCATCGGAGCTTCCCGTGGTTGTTTTCGTCTTCTTCCTTCAGCGCCAACCCCTAAAGGTTCCGGAGCCAAAGGCCTGTGTTACGAAGATTTGATTTTAACACAGGCCATCATGGCTTGCACTTCATAAGCTGCATGCAGAATAGTGTACAGTCGGAGAGAAAAGTGTATAGACCACGTGTTCGGCAAACGATGCCGACAGTTGTACCATTAGTCGTCGGCTCGAGAGGATACCTGTGGAGGCGACAGCCAAAGTTTTGTTCTTTCCTCCCAAGAATTGCGGTCTCTTTCCAGCGGTTAGCAATAGATCGCTGAGTTTCGTTTACAGAAATTATTGGGCGCAAACTTTAGACATCAAACTTAATTAGTACGCACATTAAACAAGCACACTAGTAGTAAGACTGCGCTATTCGACATTTCGGTCGTAAGCCAAAGCAAGTTATGGATGGTAGGATTTGCTCACACCGAGAATTTACTTTTCCTTTCGCAGCTCCTAAAATAGATATGCTCCGTGCGGTCGTGGTGATCACTTTATGAAGCATGGACTTCCAGATATTATGCTAGCATTTTTTTTTTAATTCGACCAGGTGCCATATAGCACAGATGGCAAAATTATAGCTCTATTTTTGTTGGGCTGCGACCCTGAGCGGAAATGATACTTCAAAATGAGGCACATGTTTTTTTTTCTGAAGTGCTCAAAGCCTAACTGCCACCATTTACGTCCATGTGTTGAAAATATTTCTTCGTTTTTGCAGTATTCGCCACTGACTTCTTTTTTCATATAGCAGAAAGCAGCTGTTTCAAAGAGCGGTGCAGCCGAAAAAAGATGTCATTGGCCTTCACTTTTTATACCTTAATATTCGACCATAATATCGAGATCCTGTTCATTCTTTTGTATTTTCCACGTTTGAAATTACATTAGGCACCCGCCAGTAAAACGCGTTGTTTTTCGAAAGAGATAATATCGTGCTTTTTCATTGATGTTCATGCTTCACTTTTGTTTCAGATGTAGTCTTCTAAACATAAAGCTTCATTTTGAGAGCTTTGTTCCCTATCGTTTTTTAAGCTTTTTCATGAAAAAGTGCGTAGGGTGCAGACCTTAGAGAACAGACAACGCTAGCAAACAAGCAGATTCGCACATGAAGCTCACCTTTATATTCACGTAAGAAGAGGCAAAGAACAGGAGGTGTTTTATATTCCATTAAGTGTTAGATGCTCCGTTAGACTTTTAAGACAGGGACAATATGGCTTTCTACCGTTTTCACCTCTGGTGTGTTCTGTATATCACACAGTCATTAGTGCAATAAATGAATCGAACGAGGTGAGGGATGTTCTCGCAATCCCACACAACATGCTGGAATGGCCCATTTATGTAGCTCTGTTTACCATTGCTAGCACATTGCCATTTGTCTTGTATGGATGTTCGACGCCTGGTGCAATATTTTTTAGCAATGTGTTGTGGACGTCACTGGAGTATTCGCGTAGCATCTCGTTCCCTGCTCAAACATTTTTACGCCACCTATGGCTTAGTGGCGATCACAACTGGCTATCTACAATGTCCTCGTTTATGTTTAAACAATTTGTGACCATGAACACCTTTGTTGATTCTTTCAAATTTTTCCGCCGCCAAATTATTGGAATGGAATGGAATGGAATGGCCGGAATGGAATGGCCACTTACTCGCAAAGCACTATCGCAGCTTTTTCATGGGGGACTGTTTGTTTTCCTGTTTCGATATGAAACAAAAATAACCCCCTGATTTTGCTTCCTAGCATTTTAACTCAATCGGCTCGAGATATTTCTCTATTACGCCTATGGCTCTCTGAAGTGTTCTTTCAATCTGTCCATCGCTACTCCTGCTCAACCACCACGTCAAATCGTCGGCATATATGGTGTGATGCAAATTTGTGATTCCGTTCAGCTGGCCTGGGAGCCCAATCTTCGCTACCTGAAACAGAGTCGGAGAGAGAACGGACCTTTGCGGGGTCTCTCTATTTCCCACTCTGATGTTTTAGATTGATTGTCCCCCCAGGCTGATGGTAACAGTCCGATTTGAACATCACA
Organism: Amblyomma americanum; assembly: GCF_052857255.1. Lineage (NCBI taxonomy): Eukaryota > Metazoa > Arthropoda > Arachnida > Ixodida > Ixodidae > Amblyomma > Amblyomma americanum. The sequence goes on along the minus strand of NC_135501.1, from coordinate 78,122,357 downwards.
TACATAGTTATATGTCGCGACTCCAACTTTTACCGTGCTAAGGTTCTAAAGTATGGCTACGTTTGTGACACTATCAGAAGCTTCGGAGACGTCCAGTGCCACAATGACCCAGTATCAACAGTGTAGAATGGCATCGCATGCCGATAGGTTTGATCTGAAAAATATCAATGTATCAAGACAAAGTGCTTGTGGGGGTTTAACGTCCCAAAGTGAGTCAGGCTTTGAGAGACGCCAGTATCAGTATAATTATTTTGATCTTTCATGAATCTATTCAATCAAGATTGAATTATGTGCTCCATCAATTTTCCAATCGAAGATGTTAAGGAAATGGGTTTGACATGCTCAAAGCCCAGCTTCTTCCCTGGATTCGCAATGAAGACCAGGTTCTCAGCATTCTATGCTTGCGGTATCTCTCCCTTGTCCCAGCATTCTTGCATACAGGTTGTAAGATTCCGAATGAAACCGTCGTCAAGATTCTTGAGCATTCTGTTGTTGATTCTCTCCGACCCCGCTGCCGTTTTGATTCTTAGGCTGTTGAGTTCAGCCCACGCTTCCCCGACAGTGATGGGACTGTCCAATGCCGGGTTTACCGAGCCCGCGTACTCAAGGACTCTAGAACAGCTCAGGTAGCGATCCCTAACCTCGGTTATGAGTTCCATTGTCGGACCTACATATTTGTGCACCAGCTATTGAAGCTGCTGTCGAGCCTCCGATATTGTTTTCTCTGGAGCTAATAGATCGGAGCAGTTTCCATGTTCCGGTGCTGCCAATATTACGATCCATTTGTTACACAAATATTACCCAATTTTGCTTTGTGAGTTCCAATGCATTCTCTTCAATGTCTTTGTTGAATGCTGCAAGTTGTTTTCTGAGATTCCTGTCACCTTTTCTCTGCCTGATCTTTTATAGCGGCACTGGCATCCCAGCTGCGCTGACAAAGATGCTGTAGGGGGCGCGGCCTCCCTCCCGCAACAGAGAACGCATTCGGCAACCGGCCGGGCCAGCAAAATCGACAGGCCAGTCCGCCGGCTTGCCATCCGTGGCTACCGGGACCTCTCATAAATGTGGATCACCTTCTTCATCTTGTGACTCCGGACGACAGCTTAGACGCACGCAATGCCGCTCCCACCGGCTCTGCGCTCCCCCCGTCTTGTCACACCACTTGGCCTTGCCGCTGCACGCCGCTGTTCGCACCTGGCTTTCGACACCTTCTTCTCTACACCATGCACGCGCCTATCATCGCATCCGGTGAGTTCTCCCAGCAGTGTCAGCGCTCCTTCATTCCTCGGCTGTACGGTCTACCCGCGTTTTATGCCAGGGACCCCGTTTTGTGGCTGGCGCTGCTGGTCTCGCTCTTTCAGATCCACCATGTGTTCAGCCACGCTATCAGCACGCCGGCCGCGGACTCCAACCCAGTCTCCTGGCAAAGCTGCGGTTGCCGCCTCCTGGCCCAGACATTTACGCTGACTTCAAGAAGGGCCTGACGACGTACTTTGGCCTGGAGCTCCCGCCACCTTCCTGCGCTCCAGTTCCCAATTAAGAAGTTGCGGCGCCACTCCACGCACTACCCCTGGCCGGACTCCCTCACCGATCTGCTTCAGATTTCTCTCTGCCAGCTAATACCTCTGTCACACGGCCAGTTTCAATCCCCCTTGTGTCGAGGGTCTTCGAAATTCTCAATCACCATTGAACTCGTCGCTGCTACACGGCAAATCTCAATGGTCATTGAAATAGTTCTCGTGCCTTACGCCACGGATGTGTGGCGTCACAATCGCTACTTTGGATTTTGCAAAAATAACAAAAATATTTCATAAATGTATACTAAATGCTGAAATACACGCATACGCGAAAGTTGTTCAAAACCCATTTAATTGCGCGTACGCGACGGACATATGCAGACACTGCTGTAGCCACTCTAACACAAGACGAGCCAAAACCAAGCCAGTCCAACTGCGTCGGAGCGCTGCTTCGTCAGGCTTAAGGCCTGGGAAATCGTCATATTTTAAAAACAAGAGCTATTTGTCTCCTGAAACTCTATGCGAGGGTAAGAATGGGCAAATCTAAGGCCAATACAACAGCTTAGAACACAATATTGCTTTGAGGGATTAGCGACGAAGCTGTTATCGCTGTGAAGCGGGCGGGCAGTGTGCCGCCATGTTGTCAACGTTAACTACGCAAGCAACGCAAAGACTGCAACGCAAAATAATGCGCTTAATGCGCTTAAAATCAGTCTAATATAATTTTAAAATAATTTTACAGACTGCTTGCATTCAATTTTATGCGAATAATGTTTGTGCATGTTTCTGTACCGTATATGTGTCGGGTACGAAAGTGCGCTTGGCGCCGCTCAAAGACGCGCTAGCAACCTTGGGCAGCGCTCGAAGGCCCTAGAAATCTCGATGGAGTTCTGCGCTACTCCGTTGACTAGATCGCCATTGAAACTGCCCGTGTAGCAGCGCTCGAGCGCCTTTGAGTCGATAGAATATCGGTTTGAGGGCCCTCGAAATTCCCGTGTGACAGGGGTATAACACTACCACACCAGAGCCGCTCCCCACACCGGTCTGTCCACTATCGCGCCACTTAATGTGCCTATACCCACTGTTGGGAAAGAGCCACGCACGCGTCGATCTCTTGCCAACCTTCTGAACCAGCTGCCTCATACTATACCGCGCTCTCTCCTTTGTTTGCTCCAGCAGCCTCTACGGACGGCCATCCACCTGCGAGTTCCCGGCCCAGGGCGCCTTCTGCCCATCCCTGCTTGCCAGCTGTAGCACTTGGACCATCACCAGAAGAACCCTCTCTCGACCCGGGCCCCAATTCGTTTCCAGTCGCATGTTCGCTTGCTACCACTAGCCTAACCAGAGTGAGCCCAACTCTTCTTATCGCGGGCCGCGCATGCAAGCCCCACCAGAGAATTGTCGCTCATCACATGCCACCTGAACCGCCTGGCTCGGATAACTGCCAGCCCGGCGCATTCACAAGTGACTGTACCTTCGCGACACACAAGATAGCCATCGAAGGAGGTGTCATGCTTCCGGTGCATTACAGCATGCCCCATCCAATACCGGCAATGTACTCGGCACTATTACTTCCTTCCAACTCCAACCCCTACGTCACGGACTTGTGCCCTCAGTTCCCAGCAAGCAGCCACAACGCCACAGTGGGCTCACTTTTGCAAAGAGTCGGTACACACCGTCGCCCGATTCGACCACTTCCCTACATGACAGCCCGAGCCCCACGGAGCAGATCGCAAGCCCAATGGTGCGCGCCGTCGTTTGACCGTCGCCAGCGGCCGAGGCATCCCTTCTCTTCTACAGCTGTGGTTTTCTTGCCATACTTTCGCCTACACTGAGTGGGCCAGCACACATCTCATATCTCCCGTAAATCCTCACGGGGATGCCTTTTCTGTATTGGCGTTTCCCGGACAGCTACTAGAGGGGCCTTTCCCGGCCCCGCCAGTAGGCCTTACGACTGAAGCACGCCTTGCTCGCCTCCCTTTCCTAGATGACTTTTCGAGCCTGTTTTTCCGTCATCCTCGCCATATTTTGGCTCCTCTCGTCCTTTGTGAAGCAGCCAGGCTCAGGCTCCCCAGCTCGTTTCTCCCACACGACGGCCTTCATGAACTCTGACTCGAACATCAATAGCCCGAAGAAACTTGGTAGATACCGTTTTTATACCGTTCTTATATTGTCTTTTATCGCGCATCGCGCTAGGGGGGGGGGGGGGGCACCTGTAGCGGCGCTGGCATCGCCAGCGGCTCTTATGATGATGGGATCGAGACCTCGCTCGCGCAACACAGAGCGCATCCGGCAACCGGCCTGGCCAGCAACATCAACAGCCCGCTCCGCCTGCTAGCCAGCCGCGGCTATCGTGACCTCCGATAAATGTGAATCAGCTTCCATTCTTTTGCTCTATTTCTTTTGCTTCGATAAACCCACGAGATGCCTATCAACGACTTTCGGGTCACCTTCAAATAAATCTCTTCGGTAGTGTCCCGAACAGACTGAATAAGTCCCTAGGTCCAATTGTTAATATCGCTTATCATTTCCGACCCCGACCTGACACTTCTAACAATATCCCAGTGTACAGTCTCAACTCTCCTCTTACTGAAGACCGGTGGGCCATTCTCAACGATGATTTCGTGTATCCTATGATCGCTACCTAGGTCTTTCCCTGTGTTGCACCATGTAGCAGTGATGCATGCCACTACCGACCAGGTTGCATCTGGTGTCGTGTCCACGGATACGCTATTTCTATTCCTAGTCGGCCTCATCGGGTCCGTAATAAGAATGAGTCCATGTTTTTGAATTTTATGCCAGAGACTTCTGCCTTTAACGTGCGTGAATTTTCATCCCCCTGCCGGATGGTGCGCATTAAAATCGCCCAGTATCAAGATGCAATCCTTTTTGAAATAACCTGTCTTCGTAAAAAGATCGCCAAAGTCACATTTGCGCTGCGTGGGTGAGCTATACACGTTCAGGAAGGAAAGATTGTTGTTGCAATTACGAGGGATGAGTTCGACCAAAATATGATCGATATGCGCATTCCCCTTCTCGTGCTGCAGCGTTGAAGTGTTTCGTTTTTACAAAGGTAGTCACTTGGGTTGCGTAGCCGACCCGCAAAGATTTGTAACCCGCTAAATAAGGATTTTCTCGCACTTCTTGGTTGCAATAACCTCCGGTAGATCGCCATTGGAGAGAAAGCGCTGCAGAACCGCACGTTTACACGAAAAACCTCTACAGTTCAACTCCAAATCTTTGTTATTACAGTGACGCGCAGGTCCATTGTGTTTGGGTATTTGAGCCTTTAGCATAGCCGTTGCAACTGCCTGTCCCTATAGTCAACCTTCATTTGCTCGACAGCAGTGCCCATCTGTTTCAGCTGCTCAAGGCAAGTACCGTTTGAAGCATTCCATGCAAAGCCTTGGTTTCAACCTCGAGAGCTACAATTCTCACTCCGTGATGATCCTCGACCTCTTTTTTTTGGCACTCTTTCCCTTTAAGGGTAGAAGATTAGGCATCCGGGATGTTTCCGGTTCCGGTTAATGTTTATTTGCCAGCTGTTTCTTAATGTTATCAATTTGTTTTCGTAATTCTGCAATTTGTTCTTATTTACCCAACCCACCTTTGGTCCAGTAGTCTTTGTCTTCATATGCGTGCCGCCACTACGCTCCTGGGGTTCTTTCGGTGTAGGTTTATCTTTTCTCGGTGATGGAAGTCGAGGGAAACTTTCCGAGCGCCGTCTCGACTTGCTGCGATGCCCGGATTCACTCCTCGAACGTTCTCTAAACCAGCTCTTCCAGCTGCTTCTTTGTTTTTCTGCATCAGCCTTGCGGCGCTCTTCATTCTTTCTCTCTTCGTATTCCATCTTCAGTTCCCTCTGTCGCTTGTTGAATATATAAGGTGTTCGGAACAGTGCCTTGCACCTCTTATCTTCGGTACTGTGATCCTTGCCATACAGTTGGCACCTAGGCAGTGTCGGCACACACTCGTGGGGCTTCGTCGGGGAGGTTGTCCCACACCCTCTGCACTCTGCATGCAGACTGTCTCGCACGTCACCACACCTCAACACACATGTACCATACTTCATATCTCTTCTTTTATAGAAAGCACTTCATAGGCTCCTCGAAACAGATCACCCATTTCGGCACATAGTCGTGACCAATAGTGATGATCACCGAGTTAAAGTCGCCCATCCTGCGCGCCATGAATGGGAGGATTCTGCAGGGGTGAGAAAGCAAATCCAATTCTTTCTCACACAGCCTCAGATCGAGACCGCGTACCACTTACTTGCCACAGCTTTCAAGTTCCGCCATGTAATCGTCACCTCGTACTTCTTGTCGAGCTTTATGGACTTCAGTCCCAACATTTTTTTGACACCGTCCTCGTTGGGCGTGCTGTATATCACTATTTCTCGCTTGTCTTTCACGGCGATACTCTCCTCCTCATCACCTTTGCGCCACGGAATGCCAGTCGCCATTCTCATTACTCTGCCTATCATTGGCTCCGAGAGCTTGGTTAGGGTCAGTCGTTCTTTGGGCCTGATAATAATCTTGTGATACGCGTTCGGAGAACACGGCAGGTGCGACGCCACCCACGGTTCCGCGAGCTTTCTTCCCGCCGTTTTATACGAGCGTCACCCGCAGACGCCTTACTAGTCACTGTATCCGACCGGCCTCCCCCTGCCGGCTTTCTCTTCACCGCTGAACGTCGTTTTTTAGCGGTGCCATCTGGGCGTTCTCGTTGTTGGCGCTCCTGAACCTCCGCGACACGTTCCAGTACTTTCGTAATCACGTCCGAGCTTTGAAGTTCTGCCGGATCGACATCCGTACCCTTAACGCTCACTGCCATCGTGATGGTGACGCCATAGTGTCTAGGGGCTGACGTTGGTGGCCCTCGGCCACCGCTCAGGCCACCTCGGCATTACGCCTAACGTTTGGTTGATTGACAAAAAATGACGAAAAATGCATCGACTGTAGGGAAAGGGGTATGCTAAACCACATTACTTGGGAATGTCTTAGCTCAACAAAGGCTAAATAAGACATAACTAGTTTTGAAGCCTGGGAGGCGGTGCTGCGGAGCGAGGACCCCAACGCGCAGCGCAAACCAACCCGCATGGCGGCTGAGGCCGTGAAGCACCAGCTACACCGTCCTAAGCCGACGGTCTCTCCTCCTGATCGGGCTTAGGCTTCGGCCGAGCCTGAGAGGAGGTAGGGAGAACACCATCTGCCGGAAATAAAGTTTTTCTGAACTGAACTTAACTGACGTCAGTGGCCTCGGCCACCGCTCAGGCCACCTCAGCATTACGCCTAACTTTTGACTGACTGAGGCTTTCGCCGAGGTAGAATACACAAGATGCGCTAAAATCCTACAAGCTTCGCTTACAGTCTTGGTAATAGTATTCACAGGATACTTACCACGTCCGCGGCACACACAAAACACTTTTTCTGCAGGCCATTGTCGTTTTCCGTCCTAAAAGGTGGTCATTGCACGGAGCGGCAGTGCCACACGTCGCGCCCCTGGTCGTCCCTTTGAAAGCTCCTTGAGTCAAAAGGACTCTGATGAAATGGGCGCGAGACAAGGTCTCGTCATGCGGTGTCCCGGAATAAGGACCCCGACCATGTAGCAGGGCCACTCCCAAGATCAGAGGCCTCCAGACCCGCTCCCTGTCATCCCCTCAGCTGTTATCCCACTATTGTGGCACGTCCCCTGCATGCTCCCTATGCGGTGACCCTCAGGCCACACTCTCCCACATTGTTTTCGACTGCCCTGCTGACCCTCCCCTGCTGGCACAGCACGCCACCTCGATCTGGGAGAACAGGGAGGTCCTGCTCACGTCTGCTGACCCGACATCGATGCTTGCTGAGGTGGCTCGGGCTGCCGACGTCATGTACCGACATGACCTACGTGACGCAGTGCGGGAGCGCGCAGTGGGCCAGGGACCCAGCAGGGTCGAAAATAATAATAATTGCTTTGGCGGGAAAGGAATTAGCGCAGTATCTGTCTCATATACATTTGGACACCTGAACCGCGCCGTAAAGGGAGAAATAAAGGAGGAATGGAAAGCATGAAGGAAGAAAGAGGTGTCGTAGTGGAGGGCTCCGGAATAATTTCTAGCACCTAAAGATCTTTAACGTGCGCTGAAATCGCAAAGCACAAGGAATTAGCGTTTTGCCTCCGTAAAGACGCCGCTACCGCGAACGGGTTCGCACCCGGGAACTCCGGATCAGAAGCCGAGCGCCCTAACCACTGAGACACCGCGGCTGGTTGGTGTGAAACACACTTGCAGAAATAAAGCCAGTCTGCCTGTCTATGGCTTCCAAACTCTCTTCCACCAAACAAAAATTTTCACCACCACCACAGACCCGCCGCGGTGGCTCAGTGGTTAGGCGCTCGACTACTTATCCGGAGTTCCATGGTTCGAACTCGACCACGGCGGCTGCGTTTTTATGGAGGCAAAACGCTAAGGCGTCGGAGTGCTGTGCGATGTCAGTACACTTTAAAGATCCCCAGGTGGTCGAAATTTTTCCGCAGCCCTCCACTACGGCACCTCTCTCTTCCTTCCTTCTTTTACTCCCTTGCATTATACCTTCTCTTACAGCGCGGTTCAGGTGTCCGCCTATATATGAGATAGATAATGCGCCCTTTCTGTTCCCCCAAAACTAATTAATATACTTATTAATGTTTGCCTCATATATCATTGGCCACCTGAACCGCGCTGTAATGGAAGGGATAAATGCGGGAGTGAAACAATAAAAGAAGAAAGAGGTGCCGTAGTGGAGGGCTCCGGAATACTTTCGACCACGCGGGGATCTTTAATGTAAACTGACATCACACGGCACACAGGCGCCTTAGCGTTTTGCCTCCATAAAAACGCAGCCGCCTAAAACCTTTTACACAATGTACCCCGTTGCTAAATTCAGTGAAATGACGAATCTGTAAAAAACCTTGAAAATACTCTCCGGTCAGTAGTCCAGCGCTCTAACCACTTAGCCACCCCGGTAGGTATTAAATATCCCCAGGTGGTCGAAATTATCCAGATCCCTCTACTACGGCACCTCTTTCTTCTTTCACTCCCTCCTTTATCCCATTTCCGTTCGGCGCAGTTCAGGTGTCCAATGAAATATGACAAAGATATTGCGCCGTTTGCTTTCCCCCCAAACCATTTATTTTTATAATTATTACCACCACCATATCTCTCTCACTACCGCTACGTACCTCAAATCATGATTGAGGCGTCCACTTATCCAGGAAGCCAGTCATGCGTTCCTCCTTTCCTCAAAATCTTTAGTCTGGAACTTTGTCAACGCCAAAGCCTATGAACAAACTGAACGCCGACAGTTTTCGCTTTTTGTATCCTCTATTAACTGAGCTAATCAACTGCCTCAGGATGACTACACAATTCCTGGTTAACAAGCAGCTGCCACTCTTTTAGTGTTGTGTCATGAGTTGAGAAGTATTAAGCACCGATTGTATTTTGCAGCTAGCTTAGCACGCCTTTCTAGTTGAATCGCTGCAGACTTGCGCGCTGGCTACGAAGACATAATGTAGCAAAGTGCAGGGACTTTGACTCCATCCGGAATGTAGAACAGGCGTAACGCTATGTCGCCGTTCAATATTCAGCTCCTCTACTCATTTTTATAGTTCCCGCAAGTGTTGTTTTCACCGGAGCGTTATAACAGCCGCGTACAAACAGGATGGTTGGCGGATCATTTGTCATCGAACTTTATGAACGGAACTGAGAACTCCACAACGCGAACTCACTGCATTACGGCGATAGATACTCTCTCCCGTTCAATTCGTTGCTTCGAGCTGGCATTGCTTCTTTACACGTGGCTTCAGCCTCCCTCGAACGCACTGTCGTCCGCGTTCTTGAAATGTACCTGCTCCTCTCCGAGATTTCTAGGTTTAAAGCGAATATTTATGCTTCTCGCAAGCAAAGTCGGAGGTCAAATGACGCTTGACTTTGACCCCTAAATTAATAAAAATAATTTGTTTTGGGGGAAAGGAAATGGCGCAGTATGTCTCATATATCGTTGGACACCTGAACCGCGCCGTAAGGGAAGGGATAAAGGAGAGAGTGAAAGAGTAAAGGAAGAAAGAGGTGCCGTAGTGGACGGCTCCAGAATAATTTCGACCACGTGCGGATCTTTAACGTAAACTGACAACGCACAGCACACGGGCGCCTTAGCGTTTTTTCTCCATAAAAGCGCAGCCGCCGCGGTGGGGTTGGAACCCAGGAACTCCGGATTTGTAGTCGAGCGCTCTAACCACTGAGCCACCGCGGTTGGTATAAAAGATCCCCAAGTGGTCGAAATTATCCCGGAGCACTCCACCACGGCACCTTTTTCTTCTTTCACTCCCTCTATTTTTTCCCGTTCGGCGCGGTTCTGGTGTACAATGAAATATGAGACAGATATTGTACCATTTCCTTTCCCCCAAAACCGTTTATTTTTATTTTTATTACCATCACTATATTCTTCTCTCACTGCCGCCACGTGCTTCAAAACATGATTGCGGTGTCCAGTGTCCCAGGGAGCCAGTTATGCGTTCCTCCTTTCTTCAAAATCAAGAGAGTCTAGAACGTTGTCAATGCGAAAGCCAATAAAAAATCTGAACTCCGAGTTTTTTATTATCACTACGCCATTCCTAGTTAACAAACAGCTGCCACTCTTTTAGGGCTATGTCATGAGTGGAGATGTATTAGGCATCGATTATATTATGTGGCTAATTTAGCACGCCTTTCTAGTTGAATCGCTGCAGATTTACGCGCTGGCTACGAAGACGGTATAGCGAAGTGCATAGATCGGCTCCATCCGCAATGGACGAACGGCGCAACGCTATGTCGGCGTTCAATATACAGCTCTTCTACTCGTTTTGATAGTTCTCGCAAGTATTGTTATTACCGGAACGTTATAACAGCCGCGTACAAACAGGATGGTTGGCGCATCATTTGTCATCGAGCTTTATGAACGCAACTGAGAATTCCACAGCACGAACTCACTGCGTTACGACGATAGATACTCCCTCCCGTTCAGAGCTGGCACTGCTTCCTTACACGGGGCTTCAGCCTCCCTCGAACGGACCGTCGTCCGCGTTTCTCGAAGTGTGCCTGCCCCTATACGAGATTGGTAGGTTTAAAGCGAAAATCTCCGCTTCTCGCAATACCCGCCGCGGTGGCTCAGTGGTTAGGGCGCTCGACTAGTGATCCGGAGTTCCCGGGTACGAGCCCGACCGCGGCGGTTGCGTTTTTATGGAGGGAAAACGCTAAGGCGCCCGTGTGCTGTGCGATGTCAGTGCACGTTATAGATCCCCAGGTGGTCGAAATTATTCCGGAGCCCTCCACTACGGCACCTCTTCTTCTTTTTTTTTTACATTCACTCCCTCCTTTATCCCTTCCCTTACGGCGCGGTTCAGGTGTCCAACGATATATGAGACAGATACTGCGCCATTTCCTTTCCCCCAATACCAATTATTATTAATATTATTGTTCTGTGGTTTTTTAAGAAGGCTGTTTTCGTTTATTTTTGCGGCGAAGGTTACTTTCTTGTAGTGAATAACTTCATTCCCGGCGATATGATGTATTCGTATGCGGTGAAGAGTCATTGCTTTGGACCGAACAGTCCCCAAAAAGACCGAACATACATTTGTGTGCGTAAAAGAAAATCTGGTACCATTAAAGCAAAGCAGACGTTACATGATATTAAAGATACTCACTTTTTATGCCACAAGGGCATCCGCGCCCAAATAGTGCCATGGCACAAGGTATTTTTCGTTTCCTAAAGGCGAGTTAAAGGCCCATTTCCCAAGCATTTCACCCTGATTAAGCCGAGCACCAGGCCAGGGAAAGCTTGTACCCACTCCATCACCGCGGTGGGTGCTCGTCGGCACTGGGGATCGAACCCCGCACCTCCCGCATTCGAGGTGGATGCTAAACCACTGCGGGGTTTTTCTGTCTTTATTGCCGGTCCTGCAGTGTTTGACATGATGGGTTTCACAAGATGTCTACATGATGGAACCGCTATACAAAAATGCAAGTGCAAATTTATTTATAAAAACTCAGCTGTCATGTTATCATTGAGTTGTTGCACTGGGCTGAACGAGGAAGGGCCGGGCATCACGCGGTCTCTGTGTTGACAAAATTAGCCGATGAAACTGCCGCTGACTCCCGGGTGTAGCCGCAACATCACACTTTTCTGAGGCCTATGCATGGTTTTCCGTCAATGTCCTAACACGCAGTGAACTACCCTCAAGGGGGAAACGACCGTGAACGAACAGCGTTATGTAAGGAGACGACGTCAGGCGAAGATATGGAGCTCAGCGGCCATTCTGCACACACGTTCCCACCGCTGTGCTACTTAATCCTACCATCGTCTCTCCACCCCTCTAGCTTCTGTACTGTGACGATTTTCTACTCCCATTGAGTGCAATTCCTACCCTACAACCAGGTAGTTGCGGCCAGCTTGTAAAGGATACTGACTGTCATAAGGGAACATGCTTGGGCTTCTTCGTTCCTAACCTTAGCTCGTCCTTATCGATTAATACCAAGTTTTGAAGGTTTAATTCCTTGTACTTTCACTCTTCCGCATTCTTGGGTTTAGACGAATGAATCGTTTGCCGCACTGCTGTAATTTAATGCTTTTGTTTGTTTGCATCATATTATGCTTCTTTGCATTTGCTGTTTCTTTGCAACATCTTATGCTGCTTTACGTTTGTTGTGAATATATTTTTCGTTGTCTTCCTGCAAGTATTCTTACGATCGTGTTGTAACGCTCTTCCCACAACTGCAATTCCAAATAGGCGCTGTGGGTAATGTGATAAATAAAGAAATAAAAGTCCAGCCCCTTACTTATGGCGAAGGTTCCCAGCCTCCGGTAGAAATAGTCTCTGTCAACAGCGAGTGGCCGTGTTGACGTGACCACGTCGCACAAAGAACAAGATAGGCAGGACAGGATGCAAAAGAGTACTAGTGCCGAGACTACAGATGCGATTAACGAGATATAACATATCTGTTTCTTCAACGAAAAAGGAAATCAGTGAAGATGACGTTGACAGTTCATCTATGTGGACACGCAGTTTGTGTGCCTGATGTTTTGATAATAATTCCTTATATTACAGATAACCAAGGAAATTGCTTTTTTGCTCAGATGCCCAGTAGGCCTCTTTTATGGCTCCACTTCATGTCTGTTGTCTCAAAGAGATAAAATATAGCTCTATATCAACATCACATCCATGAAAACGAAGCTACAGGCAGACAATGCGTTTATTTTTTGTAGCAGTTTGTACAAAATAAGTTTTCACTACTTCTAGGGGCAAACCTTCCTAAATGTCTGCAGTTTTGAAACACGCTCTTCTGTCATATCGCTGCCTAGTATATTTAGACTTTTGCTGTTTGCAGTGGTTGTCAAATTTCTTCAATTTTTTTATTCCGTTTAGCCTTTGGACATTCTTGGCCCCTCAACATGGCTTTTACAGAGATCTTAAGCACAGTCAGTAATGGCGCTGCGTGAACTCGCAGAATCCTGGCGGAAACGGCCGCACTATGTTCCGCAGCACGGATAGGGCCTCATCGCCGTCCATGATAACCCACGTGATCGGGCCCCTGATGAAGTACTCGGCGGTCATGGTCAGGAAGCGCAGCTTGGGAAAGAAAGGACGCATCACCCCTTTCAGCTGCAGCGGGGATCCCGTGCCGCGGCTCCTGACGCACTGCTCCTGGGCTCAGTGCATGCCGAGTTCCGCCATCCCTATCTGAGGGACGTACCTGATATGCACACAGAACACATCACAAAAAGGAGTGTTCGTGTAGCGATAGCTATTTTACGGTAGTATTTCGAGCCTTCAGCGTGGCGGCGCCGCTACCATGTGGCTGCGCCGCCACGCCGTGGATGAACCGCCACGCCGTCGCTTCACTGCCACGCTGTCACGGGGTTGGTCACATGGTCGAAATCAAGACGAAGAAATCAATCCTAGTTAAAATCAAGGGGAAGAAATGGGCTTAGGCCGGGCATATAAAGTGACGGCAAGATAACCGTTGGTCTTTAAGGTTACTAGAGTGGATTCTAACAGAAAGTAAGAGTAGCAGGGGGCGGCAGCACGTTAGGTGGGCAGAGGAGATAAGAAGTTTGCATGCATAGTGCGGATGCGGCTGGCTAAGGACAGGGTTAATTGGAGAGACATGGGAGAGGCCTTTGCCCTGCATTGGGTGTAGTCAGGTTAGTGAGGATGATGAAATAAAACAAAAATGCAAGAGTTTATTAAGTAACAGTTATCGCGAAACATTATATGGTACGAAATAAACAAACCAAGAAATAGAAATAAAATAAAAACAAAATTGAAACAAAAAGAGTAATAGCTAAAAAGCAATGAAAAACAACCAGCAAGAAGAACAAGTAAATGACGGAGAAAATAACATGAAAATTGTAGGGACAAATTAGACAGGGAAAAAATTTTGAATTTCCGCTGTCAAGCAGACTTAAGTGCAATTCTCTGGAGAGAGAACAAACCTTTATTAAGGAAATAGAGAGGATGAGCCGACGTAGTTGGTGAATACCGATATCTTCTTGGGCCGAGTCCGTATAGGCTGGGATGCCCCAAGATCCCGCCGCCCTTCGAGCCCGGCGTGCGAGGGCAGCTTGTGGTGTCACTCTCGAGCACTCGTAAAGAAAGATCTCCCAAGCCTCTTTAGTGGGCGCGGGGTGGGGAGTGAAGTGGGGACTGTGTGCAGGCCCACCCCATGTGGGATAGGGAACAGAGCTCATCACAGTGTGGACATAAAGGATTCACTTTCGCGGCATTGCGACCAGCTTTGGCGGTACACCTGTAGGTGTTTGTCTGTTGCTGTCGCCGAATGCGTTCGCCTGCCTTCGACAGCCCCTTTGCTGGAGGAAGGAACTGGCGATGCCTGTCTTTCTAATAGTCGACGAAATCTCAAAAGCGCAGAAGCGGTCGGCTAGGCTCATCGGTTGGCGAGCAGAAGTAGTAGGTGTCTGGAGCATAAGCGCTCGGGCAGCCGCATTCGCAGCTTCGTAACCACGGAGTCCCTGGTAGGCTGACACCCACGTGATGCGTCTAGGCAGGCTTGGGCTCGGAGTCTTTTCTCTGCTCAGTAGAACAGTAAATACTTACTGAAATACGATATTAACGTATAACGAATGTTCCGCCGCTCATGACAGTACCTTATACGTGGGCGATATACAACTCCAAGAAATGAACAACGTGTTCTTACCTACTTCGAAGCACTTTCACATTATGGTTTCGGCGGGATTTTCTGGCACTTTTGGAGGTCACGCAAGAAAGTGACGTTGCCCTCAGAGTAGTTTCAATCTGAGGCATTCATGGTATTGAAAGATTTCCGAGTCAGGACTGTAGAAGAGATAGTACTCTGAAAAAAAAAGAACAATAATAGGCTGAGACGCAGAAGTGACAAAATCTTTGTGCTTTTATCTCCAAAACAATTGCCTATCTACGCCAAAGATGGATGCCGTTTCTTGCCGCTTCTCCATATCGCAATGCCGCCGCAGGGACTCAGTGTTTATGGTACTCGGTTGCTGTCCCTAAAGGCGCGGGTTCGATCCCGACCACCATGTTCGAATTTCGATGGAGGAAAAACTCTAGAGTCCCGTGTACTGTGCAATGTCAGCGCACGTTAAAGAACCCCAGGTGGTAAAATTTCCGGAGCCCTATACTACGGCGTCCCTCATAGCCCTCGTCGCTTTGGGACGTTAAACCCCATAAACCATAAACCATGTTTATTACAATAACCAGGATCAGATGAAGAAAAATGGGGGCCCTGGACTAATATGCATGATGGCCCCCTTTCCTTATACTGACTCCCCCCCTCCCTCTGTCGCCTGCTACGCTGCTGGAAATATGCCATGTTTCAGTTTAAATGCGCCAAAATAAAAAGAACGAAGTGCGATCAACGGGATTATTATGATTTTTATTATTATAAATAAACAACAAAACGTTCTCGAAACTCGGGTGTTGTAAACACCAACACATATGTTCACTTTCTGATTAATCTGCATTGTGTTGTCAGCAAAACCTAATCTTTAAAAAAAATGCAGTGCACTCAAGACGAACAAGAACGTAGAAAAGACAACACAGCTCAAATGTCGATCTTTCTGAAGCTAGGCTTTCTTTGCATCACTAAATTTAATTCAGTGAGGAGACGCGTGGTTGGTATCCAAGACATTCTTTATTAACATTCAAGCATCAGAGTGCAGTAATCAATATACACGTTACTCTATAAATATGCAATTTCTATATTACTTAAGGCAATACAAAGACCATAAAAATGCACTAGAATACAAGTGAAAATTAGCAACTGTAATTACAGAACATTGTTTGAAAATTTTTTCGTTGAAGGCAAGACAAGCAAGGTCGACACCAAATAAACGTGGCACGATCAAAAACAACAAAAATACAGTTCTTTATAAGCACGGTAAGTTTCCGCAAGAACAAACAAGAGACGAACAACGAAGATTCGCATATCTTGAATAACATTTCTCAGCGCTTCAGAGGCTCGGGGGCAGCACAACGAACTTATTGGAGCTATTCATGTATAGCACAAACAGTCCTCTTTTAAAATGGCATCTTTCGCCCCTTCGCTTTTGCAAAATCACATATAGTCTGTTCAAAGGACAGATTGTGGTGGAGGTCACTTTCAATAGACATGATTGCAATCGAGTTCACCTAGGCGTCAAGGAGGCTCAAGCGAGGGCAATTTTTTATCAGCGACAACTTGGAAAACGATTGTTCGGTCTCACAGTTTGCCACTGGTATGCTTAAGTACATTCGCTAAGCAATAGCAAGGTTCGGAAACACAACAATAAGCTTTCGTGCAGCAACTTCATTATTCCCAGGGGACTCGTGTCCTGGCAAAAGAGTTGTCCAGAAAGTTCGCAAACTGAACGATTTGAGTGGAAAATGCTGGCTCCAAATCATTTTTTTTTGTTGGTTTTCATCAACTTCTCTGCCTGCTGTGCAGAGAGGCCTCGCTCCGAACTTCTGACTGCAATTTTAAGAATCCGAACCCTTCGCAGAGTTCAGTATAGACAGCCTTTCGCACTCGCAAAGCAGAGCCTATACTGTCAAGTACAACATTGTAGCTTTCTACGATAAACATTTTTCTACCTTGTAGCCCGCTATCGCTTTTCCCTTCCGCGTGCTTACTCAAAACGATGCGTTAACCCTCATCCTGATAACATTAATTGGTACTCAGCTTGCGTGCTCTCTCTTCGAAGGTATCAAAGAGAGGTCGCAAAGAATTAACAAAGCTTTCTAGCAGTTGAAATGTCTATGCCTGGTTTCTGAAATACTACGCTCATGTTGTCAAAGCGGTCCAAGATTTCACTCCAGAAAATCGCCAAGAATGCAGTCTCTTGTTTTGTCATTTTCTTGAAGAGAGAGTGCGCTTCGTTTCTAGTGTTACCGTTTTCTTCCTCGTTCTTTGATATAGCTTCAAGGCAACACTAAAGTACATTAAAATTCTTCAGAATGGCCTTACATGATTGAGCGTGTCTTGACCACCTGGTTCCAGAAAGACTTTTTAAAACAAGCTAATGGCCAGTTAACGATACTTCCATCGCTTAGGTGAGGCAGCAAAGAACACTTACAGCGTCTGAATTACAGTGAAAAATTTGACTCCCTCAAGGTAACTGTCAACGCTACACGCGCCAACTAACTTCAGTGATTGACCAGCACACGGGACGTAGACTGGCAATTCGTTCAAGTGTTTGATTTGACCTTGCAGTCTCTTGTATTTTCCTGACATATTACTCGCATTATCATAAGCTTGGCCCCTACAATCGTCAATTGAGATGCCACTGGTCGTCAAGAGAAACATCACGGTATCGTAAAGATACAAGCCGGTATGCGATTTGATTGGAACAAATCCAAGTAAGCGTTCGTACACTTTCCCATTTAAATTATATCGTAGCGTTTGATGTGCTTGTCTAGAAAGAGATGATACTTGGAAATGGCCTCAAGGACTTTCATATAATTGCCATTTCACGGTGAACCAAAATTCTCCTCACTGCCCCTAAACGCGACATTGCGCTAAGCAAGAAGCTTAACTGCAACGACTACGCGCTTCAACATCTCTGTCCAGTAAGCGGTCTCAGTGACAAGATGCTTAACCAGCTCCTTGTCAATTGTGCTGCTTGAATTAGAGCGGGTGAGCCATGTTTCCAGGCTGTTCCGGTGCTCGACGCTATTTTCATGAGTGCAAACCTTTTGTTCTGCTCTTTTCCAATAAGAAAAACCGTGTGTGGTGAAAGCACAGGGGATGATTGAAATCGAAAATAGTTTGCACATGAAATAGTAAACGCAACCTTTGGACATTGAGTACATTATCCAGTGTCGGTATTACGCCCCCCATTTACAGCCTTTCACACGAAAGGATGATGTGACATATAGCGTTAAGAGTTTTCTATTGCTTTCCGCAAAACCAAAAATCTTTTGCCCGATTATGAAAATACAACGGCCCTTTCTTAAGGCATACACACCGAAAGCTGTCAGTAATAATAACGTCCGGCCACTTAGCAGGGTCACTACGGTGAATCTCGCAACGTACCTCTTGCTGTGGGGGAGTCTGTACTTCTCTGTTGCAGCAACGAGAAGCCGTCTCATTTGTCCTCTTGAGGCACACTTTGTGGGTGGTAACATGATTATTTGAAGCCAAACTAACAGAAAACAAGTGAGTCGGTTCTTTGAGTGTTGTTTCTTGGCGCTAGTCAGTACACGGAGGCTCACCGGGGAGGTTTGCCACCTGTTGATCCGCAGTGGTAGAAATTGGGCGCGGCATACTGGACACCTGGAGCTCTGTGGCAGGTGCCCGGCCGAGAAGCATACACGATGCTGACTCAGGAACAGGACACGGCTCTGTTAGCGTCGGTTGCTCAGAATTATGGTCGACCGAGGTTGGCACCGTTTTCACACGATCAAGACAACCAAGATCAGTCAAACATTGCTTCTTGCCATGAAACCGTGGCGATATGGTTCTCAAATCTTCCACAGAAGCACAGTCGGTACTATTGGGAGTTTGACATGAACTCTGGGTAGAGCAATCAAACCGCTCCGCGGAAGCTGCATTCAGTTGGAACTTTGTCATCTATGGTAGCTTCTTTTCACGCTCTTCTCTTTCTAACTTCGCCTTTCGTTTAGACGCACCACTTTGATGCTTCCGACTGAGCATTTAGGATGAATGGATGCTAATTGTTCACTGCACCGGGCACTTCAGTCCGACGCGACCGCAGGTGTCCAACGGTGGTCGTCCCGATGACTGGCTCACGCTGCATCGATGGTCTGTGGCTGGCCGAGAGTGGTGCTTCCCCCGGGAGGTCCTCAGCGGTTGTACTTACGCAAGCTTAATTAGCGGCTCGGGGCTGAATAGCAGCCAGCGATCAACTTCGTTTTATAGACGAACGCCGCTCCGGTCTTTTACTAGCGCCAAAGCAGGCATTCAGATACGCATAGAGTTCCTTGTACAAATTCCCACTTTCCCCCGTACCAGCTCACTCCTTCTCCCGTTCCGGTCTCGCCATCCTGTGGGTATCGCCCTTCTCCTACTGTCCGAGGTGAGGCCCTGGGCTGCAGCACCCTTAGCCCCCCCCCTCCTTCTTAATCCAGCGCTGACAATAACAGGTGGCAGTGTTTGAGCGCTTCGCTATCGTGAGGCACATTTTTGTCTAGGGCTTTGTAACCTGGCACCAGCGCGAAAGGAGGTACCACCTGCTTCCCGTATGTGGCAGAGACAAAAGCGCGAGTGACAAGAACAGAACTCCGACAAATGCATGACACAGCATGCGGGGTCTTCAATATAGATATAGGTGCTCATTTCAGGCCAGTACCTAGATGATCGTTGCTCTGTTATGGCACTTCGAATACCATTATTCGGAGACAGTGAATGCAGCTGGTGCCGGGTGTTGCAAATGGGTTGCAAGCCCCAAGGGTAGCGTTGGCCTGGCGGCCTGGGGCAAAGCTGGAAACATCCGAAGGTCCCGGCAAAGGATGAGTCGACTGGCAACAGAACAACTTGTTTATTCTGGCATCGCAAAAGAGCAGCCGGTCAGGGCGACCACGTTACTCGAAGGAAGAAATCGAAGTCTCTCCTCGGCGTCCGGGGCAGCGGCGTTTTATACCCTCGGAGTCGAGGGCAAGAGGGAACGGCTTGGGAAGAGGCGCCCGATACGGCGACGCTTCGACATGTCCAGACGTGACGTGCGCGTCCGCCGGGCCGGCGCCGGTCAGACCTCCTCGCCTCCCAGTTGGGGAGCTCCTCTCCCCGGCTGCCGCGCTTTGACAAGCGTGGGCACCAACATGCACACACACACACGCACACACGACGACACGTGGCATTGAAACCTGCCTGGAAGCGCTTGGCGGGAGGCGTTACGGCAGCACTGAACGGGTCCAAATGACCGCCGCTTTGAACGAAGCCCCGGCGTCCGTTGCATCCGCGCCGGCTATACCGCGCGTCGTAGCCGAAACGTAACAGACCGCCCCGCCGGGAGAAGGAGATCCCGATGGTCAGGGGACTGCATCCGCTGACCAGAGGGATGTCGCTCGATGATGCTCGTAATCGGAACCGGTCGTCCCTCGACGTTGCTTGAGCGTAGCGCACAGAGAAGGCCTCGTTCTCAGGTTCAGGTTCACACAGGGCACTGCAAAGTGACTTCGGGAGAGTTGCCATTTTTGTACTCGTTCCCAGCAAGCGTTAGAACTACGCCGAAACGCAACCGCTCAGTCAGCAAGCACGAGACAACCCTCACTAAGCTCTGCCAGGCTCTTTCCCCTTTTATACTACTGCCTAGTTCCATACAGTAGTCAAGCAGCACTGAGAACGCGTCCACAAATTGGAAAATTGCACTAGAAAGCACATAATCACTTTGAAACACTAAACAAAAGCAATATGTTAAAAATCCTGCCTCAGGAAGAAAACACCAGTAACAAACAACTTTGAGGCGGATTCCTACGTTAGGGGCTTCGACTTAAGCCATCGGCGTTACCGTTGAGACTCCCCTTTTTGTAACGCACCTCAAAGGAATATTGTTGCAAAGCGAGGCTCCAGCGCAGGAGGCGGCCATTTTTGGGAGAGATGGTCTGCAGCCATTGGAGAGGGCAGTGATCCGTCTCAATGATAAACCTCGAGCCGGCTAGGTAGCATGACAATTTCTGAACGGCCCACACGAGACACGCACACTCTTTCTCGGTGGCGCTGTACGCCTGCTCACGACAGGTCAGCTTACGACTAGCATACAGGACGGGGTGTTCCACTTCTCCATTGTCCCTTTGGCACAGTACAACGCCCATGCCTCGCTCACTAGCATCGCACTGAACAACGAACCCTTTCGTGTAGTCTGGCGATCCTAGCACAGGCTGGCTTGTTAGGGCGCTCTTTAGGGCGCTAAAAGCTCTTTCCTTTGTCTCGCTCCAGACAACTGTTTGGGGCTCTGTTTTTCTTAGAGCATCCGTCAGGGGAGCCGCGATATCGGAGTACCTGGGGATGTACCTCTGATAGTAGCCGGCGACACCTAAGAACGACCGAATATCGGTCTTCGTGCGCGGTTGCGGGAAGTCTCGCACAGCGGCCACCTTTATTTCAGAGGGGCGGCGACGACCCTGTCCAATCACGTGACCGAGGTAGACAACCTCGGCCTGTGCTAATTGGCACTTGGGAGCCTTGACTGTCAAGCCCGCTTCGCGCAGGCGGGTTAGCACTGCCCGCAAGTGTGCCATATGCTCAGACCAGGATGCGGAGAATATCGCTACGTCGTCTAAATACGGTAAAGCGAATTCTTCCTGTCCCCGCAACACTTTGTCCATGAGGCTTGAAAAGCAGTATGGCGCGTTCTTCAAACCAAAACTCAAAACTTTAGGACGGAATGTTCCCATTGGTGAAATGAACGCCGCATACCTACTAGCCTCTTCTGTAAGTGGAACCTGCCAATAACCCCTGACAAGATCTAGGGTGGAAATAAACTGAGCGCTACTAACTTTCTCAAGGCGCTCCTCGATGTTAGGGATCGGATAAATTTGATCCTTAGTGATGGAATTAAGCCTGCGGTAGTCGACGCAAGGACGAGGTTCCTTGTCCGGTACCTCAACTAAAATCAAAGGGGAGGTATAATCACTCTCACCCGCCTCAATAACACCGAGCTGTAGCATTTTCTTTACCTCAGCCTCCATAATATCGCGCTGGCGGGGTGACACCCGGTACGCCTTGGATCGTACTGGCTCTGGGGATTTAAGTTCTATATCATGAGTAAGGACAGAAGTCCTACCAGGCCTCTCAGAGAACTGACCTTGAAACTCTTGTAAGAGTTGGTGTAGTTCGGTTTTCTGCTCAGCCGACAGCGGTGCTTTAATGATTAAGTCACTAATGACCTGATCAGTGTCTTCCCTGTTCGTCACTGAGCCTAGTCCCGGAAGCTCTTCTAACTTTCCCGTGTCGGGCATTTCCTCTCCAGTACCTGGTGCCTTCAACGCTACAGGCTCAATTTTATCCAGTTCGGACGTGCTCGGAATATCAGCTTGCTGCGCCTCCGACCCTTTCTCATTGTTCGACAACGTCGGCCCCGCAACTACCGCCTTTGCAGCGAGCTCCCGAACTCTCGATCTGGTTAAGGCCTGAACGCTAGCCTCACCAAACAAAAGCCCCTTCTCGCGCAGGAGGTGATCGGACCTGTTCGAAAATAGGTACGGGTACTGGGGGGGGGGCAGCATAGATGACACTACGGCCTCCGTCTCAAGTGCTCCGAAAGGTCCTTCAATAAGCACTTTTGCTACGGGCAGACACACGCTATGAGCTTCCACGGCTTGCTTGATCCATGCGCACTCGCCCGTGAACATATCGGGTTCTACGTAAGAGGGGTGAACTACATCCATTGTAGCTGCGGAATCACGAAGCACTCGGCACTCTTTCCCGTTCACGAGGAAGTCTCGCATGTAAGGCTCGAGAAGCTTCATGTTGTCGTCAGTGCTGCATAATGACAAAAACACGACTTTTGTTTTTGTTTCTGGACACTGCGCCGAAAAGTGACCCGGCTTCTGGCACGTATAACACACGCGCGCTTGCCTCGTCTCGAACCGCTTTCTGCGTTCGGCTTCGGCTGCCGCCGTCTCCTTACGTTCGGTCGGACTGCTTTCACTTGCATCCGCACTACGTGTGTCCCCCCTTGCTCTCATGGGTGTGAACTTCGGCCTCTCAGACTTGGAGCCAAATTCACCCTTTTGACCGTCCTTAGCTCCGCGAGCCCGACGCGTCACAAACTCCTCGGCTAGCTCGGCGGCTTTAGCCACTGTACTAACGTCTGGCCTATCCAAGACCCAGTACCGCACGTTCTCAGGTAACCGACTGTAAAACTGTTCCAGCCCGAAACACTGCAGAATTTTCTCGTGGTCACCAAACGCTTTCTCTTCTTTGAGCCACTCCTGCATGTTTGACATAAGCCTGTAGGCAAACTCTGTATATGACTCACTTCTGCCTTTTTCATTTTCCCGAAACTTCCGACGGAACGCCTCCGCTGACAGCCTGTATTTTTTTAGCAGACTCGATTTCACTTGGTCGAAATCCTCTGCCTCCTCTCTCTTCAAGCGAGCGACTACGTCGGCCGCCTCGCCGGGTAACAAAGTGAGCAAGCGCTGTGGCCACGTTTCCCGAGAGAACCCCTGCTTCTCGCACGTTCGCTCAAAGTTAACCAGGAACAAACCAATGTCCTCTCCAAGCTTAAACGGCCGCATCAGGTCAGTCATTTTGAACGATACCCGTTCTCCTGCACCGTGTGCCTGACTTCCATTACGAGCGCGTTCCATCTCTACCTCGAGACGCTTCATTTCCAAAGCGTGTTGACGGTCGCGCTCTTCTTTCTCTTTATCATTTTGTTCTTTACGTTCGCGCTCGTCTTTCTCTTTTTGCTCTTTACGTTCGCGCTCGTCTTTCTCTTTTTGCTCTTTACGTTCGCGCTCGTCTTTCTCTTATTGCTCCCTCTCCTCAATGGTCTCAAGGCATTCCGACAGCTCGTCATCCTCAGCCTCCAACTCAAGAATAGCCCTTAGCAGTGCTGGTTTTCTGAGTTTGTCTGAGACATCCAGACCCAACTCTCTTGCAAGCTCCAGCAATTTCGGTTTGCGCAACGACTTCAAATCCATGGCTGCTCCGAATGCTGCTTTCTCTACTGCCTACTATTGTCTTGCCGCAAACTAACCCGGCAGCAACGACAACACAATTACCAGCTCTGTTTCTGACACTAACAAAAGCCTGGCAAAACTCAGAAGAAGAAAGTCCCGCACTCACCAAACCTCGCAGCCAAGAATTCAGCGCAGTCGTTCCGCTGCAGGCAACCAGTCATCACACAGGGCTCGTTGCGCTGCTCCCGGATGGTCGTTGTGCTGCTCAGCATACAGTTGACCGCATATCTTCGCTGCTGGCCGCCGTTGTCGCGATCTCACCGCTGGCAACCAGTTGTTGCATTTGGGTTGCAAGCCCCAAGGGTAGCGTTGGCCTGGCGGCCTGGGGCAAAGCTGGAAACATCCGAAGGTCCCGGCAAAGGATGAGTCGACTGGCAATAGAACAACTTGTTTATTCTGGCATCGCAAAAGAGCAGCCGGTCAGGGCGACCACGTTACTCGAAGGAAGAAATCGAAGTCTCTCCTCGGTAGTAGTAGTAAGTGGATGAAAGAGGAAGAGGAAAGGAAAATGCACGGGCCTGTGACTGGTGTTAAAACACCACCACCACTGCCGGTGTGCAGATAGAGAGAAGGATAGGTAGGGCGTCTGGGGCAGCGGCGTTTTATACCCTCGGAGTCGAGGGCAAGAGGGAACGGCTTGGGAAGAGGCGCCCGATACGGCGACGCTTCGACATGTCCAGACGTGACGTGCGCGTCCGCCGGGCCGGCGCCGGTCAGACCTCCTCGCCTCCCAGTTGGGGAGCTCCTCTCCCCGGCTGCCGCGCTTTGACAAGCGTGGGCACCAACATGCACACACACACACGCACACACGACGACACGTGGCATCGAAACCTGCCTGGACGCGCTTGGCGGGAGGCGTTACGGCACCACTGAACGGGTCCAAATGACCGCCGCTTTGAACGAAGCCCCGGCGTCCGTTGCATCCGCGCCGGCTATACCGCGCGTCGTAGCCGAAACGTAACACGGGCAAGTGGTATTATTTAGTGAAATAAATGAACGTACTTCGCCACAGCGGTCATGGTTAGCACAGAGTTGAACTCTGTTAGCTACAAATCAGACATTATATCTACCGTGAAAATAAAGGGTGCTCTGTTCAGCTTCAAGATTAAAATTTTGCTACGGTATGTAGTCGCAAGACGACCAGGGCATTGTACTGTCGCTGTGCTGTCGACGACTACGCTGCAGCCAGTGCCGATGTGACCCGGATTTTGTGAGCTGCTCCACTACGGACTGTCGTACCTAGCGCTCAGCTAACTCTGGTCATAATATATGTGTAGGACATAACAAAAGTGCCCTGTGAAGTTTTAACGTAAACACAACGTTATAGTCGAATATGTAAGATTACCGCCACTAAGACTGAGTAATGACTTGCCGCTGCCTCGCTGCGACAAGTAGCGGGTAGTTTGTGTTGTATTTACTGAAACGAACTCTTCTTTAGTCTACACCGCCTCGTGCTGATGCTGTTATGATTGATGCTGCTATGTAAAGAATGGAGTTCAGCGTTTTCCTCGGGAAAAAATGATCAGGATTTACACTTACGGGTTTCTGTGCAGTTGCAATGGCCTACAAAGCATTGCTCCTTGTTCACGTAGTCCATTGTGAACAGGAAGACGGCGCTGCTATCTGTTAAAAGAAAAAAAAAAGCAGATACGTGTTCTATTAATGCGGGATTTTCAGGTTGGTTCTTCAAATATCTTCGTACAGAACAAAGCTGCTATCGTAACTGATGAGAAAAACTTAAATATCTGTCAGATTTTCTTAAAGCTAATGACGAATTGCGTCCTGTTGCTTTCGACATGGTTCTGGAATCAAAAAAGGTAATACACGGAGTAAAAATAATTACCGATGTCTCAAATTCCCAACTTATAATTGGTTTTTTGGCCATTTCCGTTCCCCAAAAAACCATTTATAAGCTGGGAATTTGAGACGTCGGTAATAATTTTTACTCCGTGTAGCTACAACCTTGAGCTGTCTTCATGGTGGTTGTGCTGGATGCCAGTACTTGACATGGAGTACAAATGCACTCAAATGCAATCTTTGCCCAGTTGTTTCCTCCCAAAATCTAAAGAAAAAGTTCCACACCTCCTCAGCTGTCCAAATTCTCTGTGCTGGGAGATTTCCGGACCTAACAAGAAGCAAAACTCTAACGGTAACTGTATTGCTAGGACGCGGAGTCCACATATCCATTCCTTGCTATGAAAACGTCCTCGTCTGCGTTTTTTTTTGCAGGCCAGTGGGCTGTGCAGGTTGGTGAAGGGCAAAATTCTGAAATTTTCGCTGCATCGCGGAAGTGTATTTTTTGTCAGCTGTGATTAGGTCGAGAGCATTAAATTTCTTCGAACAATAAAAGAGGCAGCAGGTATTGCTGCATTCAGAAAAAGAGATTTCATCATTTGTGGTTAGAATAACTTTTTTCCTGAATACCTCGCTTTATATGAATTTCAACCCAAACACGGTAAGTGACCTTTTATTTTATAAATCCCTTGTGTGGTACAAAAATCCTACTCCTCCTGAGCACGAAGCAATTTTTTGGGGCATCTGTCAACAACTCCGCACTTTGCCCACTGATCCCTTCCTTAACTGACATAAATGAATGTATTATTGGCGACATCAAAAGTGGAGGTGTCACTGATCATGGAAAAAAAATTGGAAATTCATAAAAATCATTTTCATTACCCTATATTCATAGCAGCAATAGTACCACCTGACTATTAGGTGCAGCTGAAGATTGCATTTTGGATACCTTGAAATCCGCGGCATCAAAAACAGAGGCATGCCCGTGTAGCTTACACTGCTCCTGCAGCGAAACCGCGTCTATATGCGCTGAAAACATAAGTGGCGGCTCCTTGGGCGCGAACTCGACGGTATGCGAAAATTTAGCTGTTAAAGTAAAACAGATATAAATGCCAGTCATTGTGCACAATTGATGGCGTAGCTTCCGGTAAGTCACTGCAAATAAAGTGGCGAACAGCGAGGAATGCGATGCTTTTCAGATGTCATTGTAATCTGGGGCAGTTCTCTTTCCAAAAAGTGATACAATCTACTTAAAAAAAATGCAGTGTACATAAATAAATTCGTTAAAGTTTGAAAATATAAACTTGTCAAGCAGATACAAAGTAGGAGCAACATCTCAAGTTTTAACATTGTGCCGCGGTCACATTTGTTCACCAATATCCGTATTTGCGGCGGCAATAGCGGTTGTATCTATACTTGTCAGACTATGGTTTCGCGTCAGTCACCGAATGAAAAATCCGAGGGAAAACAGCGAAGGAAGCATTGTATCGTAGGTAGATATAATCCAACTCACTCCTACAGCGTACTCAAGTGCAGAATCCGCGCACAGTACTAACTCACTGAGCCAAAGCGATCATACAACCAGCGAGAAGAACACAGTTACTTGGAAGCGTGCATTGGGAGACGTCAAATCACTATAGGCTGGCAAACTGATCACTTTTAGGACACTACTGATATAATCCCCTTTTTGGCTAAATTTCAATCTCTGGAAGTGTATGCCGCGTGGCTGTAAGTTTTGCTCTACACTTACGAGGAACCGCAAATCTTTACCACTCTTCTCCTCGCATACGGGCCTAATTTCTTTTTGCCTCATCGTCTTGTGCAACTGGTGGTGAGTGCCTGGATAGTACATTGCACCACTGGGGCAGCTTTCTATTTTGCTTCGGACAACCGTGAAAACCTTACGCCCGTCCAGTACACAGCCTCATCGCATTCGATTCATCATCCCATTGTGCGTAGCGGAATCAATGTCTGCATCAAAAACTGGCTATAATTGCGGCGAAAAACATCTACGGCTATCCTATCCAGGAACTGTGCTAAATCTCTTCCCTCCACCCGGTTCTCCGCCATTGCAGTCTGCGTATGGCATCTGTTGTAACCCACTGCGTTATTCCAAGCGGCTCATATCCGGATTCCATGGCCTGCCCAAGTTCGTTTGCTCGTCTTGGCCTGAACAAGGATATCACAAACTTAAGCATGCTTCTTCACACGTTCTACTATGTTTCTGGCTGCTGATTGCCGTTATGATTTTCTCTTCCGTAAATATATGCGTTTTCCTCAGTGGGCATTGAAGCTCACGAAAAGAAACATTGAGCTGGAAAGCTGATATCAATACACTGGAAATACTTTACATAGAGTCTCTTCCCATTGTTAATATTTTAACGATTTTCTTCTTGTTTTCACAATATGCGCTCACCCCTTGACCTACACAGATGGATACTGTAAACTTTATTTTCTTATTTGGCTATTAAACGCTTTTGGGGAGCAAAACAAAAAGAAGAGTACAATAAAATAAAAATCACTATAAATTACCTGATCCCGGCCGCCACCCTGCTGTTCCGCAGCGTCTACAGGGGATGCAATAACAGGCTGGCACTAATTCGAGTATTATTATACAGGGTGTTTCACCTAATACTTCCCACCGTTTTTAAACACAGGCTATTTGAGTTACAAGAGCCTTTTTTTGGCATAGCATTGTCCGCAGTCTAGTAGAACGAAATAAAGCTACGACATGCTAACTAGCAGGCCGGTTAACTAATATTAAGTGGCTAACTTTTTAACTACTAGTTCTAGTATTTATATTTATTGAGAGGCGTGTAGCCGAGTGTGAGTAATATCCACATCAGTTTTCAGAATGTCGTTAACATGGTCGCCTCGGTGCTGTAGCGGAACAAATTTTGGCTATTTCGGCGAGTTATGTGCACTGCAGAGGTTGGTTTGTCTCCAAGCGTCTCTAAAATGCATGTATTTTAGCTCGAAATAGCCAAGATTTGTTGAGCCGCAGCACCGAGGATAAGTGCACTTTCGAAACTATAGAAACTCATACAGATATTGACTCATACGGTGAGCTACACGACTGTCAATAATTCAGGAGCCTAACAGTAATAACTTAAATGTTAACCATTCAATATCAGTTAATCAACATGGTAGTTACCACGTCTTAGCTGTATTCTGATGTTTTATACCGATGACAGTGCTGTGCCGAAAAAAGCGTTCATTTAACTGATAAAGACTATTTTTCAAAATTTTGTTAATTCTTAGGTAAAATACCCGGTATGTATTCCTATATGTTGCACTGCATTCTCATGCCGTTTTAAAAGGGATTTTTTGTGTCCTGTATGCAACACCTTCATAATTAACACATCGCATGAATATAGCAGCTGTGCCTACGTAGCCAAAGGAACGCCGAAGAGCAAGAAAAAGCGCCTAAAAAAAGTGTATAATTTCCTTTTGAGCGCCGGATTTTTATTCTAATAAAAATATTAGCAGATGTGTAAGTGGGCACCGTTTTACGCCAGTATTTGAAGTTGTGATGTTTCTTCAGAGCTGAGTAGCACAAACATTAATAATACATCCTTGGACGCAAAACACTGCGTTCTTAAGTGCTAGCTATCATAGAGTCATGGCGTTACCATTACCGGACCTTGATCATGAATTTTAGTGCACCAGAGGAATTGATAACGGAATTAAGGAGATACAAAAAGGCCCAAGGCAGGTTTCTCCTCAAACGTGAAGGTTGCGATGGGAACGCTACTGTTAAATGAACTGGAAAGCTGAAGCCTTTTTCAACACTGAAAACATCACTTGTGCCTTCACACAACGCTGTTACGCCATCGGCTAACTCGATATACTCTGCAAATGGTGAAACGACGCTTTTACAGAAGTGCGTCGTGAGCAGTCTAACTGTGAGGCCGGAAGTCTCGATATGGCGGTGAGGCCGCATGACCGCATGTGGCAGCGCCTACACGCCCGCGCTCTAAAGAGCCTGGTCTGTGGGCTTGTTTCCCACTTATTCCCACAGACGAACGATGCTCGTTCGTGTGCAATATGCGCGGCTGCTGCGGGGATGCTAAGGCACCGATTCGAAGGCAGTCGCATATTGCCACCTAGTGTTGCCAGGTGGCGCAAGCTGTCCGCGAAGACGATGAGGTTGCGATCGTGCTATCGCGGATCGGCCGCCATTACCGTCTCCTCTTGCCGACTCCAGCTGTTGAAGCGTCTCTCCGTGAGAACTCCGTGACAATTTGGTGGAGGTGCTGGGTACGAGTATCCCATGCAAGAAACCCCTCCAGGGAGCCGTGCCGCCAGCCCTGAGCCGATTGCCACCCCGGTGCACCGCTTCAGCCGGAGGCTGCAGGGACTTTCACCGGAGCTTGGACCACTCGCGCCAGTCATGATACCAGCCACCGGTATTCTCACGCAAGCTGCCGGTGCTACACCTGCCCACTATACCTTACAGACCCCGCGGGTTCCCAAGGCCTTCCTCGGGGACCTTTTCGAAGACGTGGAGGACTGGTTCCTTCACTTCGAGCGTGTGGCTGCTTATAACCAGTGGGACGACGCCGCGAAACTAAGAAACGTCTACTTTAGCCTAGAGGATGGCGCCCGCACGTGGTTTGAGAACCGTGAGGAAGTTCTAACTTCCTGGCGAGAGTTTCGCCGTCGCCTGCTGGAGGCCTACACCAGCGCGGATCGCCGCGAAAGAGCGGAGCGGGCAATCCAGTCCCGCGTCCAGCTACCGAACGAAAGCGTACAAATGTACGTCGAGGACATGACGCGGCTCTTCCGGAGAGCTGATCCTGCCATGCCTGAAGAGAAGAAACTTCGGCACTTAATGAGAGGCGTCAAAGAGCAGCTGTTCGCAGGCCTCGTGCGCAGCCCACCATCTACAGTTGCTGCATTTCTTTCGGAAGCCACAACGATGGAGAAGGTCCTGCAACAGCGTTGCGCCAGTTACGACCGGCCCGTGCATGCTGCTGCAGTCACATCATCGTTTGCCACCATCGGACAGCATCCTGATGATTTGCGGGAACTTATTCGCACAATCGTGCGTGAGGAGCTTCACAAATTTTGTAGCCCGTCGCAGCCTGCGCTCGGTTCCATCTCCGCTCTTGTACGAGAGGAGGTGCAACAGGCGTTCCGGGGCCCTGTTCCTGTGGTCGACGTACCACCTCTGCCTGGGGACTACCACCGTCCGACGTACGCCGAAGTTGCAAGGCGTCCGGCTCCCGCTTCGCCGCCACCAATTCACGCCACGCCTCAAGCCCCGCGGCCCTCTGTGCAACCGGTGCAGTACTTCGAGGATCGTCGAGCACCCCTCCGAAAGGCCGACGTTTGGCGTACACCTAACCGACGACCGCTCTGTTTTCACTGCGGAGAGCCAGGTCATCTTTATCGAAATTGTTATTACCGACGCATCGGCATCCAAGGCTTCCGCACCGACTCACCGAGACCCCGTCAAGGTGAACGACCCCCTGAAATTGAAGAATTCCTTGCGGACCAGCGCAATCCATCCCGAGCGCAGCGGCAGTCGCGCTCACCCTCACCGAGGCGCTCTTCCCCGACACCTCCCGGCTTCTCGCGTGCGGCACCGGGCCGATCG
This sequence comes from Amblyomma americanum, assembly GCF_052857255.1. Taxonomy (NCBI): domain Eukaryota; kingdom Metazoa; phylum Arthropoda; class Arachnida; order Ixodida; family Ixodidae; genus Amblyomma; species Amblyomma americanum. The sequence goes on along the minus strand of NC_135501.1, from coordinate 78,091,268 downwards.
CCAAGTCCTCGTCGGGAAAACTGAAACCCGCGACCTTCGGGGGCGAGGTCGCTGGGGGGCGCTGTGCTGAAGACCTCCCGTCGTCGCCGCTGCAATCCGACAAAAACCCGCCGACGCCATCACCAGTTAAAAAACCGGTTTCTTTAGAAATACCCGTTCTTATCGATGGTCGCAGAGTAAGCGCATTAGTTGATACCGGGGCCGATTATTCGATCTTAAGTGGACAACTGGCGACCATTCTGAAAAAAGTGATTACCCCTTGGCCTGGCGCGCACCTTCGAACTGCCGGCGGTCATCTGGTTACGCCCAAGGGTATGTGCACTGCTCGCGTTCAGATCAGCAAGTCCACGTTCGTCGTCAGCTGCATCGTCCTGGGCGAGTGTTCTCGGGACCTAATCCTCGGCATCGACTTTCTGCGGGAGTATGGAGCAATTATCGATCTGCGCAACCGAATCGTCATGTTTTCCACAGAGCAAGCCGCCGAACTCGACAACTCCTGCCAACGCAGTGCCGCACTTCGCGTTTTCGCCGACAGCGTCACACTTCCGCCCCGTAGCAGTGTTTTGATTGAAGTCGCCTGTGCTGAGTTGCACGACGCTGAAGCAGTCGCCGAGGCTAATCATTCGCTCCTCCTGACTCAAGGCATCTGCGCCGCTCGAAGCTTACTAACAATTCGCGCTGGCCGGTCTGCGATCCTTGTTACAAATTTTTCTCCAGAGCACCGGCACCTTTTCTCTGGAACTGCGATCGCTACCGCTGAAGCGGTTGTGGATGTTCCGGTCTGCTTTGCGTTCGCGGCAGCGGCCCCTGACGACCAATCATCGCGCGCCACTGACGACCAATCTGTTCCGAATGTCGACATCAACTGCAACCTCCCCGAAGGAAAGCGCCTGGCCTTAGAGCACTTGCTATTGGAGTATAAACAGTGTTTCGCTTCTTCGTCGAAAGTTCGTCAAACGCCCCTAACGCAACACCGGATCATTACGTATGACGACGCTCGCCCTATCCGCCAGCAGCCTTATCGTGTTTCCGCCAAAGAACGGGAAGTAATCCAAAAGCAAGTTCAGGAGATGATTGACGACGGTGTAGTTCAACCTTCCCAAAGCCCGTGGTCTTCGCCTGTTGTCCTTGTTAAAAAGAAGGATGGAACACTTCGATTCTGCGTGGACTACCGTAAATTAAACAATGTGACTAAAAAGGACGTCTACCCGTTGCCCCGCATTGATGACTCCCTGGACAGATTACGTCGTGCTAAGTACTTTTCATCCATTGACCTGAAGAGCGGTTATTGGCAAATTGAAGTGGACGAACGGGACCGCGAAAAAACTGCCTTCGTTACACCAGATGGCCTCTATGAATTCAAAGTGCTGCCTTTTGGCTTGTGCTCTGCGCCAGCGACGTTTCAACGGATGATGGACACTGTCCTCACCGGCCTCAAGTGGCAAAGTTGTCTTGTATACCTGGACGACGTTGTCGTTTTTTCAGAAACTTTTGAACAGCATCTCGTGCGCCTGCGAACTGTCCTCAGAGCCCTCCATTCCGCTGACCTTACGCTGAAGCCCCAGAAGTGCCACTTCGGTTACACAGAGCTCAGGTTCCTCGGTCACGTTGTGAGCGCCGACGGAGTTCGACCCGACCCCGACAAGACAGCCGCCGTCGCCAATTTTCCTACTCCGACTGACAAGAAAGCTGTCCAGCGTTTTCTGGGTCTCTGTGCATATTACCGACGGTTTATTGCGGACTTCGCAAAGATTGCAGAGCCGTTGACGCGCCTCACCAGGAGCAACACCTCCTTCGTTTGGACAATAGACCAAGAGACGGCTTTCTCCTCGCTCCGCCAACGCCTTCAGACATCTCCCGTTCTTGCACACTTCGACGAAGAGGCCGACACCGAGATCCACACCGACGCCAGCAATATCGGTCTTGGAGCTGTCCTTGTCCAACACCAAGAGGGCATTGAGAGAGTTATAGCCTATGCTAGCCGTACTCTCTCCCGCGCCGAACGCAATTACTCTACGTCAGAGAAGGAATGCCTTGCTGTCGTATGGGCCACCATGAAATTTCGCCCTTACCTTTACGGCCGCGCATTCAAAGTCGTAACCGACCACCACTGCCTATGCTGGCTGGCTAATTTGCGAGACCCGTCTGGACGATTGGCCCGCTGGAGTTTACGGCTCCAAGAATTCGACATTACCATCGTATATAAGTCGGGCCGTAAACACGAAGACGCCGACACGCTGTCGCGTGCACCACTCGACTCTTCCGGTCCCGAAATCGACGACGACAGCGGTTTCCTCGGTATACTTAATGCATCGGACATATTAGCCCGGCAGCGGGCTGACACGGACCTCCGACCACTGATTGACAACCTTGAAGGTCACGCCATGCCTCTACCACGACACTTCGCTCGACGTCTCGGCTCTTTCTGTTTGTGCGAAGGTATCTTATACAAGAAGAACTCGAGAGGCCAAGAAAGAGCTTACCTTCTGGTACTTCCGGCCGATCTTCGCGCCGACATTTTATTGGCATGCCACGACGAGCCCACTTCAGGCCATCTGGGTTTTTCCCGGACGCTCGCCAGGATACGCAACATGTACTACTGGCCCGGACTCTCGGACGATGTCCAAAGGTACGTAAAAAGCTGCCGTGAATGCCAGCGCCGGAAGACGCCACCGCTTAAGCCGGCGGGTTTTCTCAAGCCTGTTACTACACCCCGCTCTCCGTTCGATGAAATAGGAATGGACCTTCTCGGTCCTTTTCCGTTGTCACTCTCAGGAAACAAGTGGATCATAGTCGCTACTGACTATTTGACTCGCTACGCCGAGACCAAGGCGATACCCTGTGCCACAGCTTCAGAGGTCGCCGACTTTTTCATGCAAAACATCGTCTTGCGGCACGGAGCCCCTTCGTGCGTTATTACCGACAGAGGCACAGCGTTTACAGCGCAGCTAATCGACCATATATTTACGTTGAGCTGCACTAGCCATCGCAAGACCACAGCTTATCATCCGCAGAGCAATGGGCTAACCGAACGCCGCCTAAACAAGACCATTGCGGACATGCTGTCAATGTACGTAGACGTTCAGCACAAAAATTGGGATGAGGTGCTACCGTACGTCACATTTGCGTACAACACGGCCCTCCAGGAGACTACACTCTTTACTCCCTTTCGTCTTGTATATGGACGTGAAGTCCAGAGCATGCTTGACGCGATGCTACCATGCCTCGATGACGAGCAACTCGCACCCGATGTTCATGAAATTGCCCAACGCGCTGAAGAAGCCCGTCAGCTTGCCCGCGTACACATCGGCCAGCAGCAGGGCACTGATGCGCGCCGTTACAACCTTCGACACCGACAGGTCGACTACAATCCCGGTGAACAAGTTTGGGTGTGGACACCTGTCCGCCGCCAGGGCTTGTCCGAGAAACTACTCTGCCGGTACTTTGGCCCCTATAAAGTGCTACGGCGTATCAGTGATGTTACCTATGAAGTGGTTCCCGACGGTACCGCGCAACCGAGACGTCGACAGCCCAACAGCTCTGACATTGTGCACGTTGTGCGGCTTAAGCCGTACTATGCCCGATAACACCTTAGCGGCCCTCCGTTGTGACTCTGTGTGTGCTCCGTTTTCCTCGCGTCCTTCTCTGTTTCCCTTCTGAACCTTAGCGCGCCTACGCTGCTGGCGGCCCCACTGCGATGCCCTTCTTTTTCGGAGGGGGGAATAATGCCACCTAGTGTTGCCAGGTGGCGCAAGCTGTCCGCGAAGACGATGAGGTTGCGATCGTGCTATCGCGGATCGGCCGCCATTACCGTCTCCTCTTGCCGACTCCAGCTGTTGAAGCGTCTCTCCGTGAGAACTCCGTGACAATATGCTCTTTCACTCGCGCTTATCGTTCCAACGAGATCTATGTCACCATAAGAGGAAAGCGCACATACAGACGTGTCACTAAACATTGGGGTGAGGCGGATGCGCACTACACCATTTTGTAGCTCTAAGAGTTGGGTCCGTTTCAGAAGGGATGGGTTGGGTTTTTTATGTCACGTTGCCACTCGTAGGTATTTAACGTGACCTAGCTGGCCTTGCACAGCGCATAGGCGTTTTCGCATTTCGCTGCCGTCATGATGAGGCCGCCGTGGCCAAGATTCAATCCTTCAAACTTAGGTTGGGAGCAGCAGCTGAACTCCGAAGCCACTGAGTCACCCCAGGCAGTATAAATACATCAAGAGAGCCTTCAGTGTCTGTTGATGTGCTCCACAAATAAAGGTGGGGGAAATACCGATTAAAGTACTACTTCTGGTGAAAATAAACTCCCGAACTTTAAAATATAACGGATCCAGAAAGGTACACCACCCTCTTCCAATTCGTGCGTTCTTCTTTTCCTCTAACAAAATATAACAAAATCTTGATTATAACATAATTTACTGCTTTATTCGTCAGTCCATCCCATTGCTAGTGCCTAAAGGCTGGTACCGTTATGAATTAGCTTTTTTAGAGTTTAAGAGAACTGACAAGTTCTCTATTGGAGCAAATAAAAAAACGTTAAAGAGGATAAAAAAGCGTTAAGGAGCTGCCACTGAGCTGCCCTGAAGAAGGCCTGCCTACGCAGCAGGGGATCTTCGCTGCGGTGAAAAACCCGCTAAACGGAGCAAAAGCTCTTAAAATAGTTCTACTCAATAATCTCAGTGTGCGTCTTTTTTATCACGGTGCTTAAGTTGGAAAACTATCGTGCTCGTACAATAGCGGATGACGTGACTATGCAGGCACTTTCTAGATAAAAAGCTGGTGGAATGAGACCGTGTTTGCAGCGTTTCAACTTTTATTCAAGTTTTATTCTCATAAAAACTACTTTTTTAACAGCAGTTGTGGAATGTTGAAAGGAAGCTTACTAGACATAATTTTAAAAAACTGCGTGAAGACAGAGATACCTTTTCATATTCTTTACGATAGATTTTCCTGAGACTGTCTGGCAACAATTGAATAACTAGTATTTGAAAGGCATATAGTTATCCTAACCTTACGCGCCGTGCAGCTCGTTACAAATTTCAAAGCTTTTAATGGTTAAGAATTAACAGCTGAAGTTGTGATTCAGCTCTAAAGGTATAAGGATTAATTGTTGCTCATCCTACTATCACAATCACCAAAGCGGTTCAAATGTTAACCATACCGTCCCCCTCCCCCCGCCAATTATGCAAAAAATGGGCATTTTTACGTTTGTTGAATGTTTCCTTAGTGGACCACAACGAATATGATCTGCCTATCTCCACTCAATACACATACCCTGTTTTTAGTAAGGGTTAACTACAAAGAATGTCTTGAAGACAGTTTTTGTTAAATGATGAGTCCCAATAAAGACGCTCTCGCTGGCCGCTCATTCTGTGGTTTTAAAGTAGGTGCAGCCGCACTGCCGTCATCTCTTCTGCTGAGAACTCTGTGACTACGTTGACATTACTGCTCTCTCTTCGCATGCGAGCTGAACTTCGTTGTGTTAAGATTCGCGTGTCCTGATGGCGAACCCAGTCCATCGAGTGGAACCCAATGTAGCAGATAAACATCAGTAGTGACGCACTGTCACATCGCCAGAAACGCGAACCAATGGATTGATTATTTAGGCGTCAGTTTCAGACCGCCAAGTTGTGTCTATCCTCATATATGGTAGATTAACAGCGCAAATGAGATGTGCTGTGAAGACCAAAAACACACAGTACGGGTGTTCTATGGCATCTATATTAGAACATGTTGTAGGGCTGGATGCCGTGATTCTTCAGACATGGTAAATTGCGGTCCTGTACTGTCATGGTAATGGTCTTCATCCTATATTGTGGGTGTCTTTTTTTCGTGAAACATGCCTCAAGAAACAATAAAACATTATTATTCACATTCCTAGGGTTTATCAACTAACGCAGAGATCAATAGGACATATCCTCGCTTTTGCATAGTTAGACGTCCTCTACCCTTTAGGTCCCAGCTGATCCATTTTTCGTGATGTTTCCTCCTTTAATTTTGAAAAACATGAAGCTATTCAGAGTCAAGCACCTCCCATACCTTTCTTTGTATCTCGCCTTCCAATTGGGTTGTTTTATTTTCTAGTCGATCACATGAAAGAATGTCTTGAAGAAAGGTTTTGTTAAATGATGAGTCTCAAATAAAGACGCCCTCGCACCCCGCTCATTATGCGGTTTTAAAGTAGGTGCTGCCGCACTGCCGCCATCCCATCTGCTGAGAACTCCGCGTTTTGGTGGAGGCAAAACACAAAAAGGCGCCCGTGCGCTGTGTGATGTCAGTGCTCGTTAAAGATACCCAGGTGGTGGAAATTATTAAGGCATAAGCCATTCTTGGGTTATGGGTGGCGGGGACGGCAGTTGTAGGCGTAATTTGTCCGCGCGAACTGAATACGATAAGTTGCACGGTAAATATAACAAAAATGCCGAACTTCATTAAGCAACATATATGTAACTAAATATAAACAAAAATGAAAATAAAAAGCCATAAAACAAAGATAGAAATAAAAATGGTTTAAAATAAATTAAAAACAAACAGCAAGTAGCAACAATAATGACGCAGAAAAAGGTAAAAATGGAGAAAGAGGACAACGAAAGGGTTTCGCATTTCCGCTCTAAAGCAGACAACTGCAATCCTCTAGTGAGAGAGGAAACCTTTATTAAGAAAATAGAGAGGATGAGCTGACGCAGTTGGTGAATACCGATATCTTCTGGTCCGCGTCCGTATAGCCCGGGATGCTGCAGGATCCCGCCGCCTCGCGAGTCCGGCTTGCGACGCCAGCTTGTGGTGTTCCACTCGAGCACTCGAGAAGAAAGATCTCCCAAGCCTCTTTAGTGTGGGTGGGAGGGAAGTGGGAACTGTATTGGCCGGCCCACACCACGTGGGATAGAGAACAGGGCTCGTTGCAATGTAGGGACGAAGTATTTACTTTCGGGGCATAGCGAGCAGCCATGTTGAGACACCTGTAGGTGTTCGTCTGGTGCTGTCGCAGAATGCGTTCGTCTGCCTTCGACGGCCCCTTTGCCGGTGGAGGGAACCGGTGATGCGTGTCTTGGTAATGGTCGACGATTTCTCGAAACCGGAGAAGCGGTCTGCTAGGGTCATCCGTTGGGGAGGAGGCGGTAGTAGATGCCCGAAGGATGAGCGCTTGGGCAGCCGCATTCACAGCTTCGTTACCATGGAGACCCTGGTGGGCCAGCGCCCACACGAGCCCACACGATGCTTCTAGGCGTGGGCGTGGAGTCTTTAACGGCGTTGTAGAGTGTATGTCAAATGCTAGTAGATAAACCTTGCCTTTGACACAACTCTCGCAAGCGAAAATAGTCTGAGATGACAACGTTTCCATTGGGGTCTAAGACCGCGAGGGTGATAGCGACTTCTTCAATCTGGTGGGCATTCTCAGAGCGGAAGGAGAGCCCATTGTTTTGCAAGTTGTGGTGGACTGCGGCTGCCGTGTGGTGGCCCGATGGAGTCGGGTCATGATAATTGTTTTTTGAGGAAAGAAGAGGGAGCAGTAACTGTCTCTCATCTCGGTGGACACCCGAACCGCGCCGTAAGGAACGGGAGGAAGGTGCAAGTGAAAGAAGAGAGACAAGAGGTGCTGTTGTGGACGGCTCCGGAAAAATTACAGGACTACAGTAGCTCGGACATGGCTGGGGCAGAGCTACTGCGAACCTGTTAATTTACCGGAGCCGTCCACAACGCCCCCTCTTTGTCTCTCTTCTTTCACTCGCACATTCCTCCCTTTTCATACTCCGCTGTTCAGGTGTACACCGAGAAGTGAGACATTTACTGCCCTATCTCCTTTCCTCAAAAACCAATTTTCAATTTTCAACACGAATTTTGCGCTGGTGGCCAACAATGCCTCGTACTTCAAAGTGCGACAGAGGTTAATGTCCAATCCGCGCCGCGGTGGCCCAGTGGTTAGCACGCTCGGCTACTGATCCGAAGAACCCGGGTTCAAATCCGGCCGCGGCGGCCGCAATTCGATGGAGGCGAAACGCACAGGTGTACTTGTGCTGTGCGATGTGAGTGCACGTTCGAGATTCCGAGGTGGTCAAAATTAATTCTGGAGACCTCCACTACTGCGCCTCTTTCTTCGTCTCTTCTCTCAATCCCTCATTTATCCCTTACCTTACACCACGGATAAGGTTTCCGCCGAGATATGAAAGAGATATTGCACCACTTAGCCGACTTTATAAGCTTGCTTTGTGCGACTGCAGTCAGGCAAACGGTACTTTATAACCCACTTTTTAATGCGCTGCCAGCTCATGAGTAAAAAAAAATCGCTCGAATCGAAAAGCTTCACTACGCTAGTCAACACCGCGCTTCGCGTGAGCCGGCGTATGTCGGAGGACAAGTGACGTCCCGCACGGCGCAGATTCTCTCTCTCTCGCTTCCTAGTGACTAAGGCGCATGAGGCACTAGTAGCACCGAGCCACAGATGTTCCTCCGCTGCGCAGCTCCACGCCTTTCCTCAAAATGCAACTTTCGATTTTCAGTTTTCTCTTTCCTCTTTCTCTCCCTTCTTTATCCCTTCATTTACGGCGCGGTTCGGGTGTCCATCGAGATATGTGAGACGATTACTGTGCCATTTCCTCTCCTCAAAAACCAAACATTACAAGTGAGCCAACGGCGTTCTTAGAGTTCATTGGCGTTGACAACTTTGCAAATACCGTTCATTTTCAGGAAAGGGAAGGCGGACAACCGGCTCCGTGGGCCCTGCAAAGGGACTGGTGAAAGCAAACGAACGCTTTATACTCCGTATATTCACGAACACAATGCTGTGCCCGGCAGTACTACAACACTTCGATACCGCGTTCACTGGCAGGTGCAAACACTGTGGGGAGGTGGCTGACACCTACCATATCAATTAATCAATCACTTTATTTCAGCTTCTTTTACAAAACTGAGGGTGGCAAGAAAAAAGCAGTCATTACGACCGCTTGACAAGCCTCGCCACCCCTACAGAGAGGCAGTTTGGTAGCGACTGTGATGGTTACATACACTTGTAACAACGCGAAGGTACATGGAAAGACAAGGCGTGTAAGATACATGCTCAAAAGGAAATTTTTTTTTGAATACGTGCATAAAAAGAAACTTTTTTTTTCAAATACATGCATGAAAGGAATCTTTTTTTTTATTAGCATGGACAAGTAGTATTTCCGCACAACAGAATAAAGGTTTTACACAAAATTTACAGTTCAATGCAATAGAGTTCTATACATGGGTACACATACTGTGGCACCTAGCTTGAAAACACATTTCGAATAGCCGAGACAGACATGCTGTGTAACGTGTCGTAAAATGGCGTGTTCAAGTATTTCGGAAGAATGTATTTTAGTGTGGAAAAGCCATAGTTTGTTCTGCATCGTGGTAATGAATAGATCTTACGCTGTCGTGTCACATACGGTGTCCGATGTGGTGTAAGTGTCACAATGCCGGAAAAAAATGCGTCGTATTCGGCTATTATTTTTTATAGAACAATGAAAACCTGTAATCGAACATTCTTGTTACGGGTATCATTCTGTATTGCTGGTAGATAGGACGTGTCAGAGCATCATACGGTACATTAGCAATTACGCGAAGTATTCGTTTTTGCAGTACTAGAAGCTTCTGGATGTTAGATGCTGTGGTTTGTCCCCATACAAGGAAGCAATACGATACATAAGAATAAAAGAACGCATAGTACAGATTAAGCTTGGTTTTGGCGGGTAGAATATGTCTATTCCGCGAAATTATCCCAATATGTCTGGAAAGGGATAGGCACACTTTGCTTACGTGGGCGTCCCACGACATAGTAGCAGTAAATACCACTCCGAGTAATGTGAAGGTTTCCACGTACTCAATGGGGGCGTTGTCGAAATAGAGTGGTGGCACAGTGCCTATATGCTGCCCCTTCGGATGGAACAATAAAGCTTTAGTTTTTAGTTTGTTTATTTTTACTGAGTTCAAAGATGACCACTCAGATAATGATGACAAAACTGTATTTGCGCTGCTAGTTAGTTCTTTAATGTCAGGTGAGGACAAAAATAGACTGGTGTCGTCAGCATATATGATGTATTTAACTAAATTACTGATGTTGCATACGTCATTATTATATATGTTGAATAGGAGTGGCCCCAGAAGGCTGCCCTGGGGCACGCCGTTTGTGATTGCTAACAAGTCCGAAGAGCAGTGATTTAAAGCGACATACTGGCGACGAGCACTGAAATACGATTGAATGAGACAGAGGGCGTGGCCACGTATACCGTAGTGGTCGAGTTTTTTAAACAGAGTTTCGTGATTCAGTGTATTGAATGCTTTGCTAAAGTCTACAAAGACGCCTAAGGTGAGGTGTTGAGCTTCGAAGTTATTTAATATGTATTCTTTTTGATCAAGCAGAGCATGCTCAGTTGATCTATGCTTGGTGAATCCATACTGACAGTTGGCTATTACACAGTGCTTCTGTAGGAAATTGTAGTATCGTCGATGCATTATTCGCTCTAGCCCCTTGGAGAAAAAAGGTAGTACAGATATTGGCCTGTAATTTCCTATAACGTTTTTATCACCTTTTTTATAAATAACCACAACTTTGGCCACCTGCATGGCAGCGGGAAAACGTCCTGTGCGAAGCGCGGTATTGTAAATATGTGTGAGGCATGGCACGATCAAAGGTAGTACGTATTTTACAGGTAAACTTTGAATATTACTTGGGTCAAGACTTGTCGTGTTCTTTAAACTTTTGCACACTGAGTAAACCTCAGCTTCGTCGGTTGGTTCAAGAAACATCGATTCGTTTAGCCTGTCGCCCAAAAATTGAGACATACCTGGATTGTACTGACTGCTTCCAACTTCAGTGAAATATTGGTTGAAGGCATTTGCAAGGGACGGCCCAGCTATTTTCTTGCCATGCATAACTAGGCTCGCAAGGTCCTGATGTTGGTTATTTCGATTTAGCAGAACATTTAGGCGTCTCCACTTTTCTTTCGGGCGGTCGGAGAGATGCGCATTAAACAAATTATTATAGTAGGCAGTCCTGGATGATTAATTTCGCTATTTAAGCGGTTCCTTAGCGACTTATAAGTGGCTAACACTGCGGGGGCTCTACTTTTTATGAAAGTCGCGAAGAGCTTATGTTTCTTTTTTACCAGTCGTACCAGGCGAGCAGTCATCCATGGCTTTCGTGCTTTTTTTGAAGGTTTTATCTCAACGATAGGGAAACACTCATCATAAATTGGGAGAAAGAGCCGAAGGAGCTCACTGTATGATTCATCAAGGTGTTGTGTTCTGGAAAACAGGATTCCAGTTCACAAGTGAAATACTGTTTCTGGGTCAAGGCGGTTTTGGGAAAGTAGCTGTCCACGGACTTTCAAGGCTGTCTTGGCGAAAGGTTCTTTTTGAAGACGGACGAAGATAGGAAGATGGTCGCTAATGTCTATCGCAATACGACCGACAAATGACGCATCCTCGCGATTGGTGATTAGTAAATCCAAAGAAGAAGAATGTGAGGTAACACGTGTAGGTCCGCGGATTTTATTTTGAAGCCAGCTGTTTGTATGGTGACTAACATGCGTTCTTGCACTGAACTGCTTGTGCTCATATCTATGTTGAAATCGCCCCCGATGCACGCCAAGAACTTTTCAGAAAGAAAAGATAACTCGTGTTCGAAGCTGCCAAAAAATTGGCTATATTGCCATGTGGGGGACGATAAACAACGCAAAAAGCTTGACCGCCACACCTAACTGCCAGAATTTTTATGTCGTCGTCACTTAAGCAGTGATCAGATAAAATGTCACAGGAATAGTTTTCTTTGATCAACATTGCTACGCCTCCGCCCCGCTTCGTAGTACGATTAAGAGAAAATGATCTGTACCCGGGAAGATGGATGACGTCAACGTCTGAGCGATACCATGTTTCCGTTAATAGAATGACATCAAAGGGACAGGTTAAGCTGCATAAAAAATATGTTAGTTGGTCAGCTTTTTTTACGGCCGATTGCATATTCAAATGCATGATTTGGCAGCATTTGTCTTTGTTTTGCGAAAAATATGTGTTGAGCTGTGAAGGTGTGAAAAGTGGCGATTCCTCCATTGGCAATGTTAGAAGAGCCATTTTCACGTGTGCTGCTTTACGGCGTCCCTAATTCATCTTCGATAAGTCTGCTTGTGTGTAAATGTGAACCACCGAAGAATCGTCAGTTTGGCGGGCTAGAATAGTGCCGTTCCTCGTCCACACATGTTTCCACGAGACCTCCTTCTTTCTCGCAATCGCAGCGCCCAGAAGCCTTTTGTTGTCTGGTGTCAAGTGTTCATTTACATAAATCGGTGGTGAAGTTGGCAAAGAACAATCTACACTGATGTCCTCATTTGTCAGACGTACTTTTTTCGCCTTTTCCAGCACTGCGTCCCGTTTTAAACGGCATTTAAATTGAACAACAATGTTTGAATTATTAGGGTCACGAGTGGGCACTCGATGGCAACACGCTACGTCCGACTCAGTGATAGGTTCATGAATAGCATCTCCAAGGTTTGTAACAAGATTAAGAACATTTTCCTCGTCTTGCTTCAGGACACCTTTAATTTCAATGTTCGACCTTCGTGAATACTGTTCCGCATGATTAAGTTTTCTCTCGAGCTCCTTTGTCTGTTTTTCCAGAGCAGCACACGCCACGCTCAATTCGTTGGTTGTTTGCTCCAACTTTGCGTTCTTTTCCTTTTCATTTTTTAGTTCCCTTTTTAGGTCCTCAATTTCAGCATGCGCGTGGTCAATGCTCTTAATCATCTCAGTTTGCTCATTGCGAACTATTCGGATTTCTTTGCGTAGGTTTCGTTCGACAGATTCTCGTGACGCTTTCAGTTCCTGCTTTATCTCTTCTTTCAACTTTGACAGATCGGCTCGTATTTCATCCTTTACTTTTGCCGCGTCTTTTGACATTTTCAGAACAACAGGGCACACACCAGTTGGCAGCAGCAGCGACGGACAAGAAATGCAAACAATTTCGATGTGTAAATGCCAAGCACTAACCTGCGGAACCGGGCAAACGGAGCGTTAGGCGTTGTTTTCCGTGCGTCGTCGCTACTGCCAAATGATGAGGGTAGCCAGCGATAGCGGTTTTATAGCCGGGTCGCGGTACGTCACTGCTGCTGGTGATAGCAGACGCCCCTCGTCGGTGATGATTACGTCCCCTGGTGCCGGTTGTCCGGTAAAGGGCAGCGCGTCCAAGCGGGGGAATGCTCTGTCGGCTAGAAACTGTCGATGCAAAGGGGCGGGAACGACCTGCGGAACCGGGCAAACGGAGCGTTAGGCGTCGTTTTCCGTGCGTCGTCGCTACTGCCAGCGCAACTTAGCTCTATCCCCCCACCCCAACCCTACCAGAGAGGAATGGGAGGCGGCCCTGCTTGGCTGTTCGGACCTTCAGCCCCAAAAGGCTTTGGTTAAGAGGGCTAAGCTGGCGGCTTCGACCAATGGGGTACCGGAATAAGGACTGCACCCACTGCGGGGCTCTTTAAATAGCCTCACTTCTTTCATTAAATAAAGGCTTTTCATCACCACCACCGTGGGCCACTGGAGACCTCAATCTCGCTTTCGCTTGGTATAGTCTGGAATAGCCGGGCTAATCCACATTAATTTTTAGAGCTTGTTTAGATCTCATTTCATGAGATCAAAATAAGTGAACAAAAATTGCAGACTCAGCCACGCGACTCTGAACAGCCAAATTTTTTTTGATTCGGGCAGACACTCTGCCTTTTAAAAGCTGGGTTACCTTTAGCTGTTAAACTCGGTAAATGTGTATGCGTGCAGAAGATCAGGATGGATGATATTTTTATAAATGAGGCACAAATGTGTAGGAACAAAGTAATTGAACTTTGTTTTGCCATAAATGCTGTACCTTTTCACGGCAAAAGGTGTATATCACAACAGGTGAAAAACGTCGATTTCGCGATTAATCCAAATCGCGTTTGGACTCTCGCAGAATGAAACAAAATTTTCTGGAAACTGACTCTGTGTTCGATAACTGTATGTAAGCTGTTCTTTTAGAAGTACGGCGTTAAACGTTCCTGGCTTTTGTACTTTTTCATTAAAATTATCGCAAACATGATTAAGGACAGTGCACGCTCCAAGAAAGCCAATTTTTTTACTGGGCGACAATGGGACTAGTAGGAGCTAGAGGAAAAATTTCTCGCTGTTTTCTTCAGTACTTTCTATTATTGTGAATTCCTACTTCTGGTCGAGTAAGCTTTTTTATTTGCTTGTGCAAATTTTCAGAAATTCAAGAATTCAGAATAATGGCAAACATTAAATCGAATTGGTTAAAAACGAGCACGTCCGATTTTCTTTTGAATTTGACTGAAAACCGTTTAGTAACACGAAATTCTAGAATAACGATATGTGTAAATTTCTGTTGGATTAATTGAAAATGAAGACCCTATTAGAGAAGATATTTCATTCAGCTACTATTAAAATGAATAGCCCTCAGAAATAAATTCATAATAATCAGAACTAAATGCATTTGCTTCTGTTTTTTTCTAAAACGACAGAATCTCACGAAATAAGTTGTTATTTAGTATGGCTTAATAGTTTAGTAAGTTCAACCCGTTAAGCACCCCAATTCGCGTAGTGTTTCTAGATATTGCTAATGCAGGCAAAACACTTATTTGCTCTATATTAACTTTTTTAACGTTAATGCCATATTAATATACTCTAATTATGGTTTTTGCGAATTGTAGTAGTTGTGCACGTTTTTTGTTTATTTTTATAAATTTTGTAACACCGCTCACTCCTCGTAGATGATATTGTTTGTGCATTTCAGAACGGCGACTTTTTGGCATGTAACTTTCTATACCTCTATTAAAAACGCACTTTTAACTGATCAGGGTATGTTGCTGAGCCAGCTGATCGGGTTCGGTCATTATGGAATGTGCAGCACTTGCGAACGACGGAAATAGACGACAAGGACACACAACTGCGCAGTTGTTTGTCCTTCTCGTCTATGTCTGTCGTCTTCAAGCTCTTCACATTCCATAATGACAGAACCCAATCAGCTAGCTCAGCAATATACCCTGCTCAGTTAATAGTGCGTTTTGAAATCCAGGTTTAAACACTTTAAGTCCAAAAGAGAATGCTGAATCGGAATATTATATGTGGCCCCAACAGATCATGCGACGGTCCTTAAAGAGGCCAGGTTGGGACTGATCATATTGAAAGGGGTTCTATCTTTACCTTGAGCACCTTGGAGTAAGCGCGGAGTATCCTTCGCGTAGCGCAATAACATCATCCGATTCTCGAGGTATGTTTAAACTGGCCACAGCGAGACTGAAAACCTTGAATGAGTTCCCATCAGTGCCTCGAGCACTTTGGAGTAATGCCCCAAGTATACCTCTATGACGACAGAAAACATGGGTTGCGATACATCGTGGTCTCGTCGGGGTGGGGAACCAGGCTTGGGAAAAGAACCTGGAAAGCGGCCATTGAGGGGCTGGTTGTCTCGATGTTCGGAGCCCGTAATCTGCCATTACGCCGCCCCAAACACTGAATTCCTTTTCCCTTGCATTGTGTACAAACACACGATTTCACAGGAGTCAAGCGTGGTTGTTTCCCCGGACCTGATCAATGGCAGTGTTTTCGTTCATTCCTTTCCTTGATTAGTTTCGTTAATTAGTTCTTGACCTTCAGCGGAAGATATTCTCCGGAGCCACATATTCGGCGGATTCATTTATGGCTACTGTTGGTTTAAGCCTGCAGTTATTAGCGATGCAAGCAGAAACAATTCGATTCTTTGTATTTTACGAGGCTTCGCCATAAAAAATGTTGCCGTTGGAATAAAGCGAGGATGGCAGGAAGGAGTGTGAACGAGAAGACGGCGAGATGCCACACCGGGAAGTTATACCTAATCAGATAGCGATGGCAAATTGTGGGGATCCTACCTGCTTGGCATCGCAGTCTTGGGAACCTTGCCGGCAGTCTTGTGCGTTGACGGGCGGAACCACTGTCATCGAAGCAAGTACCGCTACCAGAACGACCAGTAAGTTGAAATGCTGAGACGAGTCCATTACGAGAGAGCTACAAAATGTATACAGAAGCAAGCTTTGGATAAGGTATTGGGAAGAGCAATTTGCCCCAATTCTAAAGCAATAAATGCAATGGCTGTCTGCTGGAAGATTTATTGCGCTCAATAGCTCAGGAAAAACACATATCGCGAGAAATTTTTGTGTTCTAGTTAAAAACTAAGTTGTTGAACCGTAGGAGAAACCAGCAGTATGAAGTACTTTGAAGATACGATACGCCGCACGCAAGAGTAAGCTCTAGTAAAGGACGTCCTGCAGGGCGCTACGTCGCGAGCAATTACCGAAACGTCCTGCCATCAGTCTAAGTTTTCCAGAGCGCACGCGAGCATCGGAGCTTCCCGCGGTTGTTGTCTTCTTCCTTCAGCGCCAACCCCCTAAAGGTTCCGGAGCCGAAAGCCTGTGTTACGAAGCTTTAATTTTTAAACAGGCCTTCATGGCTTGCGCGTCTTAAGCTGCATGCAGAAGTAGTGCTCTGTCGGGGAGAAAAGTCTATAGATCACGTGCTCGGCAAACGATGCCGATAGTTCTACCATTAGTCGTCGGCTGGAGAGCATACCTGTGGAGGCGACAGCCAAAATTTTGTTCTTTCACCCCAAGAATTGCGGTCTCTCTCCAGCGGTTAGTAATAGACTTGAGGATTTCGTTTACAGAAATTATTGGGCGCAAACTTAAGGCATCAAACTTAATTATTACGCACATTAAACAAGCACACTAGTAGTAAGATTGCGCTGTTCGACATTTCGGTCGTAAGCCAAAGCAAGTTATGGATGGTAGGATTTGTTGACACCGAGAACTTACTTTTCTTTCGCAGCTCCTGAAATAGATGTGCTCCGTGCGCTCTTGGTGATCTCTTTATGAAGCTTGGACGGGAAGATATTATGCATGCATTTTTTTTTAATTCGATCAGGTGCAATATAGCACAGGTGGCAGAACTATAGCTCTGTTTTTTTTAATTCTGGAATGCTCAAAGCCTACCTGCCACCATTTACGTCCATGTGTTGATAATATTTCTTTGTGTTTGCAGTGTTCGTCACTGACTTGCTTTTTCATATCCCAGAAAGCAGCCATTTCAAAGAGCGGTGCAATCAAAAAAAGATGTCGTTTGCCTTCACTTTCTTTCCCTTAATATTCGACCATAATATCGACATCCTCTTCTTTCTTTTGTATTTTACACGTCTGAAAATGCATTAGGCACCCTCCTGTAACCACGTTGCGAAAAACTGGCACTCAGAGTTTTTCGAAAGAGATAATATCGCGCTTTTTCACTGATCTTCATGCGTCACTTTTGCTTCAAATGTAGTCTACTAAACAAGAAGCTTCATATTGGGAGCTTTATTCGTTATCGTTTCATAAACTTTGTCATGAAAGAATGCGTAGCCTGTAGACCTTAGATACCAGTCAGCCCTAGCATACAAGCAGATTCCACATGGAGCCTACCTCTATATTCAGATAAGGAGAAGCAAAAGAGAGCAGGTTATTTATATCCCATTAAGAGTTTAGATGCTCCTTTAAGAATTTTAAGACAGGGACAATCTGGTGTTCTGTTTGCGCGTCAGGTGTGTTCTCTGCAGTATACAGTCATTAGTGCAATTAATGAATCGAACGAGGTGAGGCATGTTCTCGCGTCCACACACAACCTGCTGGAATGGCCCATATATGTAGCTCTGTTTACCATTGCTAATACATTGCCGTTTATCATGTGTGGATGTTCGATGCCTGGGGCAATATTTTTTACCAATGTGCAGTGGACGCCACGGAGTACTCGTGTAGCCTCTCGGCCCCTGCGCAAACGTTTTTACGTCACCTGGGACACTGTTCTGATAGTAGCTGGCTATCTGCAATGTCCTCGTTTATGTTTAAACAATCTGTGACCATGAGCACCTTTGACGATTCTTGCAAATTTTTCGACCACCAATTTTTTTTAGCGGTGCATCTTCAACTTACTCTTTTTATTCTTATAAAATGAACTTAAGTGTGCGAATAGAAATAGAATACAGATGTACACGCTGGATGTTTTGATCAAAACGAGCACCGTCTCTTTCTTGGCACCCTAGTTTCAGGTATCTCAGTCCGGTGTTCAACCAATAATTACTCTAATTTAAACACGGTATATTTTTTTTCTGTCTCGGATAGGTGAGTACACAAGAGGTAATCTGTGTGTTTAGCTTTACTACGCGAGAGGGGTGAAAGAGCCAGAAATCTCTGAAGAGGCAAACGGATGATGCTTGCTCCGTCTATTGCATGGGTAGGGCGATAGTGAGAGGAAGGCTCGCCGACTTTGCAGAAAGATTTCTTACCAGCAGCAAGGCCGGTAGGATGGGGACCGGTTCCCTCAACTTTGATATACTGTCGCCTTGCATGGCAAAGGTGGTTAGATTTGGATACATAGTTTAGTTGTAGAATCGGTGGGGGCTGAATGAACGAAGCGAGGACGGGTACTGTTTTGGCTGGCGCACATTTTTGGCTAGCTATATGTACGAAGGACTAAGTACATGCAAGGTAATGGCACGGCTTTGGTGCCAGTGGAGGTGTAAAATGCGGTTGATTCTCCTAGTTAGGCCACATTCGAATTAAGTGCAGTAACAGTTCGCTTTTCACTTCGGATCACACACTCACACAAACACGCACGCACGCAAACACACAAGCATAGTTGAGTTGTGTCCTTTGCTCTGTGGTTGCTTTCAAATTCAAAAGTGAACTTCAATCACAAACTAGCCCGCCAGAAAACGCTCCTCGTGCTCACATCCATTGTTCACTAATAAAGTTGTTCGTATAGCAGTAATCGGTCAATGTCCATATATACATAATTGGTGAGTCTGTACTTAACATTCATAGATAACTGGCAGTCCTCATATAACTAATGCCGCTGTGGTACGGCGGTTAAGCGATGCGCCACTGCCCTTAAATGGCGGGTACTGCCACCGGTGGGGTCTGTTAGACCCAGGTTGCTCTTCCTGAGCAAACTCTCGCGGTGAATCCTTAATTTAACTTCAACTTACCACGGTGGGTACTATGCTTTTTCCGGTGAGCAGGTTGCAGGGGAACATTTACAGCCGCTTGTTGAGGTTGCCGACAACCAGGTAGCAAGTGGGCAGCCTGCCACAAACACACACAGGCCAAATGCGGGGAATGGCCATTGTAAGTGCTAGCGCTTTAAAAAGGCCAGAAGTCCTGAACATTCTCACCTGATTCTGCTGGTTGCTCAGGGTGGCGGCTGAAGAATCTGTGCAAGCGCCAGTGAGAAATAACTCTTCTTTTTAATTATATAAAAGGCGATCAGCCCACTTCTAGCAAGCTTTTTTGCCTCTTACCACAGCTCAGAGACTGGTAGGAAAGCAGGTCGTGGCCCTCTCCAGGAACCCTAAGAGGCACGGGGGAGTCAACAAAAAGCAGAGTAAGGCGACACCTAGCACGATCACCACCGGCCTTCAAGGTACAAAGTAGCCTTCTACATTGATAGGTTTGGAGTGCGATGACCACAAAAAGGGCTCTACTGCTTTGGTAGCCTTGAGCCATTTCATGGGCATGAAGGACCATTTTGACGAATGTCATGTTCGCACTTAGAGTTTGTCGGCAATGTGCATAAAGCTGGGATCATCACAATTTCAAAAATATAAGGAATGTTTTCTACAAAAATCGCTATAATAGATTTATATTGTATAAAACACAAGGTTCCTGCTTTCAACATTTTGAGAAAATTTATGTACATCACCCGGTGAAAGATTCTTCATTTTGGTGCATTCATATATTGTTGAGGGATATGAAAAAGGTGCACTTCTTCACGCTAGTTAGCAAGGAAGAACGGTTTGCTACACTTGCCCAGACGCTACCCAAAACAGTCACCAATAGCCTGAAAACAGCGTTGAGATAAAAAAGTTGGCAGTGGTTTAGCTTTGGTTAAACTCGGTAGATAGAGAGAGCTAGAGGCAATGACTACGCTTAAGCTTCGCTGTGGTTAAACGATTTAATGCTACTGATAATTTCCTTAGCTAATCTCTCGCTATGCTTCTTTCGCCCAACGCTAAAGTAAGTCTGGCTTCCTTCAGAGACTCCAAACTCCGCGCGTCGTCTTCTACTGTCGAGGATTCACTGTCGGATGTTCAGCGAGCTCTTCTAGCCGCGTCGTCAATATGACGATTATCGAGACGTTTGACACGCTCTTCTTCGGTCTCTTCAGCACGCTGTCTCGTCCTTGTTTCGTTCCGACGCCGAAGTGTGGCTTCTTTCAGCCTAGCAGACTTATCGTTGTCCATAACGGCCGAAGCACAAGGCAGCGTTTCTTTGGCGCCGCGTCAGCGTATGGGCTACTGGCGTCGCCGGAAGCGAAAATTCGGCGCCTGGAGCGAGGCGACGTAGGGAGACGCAGATATCTGGCGAGGCCAGATCTTAGCGTCGGCGCGGGAAATACCTCGTAGGTGGAGATTGGTGGGGCCAAAAGCCGCGGCCCGTTTCTGCGAATGCAGCAGCGCCCGTTCTGTACCCTTGCTATTGTTTCCTTGCATGCCCCCGCGTAACGTCCCCGTCGCCGCTGAATGGGACGATTATCTACGGACAGGGGATAATGGAGGTGCTTTACGAACGATGTCTCCCCACCCCAATCGGGAGAGCTATTTCGTATGTCCTCATGTGTTTGGTCGCCCTCTCCTGCAGGCTCCGAGCGACGACGAGACGCGGCCGCGACGCGGAACAAACTGCGGTTCGCCTCCCGCTACGCCGAACCGTATGTACATATATACACACTACGACAGCCCCTCTTCCTCTACTATGCATGCGCACAACCGGCGAGGCGAGCGGCGTCTGCTACACAACGAGCGCAAAGGCTAAATGAGGTCATGCCAGATGGCACGCAGAGCTGTGCCACCACGCCGAAAACGCCACCATGCTGAAGAGGCGAAACGGCTACAGTGATGTAGCTTTCGCTACAAAAGATATTAGGTCGAGAGTCACGAATCCAAGTATTATACTTATAGAAAACCATGATGGTGCTATAAGATTTAGCAGTGAAAATCTATGGAAAATTATCACTGAAGTTGTTTACGAAGAATGTGTTCCAATCTGCTGTTTCACTGGAGCTTCAGATAGCATCACTTGAAGATAATTCTGAAAAAAATCTGGCAAGCGAATCGCTCGTTACAAGAAATTATCGCAAAGATATAGACACTGGCCATGACCTACCCTTACAAAAATTTCTTTAGACAGTCCACAGACTGCTTATATACTTGACTCCATAAAGACTATAGACTCTCTATAGACTAGTCTATAGACAGCCTATAGAATTATCGCGATACACTTTTAGTAGACTTTTGTCTATAGACACGTGTCTACTGAAAGTCTAAGCGACACAGGACTGCAGACAGTCTATAGTCGTACTGTAGACACGACCAGACACTTCGTATATTTTTTTGTCTATATACAGTCTATACAGAAAACTACTGAAAGTATAGTAGACACAAGTTTATAGACAGTCTACAGACAGAGTCTACAGACGGACTTACGGCCGTGCAGTTTATGTAGATTTCTGTCTGTAGACAAAAGCCTACCAATCCAGTAGACATAAGGCTATGGACAGTCTACTGACATTTCATATGTATATGGCCTGGCAGTGCTGGTCACCGTTGTCTATAGACGATATATAGCCGTCTACCTACAATCACCTGCAACAGACCGTTGTCTAAGGGAGACCGTATACAACCATTGAAAAACGTCACCACGCAGTCTTCACAAATGGCATAACAATTAATATACATACAAATTTAGTTTCTTTCCATACAGTGAAAATTGCTTTTTGAGGAAACGAAAAGTGGTTAGAGCACTCGGCAACTGATTCGGAGCTCCCTGGTTCGAACCCGACCGCGGCGGCTGCGTTGTTATGGAGGAAAAACGCTAAAGCGCCCGTGTGCTGTGCGATGCCAGTGCAGGTTTAAGATCCCCAGGTGGTCGAAATTATTTCGGAGCCCTACTCTACGGCACCTCTCTCTACCTTTCTTCTTTCACTACAAAGCATTATCCCTTCCCTTACAGCGCGGTTCAGGTGTCCAATAATATATGAGACAAATACTGCGCCATTTCCTTTCCCCAGTAAACCAATATATCGTTGGACACCTGAACCATACTACCACTACCATACTAATACCGCAACGACAAATACCGTACTACAACTGCAATGAAGCAGAAATCAATCTTGCGGACACGACACTTACGAGAGCGTACAAAACAGCGATACACCTACCGCAATCAACCTCGACGTAGAAGCTAACGGCTCTTGTCTGCATAACACCTTTGAGGAGCTAAGGGAGGCCCAACTCGTAGCTCAGCTCCAGAGTCTGAAACTGACCAAAACAGTGACAGAGATACTCAAAAGATGCGGCTACGAGGGTGCACTGTCAGAGATAAAGAGATCGAAACGAATACCCGATGAAGTGCGGCAAACAATTAGGGTAGCACCAATTCCCAAAAATATGGCTCCGAACCTGCACGAAGGCCGACGGGAGGCTAGGGCACAGTATGTGAAACAAAACATAGCCAACAAAGAAAACATTAAGTACACAGATGCGGCTGCATACGGAAGAACTAGACAACAAAACAGAAATAGAGTGGTTGCAACGGCAATTATTCATGAGCTCAAAAAAATAGCCAGCGCAGCTATCAGGGATGGCACGATTGAGCAGGCCGAAGAGGCTGCCATTGCCCTAGCGGCGGCAGAGGGCTACCGTGCTCAAAGGTCCCTAATAATTTTACCAGACTCGCAAACAGCATGCAGAAACTACATGAATGGCAAAATAGGAGGGAGGGGGAGGGGCAGCGCTCCACATCCTGAAGACAGCCAAACGACCGCCGAAGGAAAAACAATCGCAACACATAATAATGTGGGTACCGGGACACACATGCATCGCGGGGAATGCGGAGGCGGATAGGAGAGCTCGAGAGCTTACAAACCAAGCCTCCAACCAAACCAGCCTCGAGCAGCCTGACGCGGAACCAGTGCCCCTACTCAGAAATTCCGAATTACTATAAGGGGGTAAGGATTAGATATCCCCCTCCTCAGAACAATCTCCACCTGCAGGAAGACTGCTGGTGGACTATAAAAGACTGCGTTCGTCGACGGGGGCCGTCATTTTGGAGCAATCCAGGCAGCCGCGACACTCAGCAGCGGTCAAACCCCTGTTCCTTCTATGAAGTTACGTGCTGGATGTTTTTTCCTGTTTGGTAAAAGAACGTGCATCCGGCTGCTGGATTGCTCCACATTTGGCGAGAATCATGTCTGATAAAGCGCCGTCCACGATCAAGGAGCTAGCAAAGGCCCTGAATGAGATATCTGCTCTTTTTGATGCAAGTATGTAGAACTCAAAGATACAGTGAAAGCGGTGATTAAAACAGATTGAAACAGAGTTTCAATCACTGAAAGAATCTATGAGCTTGATCAATGAAAATATCGAGGGTTTCAAATCGGAAATGGTGGAGATAAGCAAAGAACTTGCTACCACTAGAGCAGAAAATAAGGAAATGTGCAGTACTAACACCCATTTGACATCATAATTAAAGAAGGTCAGGAAAGAGTTGACTGATATGCAACAATACAGCCGCAGAAATAACTTGGAGATAACGGGTGTTCCTGTATTTGTGGACGAGAACCTGATCTCCACCATAAAAACAATTTCTGAATGCCTGAACACTGAAGTCGTCGAGTCTGACACTGAGGTCATTCATCGTGTGCCCACAAAGAAAAGAGATGGACAGAACATAATTGTCAAATTTTTCCCGTGCAGTGCGGGATAACTTTCTGAAAGTTGCAAAGAGGCAAAGACTGTTTCTCATTTGGGTTTTGAGGGCGACACGCCGATTTATGTGAATGAGCACTTGTGTCCTTGTCACATATATTAAGGTGCCTAAATTAAATTTTAAATGAAAAAAGTGTGAGGAAGACAACGCGAATTAGCCGAAGAACAAAAAAGAGGAAGAAGAAGCATTTGTTGAGGTGGAGAGAGATGATTGGTGGAGAAGCATTCGGTGAGGTGGAGAGAGATAATTGGTGGAGAGGCATTCGGTGAGGTTGAGAGCGATGATTGGTGGAGAAGAGAAGAAGACGACGACAAGGCTTACGTGGACTAACACCGAGGCTATAAAAGGGCGAATGAGAGTGAGGCACAGGAGGAACAGCAGAGAAGGGGAGGCTCCGGCGGGTGAGGGTCACTTTGGCTGGAAGAAAGCGACGCCGGCTACTGCTCCGATGAGCTCGCGTTCTAAGGCATCGGATCGTGGACTTCCTGCCGTGCCTGAGCCCGTTCCGGGGTGTCAACGGAGGACGCTACCACCTGCTACGGCCAGGGGTGTCTCAAGTGCTGTTTCCACCTATCCGGGTGGTGCCCCAACGCCAACAACACCGGCATCACCTCCACGGGCGCTTCGACCTTGAGTTTGTCCGACGCAGCCAGCGACGCCAGCCCAAGCACGTCGAACGCCGCCAGCAACGCCAGCCGAAGAACGCCGAACGCCGCCTCGACGCCGGATACTGGATACATACAACGCCGCAGCCACACCAAACGAAACGTGAGCACGAACGCCGAACGCTAGTAGTAGACGCTGATAGCAGTGTGCACAGGTCGTGTGCATTTATAGTCTTTGTGTTTTGTGTTAGTTTTGTTAGTTTTGTGTTATAGTGTGTGTGTCACATAGGCTGTATTAAATGTGCGTTTGTGTGGGTATACCCGTCGCCTAGTCCGTTCTTTCAGTCCGAGTGTTCTCCGGAGAGATTCGTGACTGTCCTGCTAACAAAGTATTGCTAGGAATGGCACTGAATGCAAAGAAAGACAAAACATGGAAATTCACGTCTGTTTCAGACGGAAAAATCCTGATGCTCAAGGCATAAATTTCACATGTTCTTCATGTGACAAGTGTAGAAGACCTGCAACAAGTTTTCTAACACAATGGCTGTCAGTATAAATAAAATCGAGCAAACCTGGATAGAAAGGGAAACATATCTGTTTTGCATTGCAATATATGCACCATACATAAAAATTTACACCATCTTCTTTCCTATGTATCACCACTCTCCTTCCATTATGACTTCATTGCAATTACAGAAACATGGTTAAAGGAAAATGAAACCGCTGAAATACCCGGATATGCCATATCTTTACCAAGGTGCCGCACATCACGCGGTGGGGGTGTATCGCTTTTCATAAAGAATAATGTTAACTACCAGGTTGTCACAGATAGTTCATATAGTAAGCAGTCTGTCGAATCTATTTGTACACCTCGGTTGTGGTATTATTATTGGTGTGGTATACCGGCCTCCCAACGCGAGCGTAGTGGACTTTCTCTCGGATATGGAAACTATCATCACCCCGCTAATGACTTCTAATACTCCACTTGTTATATGTGGAGATTTCAATATCGACATTTTAAAGATGGATGTTCCGAGTGCAACTACCTGCTTCTCATGCAGTCATTTAAACTTAAAAACGTTACTTTTTTACCTACTCGAATAACGCAGAAATTTTCATTCCTTATTGATCACATGTTCTGCAACAATGAAATGACTGTACGCGCTGGCGTTTGTGATGTAACTATTGCTGATCATTGTCCAACTTTCATGTGTTTACCACGCACTTACCTCAATCCGTATTGCAATACGTATTCTAGAGACATAAGAACTCGAGTAAATTACGCCTCTGTTCGAAACTTCTTGCAGAGCATTGATTTTGGGAGATTGTACGACAGTGATGGGAATATAGAGTGCGAAAATTTTGTCCGTTCCGTATCAAATGCCCTAATGAAACCCACGTGCGAATGCACACGTCGGCACTACGAAAAAGCTTTGTGCTCATGGATAACTGATAATATATTTGCGCTTTTAAAGAAAAAAGACTCCATCTATCACAAATAGAAGCAAAACAAAACAAACAAATATTATCCTGGTCAATTCAAGCTTTATAGGAATAAGTCGGTTGCGATGATGAGGAGAGCGAAAAAAAATTATTACAGTTATCTAGTTACAAAACCTGCCCTTAACTCGAAACAAGTTTGGAAAATTGTTAAGGACGTCACAGGACATGGACCGAAGAAACGCGTTACCCCTAACGACCTTTCAGTGCAGGTTGTTAATGACTTTATTAACTACTTCAATAATATTGATGAATACCTTGCAAATCAGTTCTCGTTTCAGTGGGCCTCTACTAAGCTACCTAGAGTTGTCCACACCGATTTTAATCTAAATGCAATCACTGACAAGGAAATTACATCTGTAGTAAGCACATTGCCAGTTAATAAAGCGGTTGGGCCCTACAGTATTCAGACCGCAGTTTTAAAGCATAATATCGATATTCTGTCTAGCCCACTATGCCATATTTTTAACCATGCGATAAAGACTAGTTGATATTCAAAAATTCTAAAAATCGCTACGTTTTTCCTATTTACAAATCTGGAGACGAAAACGACCCAAGTTGTTATCGTCCAAAATCTGTACTAAGCATTCTAACTACAGTTTTTGAGAAACTAATTGCCATCCAACTAAAAATATTTCATGGTCACTATAATGTAATCTGTCATCAGCAGCATGGTTTCGTCCCAAACGGGTCGACCTCTACAGCCGTTCTAAAGCTTTCCCAGTTGATAAATTCAGCTCTTAATAAAAACGAAATCGCAATTGGTATATTTTTAGACGTGAAAAAGGCGTTCGACGCTGTATCACATTCAATATTACTGAACAAACTAGCCGCCTATGGGACTGTTAATGACACACTGCAATTGTTCAAGAGTTATTTATCAGGTCGACAACAGAAAGTGGTAATTAACCACCTTGACTCTACATATAGCTATATAAAATGCGGAGTACCCCAAGGATCTGTCCTGGGTTCTCTACTGTTTTCCATTTATATAAATGATATTCCATGTTCAGTCTCACTTTCGCAGATTCTCATTTATGCATACGACACGGCCCTCATATTCACAGGTAATTCGGTTTCTGCGATGCAAACCCACATGAAGCAAGATTTAATGGCCGTTTCCAACTGGTTCAGTAACAATATAGTAACGTTAAACATTGCAAAAACTAAATATGTCGCCTTCCATACAAGAAGAAGAAACATTGACTTTAAGCAGATTAAGATTTGTTTGAACGGTTGTGTAATTGAATCAGTTCCTTCATTTAAATATCTTAGTGTTATATTTGACAAAAACCTTAACTGGAAGAATCAAGTGAACAGCGTTTCTAATAAAACTGCGTTTGGCTGCTACGTCCTTATTAAGGCTAGACAATACTTTCCACGCAACATATTACGCAGCTTGTACGTTTCATTTGTTCATTGTGACCTGAGTTATTGCAGCGAATCATGGGGGCACACATATTCAACTTATCTCACACCTCTGCTACGCGCTAAGGATTATAACATTTTCTTCATTGCATCATCCAAGCCACAATCTGTTTGAAGAAATTTGATTACTAAAATTTTCCGCTCGAGGCGACTACAAAATCTCCCTTCTAGTAAATTGCATGTTAACAACTAACTCTCCACTCCCGATGAGCTTATTCACTTTGCCTGTTCGCAACACAAGGCACCCTGCCAACGGTAATTTTAATCTTCCGATTTATCACAACACATACGGTGAGAGATTGAGTTCATTGGGACGAAAGTCTGGAATACATCGCCACTGGAAATAAAGCTTGCCAGAAATTTTAAACTGTCTTCAAAATTATATTTCTTGCAGAATCAAGTAATGATGTGATTTCTCTTTTGTGTTTCTGTGTTTGCATTTTGTCTGAATTCCCCGCGTATAGTTTGCTTAAATGCTGGTGTGCAGCTTCCTTATACCTTTGCCCAAATGCCTTGTTTTGCATCCTATCGGGCACTGATTGGTTTTGCTGTCTTATTGCTGTTTTAATTTTTTTTAATTTACATATTTATGCGGTTGCCTAAATGTCTTGTTTTGTATTGGATCGGACACTAGCCATGTAGGTTATCGGTCCAAATATTTCGCACAAATTTTTCTTGGGTTATGAAGTAAAGCTTCTTTTGATTTGATTTGATTTGAAGCGGTCTATTGGAGACAGCTACAAACGGGAACTTTCCTGAATCTAAACATACTAAGATCCACCCAGAGCTATATAGCAGCAAGTGCCCGTGGTGCGAGGACAAAGCCACGTTGATTCATACAGCGTGGTGTGAAAAGAACACAAATGCGGCCGCAATAAACAAAATCCCGAGTGCGGAGCAGTGGGAGAGGATGCTTTCCAGCCAGTATCGGGCGGTCCAGGCAGGACTAGTGCGGAAAGCCTACCTGGCGTCAAGACTCAGTGGGGCCCTGGAGTAGGGGCTCCAACCCTGCCACAAGAGCAAGAGACCACATCAAAAGATGTGAAGAGTGGCTCGACACTGAGACACACTCATATATTTCTATGAATAAAGTTATTACTACTACTTTTCCGTTTCGCCTCCATCGAAACCCGGCACCCACGGTTGCTCAGTAGACGAGCACCTTCACCACTGAGCAACCGGGGCGGGTAACCAAGCTAGGAATATGCAATACGTGCACCTTAAAAATTCCCCACATTTATACATATAAATGCCGAAAGTAACAATCCGGATAGATTCCTCAAATGCAATCTTGCGACCTGTTGTATGCAGTCATTCATACGGGCATGTTGACCTGCGTAGCGCAATAATAATAATAATAATAATAATAATAATAATAATAATAATAATAATAATAATAATAATAATAATAATAATAATAATAATATTAATAATAATAATAATAATAATTGGCTTTGGGTTTAAGAAAATGGCGCAGTATCTGTCTAATATACGATTCGACACCTGAACCGCGCCGTAAGGAAAGGGATAAAGGAGAGAGTGAAAGAAGAAAGGAAGAGAGAGGTGCCGTAGCGGAGGGCTCCCGAATAATTTCGATCACCTGGAGATCTTTAACGTGCACTCATATCGCACAGCATACGGGCGCCTTAGCGGTTTGCCTCCATAAAAACACAGCCACCGCTTTATTTTTCCTTTTAATTCGTTTTTCATTTTTTTAGTTTTTATATTAAGACTCCTTGATGGTTAGCATAATATGCGATTTCTATTATTTTGGGTACTTTCCCACTCCTGGGGTTTTTTGCTGATGAATGACGACAACACGAAAATTTCCTTGGACTGTAGAGGTACGCAGCCTCGCTGTAAAAAATCAGCTGTGGTGCAACGACTGTAAACCGGGTTAGAGAGCGAAAGCTGTGATGTATCGGTCAACTAGACGCGTCTTGGCTTCTGTAACGTTCGGTGCGTTCCCGGATACTGAATAGGCAGTGCGCCCACCCTGCCACTCTGGCAAGTGGCAGGTAAATGAATGGTTCATCGCGAGAGGTTGGTCACCTAATGAACGCTGCGGCCTATTGCTGCAGTGCTGCTTGTCTGTCACAACGTTGTAAGTGCTAATGCATCAAACCCACTTCTCTCTCTCACCGCCGCCACGTCCCTCAAAGCGAATTTCAGGCGTCCACTGTCCATAATAATTATAATAATTGGTTTTTGGGGAAATGAAATGGCGCAGTATCTGTCTCATATATCAATGGACACCTGAACCGCGCCGTAAGGGAAGGGATAAGGGAGGGAGTGAAAGAAGAAAGGAAGAGAGAGGTGCCGTAGTGGAGGGCTCCGGAATAATTTCGACCACCTGGGGATCTTTAACGTGCACTGACATCGCACAGCACACGGACGCCTTAGCGTTTTTCCTCCATAAAAACGCAGCCGCCGCGGTCGGGTTCGAACCCGGGAACTCCGGATCAGTAGTCGAGCGTCCTAACCACTGAGCCACCGCAGCGGGTTCCACTGTCCAGGAGAGCCAGTTTTGCGCCTTGGTTTCGTAAAAATGAAATTCAAAAAAGGAAATGGCGCAGTATCTGTCTCACATCTCGGCGGACTCCTGAACCGCGCCTTAAGAGAAGGAATAAATAAAGGAGAGACTGAGAGAAGAACGGAAGAAAGAGGTACCCTTATGGGGGGCTCTAGAATAATTTTGACCATTTGGCGATCGCACTGACATCACACAGCACATGGGAGCCTTTGCATTTGGCCTCCATAGAAACGCGGCCGCCGCGGCTGGGGTTGAACCCGTGTACTCCGGATCAGTAGCTGAGCGCCCTAACCACTGAGCTACCACGGCGGGTTCGTCGAAACCATCGGAGTTGTCAACGCCAACGGCGATGAACACAATAAACGCAGTAGGTTTTAAGCTTCAGTGTCCCGTTTCTGCTACAACGTTGTGAACGCCAAAACATGCAGCACTCATCTGTAACTATCGCCACGTAGATTAAAGCGCGACTTAGGCGCGCACTGTCCCAGAGGGCTAGTTAAGCCTTTTCCTTTGCTTTGGAAGGAAATTGAAGGTTGGTTTAAAAAATGAAAATTGGGTTTTTGGGGAAAAGAAATGGCGCAGTGTTTGTCTCACATATCGATGGACACGCTGACCGCACCCTAGTAGTACGTGGTTTTATTGAAATAATAAAAAGGAAGAGATTATTTGTAGCCCGACATCTATCATCGATACTGAGGCACCTGAGTTGGCGCAGCACAAGTAAAAGATAGCAGGCAGAATAAGCAAATAAAATGAAAGAGGTAAGGGGCAGGAAGAGAGGATAGGGGAGAGGTGCGCAGAGGTTGTGCGCGTGATTAGTTTATGACGGAGCAATAAAAACACACGCGGACAGCACTATCTCGCACCGTAAGGGAAGAGATAAAAGAGAGAGGGAAAGGAGAAAGGAAAAAAGAGGTGCCGTAGTGGTGTGCTCCGGAATGATTTCGACCATGTCGGGATCTTTATCGTGCACTGACATCGCACAGCATGCGGACATCTTAGCGTTTCGCCTCCATCGAAACGCAGTTGCCGCGGTCTCGTTCGAATAGAAAATTAGTTTTGCAGAAAGGGAATGCACTCAGTGTCTCACATATATCGGTGAATATCCGAACCGCGCCGTAAGGAAGGAATAAACGTAGTTGGGCTTAAGGTCTTTCAATGCCTACGCGACGCCTGTTTTAGCTAGCACAGTGAAGCTTTTAGCATCGAATAGGGCTAAGAGGTGGTATAGGGCTGAGTTAGTGTGCCCGCTCGGTACGCATAATGTCGACCTAGGGTATCGGCCCTAATACCACCATCGAGTCATGCATGTCGTGACGCCCAGGTGATGACGTGGTTAAGTGGGAGGTGGCCGCCCTAACGAGGAGAGCCGTGCACAGGACATGACCACTTTTATACAGCTATGCAATCGGCTTGGGAGCTTGTAAATATCCGGGAGACGTGGTGGAGGAGTGGTCACTCATTTTGATGGTAATAGCTGCATCGATGGCTTCTGCGACCGCCGGGTCCTATATCACATTCTATAGCACATCGCTGGAGGCCGAATTGGCCTGTGTCACAAAATTCGGCACATATTGAGACAGATACTGCGCCATTTCCTTTCCCCAAAAAACCAATTATTATTATTATTATCATATTAAAAACGGCACTGCGCGTAAGCAATGGCGCCCGTGCGCTGTAAAATAAAACGAAAAAACAGCGGGGAAGGAACCCCGGGGTGTGCGTAACTTTCCATTCAGCTCACCGGCGCGGCCACAAAGTAAACAGCCACGCGCGGCGTCGATTTCTCTAGAATGTCGGAGAAGTTTCTGCTCGTTGTCGACGGAGAGGGCATGGCCTTGACCGCACTAAAGTGATGCTATCTTCTCTTTGCTCCTGCGCCGATGACTGAGCGTGCGGAGAAAAACAGATTTTTTTGGACGGGGATTTCGGCGCTCGACTAATGGGGTCGCGCGCCCGGTGCGAGATGGAAGTTTGTGCAGTTTAAGCTGAGTGTATGTGCGCGCCTGCCTTTGGCGCGAACAACAAAAAGACGCGGTCTGCGCCTATAAATGAGGGGCTTCAACCGTTCTCGGTGAGCCTGAGCCACCGTGTAAGCTTCCGGGAAGCGCGCCCGCTCGACTCCCGGGAGAACACCACCGCCCAGCCAGGACCAGCGAGGCAACGTGTGCCAGTCTGCGGATCGGCACCGTCGCGCTCCTCAGGTCGTCGGACTGTCGCAGCGCCCGGTGAACATACTGTGTTTTGTTTGTTTGTCCCTCTCTGCGTTAGCGCACTTCAGGTGCTGATTCTGCTGAACTGTAATTCATCCCCGCCGCGGTGGCTCAGTGGTTAGGGCGCTCGACTACTGATCCGGAGTTCCCGGGTTCGAACCCGACTGCGGTGGCTGCGTTTTTATGGAGGAAAAACGCTAAGGCGCCCGTGTGCTGTGCGATGTCAGTGCACGTTAAAGATCCCCAGGTGGTCGAAATTATTCCGGAGCCCTCCACTACGGCACCTATTCTTCCTTTCTTCTTTCACTCCCTCCTTTATCCGGTCCCTTACGGCGCGGTTCAGGTGTCCAACGATATATCAGACAGATACTGCGCCATTTCCTTTCCCCCAAAAAACCAATTATTCTCTATTGTTACTTTGCACGAGTTGCGTTGTATTTGTAGATCACTTCGTATCTGCTCGTACGAGTGATTGTGGAATCTTCTCTATCGTCTCTTTGCTGTATGAACTTTGATTTGTTTTGCAAACCTTTAACTCCGACCCATTCTCTGGCTTACGACCGGCGAACGTTGGCCACCAAACGACAAACCCCCGTGTCACTTGGTATCTGGTCTCCGGTTGAGCTTGCCACGCTGAGTCGGGGGCATTTTCCTTATAACCGAGACTGCTATTCTCGCACGCTCTAAATGTGTCTGGGGGCGAAGGAGATGCCCTCGACTCAGCGTTGCAAGCTCAGCCGGAGACCAGCTACCAGAGATACAAGGGGGTTTGCCGTTTGGTGCCCAGCTTTCGCCAGTCGCAAGCCAGATAATGGGTCGGAGCCAAAGGTTTGCAAAACAAAACAAAGTGTATACAGCAAATAGACGATAGAGAGGACTTCACAGTCACTCGTACGAGCAGATACAAAGTGATTTACAAATACAATGCAACTCGTGCAAAGTAACGATAGAGAGAGACTACAATTCAACTGAATCTTGGGACCTAAAGTGCACTAACGCAGAGAGAGCCAAAGAAAACACAGTTTGTTCACCGGGCACTGCGACAGTCCGACAACCTGAGGAGCACGACGGGGCCGATCCGCAGACTGGCACACGTTGCTTCGCTGGTCCTTGGCTGGTCGAGTGGCGTTTTCCCGGGAGTCGAGCGGGCGCGCTTCTCGGAAGCTTAACGGCGGCTCGTGCTAACAGCCAGCGGTTGAAGCCCCTCATTTATTGGCGCAGAACGCATCTTTTTGTTCTTCGCGCCAAGGTAGGCGCGCACATACACGCAGTATCGACTGCACAAACTCCTTCTCCTACTCGCGCCGGGCGCGCGACCCCATTGGTCGGGCGCGGAAACCGCCTTCCAGAAATTTCTGGTTCCTTCTTGCATGTGAAGACGCCTGCGCGTGAATGAAGGGGAGAGGGTATGACTTTAGCGCTGTCGAGGTTACGCCCCCTCCGTCTGACGATGAGTAGAAACTACTCAGACATTCTAGCGACTGCCCTTCGGAGCTATACGCAGGGCACTCACAAAAAATGTGAAATATAGTTTCGTCATAACCGCAGATGGCAAATGCAGGGCTACCAGCCATTTCGATTAAGAACGAGTAATGGTTGGTGGAAGCGACACCAAGTTAAGGCGACGCAGCAATTTCTTCACATCGTGGTAAGCCGGATGAAAGCCGAATCTTCAGATCTGGGTGAAAAGCTTTTAAACAGGAAGTGGAAAATTGGCCGGAATTCCATGCGGCAAGAATTATGTCCCGCGCTGGAGCGCGAAGCCTGCGCGCTGCGTTTTTCTGTTTTTTGGGTGGTGGGTGGGAGGGAAAAAGCTCAGTATCTGCTTCAAATACCAGCGGACACCTGAACCACACCGTAAGGGACGGGGTAAAGGAAGGAATGAAAGGAGAAAGGAAGAAGGTGCGGTAATGGAGGACTCAGGAATAATTTCCACCACCTGGAGGTCTTTAACGTGCACTGTAATCGCACAGCACGCGGGCGCCTTAGCGTTTCGCCTCCATCGAAACGCAGCCGCCGCGATCGTATTCGAACCTGGGAACTCCGGATCAGTAGCCGAGCAGCTAACCACTGAGCCACCGCGGGGTGTCTGTTCTCGAAAAGTTGATCGACACAAAATCGCCGTCGTGGTGAGCAGTTCGTGCCGCCTCATCCGCGCGGTGATTGCCGGCTAAGTCGCTGTGCCCTTGCAGCCACTGGTAGCTAATGTCATGCCCTCTATTTATGACACACTGATGTTGTCGAATTTCCGCGACCAGTTGTTCATGGACTCCACGTCGAAGGGAAGCTTGTAAGCGTTGGAGGGCAACTTTTGAGTCGGTACAACTTGACCACTGCTGAGGGTGCTGCTGATATGTGTTCTAAGTCACTAAGAACCTACCGCCTAACTTTATTGCGATATTAGTGATGGCCGCTAGAATGAAATCCTTTTTGAAGGCTCAGTGCACGCTGCAGGTCCAAAGACTATGAAATTTTTTATCGCGTACGATTTAAAGTTTTTTTCGTACCGTACTCTATATAGTCCTTTATATCCTGGGGCAGAACATTAGTTCTGAGAGACAAAGTAGTGAAGGATTGGATATTTGTTTCCTCGCCCCGGTTCCTTGATGACCTTTGGCATATCGCCCAGCACACGGACGACCTTTGCATTTTCCTACCACCAAAATGCCGTCAGAATTCAGTGTGCTGCTTAGACTGCTCAAAAAAATAAACTAAACAAGGATGCAACATATTTGAAGTAAATTTTAACGAAAAGAATTTATTGGAAAAGTAACGGACAACCGCTTCATTAAAAAAATAACAGCCGTTTACTTACAGGTATGTTGCACCAAATGGTCGAGAGGCAGCTGTTCTTACTAGTCTGTCAGCTCTCTGTCTATGTTCCTGTTCTGTGTCTCCCTCTTTGGCGCTGGTTTTCTTGCTGTCATCATTTAGACTCTATTCAAATGACAACCCAGTCAAAGCACACTACAGGATTCTAAGACAGAAAATGTGTGTAGTCTGTAGTCTTGTCGTATTTTTGGGCATGTCTCTGCAGTCTGTCTTGTCTTCTGTAGTCTGTCTTGTCTTTTATAGTCTGTCTTCTGAAGCTTGTCCTGTTTTGTGTAGTCTGTCTTGACTTCTGTAGTCTGTCTTGTCTTCTGTAGTTTGCCTTGTCTTCTATAGTGTGTCTTGTGTAGTGCTCGTACACCGTGTCACAGTCGTTACTGTGTCACCTGTCAATTAACACAGGATTTGTGTGTTCTAGAGTAGGCAATGCACAAAAACGCTCAGCTTGTTAATGGTCGCCTGTCAATTAACACAAGCTTTGTGCATTCCAGAGTAATTCATGCATAAAACCACTAGAATTGAAACGATAATGATCAATTTTTATTTAGTGTTTCGTGCTTTTTTTCGACCTTGCTGATGCACGCTGTCCAGCGTTGTCCTGGCCGCAGGTTTCTAGATACATCGCCCATGAGCCAAGAAAAGTTGTCTTTGTCTTGGCTGAAAAAAAGAAAAAAATAGAGATCAATGCAGCTACCTGCACAAAAAAATGTGAAAGCATTGACGCCTCGTCGACACTGCTCGCCTTTCAAATTTGGCGCCATGGTTGTTTTCTCATTGACTTGATTGGTTATCAAATGACTCTTATTATACTCTCATTTTATCCCAGCAACCATTCCGAGTTTTCAAATTTTCTGCCATGCATCAGTCGGGCCCACTCACTGAATACCCGCCCAGTCTAATCACCTGTTCATTGCCTTTTCCTGCTCATTAATTACCTAATTGCTTCTAATTTATCATTCTTTTTCCTATCTCCTAGTTACGTATAGGTCATTTATCACTGGCGACGTGATTGCTCATTTCGAATTTTCAAACTTGGCGCCAATATTTGGTTTGTCCATACTTCCAGTTTTTTGAATTTGGCGCTACGCTCTAACTCCGCCTATTTCCAGCGTTTTCAAATTTCGCGGCACGTTTTCTCTGGCCCAGCAACTTTTTGGACATTTTTGGCTGTAAATAATTATCTGATTGCGAAATTTTTTTCGCACAGCATCCTCACATCATCCTCTTCCAATTTCAACCACTCGTATGATGCTATCTCTTCTGAGTTGCCCGCAACTTCTGCGGACATGCACCCGGCAACATAGCCTAGTAAAGCTCTCACTTTATTCAAAATGTAATACTGAACAAGGCTCACGACTGGCCGAGGTGGTACTGACTAACCTCAAAACCAGCCAGAAGACACAACACACGAGAAGACATGGGCTCAAGAAGAGGCTGGACTAACAAAAATTTCATGGAAGGTTTTGATTATTTGATTTGATTTGTGTGGGTTTAACGTCCCAAAGCGACTCAGGCTATTAGGGACGCCGTAGTGGAGGGCTCCGGAAATTTAGACGACCTGGGGTTTTTTAGCATGCACTGACAACACACAGTACACGGGCCTCTAAAATTTCGCCTCCATCGAAATTCGACTGCCGCAGCCAGGATCGGACCCGCGTCTTTCGGGACAGGAGCCAAGCGCCATAACCACTGAGCCACGGTGGCGGCATCATTGAAGGAAAGCCGGAAAAGAAGACCGGCGAAGAAATATGGGCCCACAATAACCCAAAGCAGTGAAAAGGCGAAATGCAATCAAAAGTCACTTACATACTAATGATTCATCTAAAGAAGCAAATTTCTTACGGTAAAAGTTTACCGACGGCTTAGCCACACGTGTCCTTTGCCTTACCGATGTAGTAAGCCTCAACTATCTACCGACAGATTTATTCCTTCCGTAAACTTCTGATGTGTCGTGGAAATTAGGCCTGCAAAGAGACAGGTCTTCAGATTAGAAGACAGTGCCAGATTAGAATTTGCCTTTCCCCTATAGCGTGAAATTTCTCAGTCAGGTGCAAATTCCGATATCTGCCTTTCTGCCCATAGTAGTTGCAGCCATAAAGCAGTGGAACGCAATAAACTCCATTACTTTTGCAAGTGTTGAACGTTTTTTTGTGATGCTGTCCATTGTGGGCGATTACCCTTAGTTCTATCAAGCCTTTATTTATTGGCGACGCAAAGGCCTCCTCTCTTGCACTTCCCTGTTAAGACAACAGCAGCATTACGCTTTGCCGCCACTTGAGACTGTGAAATACTGTGGAGGTAAAGTATATCAGCATCATCCGAGTGTGTGTTCTTTACCCTCGAGCGAGTTAAAACATACTATGAAAGGTTGGTGAGATGGGAAAGTGGGAACACAGCTGCCATTAGCTTGGAAACCTGCTACAATAATGCGTCCTCAGCACAGTGATGGCAAGACTTATGTAAAGCTGATGCCATGCACGCAAATGCACACCCATCAAGTGTTTCCATCTTTACTGACCTTAACCAGCGACAAATACACCCCTTCACCATTCTTCCTCAGCCACGAGTGTCCGACTCGTAGCTAAAAAGAGCCTTCTCCGATCTTTGGCTGTAGTCCCGACAAACATGGTCGTCCACAAAGCGCAGGTCTATATCAAGAAACTGCTAACAATTCTGCTTAGACAATTCTGATGTACAAGACAGGCCTTGACCGCACACCTTAGAAACTGCTAAAACGTCTTGTGCCAACTTTTCTGAGCCTTCCATGTCCAGAAAAGTTAGGTAGTCATGAACATAACGAAATGCTACTATGCCAAGGTCTCCCAAACAGGGCTCTAATGCCTTATCGACTTTATACAAAAAAATGTTGCTGAGCATAGGTACGACCTGCATGTAAATACCGCCCGGCCAACTGACAAATGAGGGTTTGCAGTAAAAGGAAAACAGCCCCATGAAGCCAGCAACCAAAATCATGCAATCGTCTGTACAAGCATGTTCATTGTTCACCCTGATGCAGTTTTGCACACGCCTCAGAGGTCTATCATGTGACAATGAATAGTACAGCGCCCCTTCATGTCGATGCTCACTGCAGAGCACCTGCCCAGGTTGCTGTCCACAAGAAGCTAGAACTCCAGAGAACTCCACTTATGTGAGTTGGCAGGGCGGTATTTACATCAGATATCAGGAGTATGCAGAGGGCCCCAGGTCGCGCCGTTCATCCGCGACATTCTTCTGACCAGAGTCGATACCGCATCAAAGCCCTCTTTGGAAGACCTCGGCATAGTAGCATTTCGTTATGTTGATAGCTACTTAATTTTCTTGCACAAGGAGGGTTCAGATAAGTTGGCACAAAATGTTTTAGAAATCTTTAGGCATGCGATCAAAGCCTATCTTTTACGTCTGAATTTCACAAAGCATAATCGTTTGCAGTTTCTTGATTTAGATCTGCGCTTAGCGGACGACCACATAAGGCGGCGCCACAGCTCAAGATCGGGAAGCCTAGCCGAACCACTCGAGGCTGGTGAAGGACAGGTTGGCAATCGCATGCATCACGACCACTTTATGGAAGTCATGCCATCACAGTGTTTAGAATGCATTCTCAGAACAGGTTTCCAAGCCAATGGCACCTGGGTTCCCACTTGCCCATACCGCGCAGCTGTAGGAGTGTGTTTTTACTCGCTCGAGGGAACGGAACACCACTCGCATGATGCTGACGTAGTTGAGCAGCACAAAAAGGGGGCCTCTATACCTTACCTCCATGTCATTTCGCACCGTCCCAAGAAAGTTGCACTAAAGTACGATGTGGCTGTTGTCTTGACAGCTAGAAGTTATGTCGGAGCCCTTTGCACCACCGCTCGAACTAGGCTTGATACAACTACGGGTAATCATCCGCTATACACAGTGGCAGATAAAAAATGTTCACCAGTTGCAAAAGTAAACGGGTATTTTGCGTTCCACTGCCTCGTAGCTGAAACTACTATGGGCAGACAAGCAGATATCTGAATGTGCGCCTGGCTGAGAGCACTTTCACTGTATAGAGAGGAAGGCGAATTTTCACCTGACACTGCACGTTCAATCTCGTGAATGCAATCGGACGACCTTTCTCTTTGCACGCCTGATTTCCGCGGCACATCAGTGGTTTAGGGAAGTGATAAATCTGTCCTGATATAGTTGAGGCTTACTACATCGGTAAGGCTAATGACATGTGCCTGGCTAAACCTTCAGTGAACCTTCGCTCTAAGAAAATAGTTTTTTAGATGGTTTACTAGTACATCAGAGACTTTCGATTGTTTTTTGCCTTCTCACTGCTTTGGAGTTTTGCGCGCGTGAATCTCTTTGCAGGTCTTCTTTTGCTGCTTTCGTTCAATAAAATTTTAGTTATTAGACCAGCCTCGTCTTGTGGTCATCTCTTCTCCTGTGTTGTGTCTTCGGGCTGGTTTTCAGATATAATGCAGAATGCCGGAAGACAGCCATTTTAGAGACAAGTGCACTTATAATGAACGTTCATTTATTACAAAAAATAGTGCTTACTTCAATAATTTCTGCATGAAGTAAATGACACTGCTTAAAATAAAAAAAAGACTAGCCCTCATGGCCAAACTGCCGTTACAGAAACAAGGGGACAGCGTAAACCTACCCCACATGCAAAAGCTTGCACTTCAGGCCAATGCAGAAATCAGATCAGATTACTTCCCAAACTGCATGACACTGCCTCGGAAAGAATGTGACAAGCAATAACAGAGCAACAAAAAAGCGAGCTATAGGAAGCAGCCAATCTCATGCAAACAAGCTACAACGTCAGGCCAACATAGACGTGGAAGGAGAATTTTGAAAAAAAAGCCACAACACACACATAACTTTTAATTTTTTCACAGCACACTGAGTCCTTTAAATGGCAAATACTTTCCTGAAAAAACATAAAAGAAGCGGCAATTTTTTTTTCGACAATCAATTTTTTTTATGTACGTCATTGTTCTTGAAGCATGGGCAGGTGCAGAGTAGTTAGTTTAGTGCATGCATTCCTAAGCAATGCCATGCCAAAAACTGTACTTACAGAAAAAGCTTGCCTTACTGAGTGAATACCACTGGCCATCCATTAATTTCCAAGCCTGCTGCAGGTCCCTGGCACAAATCACAAGCAACTTGGTGGCTTGCCCAAATTCCATGGAATTATTGGTCTTTAGCTGGAAAAAAATTGAGGGATCAGCGAGATATCAAATTTTACACGCATTGCTTTGTTTCAATGACCGACTAAGAAAAAACAGCGTTTTCTGAGAGCGCAACTAATTTTTCACACTAGCTTTCTACAGTAAACTATGTTTATCGTGACCTCATTAACACTGACTTGCTGCAGGGTCCCAGCACTACTGTGTGTAACTCGATGGTTTGAAATGCTTGTTAGCTCTGAGCCCTTGGACTTGCACTGGTTAATGCAGAAAACCTCTCAATGGGCAACCAGAGCTTTGAGCTTTAAGCCAAAGGTATTCAGAAGCTCAGTGGTTCTGTGGGAGAACTTGTGGCTGGGTGACACAGTAACTAATGCTGCTCCAGTTACTTTCACTCCATTGCAAAAAACTCGCACAGCAGAGACCTGTCCTTCATTTTGCATTGCAGAAACAATAACTGAAAAAGCACGCATACTAAATGCACACCTGCCTTCCAATACAGCTTCATAATTATGGTTATAATTATTGCAATGAAATACCAGTCAGTGCATGCAGTTTTCAATTTAACCAAAAATTATAAGCAACCGACAAGCAATAAATATTAAAAGAGAAATAAAATAACGAGAATTGTTTAAAAATCTGTCAGAAGAAATATGTGACATCCACTACACTCCAACAGTTCTTTGGCATTGTGCACCTTCAAACCACACTTTCTTACAGGCACATTTGCACAGAAATTGGGTTGAACCGATCTTTCAGAATATTTTTTGGGTGAAACAGTAGGGAGTAACCACGTTTTACCCAAAAACGAAGGGCCCTACACATTGCATCACAAGGCTAGATGGTGCACTTGAGTCGCCTCTTATGCAAGAAACAGGAACAGAGATATCTTGACTAAATCGAAAAAAGAGGAAG
Organism: Amblyomma americanum; assembly: GCF_052857255.1. Taxonomy (NCBI): domain Eukaryota; kingdom Metazoa; phylum Arthropoda; class Arachnida; order Ixodida; family Ixodidae; genus Amblyomma; species Amblyomma americanum. Next base: position 78,050,253 of record NC_135501.1, on the reverse strand, counting down.
TGAAGTGCATGTTTACGGGCAAGAGAAACAAAAAATACCAAAGAACACTGGCGAGTGTGGTGAAGGAAGGTCTTTGGGTAGGATCCTGTGCCTGGGAAGAGTTCCGAGCTCAGAGAATCCCCGGCAGCAGAGCTGATGGCACGCAACCATGAATAATTATCAAAGTGAAAATAAGTAACAAAAAAAAACAATCGACAATGGCGAACGACTTGAATGCGGGCCGCACAAGCGAGCGATACAGCAAAAAGGTAGAAATCCTAAATAAGTGCAGTTGAATCCTCGAAAGCTCGCAGTGCTCAGGAGAGGCAGCATCGACGCTTAAAGCTAAGGAGACGCAAGATTGATCTTTTACCTAACACTGCCTCAAATCCTGTTCCACAGGAAAAGCACAGATAAGTTTACAAGTGAAAGGCGAGGATTGTGCACCAGCCCTTCGCATGCGATCACTGTCTCAGAATAATTTAGTATGACGAATATTAAGGCACAAGCACTAATCCGATAAGTACCAACCCTGAGCAAAATAGTGCGGTGTCTGATCGCAGCTGGCCTGGCGCAAGCGCTCCACCGCGCGGCACTTCTCGCTCATCGTCTTCTATGCAGTGCAAATCCATGCTTTTGCACTGAGTGTCGAAGTGCTAGAAAGGGAAAGCGTAACTCTGTTGTAATATCTGGTGCCATTTTTATTTACCACGGCACGCGAGTACTAAACGCACATAAAGACAATGCCAGCAACACTTGTCATGCAAGATATAGGCCTTGCGTTTTTGGCGCCGCATTATAGCTGCGGCAACCGCATGAATACTGCCTCCACTCACATTCCTATATAGCCGCATACAAATAGCGCGTGTGAACACAGATCATTAGTAATATTAATAATAATAATTGTTTTTTTGGGGAAAGGAAATGGCGCAGTATCTGTCTCATATATCTTTGGACACCTGAACCGCGCCGTAAGGGAAGGGATAAAGGAGGGAGTGAAAGAAGAAAGGAAGAATAGGTGCCGTAGTGGAGGGCTCCGGAATAATTTCGACCACCTCAAACGCAGAGCCCCGCCGCGGTGGTTCAGTGGTTAGGGCGCTCGACTACTGATCCGGAGTTCCCGGGTTCGAACCCGACCGTGGCGGCTGCGTTTTTATGGAGGAAAAACGCTAAGGCGCCCGTGTGCTGTGCGATGTCAGTGCACGTTAAAGATCCCCAGGTGTTCGAAATTATTCCGGAACCCTCCGCTACGGCACCTCTCTCTTCCTTTCTTCTTTCACTGCCTTCTTTACCCTTCCCTTACGGCGCGGTTCAGGTGTTCAACGATATATGAGACAGATACTGCGCCATTTGCTTTCCCCAAAAACCAATTAAAAAAAACGCAGAGCGGGACTCACTCTTCATGCGATTCATCCAGGCTTAGTAAAACCGCGCAGGACTCTTCGTTCCCTTTACAGATGACAAGACGTCGCAGCACTGTCTTTCTTCATGGCTTACCCGTTGAAACTCGGCAATGTTGACAGGCCGTAATTCTGGTCGTTGGTTTCCAAAACACACTCCTGCTCACCTTCCTATTGAATGAGATATTCACACGTGTCCGCCGTACAAGCACCCAAGCAATGCCTCAAAGAGGCAAATAATACAAAACGCGACGCGTCGTTTGCGCTGCAATGGCGCCGACGGCTGCGGATTCGCGTCGTAGAAAAATTATAACCGACAAAGAAGTTTGTTTTTCAAACCATGAATATTTAATGTATCTTCACAACCGACAATGCGTTTTTTAAAATTATTTTTACATTATTTATGAATATTAAAGCACTTTTAGTTACTTTTTCTGGGATGTCATTTTTAGAAGCTGCGACCCTGTGATCCCCTGAAGTGACCACGATGCCCTAGCAGACGACGGAGCAGACGACGCTGTTGACGGAAAGCAATTTCGTTTGATGCCAGATAAAATCACAAAGCTGCGACAAAAACAGCGAAGAAATGCGCCGTAGCTAAAGCTGGCTAATATCGTGGATAAGTTGAACGCAATTGGCACGATGGAGAGCAGCTGCGATGCATCATATTCGCGACACTGGCACGCTCACCGGAGATCATGAAACTTAGCAGCTTAATCTGCGACCAGTACAAGCGAATTGCTTTGATATCAACTGCGCTACGAAACTACGACGATACTTGCGTCACACTTTAGCTAATATGCAACTGCAATTCGCACTCGCCGCATCCTTTTCGCTTGTGATTTCACAAGCAAGAGCCCACTAGCGCATCGAAGCAGCCGTGTTTTCAAGTTCGTATCGTTACGATCAATACGAGCTGTTTAGGCACGTACTGGAATTGAAGTTAGCCTGTGCGTCACGAACGGTGACGATGGCGTCGAGGACGATCTTAACTAAGACTCGCCGCAACGCAGCCGAAAACCGAAGCATATGGGCGTTAAAAGTTGTTCAACAGTACTGAAAACGTGTGCATAAAGTATCGCTCAGTCGCAGGCCAGTCGCTCGCTGCTCGATTTTCCAGCCTTCCGAGTGAAAGTCGCAAGCTGTTGAGCCAATCAGTGAGCCAGCCGGAGTGAGCGAGCCGAGCTTTCGGGAACGACGCCGCCCGCGGACGCGCCGGGCAATGAACTACGCGCTACCCCCTGGCCGACCTAGTATCGCTAAGCCTAGCCGGTTTCACAGCGATGCAGCAGCTGAGTGCACTTCGAAACTGGCTAGCGCTGAGGTGCTGCTCTCCTCATCGTTTTTCTGTGAACCTCGTCTCATAGTAAAACAAAGATATGCTCGGTTTCCGCGACACCTTGAGGAGTGGAGCCAACTGAGGCCAAAAGAGCCGCGATTGAGCAGCAGCAATAAAAGCCGCTGTGGGAAGACATCTGTTTGTATTCCTGTTATCGCTTCTACCAACGACTCGATATTGGCCAACGATACTCGATCCGACGGCATAGTATGGACTTGAACAAACATTACTTTCGCATTTTTCTGACACTGGCGGCCGGAATCCAGGCTGGCATGCCGGCCCCGAGAAGGGCGCCCGTACGTTATCATGGCGCTTAACTGTATGGCCGTGGTGCACAGCAAAACCCCTAGGCAGCCTCCTGTTCGCTCAGAATGTAATACCACACAGTCACACTGGGACCAGAGCAGTTTAGAGGGTCGAGCGCGTGTGCACAGGAGCTAGACTGTGTCAAAGCAGGTGAAACTCTTAGAGCGCGCAATTGACGTCGGTCCCAAGACTTTATTCTCATTTCGACCGAGAATCAAATCGGTTCAAACTCGCCGGCCACCGCATTTGACCTTCGGCTGCATACGCTGTTCTCTATATTTAGCGACATTTTCGTGTCACCGTCATGACATTTTCAGTGAAGGCAATGAACGACGGCGTAAAGTATTGTTATGATGAGAAGCATGTCACTGCCGCTAAAAAATTCTCCGCCAACACTGTGTCAGTATTGGACTTAAGAGCGTTAGCTACGACAGCTTCAAGTTTTTAGATCGGGGCGCTCAGAAAACGTGAAGACAAAATACAAACATCTGAGGGCGTTTCGTTTCTGAAAAAATGGCCTGGCTTGGCTAAGGTTAAGCCTAGGATGGGAAGCATCCCTGTCTGTAGGCGGCATCTCGCTGTATGACTGCCTCGGCGTGAGGAGCGCGTCTCTTTTATACAATGCCGCGACGACAATCGCCCCCTAGCGGGAGGAGCGGGAGTTAGCCTTGGTGGTCGCGGCCGCGCTGCGACCGCGCGAGTTGAGCCCCGTTTCTACACAGCTGGCGTGACGTATGACCACGTGTTCGGCTGCAGCGCCCCTAGCAGGAGGAGCGGGAGTTAGCCTCGGTGGTCGCGGCCGCGCGGCGACCGCGCGAGTTGAGCCCCGTCTCTCCTCAACTGTCGTGACGTCAGACCACGTGCTCGGCTGCAGCGCCCCTAGCGGGAGGAGCAGGAGTTAGCCTTGGTGGTCGCGGCCGCACCAGGCTGGGCTATGGTTGAGCTAAGTAGTATCCCTATTATGTTTCGCATAAAATTCCTTCTAAGATAGAAGCAACGCCATTTGCGTCAAAGATTTTGCACTACTATTGCGATTTACAGCCACCTTCGCTATATTCGGTATGTTTCCTGCTTATATATCAGTTAACGAATTGTATAAACGCGTGCATTAAAACAAGCCGAATCGTTTGATCGCATCCGGAACTCTCTGCGACAAACGATTAGGCCATATGGCTCTCTGGAAGTCCCCGGAATGCTAGGTTTGGGGGCGGAAAGGTTGTCGGGGCGAATCCCACACATATTCTGGGCTTCATTTAAATATTTATTTTATCCGCAGGAACATGACAAGTCAAATGACACCACTTCGATCATTCTTCGTCAAACGGGCGTCCCAAATTTGATGCAAATGGGGGTCCCCGGGGTTCCACTTCGATAGCCGCTATACTGGCATATGTAAAACGGATCGAAGGTATCTGTGACAACTGAGGCTCTACGTGCCCGCTGTTGCTATGTGATATAGTGTGGTAACTGTCCTGGCCAATTTGACCTTCCCTGCAGACAGACGTGTCCTTGAAAAACGTAAGTAGTAAGAGGTGACGCTCTTAAAACTGAAACGCGGAAAATTGATATCGGTGTTGCTTTGAACATTTGACAGACAAGTGCGCGCACGTACATACATGCTGCCTTTTTTGATCCGGTTGATTATGGCGAGTAATTTTTCCTGATTGACGATAGACGACATTATTTTCCGCGACGCGCGTATAAGTGTCCTTGGCCTTTTCTGCGCCTGTAGTAGTAGCTGTATATTATATTACATGGCTTGAACATGTCACAGAAGCCAAGAGGACACTGACTTTCATTAGCGCCATTCGAATTGCGCAAGCCAATTGGTGTGCAGGCGCTGTCGTGGCTGGCTATGCATGCCGCCACCGCAATCACGTGCGGATGTGCAGGCACCAATGGCTTCGTCGCTTGTGCATTACAGCTTTCTGGGCTTTCAAAGCCGCAATGTACTCTTGAGCATGCATTACTTTCGTTTGCGCACATCGGAGCTGAATTTGCTATTTAATACCGTACGCTATATGATATATACCTCTCTTCAGTTGCTACTGTATGTCTGTTATATACCCATCACTTGCAAACACAGTTCTCACATGTTTAATAATAATAATTCGTTTTTGGGGAAAGGAAATCGCGCAGTATCTGTCTCATATATCGTTGGACACCTGAACCGCGCCGTAAGGGAAGGGATAAAGGAGGGAGTGAAAGAAGAAAGGAAGAACAGGTGCGGTAGTGGAGGGCTCCGGAGTAATTTCGACCACGTGGGGATATTTAACTTGCACTGACATCGCACAGCACACGGGCGCCTTAGCGTTGTTCCTCCATAAAAATGCAGCCGCCGCGGTCAGGTTCGAACCCGGGAACTCCGGATCAGTAGTTGAGCGCCCTAACCACTGAGCCACCGCGGCGGGGCTCACATGTTTACTGATTTCAAATGCAGTAAAAACTGATACCGCAGCTTTCCTGCTCATTAGCCGCTAATTCCATCTTGTAGAAACTCAACTGCACCTAGGAAAGTGCTGCTTTCACTAATGCGAAGAACCAATCAAGGCGGAGGAAGATAAAGTGCAGCCTGTACCTGACGTGGTTCTAGTGCGATCCGTCAATTATACCATTTTTACAGCGATTAACTGGAAAGCCATCGCCGCAACTATGCTGCGTGCAGAGGTCAACCGCCATCGGATCGCGGACTCGTGTCACCTGTAATCAGTGACCTTCGAGGTCAGGGACCCTAGCTCAGCAGCCGCAGAGAGCTACGCCTACGATGGAACACCGTCGTCCTGCTGGCTCTACGTCTCCTGCCACACGTGCTGCCGAATCGACATGCCAGGCTGAGACATCCTTTCAAGGAACCACTCAGAAGAGAGGCCGCCTGTCGTCTAAGCCTGCCGTATCACCGCTATACAAGGTGGTAGTTAAGCCGCGCTAATTTTTCTATGTTTAAACTTTGACACACCGTTTCCTTCAACCGGCCTTAGACATGTGTCTTGGAACTCACGGAATTCAAGGCTTCGCAAAATACCGCCTCACTAGCCCCGTGACCATTTCGGTGCGCTTATTAAGCGACGTCAACCGCCTCCGCGAACTGCAAACTTTGCCAGGCTCTGCTTCGACCACCGGGACTGTTCAGGCTTACCTGGCATCTGGCTCAGACCTTCGGCGCTATGTCTGGACGAGTGTAGACCCAAGCATCGCACCCAAGGAACTGGTTACTTTGCATTCTTCGTCACTTAAGGTGTTAGAAGATCGCTACATCGGCAGCGAACGTACGTGTAATGTAACTATGCAGGGCCCTTTGTCTGCTCCGGCTCGCATCTCATTTTATGGAGGCATCCTGTAACACCGCCTATACAAACTTGGAGTCGTTTACTGTTATCGTTGCTTTCGGCCCTGACATATGAAAGCGTCTTGCCCGTGTCCTGCAGACGCCTCTAAGAGGGTTTCTAATTCTGAGCAACATCGTTGTGGCCTCTGTGGCAAGGACGATCACGATGTCACTTCCAAAGACTGCGCAGTGAAGTGCCGCACTATCGAGAAAAGGCATAAACGCTCCAAGGGTGCTTATCCAAATCCAATGCCGGAGTCGTCAATTGGAGCCTCGCCTACATCAAACCGCTTTGCACTACTGGTGCTTAGAAAAGATGACACCACCGCACAACATGACGTTGGTGAAGGTCTTACCGCCTCCCAAACGTACAGTTAATCATTGAACCTAGGCAAAGCACGCCCTGCAAAACCAACCCAAAAAATTGGCTCTGGATCAGCAACATTAAGATGACATTGCCGAATTGGATAAACGGTTTGCAGTTCTACAGGAGGAGGTGCAACGTCTTTCCCAAAAACGGGCTTTACTTGTCCAGTCTTCCAATCGCCAATGAACTCGCCCATCTCCTTTGACGCAATCAAATGCGCACACATCGCTTGCCCCCTGCGGAACACAACAGCCTTTTTAGTTGACTTCTGTAGAGCTGCTCCTCTTCGTGGCGCGACAACTGCAACGACTGACAAAAATGTTAATAGCTAGCCTTCCTTCGGTTCTCTAAATATGGATTCAACATTCAACACCCACCTATATGTCTTACAATGGAACTGCCAGAGTTTCCAGAACAAGGCAGGCGAATTCCGTCATAGAGTGCGTTTAGGAAAATTCTTGCATGGGCGTTACTTCTACAAGAGGCTAATGTGTGCCCGTGGTTTGGGGCATTACTGTCTACTCTTGCCCAGCTATCCCAGACAGCGTTGCAGCACTGCCTCCAGGACACCTGGAAAGGCCGCCTTCTGCGTAGCCAATGGTTACCTTACGACTCACGTTCCACTGGCGTCTTGGTGCGACAATTGGCAAGAGGTTGTGCCTGGGCTGGTTCGCCTTTCCCGCACTGAGGTGGTCCTTCTGTCGTCCTACATACGTCTCTACAGTGGCAGAGCTCCTCGCTTACAGCTAGAATGAATAGCTCACCTTTGCGGCGCATACCCGGGACGCTCTATTTTGGTTGGCGGCGATTTCAATGCCCGGCATCAGAACTGGGGTTACACCTGCTCTAATGTGCAGAAAATGTAGTGCTGGACACATTTAATGAGGCAGAATTTGTGCTTCTCTATTTTTAACAAGGTTCATAGGAGTTCAGTGTTCACATTGTCGTAAGCACCGCTTTAGTGCAAGAAGGCTAAATACACAGGTCTGTTTTCCGCTTTAGCGAATTCAATGCGTTGGAGGAGCACAAGCAGACATTGATCTAAGCCTTTACTCCTTCTGGACCGATTCTTAATTCTCCGAGTATATTATTTCTTTCTGCCGATGTCCGGACGGGTGTAGACTCAGACGTCGGACCCAAATAACTTGTTTCTTCTTTGCATTCTTCGTCACATAATGGTCGTAGAAGTTCGATATATGGGCTGGAGACGTACGTCCGTGTGTTGTCCGATCGTAATCTGTCTGTAGGATTTTATGTGAATCGTAGCTCTTTTGCCCCATGAATCGAATTCATTTTACTCTGTCTCCGGTTGTGCCTAATTTATTTGTTATGACTGCCTACAATGTTTTTAACAGCTGTTCCTCGCTTCTTGGACCAAGTTCATTATTCAGCATGATCGGAATTTCGGTTATTTCTGCGGATGTGCATTTAGGAATATTTGCTTCTTTCCAAACTCTTGACCACACCCTAGTCATATAAGCTGAATTTACAGCTAAAAAGGAATAATTACTGTGCATGAAAGGAGTGCCGAACTTGCACTTTTCTTCAAAACTTCCTCTTCCTCTTGTTTTTTTTGTTTTACTTAAAAAATAAAAACGCCTATACCAGCGAACAAATGAACTGTACTCAGAGCGAGCTCTGAACGAGAGCCATATTATTGACAATAATTCGGATGGGTGGAAGGTTCGAGCCCCAAATGCAGCACCTGTCAAAAGTCCTTTATTTGCCGTCTGCATTATTATGCGCAGCATTGTCTATGTGATTAGCGGATTGCAAAAACTAGGTGACTTCGTTTCGACCAACAAAGCTGTGCGCACTTATAAACGGATAGCACTACAATTTCACGTTTAGTTTGTGCACAAGCAATGCCCACCACTTCGGGGGGTAACTAAAATTTCAGAATCTGAAGGTCCAAACCGAAGGTGCAGCTTTATGAAAAATCGCGTAAAAATGGCACCTCATATTTTAAGAAGAACTTCTGATGTTTGGGAGGTGAAAATGACTGATGAGTGGTTACAATACGGGCCGCAGGAAAAGCACTGCATAGAAGCTTCATGTGAAAAGAAATTTGAAAAGCAGAGGTTCATTTCGGAAATAAATTTTGAATAATAAGCAGAGGCCAATAACTAATTGTACGAAGGAAAAAAATGTTTTGTTAAGTTAGGCGAAAAGCACTATCGCCAATCCAGATCTTCACAAGTGTGTCTAGATCTTCAAAGCACAGTTGCCATTGGGAGAACCATGACGAAAGCAAGGAAAACTTTATTTAAAATGCCTTTTTGAAGAATCACGGTCGGACGTGCTTTTGGTTGCGGTGGCAGGATGAGGTTTCATGAACTTTACTTCCTCACAGCACCGACAAGGCATTTTATCTAGATTGACACGGAAATTTTATAAAAATTTCTGTCCCTAATTCGTATTCGGTCCTGTGCTCAGTGATCGAATTTTTTTCTGTCTTCTGCTAAATAACACGGCTGTTGCCTTAATGATCCTTAAGTAACAAAGCATCATAAGGTTGTCATGTTTGGAGGCTAACAGAATGATTGAAATTTATCTTCTAGTTACATTATATGTGATTTAAATGGTCCAGGAATAGCCCCTGTCTACTCCGCGGAAGCAAACTTTACTGCATCCGTTTTAGTGTTGACAGCATGCGACTTGTTTTAGACATCGATTACTTCGATGAAGGACAACCGCCCTTACCCTCTTACCACCTTATGTATTCCCCTCAGACCACGTATCTTTGCCTTGCAGATAGCGGGGAAAGGGGTACTGATTACACAGGAGTAACGTACATTACATACCTTTTCGTACATAACGCGAAACTAGCTTGGTCGACAATAAATTAGAGGAAAACAATATTTGAAAGTTTTTTGCTGTTAAATATTGTCACGTCGCGCCCAGAATGCAGCAATAGCTCTACTAAAAGGCAGTGAAACTCTAGAGTGAAAAGTTACATTCCTGGCTAAGCAGAAGCTCCAGGCGTCCATCACTAGGCGCTCTTCGAGAACAGGGCAGACTGCGTGAGCGTACCGTAATACTGTGAAACAGCTATAGCGACCGAAAAGTGACAGTGTTCAGCTTTTTATTAAGCTATAGCTATCGGATCCCTGAAGCATAGAAAGTGTTCCGAAGAGAGAGGAGATTCAAGAAAATGGTTGAAAGCACGGTATCGGAGAGGGGACAGCACCTGTGGTAATTCATCCTCATTTCCCTAGCCCTAGTAAACAGCCAAGCTGATGTAACGGTTATAGTGGCGTCATGACTCCGGTAACAGGCCCTAAATGGGCGAACTCTAATGTTTCGCTGGTACAGGAAGCTGTTTTTATTTTCCTGTTAACCGAATCTACTCAAGACGAACGAGTATTTGCGTGTAGCATGGGTGTGTTAATTTCTTTGTACTCAGGACTTCCCGCAGCAGATACCTGCGAGACGTTTTTATGCTTTTGTATCTAAAGAGAAAGAGCTGTCACGATCTCGAGTCTTAATCTCCATTCGACTGATACATCTTAATCGGTGCTGATAGCGCACTCCGAGTAAAAGGTCGCCTCTCGATAAACAGAGCATGGTTTGAAACTTGCGGGCTTCCAGTGACAAGCTTCCTTGTAGTTGGTAAAAATTTTAGTTATAATTTGCAGTTGCTAAAGCTTTCCGCTGCAGTTCTCTGAGAGAGGGAGCGAGCTGAATAGATGAACCATAATAAACCGCAGATCGTACTTCGCACAAGGACTTCCTGTTTTTAATTTAATCGGGAAGACCAGGCCTTCAAACTGTTTTTCGATGAAATGAGAAAACTGCTCCACTCTGAAACGGTAGAAAAGCAATGTAAATAAAGAAACCGCTCCTGCAGAAAATCTGTGTCAGTTTTAAAAATATTCTGTGGATGCTTTGGCTTAGTGCACGTGCTACACATGGCATTTGACCTTGTAACGCACACTCGACTACAGGTTCGAGCAGCGGTGTGTGCCTGTTGATATGCGAAGGCAAAAGCACCTGTGACCTTGATTCCCGGAGCAGACCGTTAAACATGTTTAGCGCCATCCAATAGGCTTTGCCCCCATGCAACAAAATCCAGGGCTCAACTTTTCAGTTGGCATGATAGCGTGACCTCTATTTCATCATCTCTTTAGGAAGATGCTAGCAACACATGTAGGACACTTATTTCCCAGTCATAGACAATTAATTTTTCTCTGACGTTGAGTTAACGGATACAAAGAGATGTTAGTTGTATAAGGTCATTTGAAAACCTAGCAGTCGACGCTTTTTGTGCGTGACAGAAACGTGTGCGTTTAATCCCTAATCGCACATGCTGTCTTCATACATAAGCATGTTTTCAGGTCGGTAGGCACCAGTGCGCGCCAGTTCGTAAAGATGGACATTGCCAAAGTGGAAGCGTTTTAAACGGCATGAAGCGCTGCTACTACTCTGCACAGAAGCAGCTCTGTGCGTGTAGCTCACTGAGGGCAACGCAGACATGTTTTGTAAAATACAGATACACTTTTTTTTAAGCGCCAAACGCAGCGGGAAAATTTCCATGAACATCGGAACATGCCTGACATCGAAAACACTGGCACTAAGTTATTGCCCTGTCCAAGCCTGTTGATTTCGGCTAGGCTGTCATTAAACCATGTGTAATCCCTGACCCATTTGGCCATCTTCCTGAATCTTAGCGTTACGTATATCATTTTTTTTCCATACCTCGCTGCACTCTCCTTAAGTTGACCCCTTATCGTTAGCCTCCACGCTTCTGCCACATAGGTGGCTACTAGTGAGATACAGCTGTCGCGTACTTTTGTCTTCAGGAATGTTGGTAAACTGCCATTCACGATCTGAGAGAACCTGCCAGATGCAATCGACTCATTCTAGTGCTATCGTCATCTGGATCTGTGGTCACTACCTGCGCTAAGTGGACGTATTCTCTTAAAACTTCAAGCACCTCGTCAGGGGTAGGAAACTCCTGCTAGTTTCGGTTTCAGCCTCCTCAGCGTACCTGGTGACTGGAAGCGATCTCATACCTAAAATTGAATGAACCCTGCCCAGGCACGTAGCGCGGCAAGGCCCCGGTCGTGTCCGAATGGTTGTGAGAGACTGGTATACGAAGCTGCTCTTTTTCGACGCTGGTGTTTCGAATGCTGCTCAGAGATAGCTTTTTCTTTTGCATTCTTTTTTCATAACGAAAATACGGCGCTCTAGTGTGCTTCTCTCCGGCCGCAATGGGATATATTAGCGCTCACTCTGTATTAGATGGACAATAGTGTAGGTCTGATTTTGAGATACGGTCATGATGCTCTTGTTCGAATTTGTCCCGCATCAATTCTGGTGCAAATCAAAGAAGTCCAAATTTTGTGGCTGTGGTGAAGGGAAATTTTAGCAGCGCCCCGGGCATATTTAGAAGCTGCGGTCGTACCGATAGTATGAAAATTAGCCTGGACAACGACTTTGGTACAAATAGATTGCGAAATTTCGGGGCTGGCGAGTTTCGGTGTGCTCCGCCTTATACTTAAAGACTACCATCGTATCCATCACACCCAAATTTGCCTGCACATCGATTTTGGTTGAAATCGATGAAGGCAAAATTTCTGCGGTGGTGTGGGCCGAATTCCGGAGTAGCCAGGGCCAAGTATGGTGACTATCATCGTATCCAGCACATTCAGATTATCCTGGACATCGATTTGGGTCCAAATAAAAGAAGTTCAAATTTCAGCGGAACAAATGTGTGGGGTGGGATGGGCCAGCATTTGGAAACAACCAGGGCCTAATTTGAAGACACTATCCCATTGGTCATAGTCAAAGTTTGCTTCGCAATTTGTTTAAGGGTGTCGCTTTGAACTGTGAGGTCAGACGGTAACTTCATTCTCATAGTACCTTCATTATACCATGTAAAGCCAAGATCACTGGGCTGGTCTGCAGCCGTTAGTAAGAATGTGCCGAGGAACAGGTGTGCCACGCGTGACGTCAAACTTTTGCCGTCACCGCTGCCGCCAAGGACTCGCTGTTCATGTCCGTGTAATGAGTGTGAATGTAAAAATACAGGTATCACACGAGGGACGTGTATCTTCATATAATCTTGGGTGAATGCGGTGTAGCTGGTGAAGATTAAGCAGCGAGTGTTTTTATGCGTCTTAGGTAGTAGGAGTCCGCTGGGGAAAGTTGCATATGTGGCGGGGGTTGAGACGCCCACTTGGGCGGAGGGTTCTAGGAAGGAGGAAAAATTGGTTGAGGTGGTGTAGAGAGGTGAGTGAGTGTGTCCCGCTCGGTACGTATAACCTCAAACTAGGGCAGCGGCTCTAATCCTGCAATCTAGACATGCATCTCCTGGAACCCAGGTGATGCCGTGGTTTTGCGAGACAGCCGCCCAGAACGCGAAGAGCCCTGCACGGGACACCACCACTCCTATGTCGCTATGCAGACGGATCGGAACTTTCGAAATACGTTGCAGGCATGGAGTTTGGTGTCGCTGATTTATAATGTAATGGCTATAGCGATCGGTTCCGCGATCGCCGGGTCTTATATCAGAACCTATACCACATCGCCCAAATCTGCGTTGGCCTGCAGGACCACCTTTTCTTGATATCTGCGTCAGCGCCTACTTCTTGAAAACCCAAAAATCAGGGCCCAAAAATACAATTTTTTTCCTCCTGCTTCAGCTTCACTACATAATAAAAATAATAATTGGTTTTTCGGGGAACAGAAATGTCGCAGTACCTGTCTGATATATCGTTCAACACCTGAACCGCGCCGTAAGAGAAGGGATAATGGAGGGACTGAAAGAAGAAAGAAAGAAAGAGGTGCCGAAGTTTACGGCTCCGGAATTTTGACCCCCTGATGATCTTTAACGTGCACTGACATCGCACAGCACACGGACGCCTTAGCGTTTTTCCTCCATAAAAACGCAGCCGCCGCACACCATTTCGTCTGTACCGGCATGGTCAGCGCAAAACTCATATCGCCCGTAAGTCCCGCCGCGGGTGCATTTTCTGCAATGCCATTTTCCGCCTCGCTTCAACTGGCGGTCCCACCAGTAGACCTTCCGACTGAAGCACGCCTAGCTCACCTTCATTTCCTGGACTTCTCCCGCCTGTTCCTTACGTCATCATCCTCATCCTTTGGCTCCCCTCGCCCTTTGCGCAGGAGCCAGGCTAGACTGCCTGAGTTTGCTTCACCCGCGCGGCAGCCTACACAAACCTTTATCCTGGACTGGACCCACGTGTACAAACTTCTTCTACATACCGTTTTTTACTTTATCGTGCACCGCGCTAGGGGGGGGGGGGGCATCTTTAGCGGTGCTGATAAAGATGAAGATGGCGCGACCTGCCTCGCGCAGACCAGAAGCTCTCGCTTGTGCAACAATGAACGCTTTGGGCAACCGGCCTGCAAGCAACGTCTACAGCATGCTCCACCGGCTCACCAGCCGCGGCTACCGGGACCAATAAATGTGAATCGCCTTCCACAGCTTAAGTGATCAAGTTCCACTCAGCCAGTTGTAGCTATCGCGTAACTCCGGGTTTTACCAGAGCTAAACCACCGCCAATTCTTCAGCTTTTTAATCAATTTTCAATAAACAGTAATGTGTCATTCATTCATCGATGAGCATCATAAATTATATATATACAAAAAACATCCCGTGTGAACATTGGTTTCGGTTACTGTTGGCATTTTTCAAGTATAAGGAGCCCCTCTATTCCCTTCTCTTGTCTGCTCCTTATCGAGCAGAATATACTTTGTGAAAAAACCTATGCTCCTCCTTAAGCCTAGGAGCGGTAGGAGGCTAAACGAGACAAAGTGAAAGTCCGAGGCCTCATTTATGGCCAATGAACGTACTGAAAAACGCAGTGACAGCGACGAACTCACTCCGAAGCGAGAAGTACTTCTTTTTGGAGCACAGCGCCATGTTGGAAACGATATTTTAGCGTTCCCCAGGCTGAACAGGCATGCACGCTAAACTCCGGAAATAAGGTACGTATCGCGAGCGTACGGAAAGGGTGGATTTCAAATATCGTTTTGCGCACGTGCATTACGAAGGACAACTCTTATTTAGCGCATTCTATCTTTCTTCGTGTGTCTGCGTACGCTATACTAAGCTGCTTGTTGAGCTGGATGTGTTGCCTGGCATCAACGGCAACTCCACATCGAAGCGCGGCTACGCACTTTTCGCAGCTAAGTGACTCTGTTTATCTAGATGTTAACTTTTTGACATTGGGTGATAATTATGGGAGCATGGAACGGCTGCTACGCGTTTTTTTACTTCTGCTTTCTTGTCTTTTAAACCTCCTTCACATTGTTTTGCAGCATAGGTCACCACAGAAAAAAATAAATGGGACAACGTGTGTAGCAAGCGGAGTGAATTAAGAAGCTGAATTAGGTTGTCAAGTTCTGAGTCAGACAAGTGTTGGCCGCCTTATGTCCTGCAGTCGCTATCACGTGCTTAATCAGCTTCGAGCGCACACCTTTGAACGTCAAAAAATGTTCTTGTACCTTATCCCTTTTACGATATGGCGTCCACGTTTGGGCACGCTATATTTCGAACTTTGTTTCAAAGCGCTTAAAGCTGCTTCCACGAAGTCAGTGATGACGGCTACATTTGAAATTCCTTCTAGATCAAAGAGTTGGGCCATTTGGATCGCTTTCCAAAAACAACAGCTAAAGATGGCTGTCGAGAAGTAATACGATACTCCTTCGCAGCGCTGCACCTTATTCTGCTTTCATGCGGTAGAATGCTGTGCGATAGAAAATATAAGCTTTTTTGGTCGGATGCGCTTGGGATGATAATGCAAATAACTATTTGGCATAAATTATGATTTTGAAGAATAGGGCTGTAGTTCAGTGAGCACGGAACCGCGCGGTGTGTGTTAATTCCTAAAGCTTTTCAACCATTCGTGTTATAATCGTGAAATAAGGGGTTTCGAATGTACAGTACTCACGGATTGAAATAGGATATTCGGAGCGCGTGGCCGTCGCTTCATGGAGTGCCGCCCGTAGACGCTCATGAAACCAAGGTGGTGCATTGTGGTATGGCGCGAGAGGGAGAACATCTACAAAGCAGAATTGTTCCTTCCAGTAGCCAATGAGCCGGCCTGTGGTTTACCACATGCCGCGTGGCACTGCAAGGTTAGCGCTCCGAATGTCCTATTTCAATCCGTGAGTACTGTACATGCACAAATTTCCAGAATTTTTCTCTATGTTAGGACATAATGCATGTCTTAATGCGTAAAGTTAAATGACAAACTAGCATAAATTTTAAAATCTTAATCGTATTTTTTGGCAGTTGAAAGGTGAAATTCGAACTTTAAGATGTGGCTTTAAACTCACTGTTAATATCGCTAACTGCTTCATGCGTACTGAGAGCTGCAACACTCTCTAACATGGTGACGTTATAGTCCACGGAGCTGATGCGCAAGGCGTTGATTCATTTTCGCTGCCCCGAAGCGAAAGATAGGCGGGAATAAACGTCCCGCATTGCTTACGCCGTTGGCTCATTCTAATCCATCAACGACAGCTGCCTCATTCCGAGAGGAATTTTTCACCGATCATCATCGATTGTCATCTGCAGATACCCATACTGAGATCATGCGAAATCATACGAAATCATGCACTTTCAGTGAATGCGGATTTCGGCTGCCTGAGGCCTTAACAGCACACAGAGATTGCACAATACACCTGCCGCTTGATTTCGCCTCCACCGACTCAAAGCCAACACAAAACCATTTTCACAAATACTGCGCGGCGATTCTCGGATTAAGCTTAAAATTGCGAGGCAAAAAACTTCTCCATTATGAAAATGCCTAAGAAGGCGCATGACCTCTAGGTTTATTATGCAAATTTGCGCTGTTTTCAGCGCGTAAAGTGTTCATTACTTATTTGCTTAATTTCATTAGTGACGCCAATTATTGTCTAACTTTGTCTACCGCTGCGGTCGCTAAAGCTCAGTGGTTGTGCTGCTCGGCTGCTCGACCTGAAGGACGCGGGATCGATTCCGGCCGCGGCGGTCGCATTTCGATGGAGGCGAAATGCTAATGGTTCGTGTACTGTGCGATGACAGTGCACGTTAAATAATCTCGGGTGGCCGAAGTTATCCGGAGCCATCCACTATGGCGTGTTTCAAAGCCTGAGTCGCTTTGAGACGGTAAACACATTGGAACCAATTTAACTTTTTGTCTGCGTGGATGTACTACCTAGATTCGAGAACAACTATTTTTAATGCAGAACGTTAGTTTAAAAAATACCGCAAAAAGATAATCTTCAGTAAACTTAATGTGAAAGAACAGTGTGTTAAATGAGTGTTAGCGCAGAACTCGTCAAAAAAGATTTCTAATGAAATTTTTGCGCTGTTTATGCGAGTTAGGGAATCTAGTTTGTAAAATATTTTCCTGCAAATAATTCTATGTTGAAAACCGTACTTCATGTAGCAACAACGAAAGACGCTCCCAGATGTGGATGTTGAAGTGCAACTTCTTAAAGCGAAGCCAAAGAATGCTTACAAGATGTATACAAAGATGCAAGGACACGAAGCTCGTTTCCTTGTCCCTGTTTACACGACTTGTGAGCGATTCGGACGCTTTGATTGAAAAAGTTACGCACCAACTCGCTCAGTAGGCAGTCTGGTTTAAATATAATAGAACTTACAGCTCAGCTACAAATCAGACATTATATATGCCGTGAAAATACAGGGTGCTTTGTTTGGCTACAAGAATAAAATTTTGTTACGGTATGCATTCGCAAGACGACCAGGGCTCTGTTACTGTCTCGGTGCTGTGGACGACGACGTTGCAGCCAGTGCCGATGTGCGCTGCTCCACATCGGGCGGTCGCGCCTAGCGCTCAGCCAACCACGGCCATAGTATATATGTAGGACATAACAAAAGTGTTCGGTTAATGTTTAGCGTAAACATAGCGTTATATTCGAATATGCAACGTTACCGCCACTAAGATAGTGTTTGAGTAAAGACTTGCCGCTGCCCCTCTATGACAAGTAGCTCGAACTTTGTGTTGTATTTACTGAAAAGCACACTTCTATAGTTCAGACACCGCCTCGCGCTGATACTGTTATGATTGATGCTGCTATGTAAAGAATGAAGCTCAGAGTTTTTCTCGGGAAAAAAAATCAGGGTTTACACATACGCCTTTCTGAGAAATTGCAATGGCCTACAAAGCTTTGGTCCTTGTTGACGTTGTCCAATGTGAACTGGTAGACGGTGCTGCTATCTGAGAAAACAAAAAGGAAACACCTTTTATTCGAATGCGGGATTTCTAGGTCGATTCTTTAATTACCTTCGTACAGAATTAAGTGCTATCGTAATTGCTGAAGAAAGCTTAGATTTCTGACAAATTTCGGTAAATCTAATGTCGAATGGCGTCCTGTGGCTTTCTACACGGCTCTGGTATCAAAGAAGGGAATCGAAGGTTGGAATTTGAGACGTCGGTAATTATTTTTGCTTCGCGTAGGTGCAACATTTAGGTATCTAGTTCATTGTGCTGGATACCAGTACTTGACATGGAGTACAAATGCGCTCAAATACGATGTTTGCCCAGTTGTTTTCACAAAAAATCTCAAGAATAAGTTTCAGACCTCCTCAACTGTCCAAATTTTTCGTGCTGGGAGATGCGCGGACCTAACAAGAACCAAACTCTAACGGTAACTGTATTGCGAGGACGCCGAGTCCACATATCGATTCATTGCTATGAAAACGTTCTCATCTGGGATTCTTTTTTAATGGAGGCCAGTGGACTGTGCAATTCAGTGAAGGCCAAATTCTGAACTTTTCGCTGCATCGCAGAAGTCTATTTTTTGTCAGCTGTGATTAGTTCGAGAGCATTAAATTTCTTTGTGCGGTGCAACAGGCAGCATGCATTGCTCAACAGAGAAAAACAGATTTTATCATTGCTGGTTAGAATAACTTTTTCCTGAATCTTTCGCTTTATATGAATTTGTGCCGAAACATGGAGCCCAAAAAGTGACCTTTAATTTTATAAATCTCTTGAGTGGTACGAAAATACTACCCCTATTGAGCGCGAAGCAGTTTATTGGGGCATCTGCCAACAACGCCGCGATTGGTCCACTCACCGCTTGCGTAAGTGACATAAAAGACTATTATTGGCGACATCAAAAGTGGAGGTGCCACTGATACTGGAAAATAAATTGCAAATGCATAAAAATTTATTTCATTACCCGATCTTCATAGCAGCGATGGTACCACTCGAATATTAGGTGCAGCTGAAGATTGCATTTTGTGTACCTCGAAACCCGCGGCATCAAAAACAGAGGCATGCCCGTGTAGCTTACACTGCTCCTGTAGCGAAACCGCGTATATATGCGCTGAAAACATAAGTCGCGGCTCCTTGGGTGCGAACTCGAGGGTTATGCGACAATTTAGCTGGTAAAGTAAAACTGACTTAAATGTCAGTCATTGTGAACAATTGATAGTGTAGCTTCCGTAAGTCACTGGAAATAAAGTGGCGAAGAGCGAGCAATGCTATACTGTTCAGATGTCACTGTGATGTGAGGCAGTTCTCTTTCCAAAGAGTGATACAATCTACTTCTCATAATTGTGCTGTACATAAAAAATTCCGGAAGTTTGTACAAGCAAACTTGTCAAAAAGTCACAAAGTAGGAGCAACACCTGAAGACTGCACATTGTGCCGTGGTCACATTTGTTCACCAATATCCGTATTTGCGGCGGCAATAGCGGTTGTATCTATACTTGTCAGACAGTGGTTTCGCGTCAGTCACCGAAAGAGAGCCGAGGGAAAACAACGAAGGAAGTATTGTATCGTCGGTAGATATCCAGCTCACTCCTACAGCACCTTCAAGTGCAGAAGCCGCGCTCAATACCAATTGACTCGTTAAGCCAAAGAAATCACACAGCCAGCGAGAAGAACAGAGGTGCTCGGGAGGGTGCATTGGGGGGACATCAAATCACCGCAGGCTGGCAAACTATGCACTTTTGCGGACACTGCTGATATAAGCCTGTTTGGCTTAAGTTCAATCCCTGAGAGTTTATGCCGCGTTGCTCTAATTTGGCTCTACACTTTGCAGGGACCGCTAATCTTTACCACCGTTGTCCTCGCATACGCGCTTAATTTCTTTTTCCCTCATCGTCATTTGCATCTGGTGATGAGTGCCTAGATAATACATTGCCCGGCTGTAGCTGCTTCTTGTTTTGCGTCGGACAACGGTCAATACCTTACGTACCTCCAGTACACAGCCGCATCGCATTCGATTCTTAACTGTCTTAAACAAATAAATAAATGTCTGCATCAAAAACTGGCTATAACTGCGGCGATAAACAGCTGCGGCTATCCTGTCCATGAACACTGCTAAATCTCGTCCGTCCACCCGGTTATCTGCCGCTGCAATCTACGTTTGCCATCTGTCGTAACCCACTGCGTTATTCCAATCGGCTCATATCCGGATTGCATGGCCTGCCCACGTTCGTTTCTGCTCCTCTTGACCTGAACAAGGATATAATTACGTTACGCATATTTCCTCGACCGTTCTACTACGTTCCTGGCTTCAAATTACCGTTATGATTTTCCCTTCCGTAATTCACTGCGTTTTCCTCAGTGGACCTTGAAGCTCACGAAAAGCAACATCGAGATAGAAAGCTGCTATCAATGCACTGAAAATACGTTTCACGGAGTCTCATCCCATTGTTATTATTTTAACAATCTTCTTCTCGTGGTCACGATATCCGCTCATCCTTCGACCTACACAGATGGATTAGCTTACCACTTGCAATAGATCTTGCATATTTTAAGCTCTTTATTTTTTTCTGGCTAAAAAATAAATTCGGGGAGCAGAAGAATAGGTAGTGTACAATAAAATAAATACCACTACAATTACCTGACGCCGGCCGCCACCATGCTGTTCCGCAGCGTCTACGGTGGATGGAATAACAGGCTGGCAGTAATTCGAATATCATTATACAGGTTGTTTCACCTAAGACTTCCCATCATTTTTAAAGACCGCCTATTTGTGTTACAAGAGCTTTTTTGTCATAGCATTGTCCGCAGTCTAGCACAACCGAATACAGCTACGACGTGCTAACTAGCAAGCCGGTTAACTAATATTAAGTGGCTAACGTTTTAAGTACTAGTGCTAGCATTCTTATTTATTGAGAGGTTTGTATCCATATCAGTTTTCAAAATTTCGTTAACATGGTAAGCTCGTTGCTGTGGCTCAACAAATTTCGGCCATTTCTACGAGTTACGTGCACTGCAGAGGTTGCTTTGCCTGCCAGCGTCTCGAAATTGCATGTATTTGGCTCGAAATAGCCAAGATTTGTTGGGCCACAGCGCCGAGGGTAAGTGCACTTTCGAAATGATAAAAACTCATATAGATATTGACTCATACGGTGGGCTACACGACTCTCAATAATTCGGGAGCCTAATAATAACAGTTTAAAAGTTAACCATTCAATATCAGTTAATCAGTATGGTAAATATCACGTCTTAGCTGTATTCTTATGTATTATACCGATGACAGTGCTGTGCCGAAACACGCTTTCATTTACCTGAAAAATCCTATTTTTCAAAATTTTGTTAAATCTTAGGTGAAACACCCAGTATGTATTCCTATACGTTGCACTGCATAGTCATGCCGTTTTAAAAAGAATTTTGTTGTGCCCTGTATGCAGCACCTTCAAAATTATCTCATCGAATGAATATAGCAGCTGTGCCTATGTAGCCAAACGCCAAAGAGCAAGGAAAAGCGCTTAAAAGAAAGTGTTTAATTAACTTTTGAAAGCCGCAATTTTATCCGCATAAGGATATTAGCAGATCTGTAAGTGGGCACCGTCTTACGCCAGTATTTGAAGTTGTGATGTTTCTTCAGAGCTGAGTAGCAGCTACATTACTAACAAGGGCGGACGCATACATCCTTGGACGCAAAACCCAGCGCCCTTAAGTGCTAGCAATGATAGAGTCCTGGCGTTACTATTACCGGACCTTGACCATGAATTTTAGTGCCAGAGGAATTGATAACGGAATTAAAGAGATAGAAAAATGGTCATGGCAGGTTTCTCCTAAAATGTGACGGTTGCGAAGGGAACGCAACTATTGAAGGAACTAAAAAGATGAAGCATTTTGCAACAGTGAAAAGATAATTTGTACGTTCGAACAACGCGGTTGCGCCATCGGCTAACTAGTTACACTCTACAAATGGCGAAACGACACTTTACCAGAAGTGCGTCGCGAGCGGTCTAACTGCGAGGCTTGAAGCCTGGATATGGAGGCGAGGCCGCATGACCTCATACGGCGGCGCCTACACGCCAATGCTGTAAAGAGCCTGGTCTGTGTGCTCGTTTCCCACTGATGCAAACAGACGAACGATGCTCGTTCGTGTGCAATACGCGCGGCAGCTGCGGAGATGCTAACGCACCTATGCGAAGGCAGTCGCATCTGCTCGTCCACTCGCGCTAATCGTTCCAACGAGATCTAGATTACCAGAAGAGGAAAGCGCACGTACAGACGTGTCACTTAAGAATTGGGTGAGGCGCGCGCGCACTACACCATTTTGTAGTTCTAAGATGTGGATACTGTACAGATGAGACGGTTTGTTGCTTTCTTATGCCACGTTTTTTCACTGATGAGTATTTAACGTAGCCTAGCTGGCATACGCAGCGGATAGGCGTTTTCGCATTTTGCTGCCGTCATGATGAGGCCGCCGAGACCGAGATTCGATCCCTCAAAGTTTGGTTGGGAGCAGCAGCCCAATTCCGAAGCCACTGAGTCACCCCAGGCAGTATATATACATCAAGAAAGCCTTCAGTGTCACTGTTGATGTGCTCCACAAATAAAGGTGGGGAAAATACCGATTAAAGTACACCTTCAGGTGGAGATAAACTTCTGAACTTTAAAATATAACGGATCAAGAAAGGTACACCACCCTCTTCCAAAGGTACACCACCCTCTTCATCAGTGGACCTTGAAGCTCACGAAAAGCAACATCGAGCTAGAAAGCTGCTGTCAATGCACTGAAAATACGTTTCACGGAGTCTCTTCCCATTGTTATTATATTAACAATTTTCTTCTCGTGGTCACGATATCCGCTCATCCTTCGACCTACACAGATGGATTAGCTTACCGCTTGCAATAGATGTTGCATATTCTAAGCTCATTTTTTTCTGGCTATTAAGCGCTTTTGGGAAGCAGTAAAACAGGTAGTGTAGAATAAAATAAAAACCCCTACAATTACCTGATCCCGGCCGCCACCCAGCTTTTCCGCAGCGTCTACAGATGATGGAATAACATGCTCGCAGTAATTCGAGTATTATTATACAGGTTGTTTCACCCAATACTTCCCACCATATCAAACACAGCCTATTTGAATTACAAGAGCTTTTTTTGCATAGCATTGTACGCAGTCTAGTACAACGAATAAAGCTACAACGTGCTAACTAGCAGGCTGATGAACTAATATTAAGTGGCCAACTTTTTAAATACTAGTGCTAGCCTTCTTAATTATTGAGAGGCGGTTAGGCCAGCGTTAGTAATATGCATACCAGTTTTTAAATTTTCGTTAACATGGTCAGCTCTGTGCTGTGGTACACAAATTTTGGCTATTTCTGCGAGTTATGTGCACTGCAGAGGATGCTTTGCCTGTAAGCATCTCTAAAGTCCATGTATTTTGGCTCTATATAGCCAAGATTTGTTGGACTGCAGCACCGAGGATTAGCACACTTTCGAAACAATAGATACTGATACATATATTGACTCATACGGTGAGCTACACGACTCTCAATAATTCAGGAGTCTAACTGTAATAGTTTAAAACATATCTATTTATTATCAGTTAATCACCATGGTAGTTATCACGTCTTAGCTGTATTCTGATGTATTATACCGATGACAGTGCTGTGCCGAAAAAAGCGCTCATTTAACTGAAAAAGCCCAATTTTCAAAATTTTGTTAAATCTAGGTGAAGCACCCGGTATGTATTTCTATATGTTACACTGCATTGTCATGCCTTTTTAAAAGGGATTTTGTTGTGTCCTGTATGGATCGAACCGCTTCATAATTATCTCATCGCATGAGGACAGCTGCTGTACCTACGTAGCCAAAGGAATGCCGAAGAGCAAGAAAAAGCGCATTAAAGAAAGTGTATAATTCTTTTGAAAGACGGATTTTTATCCGCCTAAAAATATTAGCAGATCTGTAAGTGGGCACCGTCGTAAGCCTGTATTTGAAGTTGTGATATTTCTTCAGAGCTGAGTAGCAGAAACATTACTAATACATCCTTGGACGCAAAACACTGCGTTGTTAAGTGCTAGCTATCATAGAGTCCTGGCGTCACTATTTCCGGACATTGACCACGAATTTTAGTGCAGCGGAGTTATTGATAACAGTATTAAGGAACTAGAAAAAGGCCCACGGCAGGTTTCTCCTCACATGTTAACGTCGGGATGAGAATGCCACTATTAAATGAATTGGAAATCTGAAGCCTTTTGCAACACTGAAAACATCATTTGTGCGTTCGCACGATGCTGTTACGCCATCAGCTAACTCGATATACTCTACAAATAGCGAAACGACGCTTTTTCACAAGTGCGCCGCGAGCAGTCTAACTACAAGGCCGGAAGTCTGGATATGGCGGCGAGGCCGCATGACCGCATATGGCGGCGCCTACACGCCTGCGATGTAACGAGCCCGTTCTGTGTGCTTGTTTCCCACTCATGCCGACAAACGAAGGATGCTCTTTCGTGTGCAATATGCGCGGGAGCTGCGGAGATGGTAAGGCATCGAGGCGAAGGCAGTCGCATCTGCTCTTTCACTCGCGCTTATCGTTCCAACGAGATCAATGTTACTATGAGAGGAAAGCGCACGTACAGACGTGTCACTAAACAATGCGGTGAGGGAGATGCGCACTACACTATCTGGTAGTACTTATATGTGAATCCTGTACAGATGAGATGGTTTTGGGCTTTTTATGTCGCGGTTTGCCACTCGTGGGTATTCAACATGGCCTAGATGATATTGCACAGCGCATAGGCGCTTTCGCATTTCGCTGCCATCATGATGAGGTCACCGTGGCCAAGATTCAATGCCTCAACCTTTGGTTGGTAGCAGCAGCTGAACTCCGAAGCCACTGAGTCATCCCAGGCAGTATAAATACATCAAGAGAGCCTTCAGTGTCTGTTGATGTGCTCCACAAATAAAGGTGGGGGAAATACCGATTAAAGTACTACTTCTGGTGGAAATAAACTTCTGAACTTTAATATATAACGGATCCAGAAAGGTACACCACCCTCTTCCAATTCGTGCGTTCTTCTTTTCCTCTAACAAAATATAACAAAATCTTGATTTTAACATAATTTACTGCTTTATTCGTCAGTCCATCCCATTGCTAGTGCCTAAAGGCTGGTACCGTTATGTCTTAGCTTTTTTAGAGTTTAAGAGAACTGACAAGTTCTCTATTCGAGCAATTAAAAAAACGTTAAAGAGGATAAAAAAGCGTTAAGGAGCTGCCACTGAGCTGCCCTGAAGACGGCCTGCCTACGCAGCAGGGGATCTTCGCTGCTGTGAAAAACCCGCTAAACGGAGCAAAACCTCTTAAAATAGTTCCACTCAATAATCTCAGTGTGCGTCTTTTTTATCACGGTGCTTAAGTTGGAAAACTATCGTGCTCGTACAATAGCGGATGACCTGACTATGAAGGCACTTTCTAGATAAAAAGCTGGTGGAATGAGACCGTGTTTGCAGTGTTTCAACTTGTAATAAAGTTTTATTCAGATAAAATTAAATTTTTGAATAGCAGTTATGGAATGTTGAAAGGAAGCTTACTAGACATAATTAAAAAAAAACTGCTTGAAGACAGAGATACCTTTCTCTATTCTTTATGATCGCTTTTCCGGAGTCTGTTTGGCGAGAACTGAATAACTAGTATTTGAAAGGCATATAGTTATCGTATCCTTACGCGCCGTTCAGCTGTTTATAAATTTCACACATTTTTAATGGTTGAGAAGTAACAGCTGAAATTGTGATCCAGCTCTAAAGGTATAACAATTAACTGTTGCTCATACTACTATCAGAATCATCAGAACGGTTAAAATGTTATCCATACCCCCCCCCCGCCAATTATGCAAAAAATGGGCAATATTTACGTTTGTGTACTGTTTCCTTAGTGGACAACAACGAATATGATCTGCCTATCTCCACTCAATACACATACCCTGTTTTTAGTAAGGGTTAACTACAAAGAATGTCTTGAAGGCAGTTTTTGTTAAATGATGAGTCCCAAATAAAGACGCTCTCGCTGGCCGCTTATTCTGTGGTTTTAAAGTAGGTGCAGCCGCACTGCCGTCATCTCTTCTGCTGAGAACTCTGTGACTACGCTGACATTACTGCTCTCTCTTCGCATGCGAGCTGAACTTCGTTGTGTTAAGATTCGCGTGTCCTGATGGCGAACCCAGTCCATCGAGTGGAACCCAACGTAGCAGATAAACATCAGTAGTGACGCACTGTCACATCGCCAGAAACGCGAACCAATGGATTGATTATTTAGGCGTCAGTTTCAGACCGCCAAGTTGTGTCTATCCTCATATATGGTAGATTAACAGCGCAAATGAGATGTGCTGTGAAGACCAAAAACACACAGTACGGGTGTTCTATGGCATCTATATTAGAACATGTTGTAGGGCTGGATGCAGTGATTCTTCAGACATGGTAAATTGCGGTCCTGTACTGTCATGGTAATGGTCTTCATCCTATATTGTGGGTGTCTTTTTTTCGTGAAACATGCCTCAAGAAACAATAAAACATTATTATTCACATTCCTAGGGTTTATCAACTAACACAGAGATCAATAGGACATATCCTCGCTTTTGCATAGGTAGACGCCATCTACCCTTTAGGTCCCAGATGATCCATTATTCGTGATGTTTCCTCCTATAATTTTGAAAAAAATGAAGCTGTTCAGAGTCAAGCACCTCCCATACCTTTCCTTGTATCTCGCTTTCCAATTGGGTTGTTTTATTTTCTAGTCGATCACACGATTCAAAAAGCGCAGAAGCGTATTTCACATTAGAACTGCTGTTCTTCGAGAAGGAAAACGACGCGCAGAATCAGGAGCGAGCGGACGCTGAAGCTTTTTCACGTGAAAGTATAGGACTGAAAGCATGCAACCATATATGATGAGACGGTTTTGTTCCGTTACAAATGAACGGAGCGCTTCACTCTTTAGGAACCTGGAAAATAAATTCAATGACACGTACCTTAGCTTAGATATATGCTATTATGTGTTCATTAAGCCGGCTTTACAGTCTGTACTAACGAATGGTGCACTTTTCTTTTTGTCCGTTGTATGTTCTGCAAAATGCCACCACGTTAGGCACGCAGCTTCAGCTCTCTACCCTAACCAGCCTGCCAACTTGCAACGCCTTCTGTCTCCTTGAGTATTTCCTGATAATTGGTGAAATACCCCACTGCCAACTATTAACGCGCAATGTAAAAATCTTTATTTTTATTTACGCAAACTTACGGCGTGTCGTCCCCGTTGGCATCCCTGTAAACGATGTCATACTCCGCCGTGGTGCCGTCGTCGGAGATAGAAGTTCTCTCGTACCTCTCACAATATTTCGTGGGCTCCGGGTCGGATGTGACGTACACGTTGAACACGGGGAAATTTGACAGCACCTGAGAAGATATGCACATTTTACTGGTAAAGACAACCACAGGCAGCGCATAATTTTTGCAGCTTGTTTAATTGAATGCTTGCCAGCAAAGTGGCGCAGCAGTTCTAGCGCCTTCCCTCCTGCTCTCGTAGCCTTCAAACTGCTGTAAAATACTGCCACGAGAGTACATACCTTGAGTGCATGGCCGAAAAAAATTATCCAGGAAGGATACTAAATTTACGCTGCTTTTTCACCACACATAAAAATTGGCTGGCGGTTTAGCATTGTTTAGCATAAAATATCGTGCGACCCACCGCAAAGGCTCAGTGGTTAGCGCGCCCGGCTACTAAGCAGGAGTTTCCTGGATCGGCCGCGTTTCGATGAATGCAAAACACATGAAAGGCGCCCGAGTGCTGTGTGATGCCAGTGCTCGTTAAAGATCAACAGGTGCTGGAAATTATTAAGGCGTCAGCCTTTCTCGGGTTATGAGTGGCGGGACGGCAGTTGTATACGGATTTTGTCTGCGCGAACTAGCAATTACAAGTTTTATCGTAAATAAAAAAAATGCAGAACTTGATTAAGCAACAGTTAAAGAAATAAAAAACAAACAGAAGTAGAAACACAAAATGAAGCAGTAAAGAAATGGAGAAAGAGGACAGGGAAAGAATTTCGCATTTCCGCTCATAAACAGACTGAAGTGCAATCCTCCAGTGAGAGAGCATACCTTTATTAAGGAAATAGGATGACCTGAAATAGTTTGTGAATAGCGATATTTTTTGGTGCGCGTCCGTATAGCCCGCGATGCCGCAAGATCCCACCGCCTCGAGAGTCTTGCGTGCGAGGCCAGCTTATAGTGTCCCACTCGAGCACTCGAGGAGAAAGATTTCCCAAGCCTTTTTAGTGGAGGTGGGGTGGGGAGGAAAGTGGGGACTGTATTGACCGGCCCACACCACGTGGGATAGAGAACAGAGCTCGTGGCAGTGTAGGCACAAAGTATTTACTTTCGGGTCATAACGAGCAGCCATGGTGGGACACCAGTTGGTGTTCGTCTGATGCTGTCGCAGAATGCGTTCGTCTGCCTTCGACAGTCCCTTTGCCGGTGGAGAAAACCAGTGATGCCTTTCTTAGTAATGGTCGAAGATTTCTCGAAACCGCAGAAGCGGTCTGCTAGGCTCATCGGTTGGGGAGGAGGCGGCAGTAGGTGCCGGGAGGATAAGCGCACGGGAAGCCGCATTCGCAGCTTCGTTAACACGGAGACCCTGGTAGACCGGCACCCACACGATTCGTCTAGACGTGGACGCGGAGTCATTAACGGCGTTGTAGAGTGTATGTCAAATGCTAGTGGATAAACCTCGCCTTTGACACAACTCTCGCAAGCGAAAATAGAGTCTGAGATGACAACGTTTTCATTGGGGTCTAAGACCGCGAGGGTGATAGCGACTTCTTCAATCTGGTGGGCATTCTCAGAGCGGAAGGAGAGCCCATTGGTTTGCAAGTTGTGGTGGACTACGGCTGCCGTGTGGTTGCCCGATGGAGTCGGAACATGAGAATGGCTTTTCAGGAAAAAATGATGCTGCAGTAACTGTCTCTCATCTCGGTGGACACCCGAACCACGCCGTAGGGGAAGGGATGAAGGTGCGAGTGAAAGAGAGTCAAAGAGGTGCCGTTGTGGACGGCTCCGGAAAAATTACAGGATTACAGTAGCTCGGACTTGGCTGGGGAAGAGCTGCAGCAACCCTGTAAATTTTCCGGAGCCGTCCACAACGGCACCTCTTTGTCTCTTCTTTCAATCGCACCTTCCTTCCTTTTCGTACGGGGCGGTTCGCGTGTACTCCGAGAAGTGAAGAAGTCAAACCGGACATTATTACGATACAAGAACCGATGGGACCCGTTAGTTTACCAGGATACAAAACCATATCACAAAAAAACATACCACACAAAGCAGCAATGACAGCCACGCTAGTGGGTAACGAACTCACGGCCATTCAGCATGAATTCGACGATTCTCAAGCAGACTACACGCTCACCGAAATTATTCCCGCCAGAAAGAGGCAGAGGAGCCTATACGTTCTTAACCTATACAGCTCCCCAAAAGATCAATCCAGAGAAATCCCGGCATTACTAGAGTCCACCACGAAATTAGCCAAGAATGGGCAGCTAGTGATTACGGGCGACTTCAACGCGCCACACGTAGAGTGGGGATACCAGATGTCAAGCAAGAAAGGCAACATCCTCTGGAACAAAATCCAAGGATTAGGACTCTCGCTACTTAACGATCCTAGCACAGCGACCAGAACTGGCAACAGCGTTAGCCGAGACACCACCCCGGACCTCACGCTAGCCAGGAATGTGCAGAACCCCGCCTGGCGAAACACAGGCACGGATCTAAACAGCGACCACTACATCCTGGCGATTACCCTTCGCACCGAGATTCGGAAGAAGGGCTGGAAGGTAACGAAATATACAGACTGGGAAAAATTTCGGAAAGAACGGGATCAAACGGCCCCGACTGAAATCGAAGACATCCAAGATTGGGTTAGATCAATATGTAAGGATGTAGAGTCGCACACAAGCGAAATAACAACAGACGCCGCACAACTAACCTCGATTCAAGATTGGCACACATGTGGGAGGCAAAATATAGTCTTATGAAGAGGTGGAAGAGACAGCGACTCAACAAAAGGCTACGAAGTCGAATCGCCCAACTCGAAAGAGAAATTGAACAATATGCGATAGAACTTACCCGGCAACAATGGTATCAAACCTGTGACAGCCTGAACGGACAACTGGGTAGTAAGAGGGCGTGGCACCTGCTCCGCCACCTTCTCGACCCCACACAGTCCAAGTCGGCTGCGCAAGGACAGCTCGCTAAAGTCATCCATCAACACCCCGGGGACGAACACTACTTCTTGGGCCTCCTCAGGGACAAATACCTAAATACCGCATACGACGGAGAAACGAGCCCACAGTATTCGGGACAACCAAATCCGCAGCTGGACGAGCCGTTCAGTGATGCAGAAGTCTGGGCAGCGCTGGGCCAGCTTAGAACAACCTCAGCGGCAGGACTAGATCTGATTACGAATAAGGTCCTCCGTAACCTGGACCTGAAATCTGTCACTGCAGTCACAGATTACTTCAACGTAAGCTGGGAGACAGGAATCATTCCCAGCAGCTGGAAACATGCCCGAGTGACATTTATTCCAAAACCTAACAAGAAACTCAACGTGGACAACCTAAGACCCATTTCTCTCACATCTTGTCTCGGGAACCTCATGGAGCACGTGGTTCTGAACAGACTACAGGACTACACCGAAGACCACAACCTCATGCCACACTCCATGGTGGGCTTCAGAAGAGGACTCTCCACCCAAGACGTCATGCTCCAGCTATCACGTGACATACTCGACCCCTCCATTAAGAACACAAGAGCAATATTGAGCTTCGATCTCAAAAAGGCATTCGACAACGTGTCACACAATACCATTCTGAAACACCTAGCCGACCTCAACCCAGGCGAACGGGCGTTCAATTATGTTAAAGCCTTCCTAGAAAATAGAACGGTGGAGATCACCGTTGGACCACTGAAATCCACCCCAATCAGGCTCGGTAACAGAGGGACACCACAAGGAGCAGTCATGTCGCCCTTCCTCTTTAATCTGGCTTTAATCAAGCTTCCAGACAGGCTCAACGCAATTCAAAACATCCATCACACTCTGTACGCAGACGACATAACTATCTGGACGAACCGCGGCTCCGATGGACAAATTGAAGAAGCTCTCCAAGCAGCGGCTGAAACGGTTGAGTTGGAGGCAAGGAGAGCCGGCCTCGAGTGTTCCCAACCAAAATCAGAACTCCTAATCGTACGGCGGAGCAAGAAACCAGAAGACAGGATCCCCATCAACATTACGATCCAAGGCAAAACCATAGATGAAGTGGAGAAC
The DNA here is from genome assembly GCF_052857255.1 of Amblyomma americanum. Lineage (NCBI taxonomy): Eukaryota > Metazoa > Arthropoda > Arachnida > Ixodida > Ixodidae > Amblyomma > Amblyomma americanum. Next base: position 78,018,991 of record NC_135501.1, on the reverse strand, counting down.
ATACGGGTCTTAGGACTCCATATCTCCAACACCTCCCGCAACACTGTAGCACTGGGGAGACTCGAAAGCTCAGTACACCGGGTGGCGCGCATGATCAGGCACATCGCCAACAAGAGACGAGGCATGAAGGAGCACGATCTATACAAACTCCTTCAAGCATTCGTCATCAGCAAAATTACATATGCCTTCCCATATCTCCATCTCAAGAAAGTAGAACAAAAGATCGATACCCTATACGGCATGCATACAAAACGGCGTTGGGCATTCCTAAATTCACAGCCAACGAGAAACTCCTCGCCCTGGGAGTACACAATACCTTTTCTGAACTTAAGGAAGCCCACCTAACAACATAGACGGCTCTCCAGCACTGCAGCGGGCAGAATCATCCTGGACAGACTTGGCATCGAAGGGGAGCCTATGGCGGACCATCCAGGCCCGTTCCTAGCCATATTCGAAAAAAGATAAAAATATTACCTCTACCCAAGAACATGAACCCGCAAACCCAACAGGGTCGGCGGGAAGCAAGAGCCAGAGCTCTGCATCGACGCTTGCAGAGTCTTCCAGACGTCATCTACGTCGATGCAGCCAACTACCAAGACAGCCCCCACAGATTCGCCATCTGTGGGGTATCTCATCCTCAGGACCCGGACCCGGCCACTCCACTCATGGCAGCTACAGTATTTACCAAGAACGCGGAAAGCGCGGAAGAAGCTGCAATTGCAGCTGCTATCGCCTTTACGGACGCTACAACCATCGTTAGCGATTCCAAATATGCCATTGCGAACTTTGCCAAAGGCCGCATCTCACTCACGGCCAGAAATATTCTGGAAAATGTTAGACACATCCCCCCTCCGAGACATTGACCTGATATGGGTCCCGGCGCACGCCGGAAACCCCGGAAACGAGGCCGCCAGCGCACAAGCTCGAGTTAAAGCCGACCGAGCAGTAGACGTTCCGAACCCGGCGGCAACCGGTGAAGCGCTTACCTCCTATCACGACCACACCACCCATTTTAGACTCGCACGTAGGCAGTTCCCGCCGCCGCACCCCTCCCTGTCTAGGGAGCAGCAGGTGGCGTGGAGAAGACTACAAACCGACTCTTTCCCCAACCCAAATGTGTACTCGCACATATTTATTACAACCTCCAGCCCTAACTGCCGCTTCTGCGGTGCAAAAGCTACTTTAGACCACATAATCTGGGACTGTAAAGCACATCCCCCACCCCCCGATCTCATGGCTGCTCCCTCACCTGACGCGTGGCTTTCAGTAAAGGTCAGCGACGGCCGAGGCACTCAAGTCAAGGCTGTCGAATGGGCCTGTGCGGTACGAGACCTACATGGTCTGGACCTCACTTACTGACCACGAATCTACACTTTCTTTCAATAAAGTTTTTACTCATTCACTCACTCACTCCGAGAAGTGAGGCATTTACTGCCCTATCTCCTTTCCATCAAAAAAAAATTGTCAATTTTCAACACGAATTTCCGCAGGTGGCCACCACCGCCACGTACTTCAAAGCGCGACAGAGGTTAGTGTCCCATCGCTACCGCGGTGGCTCAGTGGTTAGGGCGCTCGGATACTAATCCGAATTACCCGGTTTCGAACCCGACCACGGCGGCCGCATTTCGATGGAGGCGAAACGCACAGGCGTGCTTGTGCTGTACGATGTGAATGCACGTTAAAGATCCCCAGGTGGTCGAAATTAATTCCGAAGACATCCACTACCGCGCCTCTTTCTTCGCCTCTTCTCTCAGTCCCTCATTTATCCCTTAAATTACAGCACGAATAAGTTGTCCGCCGAGTAGTGAAACAAGTACTGCACCACTTAGCCCACTTTATAAGCTTGCTTTCTGCACCTGCAGTCAGGCAAATGGTACTGTTGAACGCACTATGTATTGCGCTGCCAGCTCATGAGTCAAAGCAAAAACATTTTGAAGTGAAAAGCAAGTGACGTCACGCACGGTGCAGTTTCTCTCCATCTCTCTCTTCCTAGTGACTAGTGCGTGTGCGCCACTAGTAGCTCCGAGCCACAGGTGTCCCGCCGCTGCGCAGCTCCACGCCTTTCCTCAAAACTCAACTTTCGATTTTCAGTTTTCTCTTTCCTCTTTCTTTCTCTCCTTTATCTCTTCCTTTACGGCGCAATTCGGGTGTGTACCGAGATATGTGAGACGGTTACTGTGCCTTTTCCTTTCCGCAAAATCCAAACAAAACGAGTGGGCCAACGGCGTTCATAGAGTTCATTGGCGTTGACTTTGCAAAGACAGTTCATTTTGAGGAACGGAAAGGCGCACAACCGGCTCTGTGGGCCACTGGAGACCTCAATCTCGCTTTTGCTTGGTATAACCTGGAATAGCTGGGCTAATCGACATTAATTTTTAGAGCTTCGTTAGATCTCATTTGCAGAGATCAAAATGAAGTGAACAAAAACCTCTTCTAACCACGATAGAGGCAGAAAACGTCAAGAGAAAGATCGACACGGCCCGCCTAATGGATTGGGACGCATTTCGACCACACAGCCGACAGCTACAAAGCGAAATCACCACGATAGAGGAGTGGTGCCAGCAGCTAAAGCAAATACAGGAAATGCACATGCAAGAAGTAGATACAACGGAACAAGTACTGGAGGTGGACAAGCGGCTACTTGGGCTATGGGAGGCAAGACGCGGGCTCACCAAAAGATGGAAAAAACAGAAGCTGAATCAGAAGCTCAAGAAGAAAATTGCGGAAATCACAACTCAGGCGGAAGAGTACGCGGCACAGCTAGCCAGACAAGGGTGGCAACAGTTCAGCAGCTCGCTGAACGGAACACTCAGCACGGCTAAAACGTGGCGTATACTTAAAGCCCTTATGGATCCCACAAAGACTAAGGCCGAAAGCAGAAAGGAGACTCAGAGACTCGTACACCAATACGAGGGTAACGACGAGCAACTACTCGAGGCGGTAAGAACAAAATGCTACGGCAAGAACGCACCCGAAGGCTACGACGGGGAGTACCTAGGAATAGAGAACCCCGGCATGGACAGACCCATAACACGCGAGGAAGTCACCGCGGCAATGAGGGCGATAACCAAGAACACGGCAGCGGCAGCTGACAGCATCAGAAACTCCCTGATGCGCAACCTCAGCGACGAGGCGATGGATCAACTAACAGCGTACCTCAACACACTGTGGAAAGAGGGAAGAATCCCAGACGAGTGGAAGCACGCCGTAGTGGTGATGATCCCTAAACCGGGCAAGAATCTGCAGATAGAGAACCTCAGACCCATCTCTCTCACCTCATGCTTGTGGAAGCTCTACGAGAAAATCATCACGAAACAGATCCAACTACACCTAGCAAACAAATGGCTATACCCGCACAGCATGTTTGGATTCAGAAAAACCTATTGACACAAGATGACCTCCTACAGATCAAGGAGGAGGTCCTCGAATCAGCACCCAAAACGGGCGAAAACATAGTCATGGCCATCGACATCAAAGGGGCCTTTGACTATGTCAGCTACGCAGCCGTCATGGAAGGGCTGAATAACGCCAACTGCGGAAGAAGGACCCATGACTACGTGAGTGCCTTCCTGACCAACCGAACGGCCACATTTAGGACTTGGGGACTTGAGAAGCGATATCTTCACTACCCCGAGCAGAGGAACGCCACAAAGCTCCGTCATCTCGCCCATATTATTTAACATAGCGATGATTGGTCTAGCCAAGGAAACTCAGCAAGGTCGAAGGTATACAACACGCAATGTACGCAGATGATATTACAGTCTGGGTCAGGCAGAAACACAAGAGAAACTGCAAGAAGCAGCAAGCTGCGTGGAAGATTATTTTAAAGAAAGGGGACTAGCCTGCCCCACGGAGAAATCCGAGCTCCTGAGAGTAGGAAGACGCCCCACCCAAGCAGAGCTAGAAGTGAAGCTAGAGGGACAAAACATACCAGAGAGAAACATGATACGAGTCTTGGGCATGTGGATCCCAGGAAGTAATAAATGCAGCCACACGATCAGCCTGCTCCAAACGTCAACGGAGCAGGTGAGTCGTATGACAACCAGGGTCTCCCAAAGAAGATACAGAATGAAAGAAGCTGATACGATAAAACTGGTCAGAAGTCGGGTGGTCAGCAGAGTCACCTACTCGCTCCCGTACCACCCCATTAGCGAGCAAGAAAGAGAAGAAGCTGACACGCTCTTAAGAAAAGCCTACAAGACGGCGCTACACCTGCCTAGAAACACGCCAAACGACAAGCTGCTGCAGCTGGGGCTCAGCAACACCTTCAGCGAACTAGCGGAAGCACAACTCATGACGCAGAATTCCAGACTGCGAACGTCAGCCGCCGGCCGAGCACTCCTAAAGAGGTTAGGTTACGACAGGGAAGGGCATTTTGATCGATCCGCCGATATCCCCGACAACATCCGTAAAACCCTCCAAGTCTCTCCTATACCAAAGAACATGGACACGAATCTCCACGCGGCTAGGAGACAGGCGCGGCAAGATTATGTGGAACGCCATTTGGCTAAACTATAAAACACAGTGTACACGGACGCAGCACTTTATCCGTGGGATAAACGCACAAGAATAATCAATGCCGCCGCAGCAGTCGTGGATTACGCCGGCAAACCGATCACATACGCAACCCTACCGGGCCATACGGTAGCAGAGGGGAAGGAAGTCGCCGTTGCACTAGCGGCGGCCGAAGGCTATCGGAGAAACAAATCACTGATCATATTAACCGACTCGAAATCCACATGCAGGAACTACGCGCAAGGTAGAGTCTGCAAGGCGGCCCTAAGAATCCTCCACGAAACAGGGCTCCCTAGCCAAAACTTAACCCACAAGATACTCTGGATACCGGCACACACGGAGATAAAGGGAAACTCAAGGGTGGATAGATTAGTTTGCGAGATCACGATCCGAGCTGAGCTGTTGGAGACCCTGGAGAACCCTAAAATAGTGGAGCCAGTATATGGGGAGCTGCCAAATTGCTAGAGAGGACAGAGGCTCAAGCACCCTCCGCCACACAACAGATTAACACAAGAAGCAGTGAACTGGCGGATACTGCAAACAGGAACATTCTTCAACCTATACATCCTACACAAAATGTACCCTGCACAATTCAGGGACACATGCCCGTGGTGCGGGCCAACCCCCATGCTATACCATATTACATGGGAGTGCGAACGCAATTATGCATTCCACAAACCCAAAACCCCGAGTGCGGAGCAATGGGAGGGTCTGCTCATCAGCAGTGACTGCACAGCCCAAAGGGGCCTTGTGCAGCACGCACGCGAAGCAGCAAGACTCAGCGGAGCCCTGGAATAGGGGCCCGACCTTGCGAAGAGGCCAGACGTCAACGATGAAGACGACGGCCCACCGCTAATCTCATTGAGATTTCAATAAATGTTTTTCTCTCTCTCAATTTTCAGCTCCTCTACTCGGTTTGATAATTCCCGCAAGTGTTGTTTTCACCTGATCGTTTTAACAGCCGCGTACAAACAGGACGGTTGGCGCATCATTTGTCATTAAACTTTATGAACGCAAGTGAAAATTCCACACCACGAACTCATTGCATTACGGCGATAGATACTCTCTCCAGTTCAATTCGTTGCTTCGAGCTGGCATTGCTTTTTTACACGGGGCTTCAGCCTCCCTCGAACTCACCTTCGTCCGCGTTCTTGAAGTGTGTCTGCTCCTCTCCGAGATTGGTAGGTTTAAAGCAAAAATCTCGGCTTCTCGCAAGCAAAGCTGAAGGTCAAACGACGCTTCACTTTGACCCCTAAATTAATAAAAATAATAATTGGTTTTGGAGGAAAGGAAATGGCGCAGTATGTCTCATATATCGTTGGACACCTGAACCGCGCCGTAAGGGAAGGGATAAAGGTGGAGGTGAAAGAAGAAACGAATAAAGAGGTGCCGTAGTGGAAGGCTCCAGAATAATTTCTACCACATGGGCATCTTTGACGTAAACTGACCTCGCACAGCACACGGGCGCCTTAGCGTTTTTCCTCCATAAAAACGCAAACGCCGCAGTAGGGCTCGAACCCGGGAACTCCGGATTAGTAGTCGAGCGCTGTAACCACTGAGCCACCATGGTGGGTATTAAAGATCCCCAGGTGGTCGAAATTATCCCGGAGTCCTCCACTACGGCACCTCTTTCTTTCTTCTTTCACTCCTTCCTTTATTTTTTTCTGTTCGGCACGGTTCTGGTGTCCAATGAAATATGAGACAGATATTGCGGTATTTCCTTTCCCCAAAAACCAATTATTGTTATTATTATTACCACCAGTATATCTCTCTCTCACTACCGCCACGTACCTCAAAGCAGGATTGAGGCGTCCACTGACCTAGGGAGCCAGTTATGCGTTCCTTCTTTCTTCAAAATCATGTGTGCCTAGAACGTTGTTAATGCCAAAGCCAATGAACAAACAGAACGCCGAGCTTTTTTTAGGATGACTGCGCATTTCCTAGCTAACAAACAGCTGCCACTGTTTAAGAGCTGTGTCATGAGTGGAGATGAATTAAGCATCGATTATATTTTGCAGCTAAATTAGCACGCCTTTCTAGTTGAATCGCTGCAGACTTACGCGCTGGCTACGAAGACATGGTGTAGCGAAGTGCAGAGAACGGCTCCATCCGCAAGACCGGACGTGCGCAACGCTATGTCGCCGTTCAATTCAGCTCCTCTACTCGATTTGATAGTTCCCGCAAGTATTTTTTTCACCGGATCGTTATAACAGCCGCGTACAAACAGGATGGTTGGCGCATCATTTGTCATTAAACTTTATGAACCCAACTGAGAATTTCACAGCACGAACTCTCTCCCGTTCAATTCGTTGCTTCGAGCTGGCATTGCTTCTTTACACGGGGCTTGAGCCTCCCTCGAACGCACCGTCGTCCGCATTCTCGAAGTGTGCCTTCCCCTATCCGAGATTGGTAGGTTTAAAGCGAAAATCTACGCTTCCATCAAGCTAAGCCGAAGGTCAAATGACGCTCCAATTTGAACCCAAACTGAAGGCTCTCCTTAGATGTGGCTGTGTCGTCATACCACGCGACTTACCGCTTGCTCCTAGGCCAGCGCTCGCCGCCTACACACCGCAGACGTGGAGTAAATTGGTTTTGGGGGAAAGGAAATGGCGCAGTATCTGTCTCATATATCGTTGGACACCTGAACCGCGCCGTAAGAGAAGGGATAAATGAGGGAGTGAAAGAAGAAAGGGAGAGGGGCCGTAGTGGAGGGCTCCAGAATAATTTCGACCACCTGGGGATCTTTAACGTGCACTCACATCGCACAGCACACGGGCGCCTTAGCGTTTTTCCTCCATAAAAACGCAGCCGCCGCGGTCGGGTTCGAACCCGGGAACTCCGGATCAGTAGTCGAGCGCCCTAACCACTGAGCCCCCGCGGCGGGGCGCAGACGTGGAGCCAGAACCTCTCTCCGGGACGAGTTCTTCCACAGAACATTAGAGGCGCCGGGCTGCTTCTAGCGATCCATACGACAGAGAGCGTCACGAGGCCGCGTTGGCTAGAGAGAACTCACGAAAGCGGACTCGTGGAGTTGTTGAAACCGACGAAGAACTGAAGGCTTGTCTGGATAGGCAACGGCACAGGCAACAAGGGTATCTCAAGTGGAAAAAGGCGGTGGATGCTGCCAGCGTCTCTGCGCGAACATCGGTTGTCTTTCGATCCTTACAACCTGATTCAGCTGGATTGAGCCACAGCCAAATTTTTTTAATTCGGCGAATAGTTCTGTTGCTTTTTAAGAACGCTGTTTTCGTTTATTTTTTCAGCGAAGGTTACTTTCTTGTAGTGAATAACTTCTTTCCCGGCGATATAATGTATTCGTATGCTGTGAAGAGTCATTGCTTTGGACGGAGCAGTCCATTGATGGCTATCTAACACAAAAAGACCGAACATGCGTTTGTGTGCGTAAAAGAAAATCTGGTACCATTAAAGCAAAGCAGAGGTTACATGATAATGAAAATAGTGAATTGTTATGCCGTAAGGGCATCTGCGCCCAAATGGTGCCATGGCAATAGGTATCAAAGGCCCATTTCCCAAGGATTTTACTCCGATTAAGCCGAGCACCAGGCCAGAGAAAGCTTGTACCCACTGTATCACCGGTGGGTGCCCGTCGGCACTGGGCATCGAACCCCGCACCTCCCGCATGCGAGGCGTATGCTAAACCATTAGGCCACCGCTGCGGTTTTTTCATGCGATTATTGCCGGTTCTGCAGTGTTTGACATGATGGTGTTTAACATGATGTCTACATGATGGAACCGCTACACAAAAATGCCAGTGCAAATTTATTTCTAAAAAAGCTGTCATGTTTTCATTTGGTTGCTGAACTGGGCTGAACGAGGCAGGCCGGGGTGTCAGGCGGTCTCTGTGTTGACGAAATTAGCCGCTGAAACTGCCGCTGACTCCCGGGGGTAGCCGCAACATCACACTTTTTTGACGCTTATGCACGGTTTTTCGTCAACGTCCTAACACGCAGTGAACTGCCCTAAAGGGGGAGACGACCGTGAACGAACAGCGTTACGTTAGGAGACGACGTCTGGAGAGGATGTGGAGCTCAGCGGCCGTTCTGCACACACGTTCCCACCGCTGTGCTACTTAATCCTACCATCGTCTCTCCACCCATCTGGCTTCTGTACTGTCACGATTTTCTACTCCCATTGAGTGCAATTCCTACCCTACAACCAGGTAGTTGCGGCCAGCTTGTAAAGGATACTGACTGTCAAAAGGGTACATGCTTGGGCTTCTTCGTTCCTAACCTTAGCTCGTCCTTATCGATTAATACCAAGTTTTGAAGGTTCAATTCCTTGTACTTTCACTGTTCCGCATTCTTGAGTTTAGACGAATGAATCGTTTGCCGCACTGCTGTAATTTAATGGTTTTGTTTGTTTCCATCTTATTATGGTCCTTTGCATTTGCTGTGAATATATTTTTCGTTGTTTTCATGCTAGTATTCTTATAATCGTGTTGTACCGCTCTTCTCACAACTGTAATGCCAAATAGGCGCTGTGGGTAATGTGATAAATAAAGAAAAAAAGTCTAACCCCTTACTTATGCCGAAGGTTCCCAGCCTTCGGTTGAAATAGTCTCTGTCAACAGCGAGTGGCCGTGTTGACGTGACCACCTCGCACAAAGAACAAGATAGGCAGGACAGGATGCAAAAGAGTACTAGTGCCGAGACAACAGATACGATTAACGAGATGTAACATATCTGTTTGTTCAACGAGAAAGGAAATGAGTGAACCTGTCGTTGACAGGTCATCTATGAGACACGCCGTTTGTGTGCCCGATGTATTGATAATATTGCTTATATTACAGATAAAAAAGCAAATTTCTTTTTTGCTCAGATGCCCAGTAGGCCTCTTTTATGGCTCCACTTCATGTCTGTTCTCTCAAAGAGATAAAATATAGGTCTATATCAACATCACGTCCCTGAAAACGAAGCTACAAGCAGCCAATGCGTTTATTTTTTGTAGCAGTTTGTACAAAATAAGTTTTCACTAGTTCAAGGGGCAAACCTTCCTAAATGTCTGCACTTTTGAATCGCGCTCTTCTGTCATTTCGCTGTCTAGTAAATTTAGACTTTTGCTGTTTGCAGTGGTTGTCAAATTTCTTCCAATTTTTTTATTCCGTTTAGCCTTTGGACATTATTGGCCCCTCAACATGGATTTTACAGAGATCTTAAGCACAGTCAGTAATGGCGCTGCGTGAACTCGCAGAATCCTGGCGGAAACGGCCGCACTATGTTCCGCAGCACGGATAGGGCCTCATCGCCGTCCATGATTACCCACGTGATCGGGCCCCTGATGAAGTACTCGGCGGTCATGGTCAGGAAGCGCACCTTGGGAAAGAAAGGACGCATCACCACTTTCAGCTGCAGCGGGGAACGCGTGCCGCGGCTTCTGACGCACTGCTCCTGGGCCCAGCGCACGGCGAGTTCCGCCACCCCTATCTGAGGGACGTACCTGATATGCACACAGAACATATCACAGAAAGAAGGAGTGTTCGTGTAGCGATAGCTACATTACGGTAGTATTTCCAGCTTCAGCGTGGTGGCGCCGCTACCCTGTGGCTGCGCGACCACGCCGTGGCTAAACCGCCACGCCGTCGCTTCACTGCGATGCTGTCACGGGGTTGGTCACATGGTCAAAATCAAGAGGAATAAATCAATCCTAGTCGAAATCAAGGGGAATAAATGGGCATATAAATCGACGGCAGTATAACCGTTGGTCCTTAAGGTTAATAGAGTGAATTCTAACAGAAAGTAAGAGTAGCAGGGGCGGCAGCAAGTTGGGTGGGCAGAGGAGACAAGAAGTTTGTAGGCATAGTGCGGATGCTGCTGGCGAAGGACCGGGTTAATTGGATAGACATGGGAGAGGCCTTTGCCCTGCATTGGGTGTAGTCAGGTTGGTGAGGATGATGAAATAAAACAAAAATGCATGAGTGTATTAAGTCACAGTTATCACGCAACATATATGTAACGAAATAAACAGAGCAAGAAAAGAAATAAAATAAAAAACTAAATTGAAACAAAAATAGTAATAACTAAAAAGCAATGAAAAACAATCAGCAAGAAGAAACTCTAAATGGCGCAGACAATAACATGAAAATTGTAGGGACAAAGAAGACAGATAAATACGTTCGCATTTCCGCTGTCAAGCAGACTTTAGTGCAGTTCTCTGGAGAGAGAACAAACCTTTATTAAGGAAATAGAGAGGATGAGCCGACGTAGTTGGTGAATACCGATATCTTCTTGGACCGCGTCCGTATAGCCCGGCATGCCCCAAGATCACGCTGCCCCACGAGCCCGGCGTGCGAAGGCAGCTTGTGGTGTCGCACTCGAGCACTCGAGGAGAAAGATCTCGCAACCCTCTGTAGTGGGGGTGGGGTGGGGAGAGAAATGGGGACTGTGTTGACAGGACCACCCCATGTGGGATAGAGAAGAGAGCTCATCACAGTGTGGACATAAACTATTCACATTCGGGGCATAGCGAGCAGCTATGGCGGTGCGCCAGTAGGTGTGCGTCTGTAGCTCTCGCCGAATGCGTTCGTCTGCCTTCGACAGCCCCTCTTCTGGAGGAAGGAACTGGCGATGCCTGTCTTTCTAATAGTCGACGAAATCTCAAAACCGCAGAAGCGGTCGGCTAGGCTCATTGGTTGGCGAGCAGGCGGTAGTAGGTGTCTGGAGGATAAGCGCTGGAGCAGCCGCATTCGCAGCTTCCTAACCACGGAGTCCCTGGTAGGCTGGCGCCTACGTGATGCGTCTAGGCAGGCTTGGGCTCGGAGTCTTTTCTCTGCTCAGTAGAACAGTAAATACTTACTGAAATACAATAGCAACGTATAACCAAAGGCCCGCCGCTCATGACAGTACCTTAAAAGTGGGCGATATACAACTCCAACAAATGAACAACGTGTTCTGTAACTACTTCCAAGCACTTTCGCATTATGGTTTCGGCGGGATCTTCTGGCACTTTTGGAGATCACGCAATAAAGTAACGTTGCCCCCAGAGTAGTTTCAATCTGTTTGAGACATTCATGGTAATGAAAGATGTCCGAGTCAGGACTGTCTAAGAGATAGTACTCTGGAAAAAAAGAACAATAATAGGCTGCGACGCAGAAGTGACAACAACTTTGTGCTGTTATCTCCAAAATAATTGCCTATCTGTGCCAAAGTTAGATGCCATTTCCTGCCGCTTCTCCATATCGCAATGCCGCCGCAGTGGCTCAGTGTTTATGGTACTCGGTTGCTGTCCCGAAAGGCGCGGGTTTTATCCCGACCACGATGGTCGAATTTCGGTGGAGGAAAAACTCTAGAGTCCCGTGTACTGTGCAATGTCTGCGCACGTTAAAGAACCCCAGATGGTGAAATTTCCGTAGCCCTTTAATACGGCGTCCCTCATAGCCCTCGTCGATTTGGGACGTTAAACCCCCATAAACCACAATCCATTTTTATTACAATAACCAGGGCCTGATTAAGAAAAATAGGGGCCCTGGACTAATGCGCATGCTGGCAGCCTTTCCTTATACTGGCTCCCCCTTTCCCTCTGTCGCCTGCTACGCTACTGGAAATATGTCATGCTTCAGCTTAATTGCGCCAAAATAAAAAGAATGAAGTGCGATCAACGGGATTATTATTATTGTTATTATTATAAATAAACAACAAAGCTTTCTTGAAACTCGAGCTGTTGTAAACACCAACACATATGTTCACTTTCTGATTAATCTGCATTGTGTTTTCAGCAAAAGCTAGGTTTTAAGGAAAATTTTAGTGCAATCAAGACGAACAAGAACGTAGAAAAGACAACACAGCTCAGATGTCGATCGTTCTGAAGCTAGGCTTTGTTTGCATCACTAAGTTTAATTCGGTGAGAAGACGCATGGTTTAATCTAAAACATTCTTTATTAAAATTCAAACATCAGACTGCAGTAATCCTTATACACGTTACTCTCTAAATATGCAATATATATATATAATACTTAAGGCAATGCAAACATCATAAAATGCACTAGAATACAGGTGAAAATTACCAAGTGTAATTACGAAACATTATTTGAAAATTTTTTTTGTTCAAGGCAAGACAAGCAAGGAGACACCAAATAAGCACCAAAACAACAAAAAATACAGTTCTTTATAAGCACGTTAAATTTCGCAAGAACAAACAAGAGACGAACAAGGAAGATTTGCATATCTTGAATTACATTGTTCTGCGCTTCAATGGCAACGCAGAGGCTCGGAGGCGCCACAACGAACTTATTGGAACTATTCATGTATAGCGCAAACAGTCCTCTTTTAAAATGGCATCTTTCGAGCCTTCGCTTTTGCAAAATCACATATAGTCTGTTCGCAGGATACATTGCAGTGGAGGTCACATTCAATAGACATGATTGCAAGCGAGTTCACCTAGGGGTCTAGGAGGCTCAAACAAGGGCAATTTTTTATCAGCGACAACTTGGAAAACGATCGTTCGGTCTCGCAGTTTGCCACTGGTATGCTTAAGTACATTCGCTAAGCAATAGAAAGGTTCGGAAACACATCAATAAGCTTTCGTGCAGCAACTTCATTATTCCCAGGGGACTCGTGTCCTGGCAAAAAGAGTTGTTTATGATGTTCGCAAACTGAACAATTTGAGTGGAAAATGCTGGCTCCAAATATTTTTTGTAGGTTTTCATCAACTTCTCAGCCTGCAGTGCCAGAGAGGCCTCGCTCCTAACTTCTGTCAGCAATTTTAAGAATCCGAACCCTTCGCAGAGTTCAGTATACGCAGCCTTTCGCAATCGCAAAGCAGAGCCAATACTGTCAAATACAACATTGTGGGTCTCTACGATAAACTTGTTTCTACCTTGTAGCCCACTATCGCTTTTCCCGTTCGGGTGCTTACTCAAAACGATGCGTTAACCCTCATCCTGATAACATTGATTGGCACTCAGCTTGCGTGCTCTCTCTTCGAAGGTATCAAAGAGCGGTCGCAAAGAATTAACAACGCTCTCTAGCAGCTGAAATGTCTAGCAGTAGAAATGTCTATGTCTGGTTTCTGAAATACTACGCTCATTTTGTTAAAGCGGTCCAAAATTTCACTCCAGAAAATCGCCAAGAATGCAGTCTCTTGTTTTTTCATTTTCTTGAATAGAGAGTGCGCTTCGTTTCTAGTGTTACCGTATTCTTCCTTGTTCGTTGATATAGCTTCAAGGCAACACAAGACTGCATTGAAATTTTTCTGAATGGCCTTACATGATTGAGCGTGTCTTGACCACCTGGTCCCAGAAAGACTTTTTAAAACAAGCTGCTGGCCAGTTCCGCCCATGCTGTACAAATGATACTTCCATCGCTTACGTGAGGCAGCAAAGAACACATACAGTGTCCGAATTACAGTTATAAATTTGACTCCCTCAAGGCAACTGTCAACGCTACACGCGCCAGCTAACATCAGTGATTGACAAGCACACGAGACGTAGGCTGCCATTTCGTTCAAGTGCTTGATTTGAGCTTGCAGTCTCTTGTATTTTTCTGACATATTACTCACATTGTCATAAGCTTGGCCCCTACAATCATCAATTGAGATGCCACTGGCCGTCAAGAGAGATATCACGGTATCGCAAAGATACAAGCCGGCATGCGATTTGATTGAAACAAATCCAAGAAATCGTTCGTACACTTTCCCATTTAAATAGTGTCATAGCGTTTGACGTGCTTGTCTAGAAAGAGATAAAACTTGGAAATGGCCTCAAGGACACTCATAAAATTGTCATTTCGCGGTGAACAAAAATCTCCTCACTGCCCCTAAACGCTAGGTTGCGCTACCCAAGAAGCCTAACTACAACGACTACGCGCTTCAACACCTCTGTCCAGTAAGCGGTCTCAGTTACAAGATGCTTAACCAGCTCCTTGTCAATAGTGTTGCTTGAATTAGAGCGGGCGAGCCATGTTGCGAGGCTGTTCTGGTGCTCGACGCTATTTTCATGATCGCAAACCTTTTCTTCAGCTCTTTTCTAATAAGAACAGCCGAGCGCGGTGAAAGCACTAGGGATGCTTGAAATCGAAAATTGTTTGCACATGAAATAGTAAACGTAACCTTTGGACATCGATTGCATTAACCAGTGTCGGTCGTACGCCCCCCATTTACAGCGTTTCGCACGAAAGGATGAGGTGATATGTAGCGTTCAGAGTTTTCTATTGCTTTCCGGAAGACGGAAAATCTTTTGCCCGATTTTGAAAATACAATGGCAATTTCTCAAGGCATACACACCGAAAGCTGTCAGTAATAACGTCCGGCCACATAGCAGGATCACTTCGGCGAATTTCGCAACATACATCTTGCTGGGGGGAGTCTGTACTTCTCTGTTGCCGCAACGAGAAGCCGTCTCATTCGTCCTCTTGAGGCACACTTTGTGGGTGGTATCATGATTATTTGAAGCCAAACTAACAGCAAACAAGGGAGTCGGTTCTTGGAGTGTTGTTTCTTGGCGCTAGTCAGTACACGGAGGCTCACCGGGGAGGTTTGGCACCTGTTGATCCGCAGTGGTAGAAATTGGGCGTGGCATACTGGACACCTGGAGCTCTGTGGCAGGTGCCCGGCCGAGAAGCATACGCGTTGCTGGCTCAGGAACAGGACACGGCTCTGTTAGCGTCGGTTGCTCAGAATTATGGTCGACCGAGGTTGGCACCGTTTTCACAGGATCAAGACAACCAAGATCAGTCAAACGTTGCTTCTTGCCATGAAACCGTGGCGATATAGTTCTCAAATCTTCCACAGAAGCACAGTCGGTACTATTGGGAGTTTGACATGGACTCTGGGTAGAGCAATAAAACCGCTCCGCGGAAGCTGTATTCAGTAGGTACTTTGTCATCTATGGTAGCTTCTTTTCACGCTCTTCTCTTTCTAACTGCGCCTTTCGTTTAGACGCACCACTTTGATGCTTCCGACTGAGCATTTAGGATCAATGGATGCTAATTGTTCACCGCTCCGGGCACTTCTTCAGTCCGACGCGACCGCAGGTGTCTAACGGTCGTCGTCCCGATGACTGGCGCACGCTGCATCGACAATCTGTGGCTGGTTGAGAGTGGTGCGTCCCCCGGGAGCTCCTCAGCGGGCAGGCTTACGCAAGCTTAATCGGCGGCTCGGGGCTGAATCGCAGCCCGCCATCAACTTCCTTTTATAGACGAACGCCGCTTCTGTCTTTTACTAGCGCCAAAGCAGGCGTTCACATGCGCAAATAGTTCCTTGAACAAATTCCCTCCTTCCCCGTACAAACTCACTCCTTCTCCCGTTCCGGTCTCGCCATCCTATTGACTAGGAGGTATCGTCTGTTCTGGGAGGTTAACGATTTTTCTTTCGCCCCGTAGACACCGAGTGCGAGAACGAAGGGCAGAGGGCGACTCCTAGCGCGGCGAAGTTACGCGCCCTCCGTCGCCTCTGAGTCATCTTCTTCTATTTCTTTCTGGAAAGTTCGGTGGCCAGCCTGACCTACTTTTTCCGTCCAGCGCGCGCGAGTGTGCGCAGCCACTAGGCAGGAATGGGCCCTGGAGACAGGCCTTTGCGTCCAGCTCTCCAACTTCCGCCTTCACTCTTTTACAACCCTAGCCCTAACCGTGAAAATTCCATGTCTCACGGCACGCCGACAAATGCACGTGTCACGACTTCTTTCCTTTCCTGCCTAGACTCTATCATCATACTGATTATCATATTCTACCGGACTCATCCTCCCCCGCCCAAATTACCATCACGGTAATGAAAAGTCGAATGCACTGTTGGGTACTGCAGCACATCCGTTCTATGAGAACGACAGCGGCGGGACTATTTGAGAGGTGGAGGGTGGCATGGTGGTGACGATGGGCAAGAGAGATTTATTTCCTCATCCCACATTACATGTTTTAGGTGTTTCCCCCTTGCCCCTCCTCTCCAGACAGCACTGGACAGACGGACTGACAGGAAACCACGAAAACTCTTCCAAGCAAACGCACCGTGTTTCCTAAGAGAGAGGTCTCCGCTGAGGTGGCATGGGATTCCTGTTTATGCAGCTCGACAATCACTCTCCAAATGATCAGGCTAAGCGCATGCTGTTTACAGTAGGCGGGGACCCCGTCTGCTCGTTTCGGTTTTCTCGATTCATACATGTAACTCGAGGATCCATTGCCCATGGTTCCATATACTAAGCAGGTCAAATTAAATGGGCCCCCTTCTCCTACTGTCCTAGGTGAGGCCCTGGGCTGCAGCACCCTTAGCCCCCCCCCCCCCTTCTTAGTCCAGCGCTGGCAAAAAGAGGTGGCAGGGCTTGAGCGCTTCGCTATCGTGAGGCACATTTTTGACTAGGGCTTTGTAATCTGGCACCAGTGCGAAAGGAGGTACCGCCTGCTTCCTGTATGTGGGACCGACAAAAGTGCGAGTGACAAGAACAGAACTCAGATAAATTCATGACACAACATGCGGCCTTTTCAATATAGATATAGGTGCTCATTTCAGGCCAGTATCTCGATTGTCGTTGTTCTGTTATGGCACCTCGAATGCCATTGTTCGGAGACAGGAAATGCGGCTGGTGCCGGGCAAGTGGTATTATTTGGTGAAGCAAACGAACTTATTTCACCATAGCGGTCATGGCTAGCACAGAGTTCAAATCAGTTAGCTACAAATCAGACATTATATATGCCGTGAAAATCAAGGTTGCTCTGTTTAGCTTCAAGATTAAATATTTGCTACGGTATGTAGTCGCAAGACGACCAGGGCGTTGTACTGTCGCTGTGCTGTCGATGACGGCGTTGCAGCCAGTGCCGATGTGACCGGGCTTTTGTGTGCTGCTCCACTACGGACTGTCGTGCCTAGCGTTCAGCTAACTCTGGTCATAATATATGTGTAGGACATAACAAAAGTGGCCGGTGAAGTTTTAACGTAAACACAACGTTATTTTCGAAAATGTAACATTACCGCCACTAAGACTGAGGAATGACTTGCCGCTGCCTCGCTGCGACAAGTAGTGGGTAGTTTCTGTATTTACGTTGTGCGTGTGTGTGTGTTATGCCTTTTTCCCCTTCTTTCTTCCTCCTTTTAGCCGCCTAAATCCTCTTCTCCAGTGCAGGGTAGCCAACCGGAACCCCTTTCTGGTTAACATCCCTGTCTTTCCCTCCTCCTCTTTATCTATCTATCTATCTATCTATCTATCAATCAATCCATCAATCAATCAATCAATCAATCTATCTATCTATCTATCTATCTATCTATCTATCTATCTATCTATCTATCTATCTATCTATCTATCTATCTATCTATCTATCTATCTATCTATCTATCTATCTATCTATCTATCTATCTATCTATCTATCTATCTATCTATCTATCTATCTATCTATCTATCTATCTATCTATCTATCTATCTATCTATCTATCTATCTATCTATCTATCTATCTATCTATCTATCTATCTATCTATCTATCTATCTATCTATCTATCTATCTATCTATCTATCTATCTATCTATCTATCTATCTATCTATCTATCTATCTATCTATCTATCTATCTATCTATCTATCTATCTATCTATCTATCTATCTATCTATCTATCTATCTATCTATCTATCTATCTATCTATCTATCTATCTATCTATCTATCTATCTATCTATCTATCTATCTATCTATCTATCTATCTATCTATCTATCTATCTATCTATCTATCTATCTATCTATCTATCTATCTATCTATCTATCTATCTATCTATCTATCTATCTATCTATCTATCTATCTATCTATCTATCTATCTATCTATCTATCTATCTATCTATCTATCTATCTATCTATCTATCTATCTATCTATCTATCTATCTATCTATCTATCTATCTATCTATCTATCTATCTATCTATCTATCTATCTATCTATCTATCTATCTATCTATCTATCTATCTATCTATCTATCTATCTATCTATCTATCTATCTATCTATCTATCTATCTATCTATCTATCTATCTATCTATCTATCTATCTATCTATCTATCTATCTATCTATCTATCTATCTATCTATCTATCTATCTATCTATCTATCTATCTATCTATCTATCTATCTATCTATCTATCTATCTATCTATCTATCTATCTATCTATCTATCTATCTATCTATCTATCTACGGAAACGAACACTTCTTTAGCCTTTACACTGCCTCGTGCTGATACTGTTATGATTGATGCTCCTATGTAAAGAATGGAGTTCAGCGTTTTTCTCGGGAAAAAAAAGATCAGGATTTACACTTACGGATTTCTGTGCGGTTCCAGTGGCCTACAAAGCATTGGTTCTTTTTGATGTAGTCCAATGTGAACAGGTAGACGGCGCTGCTATCTGATAAAAGAAAAAAAAAGCAGATACGTGTTGTATGAATGCGGGATTTTCAGGTAGGTTCTTTAACTATCTTCGTGCAGAACTAAGCTGCTATCGTAACTGCTGAGAAAAACTTAAATCTTTGTCATATTTTCTTAACGCTAATGACGAATGGCGTCCTGTTTCTTTCGACATGGCTCTGGAATCAAAAAAGGAGATCGAAGTTGGGAATTTGAGACGTGGGTAAATATTTTTACTCCGTGTACGTACCTTTAGGTGTCTTCTTAATGGTTGAGCTGGATGCCAGTACTTGACACGGAGTACAAATGCACTCAAATGCGATCTTTGCCCAGTTGGTTCCTCCCAAAATCTAAAGAATAAGTTCGACAACTTCTCAGCTCTCCAAATTCTCCGTGCTGGGAGATTTGCGGACCTAAAAAGAAGCAAAACTCTAACGGTAACTGTATTGCTAGGACGCGGAGTCCACATATCGATTCATTCCTATGAAAACGTTCTCATCTGCGTTTTTTTTTTGCAGGCCAGTGGGCTGAGCATTTCGATGAAGAGCAATATACTGAACTTTTCGCTGCACCGCGGAAGTGTATTTTTATTCAGCTGTTTTTAGGTCGAGAGCATTAAAATTCTTTGAACAATAAAAGAGGCAGCAGGTATTGCTGCATTCAGAAAAAGAGATTTCATCATTGGTGGATAGAATAACGTTTTCCTGAATACCTCGCTTTATATTAATTTCAAACCAAACACGGTAAGTGACCTTTTATTTTATAAATCTCTTGTGTGGTGCGAAAATCCTACTCCTGCTGAGCACGAACCAATTTATTGGGGCATCTGTCAACAACTCCGCACTTTGTCCACTCACCGCTTCCGTAAGTGACATAAATGAGTGCATTATTACCGACATCAAAAGTGGAGGTGTCACTGATCCTGGAAAAGAGATTGGAAATGCATAAAAATAATTTTCATTACCCTATGTTCATAGCAGCAATGGTACCACCTGACTATTAGGTGCAGCTGAAGATTGCATTTTGGATACCTTGAAATCCGCGGCATCAAAAACAGAGGCATGCCCGTGTAGCTTGCACTGCTCCTGTAGCGAAACCGCGTATATATAAGCTGAAAACCTAAGTGGCGGCTCCTTGGGCGCGAACTCGAGGGTATGCGAAAATGTAGCTGTTAAAGTAAAACAGTAATAACTCACTAAGCCAAAGCGATCATACAGCCAGCGAAGAGAACACGGTTACTTGGAAGCGTGCATTGGGAGACTTGAAATCACTGTAGGCTGGCAAACTGTTCACTTTTCAGAAACTACTGATATATTCCCCTGTTAGGCTTAAGTTCAATCCCTGGAAGTTTATGCCGCGTGGCTCTATGGTTGTTCTACACTTACGAGGAACCGCAAATCTTTACCACTGTTTTCCTCGCATACGCGCCTAATTTCTTTTTCCCTCATCGTCATGTGCAACTGGTGGTGAGTGCCTAGATAGTACATTGCCCGGCTGGGGCAGCTTTCTATTTTGCTTCGGAAAACCGTTAAAACAGTACGCCCGTCCTGTACAAAGCCGCATCTCATTCGATTCATCATCCTATTGTCCGTAGCGGAATAAATGTCTGCATCAAAAACTGGCTATAATTGCGGCGAAAAACATCTACGGCTATCCTATCCAGGAACTGTGCTAAATCTCGTCCGTCCACCCTGTTCTCCGCCATTGCGGTCTACGTATGGCATCTCTCGTAACCGACTGCGTTATTCCAAGCGGCTTATATTCGGATTCCATGGCCTGCCCATGTTCGTTTGCTCGTCTTGGCCTGAACAAGGATATCACAAACTTACGTATGCTTCTTCACCCGTTCTACTACATTTCTGGCTGCTAATGCGTTTTCCTCAGTGGACCTTGAAGCTAACGAAAAGCAACATCGAGCTGGAAAGCTGATATCAATGCACTGGAAATACGTTTCGTGGAGTCTCTTCCCATTGTTAATATTTTAACGATTTTCTTCTTGTGGTCACAATATGCGCTCACCCCTTGACCTACACAGATGGATTCGGTAACCACTTCCAATAAGTCATTGGATACTGTAAACTCTTTATTTTCTTATCTGGCTATTAAACGCTTTTGGGGGGGCAAAAGAAAAAGTAGTGTACAATAAAATAAAAACCACTACAATTACCTGATCCAGGCCGCCACCCTGCTGTTCCGCAGCGTATACAGGGGATGCAATAACAGGCTGGCAGTAATTCGAGTATTATTATACAGGGTGTTTCACCTAAGACTTCCCACCATTTTTAAACACAGGCTATTTGAGTTAAAACAGCTTTTTTTTGGCATAGCATTGTCCGCAGTCTAGTAGAACGGAATAAAGCTACGATGGTGCTAACTAGCAGGCTGATTAACTAATATTATGTGGCTAACTTTTTAATCACTAGTGCTACTATTCTTATTTATTAAGAGGAGTGTAGCCCAGCGTAAGTAATATCCATATCAGTTTTTAGAGTGTCGTTAACATGGTCGCCTCGGTGCTGTAGCGGTACAAATTATGGCTATTTCTGCGAGTTATGTGCATTGCAGAGGTTGCTTTGCTTGCAAGCGACTCTAAAATGTATGTATTTTAGCTCGAAACAGCCAAGATTTGTTGAGCCGCAGCACCGAGGATAAGTGCACTTTCGAAACTATAGAAACTCATACAGATATTGACTCATACGGTGAGCTACACGACTGTCAATAATTCAGGAGCCTAACAGTAATAACTTAAATGTTAACCATTCAATATCAGTTAATCAACATGGTAGTTACCACGTCTTAGTTGTATTCTGATGTATTATACCGATGACAGTGCTGTGCCGAAAAAAGCGTTCATTTAACTGAAAAAGCCTATTTTTCAAAATTTTGTTAATTCTTAGGTGAAACACCCGGTATGTATTCCTATATGTTGAACTGCATTCACATGCCGTTTCAAAAGGGTTTTTGTTGCGTCCTGTATGGATCGAACAACTTCATAATTATCTCAACGCATGAGGACAGCAGCTGTGCCTACGTAGCCAAAAGAACGCCGAAGTGCTCGAAAAAGCGCTTTAAAGATAGAGTATAATTTCCTTTTGAAATCCGGATTTTTATCCGCCTAAGAATGTTAGCAGATCTGTAAGTGGGCACCGTCGTACGCTAGTATTTGAAGTTGTGATGTTTCTTCAGAGCTGAGTAGCACAAACATTAATAATACATCCTTGGACGCAAAACACTGCGTTCTTAAGTGCAAGCTATCATAGAGTCATGGCGTTACTATTACCGGACCTTGACCATGAATTTTAGTGCACCAGAGGAATTGATAACGGAATTAAGGAGATAGAAAAAGGCCCAAGGCAGGTTTCTCCTCAAACGTGAAGGTTGCGATAGGAACGCCACAATTAAATGAATTAGAAAGGTGAAGCCTATTTCAACAGTCAAAACATCATTTGTTCGTTCGCACAACGCTGTTGCGCCATCGGCTAACTAGTTACACTCTTCAAATGGCGAAACGACACTTTTTCATAAGTGCACCGCGAGCAGTCTAACTGCGAGGCTGGAAGTCTGTATATGACGGCGAGGCCGCATGACCGCATGTGGCGGCGCCTACACGCCCGCGCTGTAAAGAGCCTGGTCTGTGTGCCCGTTTCCCACTGATGCAAACAGACGAACGATGCTCGTTCGTGTGCAATGCGCGCGGCAGCTGCGGGGATGGTAAGGCACCGATGCGAAGGCAGTCGCATCTGCTCGTCCACTCGCGCCAATCGTTACAACGAGATCTAGGCTACCACAAGATGAAAGCGCACGTACACTAAACATTGCGGTGAGGCGCACGCGCACTACACCATTTTGTAGTTCTAAGATGTGGATCCTGTAATGATGGGAGGGGTTGTTGCTTTCTTATGCCACGTTTTGTCACTTGTGAGTATTTAACGTGGCCTAGCTGACATTGCACAGCGCATAGGCGTTTTCGCATCTCGCTGCCATCAGCATGAGGCCGCCGTGGCTAGGATTCAATCCGTCAAACTGTGGTTTGGAGCAGCAGCCGAACTGCGAAACCACTGAGCCGCCCCAGGCAGTATATATACATTAAGAGAGCCTTCAGTGTCACTGTTGGTGTGCTCCACAAGTAACGGTGGGGAAAGTACCGATTAAAGAACAACTGCTGGTGGAAATAAACATCTGAACTGTAAAATATAACGGATCAGCAAACTTGCAGCGCACTCCTCTAATTTGTGCATTCTTCTTTTCCACTAACAAGATATAATATAGAGTCTGGTATTGTCAGAAATGTTTTGATTTTTAACACAATTTTGCGGCTTTTTTCGCCAGTGCATCTCTTTGCTAGTGTCTAAAGGTTGGTACCGTTATTTATTAGCTTTTTTTAAGAGTTTAACAGAAGTGACAAGTTCTCTATTCTCTATATGGAAAAAATCCTTAAAGAGGACAAAATAATCCTTAAGGAGCTTCCACTGAGCTGCGCTGTAGAAGGCCTACCTACGCAGCAGGCGCTCTTCGCTGCGGTGAAAAACCCGCTAAACGGAGCGAAAGCTCTTAAAATCTTTCTACTCGATTTTCTCAGTGTGCCTCTTTTTTATCACACTGCTAAAGTTGTAAAACTACCGTTCTCGTACTACAGCGGGTGACGTGGCTTTGAAGGTACTTTCTAGATAAAAAGCTGGTGGAATGAGAGAGTGTTTGCACTGTTTCAACTTTTATTGAAGTTATATTCTCATAAAAACTAAATTTCTTAAAAACAGTTGTGGAATGTTGAAAGGAAGCTTACTAGACATAATTTAAAAAAAACTGCGTGAAGACAGAGATACCTTTCGCTATTCTTTACGATCGCTTTTCCGGAGACTGTTTAGCAAGAATTGAATAAGTAGTATTTGAAAGGCATATAGTTATCCTAACCTTACGCGCCGTGCAGCTCGTTATAAATTTCACAACTTTTGAATGGTTAAGAATTAACAACTGAAATTGTGATTCAGCTCTAAAGGTATAAGGATTAACTGTTGCTGATGCTACTATCAGAATCATCAGAGCGGTTCAAATGTTAACCGTACCGCCCCCGCCTACCTCCCTACCCCCCATCAGTTATGCATAAAAATGGCATTTTTATATTTGTTGAATGTTTCTTTAGTGAACAACAACGAATATGATCTGCCTATACCCCTCAATACACATACCCGGTTTTTAGTAAGGGTTAACTACAAAGAATGACTTGAAGACGGCTTTTGGTAAATGATGACTCACAAAAAATGACGCCCTCGCAGGTCGCTCATTATGTGGTTTTAAATTACGTGCAGCCGCACTGCCGTCATCACTTCTGCTGAGAACTCTGTACCACGCTGTCATTACTGCTCTCTCTTCGCATGCGAGCTGAACTACGTCATGTTAAGATTCTCGTGTCCTGATGGCGAACCCAGTCCATCGAGTGGAACCAGTCAGAGTAGGTAAACAAATGTGGTGCGCACTGTCACGTCGCCAGAAACGCGAACCAATGGAGTGATTATTTAGGTGTCAGTTTCAGACCGCCAAGTTGTGTCTATCCTCATATATGGTAGATTAACAGCGCATATGAGATGTGCTGTGAAGACCAAAAACACACAGTACGGGTGTTCTACGGCATCTATATTAGAACATGTTGTAGGGCTGGATGGCGTAATTCTTCAGACATGGTAAATTGCCGTCCTGTCCTGTCATGGTAATGGTCTTCATTCTATATTGTGGGTGTCTTTTTTTCGTGCAACTTTAACATGCCTCAAGAAAGAAAACATTGTTCACATTCCTGGGGTTTATCAACAAACGCACACATCAATACGACATATTCTTGTTTTAGCATAAGTAGATGCTCTCTATTCATTAGATTCAAGCAGATCCATTTTTCGTGACGTTTTCTTCTTTAACTTTGGACATGAATGAAGCTGTTAAGAGTCAAGCACGTCCCATACCTTTCTTTGTGGACGGCCTTCCAACTGGGCTGTTTTATTTTCTAGTCGATCACATGAACCAAAAAGCGCAGCAGCGCATTTCACATTAGAACTGCTGTTCTTCGCAAAGTAAAACGACGCGCAGAATCAGGAGCGAGCGGACGCTGAAGCTTTTTCACGTGAAAGCTTAGACTGAAAGTATGCAACCAGATATGGTAGGACAGTTTTTTCTGTTTTAAATGGACGGAGCGCTTCACTGTATAGGAAGCTGGAAAATAAATTCAGTGACAGGTTCCTTACTTTAGATATATGCTATTATGTGTTCATTAAGCCGGCTTTACAGTCTGTACTAACGAATGGTGCACTTTTATTTGTGTCCGTTGTAGGTTCTGCAAAATGACACCACGTTATGCACGCAGCTTCAGCTCTCTACCCTAACCAGCCTGCCAACTTGCAATGCCTTCTGTCTCCTTGAGCATTTCCTGATAATTGGTGAAATACCCCACTGCCAACTATTATGGCGCAATTTAAAATTCTTTATTCTTTTTTTACGGAAACTCAAAGCGTGTCGTCCCTGTTGCCATCCCTGTAAACGATGTCATACTCCGCCGTGGTGCCGTCGTCGGAGATAGAAGTTCTGTCGCACCTCTCACAATACTTCGTAGGTTCCGGGTCGGATGTGACGTACACGTTGATCACGGGGAAATTTGACAGCACCTGAGAAAAGATGCGCATTTTATTGAGAAAGACAACTACAGGCAGCGCATAAGCTTTGCAGCTTGTTTAATTGAAGGCTTGCCAGCAAAGTGGTGCAGCAGTTCTAGCGCCTTCTCTCCTGCTCTCGTAGCCTTTAAACTGCTGGAAAATACTGCCATGTGTGTACATACCTTTAGAGCATGGGTGAAAAAATTATCAGGGAAGGATACTAAATTTATGCGGATTTTTCATCATGCATAAAAAATGGCTCACGGTTTAACACTGTTTAGCATAAAATATTGAGCGGCCCGCCGCGATGGCTCAGTGGTTAGTGCGCCCGGCTACTAGGAAGGACTTCCCAGGTTCGAATTCGGCCGTGGCGGCAAAGTTTCGATGGAGGCAAAACACAAAAAAGGCGACCGCGCGCAGTGTGATGTCAGTGCTCGTTAAAGATCCCCAGGTGGTGGAAATCATTAAGGCTTTCTTCGGTTATGAGTGGCGGGGACGGCATTTGTAGACGTAATTTTTCCGCGCGAAGTGCCAATGATAAGTTGTATGGTAAATAAAACAAAAACGCAGAACTGCATTAAGCAACAGTTATCAAGCTACATATATGTAACTAAATAAAAACAAAAATAGAAATAAAAATAGTGAACAAAAATAAAAGAAAATTGGAATATAAATGGTATAAAAAAGGAATTAGAAACAAACAGAAAGTAGGAATACAAAAATGACGCAGAAAAAATAAAAACGGAGAAAGAGGACAGGAAAAAGCTTTCGCATTACTGCTCATAAGCAGGCTGAATTGTAATCCTCTGGTGATAGAGCAAACCTTTATTAAGGAAATAGAGAGGATGATCTGACGTAGCTGATGAATTCCGATATCTTTTTGGTCCGCGTCCGTATAGCCCGCGATGCCGCAAGGTCACGCCGCCTCACGAGTCCAGCGTGCGAAGCCAGCTTGTGGTGTCCCACTCGAGCACTCGAGAAAAAACATCTCCCAAGCCTGTCTAGTGGGGGTAGTGTGGGGAAAGAAGTGGGGTCTGTATTGACAGGCCCACACCACGTGGGATAGAGACAGAGCTCGTGACAGTGTAGGCACAAAGTATTTACTTTTGTGGCATAACGAGCAGCTATGGTGGGACACCAGTAGGTATTCGTCTGGCGCTGTTGAAGAATGCGTTCGTCTGCCCTCGACAGCCCTTTTGCCGGTGGCGGGAACTGGTGATGCCTGTCTTTGCAATAGCCGACGATTTCTCGAAAAAGCAGAAGCGGTCTGCTACGCTGATCGGTTGGGGAGGAGGCGGTAGTAGGTGCCCGGAGGATAAGCGCTCGGGCTGCCGCAATCGCAGCTTCTTTACCACGGAGACCATGGTGGGCTGGCGCCCACACAATCCGTCTAGGCGTGGGCGCGGAGTCTCTAACGGCGTTGTAGAGTGTATGTCAAAATCTAGAGGATATACCTCGTCTTTGACACAACTCTCGCAAGCCAGAAGAGAGTCTGAGATGACCTTTTCATTGTAGGTATACGACCACGAGGGCGATAGCGTCTTCTTCAGCCCGGTGGGCTTTCTCGGCGCGGAAGAAAAGCTCATTGATTTGCAAGCTGTGGTGGACTACGGCTGCCGTGTGGTGGCCCGACAGAGTCGGACCATGAGATTTGGTTTTTCAGGAAAGAAGATGGGGCAGTAACTGTCTCTCATCTCGGTGGACACCCGAACCACGCCGTAAGGGAAGGGAGGAAGGTGCGAGTGAACGAAGAGAGACAAAGAGGTGTCGTTGTGGACGGCTTCGTTAAAATCACAGGATTACAGTAGCTCAGACTTGGCTGGGGCAGAGCTACTGCAACCGTGTAAATTTTCCGGAGCCGTCCACAACGGCACCTCATTGTCTCTCTTCTTTCACGCGCACCTTCCTCCCTTTTCTTGCGGCGCGGTTCGGGTGTACACCGAGAAGTGAGAAATTGACTGTCCTATCTCTTTTCCTCAAAACCCAATTTTCAATTTTTAACAAGAATTTTCCGCAGGTGCGCACTACCGCCACGTACTTCAAAGCACGACAGAGGTTAGTGTCCCATCCCCGCCGCGGTGGCTGAGTGGTTAGGGCGCTTGGCTACTTATTCGAAGTACCCGGGTTCGAATCCGACCATGGCGGCCGCATTTCGATGGAGGCGAAACAAACAGGCGTGCTTGTGCTGTGTGATGTGAGTGTACGGTAAAGATTCCCAGGTGGTCGAAATTATTTCCGAAGACTTCCACTACTGCGCCTCTTTCTTCAACTCTTCTCTTAGTTCCTCATTTATCCCTTACCTTACACCACAGATAAGGTGTCTGCGGAGATGTAAAACAGATACTGCACTACTTAGCCCCCTTTGTAAACTTGCTTTCTGCGCATGCAGTCAGGCAAATGGTACTTTCCAACCCACTTTGTAATGCGCTGCCAGCTCAAGAGTCAAAAGGAAAGCAAAAGCGTTTTGAAGCGAAAAGCTTCACTGCGCTAGTTTTTTGCCCTTATTCTAAAGCAATAAATGAAATGGCTGTCTGCTAGAAGATTTATTGCTCTCAATGGCGCAGTAGAAACGCATATCGGGAGAAAATTTTGTCTTCCTGTTAAAACTAAGTCGTTAGACCATGGGAAAAACCAGCAGTGTGAAGTACTTTGAAGATACGACACGCCGCACGGAAGAGTAAGCTGTAGTAAAGGACGTCCTACCGGGCGCTACGTCGCTAGCAATTAACGAAACGTCCTGCGATCAGTCTAAGTTTTCCAGAGCACACGCGAGCATCGGAGCTTCCCGCGGTTATCTTCTTCCTTCAGCGCCAGCCCATAAAGGTTCCGGAGCCAAAGGCCTGTGTTACGAAGCTTTAATTTTACACAGGCCATCATGGCTTGCACTTCTTAAGCTGCATGCAGAAGTAGTGTACAGTCGGGGAGAAATGTCTATAGACCTCGTGTTCGGCAAGCGATGCCGACAGTTCCACCATTAGTCGTCGGCTGGAGAGCATACCTGTGGAGGCGACAGCCAAAGTTTTGTCCTTTTACCCCAAGAGTTGCCGTCTCTCTCCAGCGGTTAGCAATAGACCTGTGGGCTTCTTTTACAGAAATTATTCGGTGCAAACGTAAGGCATCAAACTTAATTAGTACGCACATTAAACAAGCACACTAGTAGTGATACGGCGCTATTCGACATTTCGGTCGAAAGCAAAAGCAAGTTAAGGATGGTTGGATTTGTTCACACTGAGAACTTACTTTTCCTTTCGCAGCTGCTGAAATAGATGTGCTCCTTGCGCTCGTAGTTATCTCTTTATGAAGCTTGGACTGGCAGATATGCGTGCATTTTTTTTAATTCGGCCAGTTGCCATATAACACTGATAGCAGAATAATAGCTCTTCTTTTTCTTGGACTGCGATCCTGTGCGGAAACGATCCTGTAAAATGAGGCACATGTTTTTTTATCCTGGAGTGCTCAAAGCGTACCTGCCACCATTTACGTTCATGTGTTAAATTATTTCTTTGTTTTTGCAGTATTCGCAATTGAGTTCTTTTTTCATATAGCAGAAAGCAGCCGTTTCAAAGAGCGGTGCAATAAAAAAAAAAGATGTCGTCGGCCTTCTCTTTCTAGCCCTTAATATTAGACTATCAAATCGACATCCGGTGCTTTCTTTTGTATTTTCAACATTTGAAAATGCTTTAGGCACCCCCACCCCCCAGTAAACCGCGTTGCGAAATACTGGCACTAGGAGTTTTACGAAAGAGATTATATCGTGTTTTTTCATTGATGTTCATGCTTCACTTTTGCTTCAGATGTAGTCTTCTAAACACGAAGCTTCATTTTGAGAGCTTTGTTCTTTATCGTTTTAAAAACTTAGTCATGAAAAAGTGCGTAGGCAGTAGACCTTAGAGGACAGACAACCCTAGCATACAAGCAGATTCGCACACGGCGCTCACCTTTTTATTCACATAAGATGCACAGCACAGGAGGTGTTTTATATCCCAATAAGTGTTCAGATGCTCCTTTAAGATTTTTAAGACAGAAAAAATCTGACCTTCTACCATTTTAACCTCAGCTGTTTTCTCTGCATCGCACAGTCATTACTGCAATAAATGAATCGAACGAGGTGAGGGATATTCTCGCATTTCCAGACAACCTGCTGGAATGGCCCATTTATGTATCTCTTTTTACTGTTTCTAGCACATTACGTTTTGTCATCTATGGATGTTTGAAACCTGGGGCAATATTTTTTAGGAATGTGCAGTGGATGTGACTGGAGTATTCGTGTAGCATCTCGGCCCCTGCACAACCATTTTTACGTGACCTGGGACTTAAAGACGATCAAAGCTGGCTATCTGCAATATCCTCGTTTATGTTTAAACAATTTGTAACCATGAACACCTTTTTCGATTTTTTCCAGTGTTTCCGCAGCCAAATTTTTTTGTTTTCGGGGCATCTTCAACGTACACTTTTTATTCCAATAAAATCAAATTATGTATACGAACAGAATTAGAATACAGATGTAGACTACAAGGGTAGATGTGTGGGCTAGTTGGTGGTTCATACTTGGTTTAAACAGCGCGAAAGACGCGGACGTAGAAAGGAAACACAAGACACAAATAGCGCTGACTCTCAACTATATTTATTCATGAAATGTACATGTATATATACAGATGGCTTGATGCTCGACAGGTGCGAATCAAATAGCGCTGTGTGTGCCTTGTGTCTCCTTTCTACGTCGGCGTCTTTTGCGCTGTTTAAACCAAGATGTAGGCGCTGGATTTGTTGACGAAACCGAGCAACGTCTCTTTCTGCGGACACTAGATCCATCCATATCAGTCCGGTGGTTAACCATGAATCACTGTCCTTTAATCACAGTATATATTTTTTCTGCCTCAGGGAGAGTTGAGTACACGGGAGGTAGTGTGTGTGTATAGCTCAATGAGAGGAAGGGGGTGAACGAGCCAGGAATCTCTGAAGAGGAAAACGGATGATGCTGGCTCCGTCTATTGAATGGGTAGGGCGATAGCGAGGGGAAGGCTCGCCGACTTAGCAGAAAGACCTCTTACCAGAGGCAAGGCCGGTAGGATGACCGGTTTCCTCACCTTTGGTATCCTGTCGCCTTGCATGGCAAAGGTAACTAGATTTGCCTACATAGGGTAGTTGTAGAAGCGGTGGGGGCTGAACGAACAAAGCGGGGACGGGTACTGTTTTGGCTGCTGTACAGTTTTGGCTCGCTATATGTACGGAGGACTACGTGCATGTAACGTAATGGCACCGCTTTGGTGCCAGTGGAGGAGGAAAATGCGGTTCATTCGCCAAGTTAGGCCTGATTCGAATTAAGCGCAGTGAGAGTTCAGTTGTCACTTCGAATCTGGTGTTCGGCGCGCGCCCGCACACACACAAACGCGCGCGCGCACACGCACGCACGCACGCACACACACACGCACGCACGTGCGCACACACACACGCACGCACGCACACGCACACGCATAAACACACACACACACACACAAGCGTAGTTGTGCTGTGTCCTTAACTCTGTGGTTGTTCTGTGCGCAGTTCGAAAATGAACTTGAATCTCCAACTAGTCAGCCAGAAAACGCTTCTCGTGTTCACATCCATTGTTCACAAATAAAGTTGCTCGGATAGCGGTAATCCGTTAATGTCCATATATACAGAATTGGTGTTTCTGTAATTAACATTCATAGATCACTGGGAGTCATCATACCCTTCCTGGCACTGTTCTACAGCGGTTAAGCAATGCGCCACTGCCCTGCAATGACAGGTACTGGCACCGGTGGGGTCTGTTAGACCCAGTCTGCGCTTCCTGAGCAAACTTTCGCGGTTAATCCCTAATATAACGGCGACCTACCACGGTGGGCAGTATGCTTCTTCCGACGAGAAGGTTGCAGGTGCACATTTTAGCCACCTGTTCAGGTTTCCGACAACCAGGTGGGCAATTAAGTGGGCAGCCTGCCCAAAACACATGCAGGCCAAATGTGGGGAATGGCCACTGTAAGTGCTAGCGCTTTAAAAAGGCCAGAAGTCCTGAACATTCCTCAACTGATCCCTCCGGTTACTAAGTGTGGTGGCTGAAGAATCTGTGGAAGCGCCAATGAGAAACGGCCCTTCTTTTCAGTTATATAAAAGGCGATCAGCCTGTTTCTAGCAAGCTTCTATGCATCTTATCTCCTCCCGGAGGCTTGTAGGCCTGCAGATCGTGGACCTCTCCAGGAACTCCATGAGGCACGGGGGAGTACACAAAAGGTGAGTAAGGCGACACCTAGCGTGATTACCACCGGCCTTCAAGGTACAAAGTAGCCTTCTACATTGATTGGCTTGGCGTGCGATGACCACAAAAAGCGTTCTACTGCTTTGGTAGTGTTCAGCTATTTCATGAGCGTGAAGGACGAATTTGACAAATGTCATATTTTCACTTTTGGTCGGTAGACCAATCTGACATCAAAATATTGACAGTTTGTCGGCAATGTGCATAAAGCTGGGACCCTCAAGAGTTCACAAATATAACGAATGTGGTAATAAAAATGGCTATAAAAGAAATGATATTGTGTAAATCAAAAGGTTCCTGCTTTCAAGATTTTGAGAAAATGCATGTGCATAACCTCGTGAAAGATCCTTCATTTTGGTGCATTCATACTGTGCTGAAGATAGGAAGACGGTGGACTTCTTCACGCTAGTTTGCAAGAAAGAACGGTTTGCTACACTTGCCCAGAACGTACCGAAACAGTCATCAAGTGCCCGACAGCAGCGTTCAGCTAAAAAAATTGGCTATGATTTCGCTCTGGTCAAACCTGGTGGCAGCGAGAGCTACAGGCCATGACTACGCTTAGGCTTCGCTTTGGTTAAGCGATTTAATGCTGCTGATGATTTCATAGGTAATCTCAGTCTATGCTTGTTTCGTTCCAACGCTGGTGTCTGGCTTCCTTCAGAGACGCCAAACTCGGCACGTCGTCTTCTACCGTCGCGGATTTACTGTAAGAGGCTAAGCCAGCTCGTCTAGCCGCGTCGTCATTAAGACGCTTATCGAGACGTTTGACACGCTCTTCTTCGGTCTCTTCGGCACGCTGTCTCGTCCATGTTTCGTTCCAACGCCAAAGTCGGGCTTCTTTCAGTCTAGCTGACTCATCATTCTCCATAACAGCCGAAGCGCAAGGCAGCGTTTTTTCAGCGCAGAGTCAGCTTGTGGGCTACTGGCGTCGCCGGAGGCGAAAATTCGGCGCTTCGAGCGCTTGGAGACGCACCTATCTGGCGAGGCCAGATCTCACCGTCGGCGCCGGAAATACCTCGTAGGTGGGGATCGGTGGGGCCAAAAGCCGCGGCCCGTTACTGCGAAGGCAGCTGTCCCCCTTCTGCACCCTTGCTATTGTACCCCTTGCATGCCCCCGCATAAGGTCGCCGTCGCCGCTTAGTGGGACGATTAGCTACGGACTGGGAATAATTTGGGGGCTTTACGAACGATGTCTTGCCATCCCCGTCTTGAGACGCCAGTTCGTATATCCTGATCTGTTTGGTCGCCCTCTCCTGCAGGCTCCGAGTGACGACGTCAGTAGACGAGACGCTGACGTGACGCCATACAAACGCAGCGGCTCGCTTCCCTGTACGCCGAACCACATGTACATATATATTCACTGCGACAGCCTCTTTCCCTATACTACGAATGCGCACAACTGGCGAGTGAGTGGCGTCTGCACCACGACGAGCGCAATGGCGCAGTGACGTCATAAAAGGTTGTGCGCCAAGCGGTGCGACCACGCCGAAAGTGCGACCATGCTGAAGAGGTGAACGAGCTGCCGTAATGTAGCTCTCGCTACAAACGATAATAGATGGAGAGTCACAAATGCAAGTACTATACTTTCAGGAAACCATGATGGCGCTATGAGTATTATCAGCGAAAATCTACGGAAAATTATCACTGAAGTTGTTTACGAAGAATGTGTTCCAATCTGCTGTTTCACTGGAGCCTCAGGTAGCGTCACTTGAAGATAATGCTGAAAAAATTGTAGTAAGCACTTCGCTCGTTACTAGAAATTATCTCTTTGCATGCGCGGCACTAGGACTTGAATACGGTCTAATAATAATATTAATAATTGGTTTTGGGGGGAAAGGAAATGACGCAGTATCTGTCTCATATATCGTTGACACCTGAACCGCGCCGTTATACTGTCTACCACCGGAATGAAATTCCGACTTACTCGCACCCCCGCCACGGTGGCTCAGTGGTTAGGGCGCTCGACTACTGATCCGGAGTTCCCGGGTTCGAACCCGACCGTGGCGGCTGCGTTTTTATGGAGGAAAAACGCTAAGGCGCCCGTGTGCTGTGCGATGTCAGTGCACGTTAAAGATCCCCAGGTGGTCGAAATTATTCCGGAGCCCTCCACTACGGCACCTCTCTCTTCCTTTCTCCTTTCACTCCCTCCTTTACCCTTCCCTTACGGCGCGGTTCAGGTGTCCAAAGATAAATGAGACAGATACTGCGCCATTTCCTTTCCCCAAAAACCAATTATTATTATTATTATTACTCGCAAAGCAATATCACAGATTTTTCAAGGGGGAGTGTTTCTTTTCCTTTTTTGAGACGACACAAAAAGAACCCCCTGATTTTTCTGCCTAGCATTTTAACTCAATCGGCTCGAGACCTTTCTCTATTACACTATGGCTCTCTGAAGTTTGCTTTCAATCTGTCCATCGCTACTCCTACTCACACACCGCGTCAAATCGTCGGCATATAAGGTGTGATGCAAATTTTTGATTCCGTTCAGCTGGCCTGGGAGCCCAATCTTCGCTACGTTAAACAGGGCCGGAGAGAGAACCGACCTTTGCGGCGTCCCTCTATTAATAATAATAATAATAATTGGTTTTTGGGGAAGGAAATGGCGCAGTATCTGTCTCATATATCTTTGGACACCTGAACCGCGCCGTAAGGGAAGGGATAAAGGAGGGAGTGAAAGAAGAAAGGAAGAATAGGTGCCGTAGTGGAGGGCTCCAAGATAATTTCGACCACCTGGGGATCTTTAACGTGCACTGACATCGCACAGCACACGGGCGCCTTAACGTTTTTCCTCCATAAAAACGCAGCCGCCGCGGTCGGGTTCGAACCCGGGAACTCCGGATCAGTAGTCGAGCGCCCTAACCACTGAGCCACCGCGGCGGGGCATCCCTCTATTCCCCAATCGAATGTTTAGAGTAAGTGTCCTCCCAGGCTGATGGTAGCAGTCCGAAGTGACAGAAAGTATCTTGCATAGTTATATGTCATGACACCAAGATTTAGCGTGCTAAGGTTCTCAAGTATGGCTACGTTTGTGACACTATCAAAAGCTTTGGAGACGTCCAGTGCCACAAGGACCATAGTATCAATAATATTTTTGTCGATTACCTGCTCCTTAAGCTGTAGAATTGCATCGCATGCCGATAGGTTTGAGCTGAAGCCTTTAAATGTATCAGGATAAAGTGTTTGGGGGGTTTAACGTCCCAAAGCGACTCAGGCTATGAGAGACGCCAGTATCAGGATAATGATTTTGATCTTCCATGAATCTATTCAGTTATAGATTGAATTATGAGCTCTTCGGCACGCCCATGTCCACCGGGCGAGGCTTGGAGAGCTTACCCGCTACTCGTACGCGCATGGTGCGCCCGCTCAGGAAGCCATGAACGTATCGCAAAAGGCGCCTGCTCAGATCAACCCTCTCAAGCACCGCGAGAATTGGTGCGCGGTGAACGTTGTGAAAATCGCCCGAGACGTCCAGTAGTAGCAGCAGCACAACCTGGCCTGCCGCCCTGGCATGCTCCAGCGCTGTAACAACGTCCGATATAAAATCAGCCGTGCACCGCATCCCACGGAAACCCATCTGCCGCTCGTCAAACAAATCAGCCTTCGCAGCCCGCTCGTTCAGACGCTGCAACGCCATATGCTCCATGAGCTTACCTGCCGCCGATGTTAATGCCACTGGCCGGTATCCGCTCAGCTCTGTAGGTGGGCGCCCTGCCTTTCGGATGGGACAAACGACCGCGGTTCGCCAATCCTCCGGTAGCTCCCCGCGTTCCCACACCAGGTTGATCTGCTGCAGGAGGATCTGTCGTTGCTGCGCATCCAGGTTTCGCAGCATCTGGTATGTCACCCCGTCCGGTCCGGGCGCCGAGCGGCGGCGGCAGCGCTGCAGCTCATTGTTCAGTTCCGCCGCGGTGAATGGCTCATCGCATGGACCTTCTGAGGCGACGGGCGAGGGACTGGCGTCGCTTCTGGGGCTCTCAGGAGCAGCAATGTTAGCGGTGTTAGCGGGGCTGGGCGGCGCGAATCGATAGACAAACCGCTCTGCCAATTCTAGAAAGCTGAGCCCGCTGGAGATTGCGAGATAAAGGACGGGGTGAAAGAAGAATGAGAGAGGTGCTGTAGTGGTGGACTCCGGAATACTTTCGACCACGTGGCGATCTTTAACGTAAACTGACATCGCAAAGCACATGGGCGCCTTAGCGTTTTGCCTTCATAAAAACGCAGCCGCATAAAACCTTTTACAAATTGTACCCTGTTGCTAAATGCAGTGAAACGGCGAATCTGTAAAATACCTTGAAAATGCTCTCCTTGTCAGTAGTCGAGAGTTCTAATCACTTAGCCACCGCGGCGGGTATTGAAGATCCCCAGGTGGTCGAAATTATCCCGGAGCCCTTCACTACGGCACCTCTTTCTTTTTTCACTGCCTCCTTTATGCCTTTCCCTTTCGGCGCGGTTCTGGTGTGCAATGAATTATTAGACAGATATTGCTCCGTTTCTTATTATTACCACCACCATTATTACCTTATTATAACCACTTATTATTACCACCACCATATCCATCTCTCACTAACGCCACGTACCTCAATGCACAACTGAGGCGTCCACTGACCCAGGAAGGCAGCTAGGCGTTCCTCCTTTCCTCAAAATCATTAGAGTCTAGAACGGTGTCAACGCCAAAGCCTATGAGCAAACTGAACGCAGATAGTTTTCGCTTTTTATATCCTGGATTAACTGAGCTAATCCACAGCCACAGAATGACTACGCAATTCCTAGTTAACAAACCGCTGCCACTCTTTTAGTGCTGTATAATGAGTGGAGATGTGTAAAGCATCGATTATATTTTGCAGCCAGCTTAGCACGACTTTCTAGTTGAATCGCTGTAGACTTGCGCGCTGGCTGCGAAGACATAGTGTAGCGAAGTGCAGAGACCGGCTCCTTCCGCATTCCAGGAATTCTGAACGTAGAGTCTACGTTAAATATTCAGCTCCATTACTCACTTCCTTCCCGCAAGTGTTGTTTTCCCCGGATCGTTATAACAGCCGTGTACAAGCAGAGCGGTTGGCTTATCATTTGTCTTAAAAGTTTATGTATGCAACTGAGCATTTTACAGCAAGAACTCACTGCATTATGACGATAAATACTCTTTCCCATTCAATTCGTTGCTTCGTGCTGGCATTGCTTCCCTCGAACGCACTGTCGTCCGCGTTCTTGAAGTGTGTAATGCGGAAGTCTACGCTTCCATCAAGCAAAGCCTAAGGTCAAATGACGCTTCACTTTGACCTCTAAATTAATAATAATAATAATAATAATAATAATAATAGGTTTTTCGGGAAAGGAAATGGCGCAGTATGTCTCATATATCGTTGGACACCTGAACCGCGCCGTAAGAGAAGGCATACAGGAGGGAGTTAAAGAAGAAAGAGGCCCCGTAGTGGAGGGCTACAGAAAAATTTCGACCACGTGGGGATCTTTAACGTAGCCCCGCCGCGGTGGCTCAGTGGTTAGGGCGCTCGACTACTGATCCGGAGTTCCCGGGTTCGAACCCGACCGCGGCGGCTGCGTTTTTATGGAGGAAAAACGCTAAGGCTCCCGTGTGCTGTGCGATGTCAGTGCACGTTAAAGATCCCCAGGTGGTCGAAATTATTCCGGAGCCCTCCACTACGGACCTATTTGTTCCTCTCTTCTTTCACTCCCTCCTTTAACCCTTCCCTTACGGCGCGGTTCAGGTGTCCAACGATATATGAGACAGATACTGCGCCATTTCCTTTCCACCAAAAACCAATTATTATTATTATTATTATTAACGTAAATTGACATCGCACAGCACACGGGCGCCTTAGAGTTTTTCCTCCATAAAAACGCAGCAGCCGCGGTCGGGTTCGAACCCGGGAACTCCGTTAGTAGTAGAGCGCTGTAACCACTGAGCCACCGCGGTGGGTATTAATATCCCTAGGTTTTCGAAGTTATCCCGGAGCACTCCACTGCGGCACCTCTTTCTTTCTTTTTTCACTCCCTCCTTTATACATTTCCCTTTCGGCGCAGTTCTGGTGTCCAATGAAATATGAGACATATTGCGCCATTTCATTTAATAATAATAATAATTGGCTTTTGGGGAAAAGAAACGGCGCAGTATCTGTCTCATATGACGTTGGACACCTGAACCGCGCCGTATGGGGAGGGATAAGAGAGGGAGTGAAAGAAGAAAGGAAGAAAAAGGTGCCCCGCCGCGGTGGCTCAGTGGTTAGGGCGCTCGACTACTGATCCGGAGTTCCCGGGTTCGAACCCGACAGCGGCGGCTACGTTTTTATGGAGGAAAAACGCTAAGGCGCCCGTGTGCTGTGCGATGTCAGTGCACGTTAAAGATCCCCAGGTGGTCGAAATTATTCCGGAGCCCTCCACTACGGCACCTCTCTCTTCCTTTCTTCTTTCACTCCCTCCTTTACCCTTCCCTTACGGCGCGGTTCAGGTGTCCAACGATATATGAGACAGATACTGCGCCATTTCCTTTCTCCCAAAACCAATTATTATTATTAAAAAGGTGCCGTAGTGGAGGGCTCCAGAATATTTTTAAACACCTGGGGATCTTTAACGTGCACTGACATCGCACAGAACATGGGCACCTTAGCGTTTTTCCTCCATAAAAACGCAGCCGCCGTGGTCGGGTTCGAACCCGGGAACTCTGGCTCAGTAGTCGAGTGCCCTAACTCCTGAGCCACTGCGGCGGGGTTCCCCAAAACCAATTACTGCTATTATAATTACCACCACTATATCCCTCCCTCGCTACCGCCACGTACCTCAAAGCAGGATTGAGGCGTCCACTCTTTCATTTCATTTCTTCATTCTGCCTGCTGCCCTTTATATCCGCTGCCCCAGCTCAGGTACTTCAGTATCAATGGCAGATGCCGGGGCTAGCAAAAATCTTTTCCTTCCTTTTTACTATTATTATTTTTATTAAAACCACTACCACCACCACCACTGACCCAGGGAGCCAGTTATGCGTTCCTCCTTTCCTCAAAATCATTAGAGTCTAGAACGTTGTCAACGCCAAAGCCAATGAACAAACTGAACGCCAACAGTTTCTTTAGGATGACTACGCAATTCCTAGTTAACAAACAGCTGCCACTATTTTAGGGCTGTGTCATGAGTGGAGATGTATTAAGCATCAATTATATTTTGCAGCTAGCATAGCAAGCCTTTCTAGTTGAATCGCTGCAGACTTACGCGCTGGCTGCGAAGACATGATGCAGCGAAGTGCAGAGACTGGCTCCATCCGCAATGTAGAGCAGGCGCACCAATATGTCGCCGTTCAATAATCAGCTCCTCCACTTGTGTTGATAGTTCCCGGTAGTTTTGTTTTCACCGGATCGTTATAACAGCCGCGTGCAAACAAAACGGTTGGCGCATCATTTTTCATTAAACATTAGGAACGCAAATGAGAATTTCACGTCACGAATCCACTGCATGGCGGAACATCTTCAAGCACCGACCAATCGTTAAAAAGATGACGTTTCGGCCCCGGCTTACGGGGGCCTTGTTCACCATGAAAGAAAGACCGGAGTGAAGGTAAGTTTTATAGGTTTCCTGATATGACGCAAGCAGTGGGATTATAGCGGGGGTAGACTGCATTTGTTGCGATTAAGCGTGTTTGCCGTCATCTGATTATAAAAAGATTCTATGTAAAGCCTTATCGTCTTGCCCTTTTCTTTTCCGATTATCTTCGTGCCCTCCCAGTCGATGTGATGGCTCTCGGAGATAGCATGATATCCAGTGCGTTTGTTGCCACGCGCCTGTTCTGGACATCATCGTGGTGCTGCTGCAATCTTTTCTGAAAATCACCTGTTTCACCGATATAGACTATATCGGTGAAACAGGTGAAACTATATCTCCTAGAAGAGCTAAAAACAAACCATGGTTCAACAGCCAGTTACGCGCTCTCACGAAAAGAATAAAGCGAGTTTATCTGAAACTTAGAAAAAGGCGTTGCCCTGGGAATCTAGCTGAACTAAAAAGGTTGAAATTTGAGTTTAAATCGCTAGCAGGAACAGCGAAACTTTCTTACTTTTTTTCACTTGGAGACAGGCTGGCACAGGATTCGAAGCAATTCTGGAAACATGTTCGCAGTCGCGGCAAAGATGACTGCTCGGTACCAACGATAAAAAGTAGTGATACGCTCATTGAAGACGGCGCATGTAAGGCTGACACCTTTAGTAAATATTTCTTGTCGGTATTTACTTCATCCCACTCGCGAGCTTTACAGATTCCAGCAAGTGCTGATCTGATGCCAGAAGTTATCTTTAGTACAGCAGGAATTCGCAAGTTATTGCGCAATGTGAACCCGTCTGTTGCACGCGGCCCAGATGATTTACCAGCAGCAGTTATCAAAAATTGCGCTGATACATTGTCATTGTATTTTACACGATTATTTGAAAAGAGTTTGCAAGACGGAACTCTGCCGAAAGAGTGGAAATTGGCTCGCGTTGTGCCTATCCATAAAAGTGGACCGAGAAATTTGGTAGAAAACTATAGGCCAGTGTCTCTAACAAGTATAGCTTGCAAGACAATGGAGCATGTAATTTACAGTTCTATCATGTCGCACCTCGTTAAACACAATTTGCTTAACCCTGCTCAGCACGGATTTCGCCAAGGTTTGTCTTGCTCTACACAGTTGGTTGAATTTACTTATGATATCGCAATTGCTATTGATAAACAGAAAGTTATTGATTGCATTTTTTTGGACTTCCAGAAGGCATTTGATATTGTTGCGCATGATCTCCTTGTTTCTAAATTACGCAGCTAAAATTTGAATGAAAGAGTCATTGTATGGATCTCTGAATACCTATCCCTACGGCAGCAGTGTGTAGTTGTTGGTGGTCGCTCCTCAAACTATGGTTCTGTCACTTCAGGCGTCCCCCAGGGCACTGTTCTGGGGCCACTTCTTTTTTTGTTGTATATAAATGATATTAATGCTGATGTTACTTCTTCGTTCAGAATGTTCGCAGACGACTGCGTGATTTATAGAATTATAGATAGTTCACTTGATGTGCAAAGCCTGCAAAACGACTTAGATAAGATAGCCATGTGGTGTAATGATTGGGACATGACTTTGAATACTAAAAAGTGTGTACACGTCACCTTTTCGAGGAAGCGTTCCTACCCTGCTTATATCTACACTATAAACCATGCGGCCTTGAAAAAAGAACAGAATTTTAAATACTTAGGCGTTTATCTTACTGCTGACCTGAGGTGGTCAAAGCATGTTAATTACGTCGTAAAGAAAGCTGCTGGTATATTAGGTTTGTTAAGAAGAAATTTCAGCCACCTTCCACAGCATCTCAAAGAACAGCTATATTTTACTCGCGTCCGCACAGTACTCGAATATGCATCAGTGTGCTGGGACCCGCACACACAAGAACTTATTGACAAATTGGAAGAAATTCAAAATAGGGCAGTCCGCTTTGTACTTGGAAACTATTCCAGGACACTCAGTGTCTCGGAAAGCAAAAGGAATCTTCAGTGGCCAGAACTTAAAACTCGAAGAAGAAACCTGAGATTAAAATTTTTGCATAACATTTTCTATTCCAAGACTGGCATAGAAGGATCAAAATATTTGAAGCCGCCTTTCTATGTCTCGAAGCGAAGGGACCACAATTTAAAGCTTCATGAATTTCCTTTTAAAGGTGACGTACTCCGTTATTCGTTTTTTCTGCGAACTGTTCGCGAATGGAATGCTTTGCCGCCACATATTGTTAATGTTCTACCTAATGATGCCTTTTTTCACGCGTTAAGTGCATGATTTTTTGTTTTTTGAATGTGAAAGTGCCCCCCTGCTGTAATGCTGAAAGGCGATGCAGGTACCAAAAAAATAAATAAAATAAATAAATAGACATGCTCACAATCAGCGCAGGGAACCCTGTGCACGATGCCAGGGAACTTCTTCTTTATCTAGTCTCACTGTAACCATCGCGTGTCGCAGCTTCCGCGTGGGTATATGTGTGACGTCGACTTCGTACGACTCGAATATGCGAAAACAGAACTGAAGAAATCTGCTGAGGTCTGGAACTTCAATGGGTGTTCTCTCCGGTATGGTTACATCCGCCTGGAGCGCATCAGCGCAAACCTTCACGGCCAGGTCAGTGGGCACGCTCGTAAACAGTGACTTCACGTCAAATGACACCAAAATTTCATCGTCCTCTATAACCATGTCGCGAACCTTTTCAATGAAGTCGTGTGAGTTGTGCACGTGCGTTTCGCTTTGACCAACCAAAGGGGGGATAACCCGATGTAAATAGTTCAACAGCTTGTGAAGCGGGGAGTGGTGAAATCGACGGTTGGGCGCAATAATATAAAATAATAATTGGCTTTGGGGGAAAGGAAATGGCACAGTATCTGTCTCATATATCGTTGGGCACCTGAACCGCGCCGTAAGGGAAGGGATAAAGGAGGGAGTGAAAGAAGAAAGGAAGAGAGAGGTGCCGTAGTGGAGGGCTCCGGAATAATTTCGACCACCTGGGGATCTTTAACGTGCACTGACATCGCACAGCACACGGGCGCCTTAGCGTTTTTCCTCCATAAAAACGCAGCCGCCACGGTTGGGTTCGAACCCGGGAACTCCGGATCAGTAGTCGAGCGCACTAACCACTGAGCCACCGCGGCGGGATGGGCGCATTGGTTTGCCTTCTTTTTGGATCTTTGGCAGTCCATACAGATTGAGAGCGGAACCATTGTGGCAGAGGAGGAAGTAGTAGAGGGACTTGTGTTGTGGCGGGACAAAGGAGAAGACGTCAGCCAAAAGTTTCTGCAAGTCCCTTTGCACCTATGAAGTGGAGTCAATTTTTTGGCAAGTAGGTTCTCTCATCTTCCAGCATACTCGCCATCTGAACACGTGAAGAGCATGAAACCTGAACGGTTGGCGCATAATTTATGAACGCAACTTGAGAATTTCACAGCACGAACGCACTGCATTGCGACGACAGATACTCTATCCCGTTGAACTGGTTGCTTCGAGCTGGCACTGCTTCCTTACACGGAGCTTCAGCCTCCCTCGAACGCACCGTCGTCCGCGTTCTTGAAGTGTCTGCTCCTCTCCGAGATTGGTAGGTTTAAAGCGAAAATCTCCGCTTCTCGCAAGCAGAGCTGAAGGTCAAATGACGCTTCACTTTTACCCGTAACTGGAGGCTCTCCTTAGGCGTAGCTGTGACGTCATACAACGTGACCTACCGCTCGCTCCTAGCCCAGCGCTCGCCGCCTAAACAGCGCGGACGTGGAGCCAGAACCGATCACCGGGACGAGTACTTCCACAGAGTAATAGAGGCGTCGGGCTGCTTCTAGCGGTCCCGACGACAGAGAGCGTCAAGAAGCCGCGTTGGCTAGAGAAAACTCACGAAGGAGGGCTCGTGGAGTTGGTGAAACCGACGAAGAATTGAAGGCTTGTCTGGAGAAGCAACGACACAGACAACAGGGTATCTCAAGTGGAAAAGGGCAGCGGATGCTGCCGTCTCTGCGCCGACATCGGTTGCCTTTCGATCCTTATAACCTGACTCATTCGGATTGAGACACAGCCACATTTTTTTAATTCGGCGACTTTTTCTGTGGTTTTAAGAACGGTGTTTTCGTTTATTTTTTCTGCGAAGGCTACTTTCTTGTAGTGAATAACTTCTTCCCCGGCGATGTAAATTATTCTTATGTGTTGAAGAGCCATTGCTTTGGACCGAGCAGTCCATTGATCGAGCAGTCCATTGATGACAAACACAAAAAGTACCGAACATACATTTGTGTGCGTAAAAGAAAATCTGGTACCATGAAAACAAAGCAGGCGTTACATGGTAATGAAGATACTGAATTGCTATGCCGCAAGGGGATCTGCGCCCAAATAGTGCCATGGCACAAGGTATTTTTCGTTTGCTAAAGGCAGGTCAAAGGCCCATTTCCCAAGCATTTCACCCTGATTAAGCCGAGCACCAGGCCGTGGAAAGCTTGTACCCACTGCATCACCGCGGTGGGTGCCCGTCAGCGCTGGGGATCAAACCCCGCACCTCCCGCATTCGAGGCGGATGCTAAACCGCGGCGTGGTTTTTTTGTCTTCATTGCCGGTTCTGCAGTGTTTATCATGATGGGTTTTCACAAGATGTCTACATGATGGAACCGCTATACAAAAATGCAAGTGCCAATTTATTTCTAAAAACTCAGCTGTCATATTTTCATTCGGCTATTGCACTGGGCTGAATGAGGCAGGGGCGGAGCATCACGCGGTGTCTGTGTTGACGAAATTAGCCGATGAAACTGCCGCTGAATGCCGGGGGTTGCCGCAACATCACACTTTTCTGACGCTTATGCATGGTTTTGCTTCAATGTCCTAACACGCAGTGAACTGCCCTAAAGGGAGAGACAACTGTGAACGAACAGCGTTACGTTAGGAGACGACGTCTGGCGAAGATATGGAGCTCAGCGGCCGTTCTGCATACACGTGCCCACTACTCTGCTACTTAATCCTACCATCATCTCACCACCCCTCTGGCTTCTGTCCTGTGACGATTTTATACTCTTACTGAGTGCAATTCCTACCCTAGAACCAGGTAGTTGTGGCCAGCTGGTCAAGCATATTGACCATCATAAGGGAACATGCTTGGGCTTCTTGGTTACTAACATTAGCCCGCCCTTATCGATTAAT
Organism: Amblyomma americanum; assembly: GCF_052857255.1. Taxonomy (NCBI): domain Eukaryota; kingdom Metazoa; phylum Arthropoda; class Arachnida; order Ixodida; family Ixodidae; genus Amblyomma; species Amblyomma americanum. The sequence continues at coordinate 77,974,586 of NC_135501.1, read as the reverse complement.
ACCAAGTTTTGAAGGTTTAATTCCGTGTACTTTCACTGTTCCGCATTCTTCGGTTTCGACTAATGAATCGTTTGCCTCACTGCTGTAATTTTATGCTTTTGTTTGTTTGCATTATATTAGGCTGCATTGTATTTGCTGTGAATATATTTTTCGTTATCTTCTTGCAAGTATTCTTATGATTGTGTTGTAACGCTCTTAACACAACTGTAATGCCAAATAAGCGCTGTGGGTAAAGTGATAAATAAATGACCAATTCCTTATTTACGGCGAAGGTTCCCAGCCTTCGGTAAAAATAGTCTCTGTCAACAGCGAGTAGCCGTGTTGACGTGACCACCTCGCCCAAACAAGATAGGCAGGACAGGATGCAAAAGAGAACTAGTGCCGACACTACAGATACGATTAACGGGATATAACATATCTGTTTATTCAACGAAAAAGGAAATGAGTAAGATGTCGTTGACAGGCCTTCTATGTGAACACGCAGTTTGGGTGCCCGATGTATTGATAATATTTGCTTATATTACACAAAACAAAGCAAATTGCTTTTTCGCTCAGATGCCCAGTAGGCCTCTTTTATGGCACCACGTGAAGTCAGTTGTCTCAAAGAGATGAAATATAGCTCTTATCAACATCACGTCCCTGAAAACGAAGCTACAGGTAGCCAATGCGTTTAGTTTTTTGTAGCAGTTTGTACGAAATAAGTTTTCACTAGTCCTAGGGGCAAACCTTCAGAAATATCAGCACTTTTAAAACACGTTCTTATGTCGTTTCGCTGTTTAGTAAGTTTACACTTTTGCAGGTGGCAGTGGTTGACAAATTATTTATAATTTTTCTATTCCGGATAGCCTTTGGACAATCTTAGCTCTTCAACATGGGTTTTACAGAGAACTTAAGCACAGTTAGTAACGGGGCTGCGTCAACTCGCAAAATCCAGGCGGAAGCGGCAGCGCCCCATTGGACACTATGTTCTACAGCACAGACAGGGCTTCGTCGCCGTCCATGATGCCCCACGTGACCGGGCCCCTGATGAAGTCCTCAGCGGTCATGGTCAGGAAGCGCAGCTTGGGAAATAAAGGACGCATCACCACTTTAAGCTGCAGCGGGGAACCCGTGCCGCGGCTCCTGACGCACTGTTCCTGGGCCCAGCGCACGGCGAGTTCCGCCACCACCATCTGCGGGACGTACCTGATATGCACACAGAAAACATTAAAGAAAGAATGAGTGTTTGCGTAGCGATAGCTACGTTACGGTAGTATTTCGAGCCTTCAGCGTGGCGGCACCGCTACCCTGTGGCTGCGCCGCCACGCCATGGCTGAACCGCCACGACGTTGCTTCACTGCCAGGCTGTCACGTGGTTGATCACATGGTCGAAATCAAGAGGAAGTAATGGGCTCGGGCCGGGCATGTAAAGCGAGAGCAAGATAATCGTTCGTCCTTAAGGTTAACACAGTGGCTTCTAACAGAAAGTAAGAGTAGCAGGGGGCGGCAGCAGGTTATGTGGGCAGAGGAATTTTTCCAGTTCCCCTTATATTTTTCGTTTACGCTGTTCAAGCATCCGCCGCGGTGGCTCAGTGGTTAGGGCGCTCGACTACTGATCCGGAGTTCCCGGGTTCGAACCCGACCGCGGCGGCTGCGTTTTTATGGAGGAAAAACGCTAAGGCGCCCGTGTGCTGTGCGATGTCAGTGCACAATAAAGATCCCCAGGTGGTCGAAATTATTCCGGAGCCCTCCACTACGGCACCTCTTCTTCCTTTCTTCTTTCACTCCCGCCTTTATCCCTTCCCTTAAGGCGCGGTTCAGGTGTCCAACGATATATGAGACAGATCCTGCGCCATTTCCTTTCCCCCCAAAACCTATTATTATTATTATAGGCCGGGATGCCCCAAGATCCCGCCGCCTCGCGAACCCGGCGTGCGAGGGCAGCTTGTGGTGTCGCACCCGAGCACTCGAGGAGAAAGATCTCCCAAGCCTCTTTAGTGGGGGTGGGGTAGGGAGGGAACTGGGGACTGTGTTGACAGGCCCACGCTGTGTGGGATAGAGAACAGAGCTCATCACAGTGTGGACATAAAGGATTCACTTTCGGGGCATAGCGAGCAGCTATGGCGGTACACCAGTGGGTGCTCGTATGTAGCTGTCGCCGAATGCGTTTGTCTGCCTTCGACAGCCCCTTTGTCGGAGGAAGGAACTGGTGATGCCTGTCTTTCTAATAGTCGACGATATCTCGAAACCGCACAAGCTGTCGGCTAGGCTCATCGATTGGCGAGCAGGCGGTAGTAGGTGTCTGGAGAATAATCGCTCGGGCAGCCGCATTCGCAGCTTCGTTACCACGGAGTCCCTGGTAGGCTGGCGCCAACAGGATGCGTCTAGGCAGGCTTGCACTCGGAGTCTTTATCGGTGTTGTAGAGTATATGTCAAACGCTAGCTGGACATACCTCGTCCCTGTCATAACTCTCGCAAGCGAAACATGAGTTGAGATGACAGCCTTTGCATTGGGGGTCTACGACCGCGAGGGCAAAAGCTACTTCTTCAGCCCGGTGGGCATTCTCGGCGCGGAAGGAGAGCTCATTGGTTTGCAAGTTGTGGTGGACTACGGCCGCCGTGTAGTGGCCGGATGGATTCGGACCTGTGATGTCAACGCCTTGAAAATTGGTTTTGAGGAAAAGAAATGGTGTAGTAACTGTCTCAAATCTCGGTGGGCACCAGAACCACGCCGTAAGGGAAGGGAGGAAGGTGCGAGTGAAAGAAGAGAGACAAAAAAGTGCTGTTGTGGAGTGGTCTGGAAAAATTACAGGATTGCAGTAGCTCTTGCCCCAACCAAGTCGGAGCTACTGCAATCCTGTAATTTTTCCCGAGCCGTCCGCAATCACACCTCTTTGTCTCTCTTCTTTCACTGGCATCTTCCTCCCTTTTCTTACGGCGCAGTTCAAGTGTCCACCGAGATGTGAGACAGTAACTGCCTGATGTCCTTTCCTCTAAAACCCAATTCCAAATTCAACTCAAATTTTTTGCAGGTGGCCACCACCGCCACGTACTTCAAAGTGCGACTGAGGATAGTGTCCAGTCCCGCCGCGGTGACTCAGTGGTTAGAGCGCTCGGCTATTAATCCGAAGTACCCGGGTTCATCCCCGCCGTGGTGGCTCAGTGGTTAGGGCGCTCGACTACTGATCCGGAGTTCCCGGGTTCGAACCCGACCGCGGTGGCTGCGTTCTTATGGAGGAAAAACGCTAAGGCGCCCGTGTGCTGTGCGATGTCAGTGCACGTTAAAGATCCCCAGGTGGTCGAAATTATTCCGGAGCCCTCCACTACGGCACCTCTTCCTTCCTTTCTGCTTTCACTCCCTCCTTTATCCCTTCCCTTACGGCGCGGTTCAGGTATCCAACAATATATGAGACAGATACTGCGCCATTTCTTTTCCCCCAAATCTAATTATTATTATTATGTACCCTGGTTCGAACCCGACTGCGGCGGCCGCGTTTCGATGGAGGTGAAAAGGAAAGGCGCCCTTGTGCTGTGCTATATGAGTGCACGTTAAAGATCACCAGGTGGTCGAATTTAATTCCGAAGACCTCTAATACTGCGCCTCATTCTTCGTGTCTTCTCTCAGTCTCTCCTTTATTACTTCCTCTACATCGCGGTTCAAGTGTCCGCTGAGATGTGCGACAGATACTGCGCCCCTTAGCCCACTTTACAAGCTTGCTGTCTGCGCCTGCAGACAGGCAAGGGGTACTTCAGAACCTACTTTGCAATGTGCTGCCAGCTCAAGAGTCAAAAGAAAAACGTTTTTAGAGCTTCTTTAGGTTTCGTTAGATTAGATCAGTATAAAGTGAACGAAAAATTGTAGACTAGGCCACGCGCCTCTGAACAGCCAATTTTAATTCATAGGGAAGGGCACACTGCATTTTAAAAGCTATATTACCTTTACCTGTGACACTCGGTAAATGTGTATGCGTGCAGATGATGACAGTTTTGCAGATTAGGATGGATGAAAGTTTGTATATGTGGGACAAATCTGTAAGGACAAATAACTTGAACTTTGTTTTGCCAGAATTGCTGTACCTGTTTACAGCAAAAGGTGTGTATCACAAGGGGTCAAAAACGTTGATTTCGCGATTTCTCAAATCGCGTTTGGACCCTTGCAGCACGGAACAAAATTTTCTGGAAACTGACTCTGTTTTCGATGTTATATGCAGGTTGTTCTGTTAGAAGCAGCGCGTTAAACGTTCCTGGCTTTTGTACGTTTTCATTAAAAATATCGCAAGCATGATTAAGGACCGTGGACGTTCCAAGAAAGCCGTTTTTTTTACTGGGCGACAGTGCTACAATTAGGAACTAGAGGATAAAATTTCTCCAACTATTCTTCAATACCTTCTATTATTGTAATTTACTACTTCTTGTCGAGGAAGTTTTTTTTATTTGCTTCTTCAAATTCTCAGATATTGCTTTTAGATTTGAATGAAAACCGTTTAATAACACGAAATTCAAGAATAACGATTTGAGTCGGATTATATCACAAACTGAAAATGAAGTTCCTATTAGCGAACATATTTCATTCAGCTACTGTTACTCGATTTCGTTCCTTAAAATGAATAGCCCTCAAGAATGCAACTTCAAACTGAATGCATTTGGTTCTGTTTTGTTTAAACAACAGAATATCACGGAATAATTTGAAATTTAGTATCGCTTAGTTTTTGTTAAGATCTACGCTCTAAGCACCCCATCTCACTTAGAATTTCTAGTTATGACTTTCTAGGGTAGACTTTCTAAATGTGGAAGCAGGGGAAATTTCATTCTTTGTATTTTACGGGGCTTCGCCATAAAAAATGTCTCTGTTGGAATAAAGCAAGGATTTCAGAAAGGGTTGTGGACGAGACGACGTCGAGATGCCAAACCCGGGAAGTTATACTTAATCAGCTAGCGATGGCAAATTGTAGATATCTTACCTGCTCGGCATCGCAGTCTTGGCAGCTTTGCCGGCAGTCTTGTGCGTCGACGGGCGGAACCACTGTCATCGAAGCAAGTACCGCTACCAGAACGACCAGTAAGTTGAAATGCTGAGACGAGTTCATTATGAGAGCGCTACGTAATGAAAGAAGTAACCTTCGGATAAGGTATTGGGATGGGCAGTCGTTTTTTTTCCCTAATTATAAAACGATAAGTGGAATGGCTGTCTGGTGGAAGATTTATTGCGCTCAATGGCTCAGGAAAAACACATATCGGGAGAAATTTTTGTCTTCCAGTTAAAAACTATGTCGTTGGGCCGTAGGAGAAACCAGCAGTGTGAAGTACTTTGAAGGCACGATACGCCGCACGTAAGAGTAAGCTGTAGTAATGGAAGCCCTGCAGGGTGCTACGTCGCGAGCAATTAACGAAACGTCCTGCGATCAGTCTAAGTTTTCCAGAGCGCACGCGAGCATCGGATATTTCCGCGGTTGTTGTCTTCTTCCTTCAGCGCCAGCCCCTAAATGTTCCGTGGCCAAAGGCCTGTGTTACGAAGCTTTAGCACAGGCCATCATGGCTTGCGCTTCTTAAGCTGCATGCAGAAGTAGTGTACAGTTGGGGAGAAAAGTCTATAGACCACGTGTTCGGCAAACGATGCCGATAGTTCTACTATTAGTCGTAGGCTGGAGAGCATACCTGTGGAGGTGACAGCCAAAGTTTTGTTCTTTCACCCCAAGAATTGCGGTCTCTCTCCAGCGGTTAGCAATAGACCTGTGGGTTTTGTTTACAGAAATTCTTGGGCGCAAACTTAAGTCATAAAACTTGATTAGTACGCTCATTAAACAAGCACACTAGTAGTAAGACTGCGCTATTCAATATTTAGGTCGTAAGCCAAAGCAAGTTAAGGACGGTAGGATTTGTTCACACCGAGAACGTACTTTTCCTTTCGCACCTCCTGAAATAGATGTGCTCCGTGCGCTCGTGCTTATCTCTTTATGAAGCTTGGACTGACAGATAATATGCGTGCATTTTTTTAATTCGGCCAGTTGCCGTATTGCACAGATGGCTGAATTACAGCTCATCTTTTGTTGAACTGCGATCCTGTGCGAAAACGATACTGCAAAATGAGGCACATAATTTTTATTCGGGAGTGCTCAAAGCCTACCTGCCAGCATTTACGTCCGTGTGTTAAAATATTTCTTTGTTTTTGCAATATTCACCACTCACTTCTTTTTTCATATAGCAGAAAGCAGCCGTTTCAAAGAACGGTGCAATCGAAAACAAGTGTTTTTAGCCTTCACTTTCTATTCCTTAATATTCGACCATAATATGGACATGCGGTTCTTTCTTTTGTATTGCCCACGTTTGAAAATGCATTAGGCACCCGCCAGTAGCCCGTGTTGCGATAAACTGGCACTGGGAGTTTTTCGAAAGAGATAATATCGTGCTTTTTCACTGATCTTCATGCGTCACTTTTGCTTCAAATGTGGTCTTTTAAACAAAAAGCTTCATTTTGGGAGCTTTGTTCGTTATCGTTTTATAAACTTTGTCAAGAAAGGATGCGCAGCTTGTAGACCTTAAGAAACAGAAAGCCCTGGCAATCAAGCAGATTCGCACATGGAGCCTACCTTTATATTCAGATAACAAGCAAAATAGAACGGGTTATTTATATCCCATTAAGAGTTTAGATGCTCCTTTAAGATTTTTATGAAAGGGACAATCTAGAATTCTACCATTTTCACCTCAGGTGTGTTCTCTACATACAGATTCATTAGGGCAATAAATGAATCGAACGAGGTGAGACATGTTCTCGTGTTCCCACACAACCTGCTGGAATGGCCCATTTATGTAGCTCTGTTTACCGTTGCTAGCACATTGCCATTTGTCATCTATGGATGTCCAACGCCTGGGACAATATTTTTTCCCAATGTGCAGTGGACGTCACTGGAGTATTCGTGTAGCATCTCGGCCCCTGCACAAACATTTTGCCGTCACCTGGGACTTAGTGGCGATCACAACTGGCTATCTGCAATGTCCTCGTTTATGTTTAAACAATTTATGACCATTGAGTGACAAATTGTGACAGCTGTGCATGTGTGTGTGTGTTATGCCTTTTTCCCCTTCTCTCTTCCTCCTTTTAGCCTCTAATCCCTCTTCCCCAGTGCGGGGTAGCCAACCGGAACCCCTTTCTGGTTAAAATCCCTCTCTTTCCCTCCTCCTCTTTATCTATCTATCTATGACCATGAGCACCTTTGTCGATTCTTGCAAACTTTTCCACCGCCAATTTTTTTTCTTTGCGGAACATCTTCAACGTACTCTTTTTATTCCAAAAAAAGAACTTATGTATACGGATAGAAACAGAATACATATGTACACGCTGGATTTGTTGAAGAAACCGAGAAACGTCTCTTTCTTGGGACCCAAGATCCACCCATCTCAGTCCGGTGATCAACCAGGAATCACTGTACTTTAAACACGGTATAATATTTTCTGTCTCAGGCGTAGTTGAGTACACGGGAGGTAATCTGTGTGTTTAGCTCAACGACAGGAGATGGGTGAACGAGCCAGGAAACTTTGAAGAGGCAAGCTGATGATGCTGGCTCCGTCTATTGAACGGGTAGGGCGATAGCGAGAGGAAGGCTCGCCGACTTTGCAGAAAGACTTCTTACCAGCAGCAAGGCCGGTAGGATGACCGGTTTCCTCACCTTTGGTGTCCTGTCGCCTTGCATGGCAAAGCTGAATACGTTTGCATACATAGGGTAGTTGTAGAAGCGGTGGGGGCTGAATGAACGAAGCGAGGACGGGTACTCTTTTGGCTGCCGTACAGTTTTGGCTAGCTATATGTACGGAGGACTACGTAAATGAAAGGTAAAGCACCGCTTTGGTGCCAGTGCAGGTGTAAAATGCGGTGGATTCGCCGATTTAGGCCACATTCGAATTAAGCGCAGTAACAGTTCGGTTTTCACTTCGAATCACACACACACACACTCACACGCACACGCACAAGCACACAAGCATAGTTGTGTTGTGTCCTTCGCTCGGTGGTTGTGTGCGCAATTCGAAAATGAACTTTAATCTCCAACTACCCCGCCAGAAAACGCTTCTCGTGTTCACATCTATTGTTCACGAATAAAGTTGTTCGGATAGTAGTGATCGGTTAACGTTCGTTATACAGAATTGGTGTTTCTGTAATTAACATTCATAGATCACTGGGAGTCCTCATACCACTCCTGGCGCTGTGGTACAGCGGTTAAGCGATGCGCCACTGCCCTTCAATGGCGGGTACTTTCACCGGTGGGGTCTTTTAGACCCAGGTTTCGCTTCCTGAGCAAACTCTCGCGGTGAATCCTTAATTTACCTTCGACCTACCACGGCGGGCCCTATGCTTCTTCCGGTGAGTAGGTTGCAGGTGCACGTTTATATCCACCTGTTGAGGGTGCCGACAACCAGGTGGGCAAGTGGGCAGCCTGCCACACACACAGGCCAAATGCGGGGAATGGCCACTGTAAGTGCTAGCGATTTAAAAAGGCCAGACGTCCTGAACATTCCTCAACTGATCCCTCCAGTTACTAAGTGTGGTGGCTGAAGAATCTGTGGAAGCGCCAATGAGAAACAACACTTCTTTTCAGTTATATAAAAGGCGATCATTCGGTTTCTAGCAAGCTTCTATGCATCTTATCACCTCTCGGAGGCTAGTAGGCCTGCAGATCGTGGACCTCTCCAGGAACTCCATGAGGCACGGGGGAGTACACAAAAGCAGATAAAGGCGACACCTTGCGCGATCAACACCAGCCTTCGAGGTACAAAGTAGCCTTTTACATTGATAGGCTTGGCGTGCGATGACCACAAAAAGGGTTCTACTGCTTTGGTAGTTTTGAGCCATTTCATGGGCCTGAAGGATCATTTTTACGAATGTCATGATCGCTCATGTTCGCACTTAGAGTCGGTTGACCAACTTGGCATCAAAATAATGTCTTTGTTGGCAATGTGCATAAAGCCGAGATCCTCACGATGTCAAAAATATAACGATTGGTTGTATAAATATGGCTCTAAAAGAGTTATATTGTATAAAACACAAGGTTCCTGCTTTCAACATTTTGAGAAAATTCATGTACATCACCCGGTGAAAGATCCTTCATTTTGGAGCATTCATACTATGTTGAGAGACAGGAAGAATGTGGACTTCTTCACGCTGGTTTGCAAGAAACAAAGGTTTGCTACACTTTCCCAGAACCTGCTTAAAACAGTCACCAAGTGCCCGACAGCGGCGTCGAGCTAAAAAAATTGGGTATGGTTTAGCTTTGGTTAAACTCGGTAGGTAGCGAGAGCTAAAGGTCATGACTACGCTTAAGCTTCGTTGTGGTTAAGCGATTAATTGCTACTGATTATTTCCTTTGGTAATCTCTGTCTATGCTTCTTTCGTTCCAACGCCGAAGTCTGACTTTCTTGAGAGACTCCAAACTCGGCACGTCGTCTTCTACCTTCGAGGATTCACTTTCGGATGCTCAGCGAGCTTCTCTAGCCGCGTCTTTATAATGACGCTTATCGAGACGTTTGACACGCTCTTCTTCGGTCTCTTCGGCACGCTTTCTCGTCCTTGTTTCGTTCCGACGCAAAAGTCTGGCTTCTTTCGGCCTAGCTGACTCATCGTTCTCCATAACGGCCTAAGCGTAAGGCAACGTTTCTTCAGCGCCGCGTCAGCGTGTGGGCTACTGGCGTCGCCGGAGGCGAAAATTTTGCGCTTGGAGCGAGGCGACGCAGCGAGACGCACATATCTGGCGAGGCCAGATCTCAGCGTTGCGCCGGAATTACATCGTAGGTGGGGACTGGTGGAGCCAAAAGCCGCGGCCGGTTTTTGCGAATGCAGCAGCCCCGCCGCGGTGGCTCAGTGGTTAGGGCGCTCGACTACTGATCCGGAGTTCCCGGGTTCGAACCCGACAGCGGCGGCTGCGTTTTTATGGAGGAAAAACGCTAAGGCGCCCGTGTGCAGTGCGATGTCAGTGCACGTTAAAGATCCCCAGGTGGTCGAAATTATTCCGGAGCCCTCCACTACGGCACCTCTTCCTTCCTTTCTGCTTTCACTCCCTCCTTTATCCCTTCCCTTACGGCGCGGTTCAGGTGTCCAAAGATATATGAGACAGATACTGCGCCATTTTCCTTTCACCAAAAAAACCAATTATAAAAAACCAATTATGTCCCAGTCCCCGCTGAATAGGACGATTAGATACGGATAGGGGATAATTGAGGGGCTTAACGAACGATGCCTTCCCACCTCCGTCTGAAGAGCTACTTCGTATGTCCTCATGTGTTTGGTCGCCCTCTCCAGCGGGTTCCGAGCGACGACGAGGTGCGGACGCGACGCCGAACAAACTCTGCGGCTCGCCTCCCGCTACGCTGAACCGTATGTACATATATACACACTGCGAGAGCCCCTCTTCCTCTAATATGCATGCGCACAACTGGCGACGCGAGCGGCGTCTGCTCCACGACGAGCGCATAGGCGGAATGACGTCATGCGAGATGGCGCGCAGACCGGAGCGACCACGCCGAAAGTGCGACCATGCTGAAGAGGCGAAGCGCTGCAGTGATGTAGCTTTCGATTCAAAAGATATTAGATTGAGGGACACTAATGAAAGTACTATACTTCCAGGAAACCATGATGGTGCTATGAGTATTATCAGTGAAAATGTACGGAAAATAACTGAAGTTGTTTACGAAGAATATGTTCCAATCTGCTGTTTCACTGGAGCCTCAGGTAGCGTCACTTGAAAATAATGCTGCAAAAATGTGGCAAGCACAGCGCTCGTCACAAGAACTTATTGCAAAGATGTAGACACTGGCCATGACCTACTCTTACAAAAATTTTTTAGACCGTCCACAGACTGTTCTCACTCCACAAAGACTATAGCCTTTCTATACACTAGTCGACAGACAGCCTATAGATTTATGGCGATACAGTTTTAGTAGACATTAGTCTATAGACAAGTGTCTACTGAAAGTCTAAGCGACACAGGACTGCAGACAGTCTATAGGCGAACTGTAGACTTACTACTAGATAGTTCTAATTGTTTTTTGTCTATAGACAGTCTATACACAAAACTACTGAAAGCCTTGTAGACACTGGCCAATAGACAGTCTATAGACGGCGTCTACAGACAGACTTATGGCCGTGCACTTCCTGTAGTTTTCTGTCTATAGACAAAAGTCCACTGGTCCAGTAGACAAGGCTTCGGACAGTCTACTGATATTTCATAAATATATGGCCTGGCAGTGCTGGGCACCGTTTTCTATAGACGATGTATAGAGGTCTATCTACAAAACCTGCAGCAGACCGTTGTTTAAGGGAGACCGTCTACAACCGTTGAAAAAGGTCACCACGCACTCTTCACAAATGACATAACGATCAATATACATACAAATTTAGTTTTTTCTATACTATGAAAATTTCTTTTTGGGGAAACGAAAAGTGGTTAGGGCGCTCGGCTATTGATCCGGAGTTCCCGGGTACGCAACCAACCGCGACGGTTGCGTTGTTATGGAGGGAAAACGCTAAGGCGCCCGTGTGCTGTGCGATGTCAGTGCACTTTAAGGATCCCCAGGTGGTCTAAATTATTCTGGAGCCCCCACTACGGCACCTCTCTCTTCTTTTCTTGTTTCACTCCCTTCCTTTATCCCTTCCCTCACGGTGCGGTTCAGGTGTCCAACGATATATGAGACAGATAGTGCGCCATTTCCATTCCCCAAAAAACCAATATATTGCTGGACACCTGAACCGTACAACTACCGTACTAATACCGCAGCTACAAATACCGTACTACAACTGTAACAAAGCACAAATAAAGCTAGCGGACACGATACATACTAGAGCATACAAAAGAGCGGTACACCTACCGCTATCAACCTCGATGTAGAAACTAGCGGCTCTTCTCTGCATAACACATTTGAGGAGCTAAGGGAGGCCCAACTCGTACCTAGTAGCTCCAGAGGTTCAAAAGACCAAAACCGGGACAGAGCTGCTCAAAGGTGCGGCTACCAGGGTGCACAGTCAGAGATAAAAACATCAAAACGAATACCCGTTGAACTGCGGCAAAAAATTAGGGTAGCACCAATTCCCAAAAATATGGACCCGAACCTGCACAAAGGCCGACGGGAGGCTAGGGCACAGTATGTGTAACAGAGCATAGCTAACAAAGAAAACATTACGAACACGGATGCGGCTGCATATGGAAGAACTAGACAACAAAACAGAAATAGAGTGGTTGCAACGGCAATTAATCATGAGCTGAAAGAAACAGCCAGCGCAACTATCAGGGATGGCACGATTGAGGAGGCCGAAGAGGCTGCCATTGCTCTAGCGGCGTCAGATGGCTACCGTGCTCAAAGGTCCCTAATAATTCTAGCAGACTCGCAAACAGCATGCAGAAACTCCATGAATGGCAAAATAGAGAGTGGGAGCCGCGCCACATCCTAAAGACAGCCAAATTACCGCCGAAGGAAAAAAAGTGCAACACATAATAATGTGGGTACCGGGACACACAGGTATCGCGGGGAATGCCGAGACGGATAGGAGAGCTCGAGAGCTTACAAACCGAGCCTCCAACCAAACCAGCTTCGTGCAGCCTGACGCGGAACCAGTGCCCTTAGGATACTCAGAAATTCTGAATTACTTTAAGGGGGATCAGGATTAGATATCCCCCATCTGACAAAAATCTCCACCAGCAGGAAGCGGTCTATTGGAAACAGCTACAAACGGGAACTTTGCCGAATCTAAACATGCTAAGTAAGATCCACCCAGGGGTATATAGCAGCAAATTGCTGTGGTGCGAGGACAAAGCCACGTTGATTGAAACAGCGTGGTGTGAAAAGAAAACAAATCCTGCCGGAATAAACAAAATCCCGAGTGCAGAGCAGTGGGAGAGGATGCTTTCAAGCGAGAATCCCGCGGTGCAGGCAGGACTGGTCCGGAAAGTCTACCTGGCGACAAGACTCAGTGGGGCCCTGGACTAGGGGCTCCAACCCTGCCACAAGAGCAACAGACCACATCAAAAGATGACAAGAGTGGCTCGATACCGACACCCACTCATATATTTCTATGAATAAAGTTATTACTACTACATTTCCGTTTCGCCTACATCGAAACCCTGCCCCCACGGTTGGGTTCGGACTGGTGTACTCTGGCTCAGAAGACAAGCACCTTCACCACTGAGCCACCGTGGCAGGTAAGGAAGCAAGGAATATGCAATACGTGTAGCTTAAAAATGCGCCACATTTATACATATAAATGTCGAAAGTAACAATCCGGGTAGTTTGCTCAAAAGCATTCTTGCGACCTGTTGTATGCAGTCATTCATAGGGGCATGTTGACCTGCACAGCGCAATAATAATATTAATAATAATAATAATTGGTTTTGGGGGAAAGGAAATGGCGCAGTATCTAATCTATGGTTGGACACCTGAATCGCGCCGTAAGGGAAGGCATAAACGAAGAAGTAAAAGAAAAAAGGAAGAGAGAGGTGCCGTGGTGGAGGGCTCCGGAAAAATTTCGACCACCTGGGGATCTTTAATGTGCACTGATATCGCAGAGCATACGGGCGCCTTAGCGTTTTGCCTCCATAAAAACACTGCTCCCGCGTTCGGGATCGAACCCAGGAACTCCGCGTCACTAGCCGAGCGCCCTAACCACTGAGCCACCGCTGCGGATGCTTGAACAGCGTAAACGAAAAATATATTAATAATATTTGGTTTTTTGGGGAAAGGAAATGGCGCAGTATCTGTCTCATATATCGTTGGACACCTGAACCGCGCCGTAAGGGGAGGGATAAGAGAGGGAGTGAAAGAAGAAAGGAAGAATTAGGTACCGTAGTGGAGGGCTCCGGAATAATTTAGACCACCTGGGGATCTTTAACGTGCACTGACATCGCACAGCACACGGGCGCCTTAGCGTTTTTCCGCCACAAAAACGCAGCCGCCGCGGTCGGGTTCGAACCCGGGAACTCCGGATCAGTAGAGAACTGGAAAAATTCTACCTCTGCATATGTGCTTTTCGAAAAGCATATATCCTGACTATCCCATTCTATAAAGGTAATCTGGATATTTTGGTTTGTTTGTATTGGGTTCAAAGACTCAAGGTGACTCAGGCTATAAGAGACGCTGTAGTGAAAGGCTGCGGATAACATCGACCACCTGCGGATTTTACCGTGTACTGGCAGCGTATAGTACACGAGCATCTAGCATTTCTCCTCTATCAAAATACGATGACGGATTGAAACTTGATCTTTCAGGTCGCCGTACGAACACAAAAAACCACTGAGCCATTGCGCCAGCTTCATTTCAGCATATGCGCATGACAAATTCTGAGCCGTTTATATAAAATGTTGTAACTAAGACCCATAATTCCTGGAGCAATCTACCTCTACACTGAATACCTACTGCTAATACCGATGTCTGTATGACATCCCTTTTACATTAATTGGAAGAGAAGCTTTGGAAGAATTGTGCCTTGTCATCTTATATTTGCAATGACATCGCACAGTAGACGGGCTCCTTTCCATTTAGCCTCCATCGAAACGTGACCACCGCGGCCAGGAAGGTTGAGACTTCCTTGATTTTGAGGAAAGGGATTGGCCATAACGGGCTCCTGCGTCTGTAATAGAAAAGGTATCAACTTCGTTAAAACTCTCATTTAGCCCTCTCAGTGCAGTCTCATGCACCCCAGCTTCCATGTTTTCTATGTACCGGTTTTTAATAACTGGACTGATACTCCCACTGAGCCATGATTGCAGTGCGCGTTGAATCGGATAGCATGTTAGAACGATATGTGTAGCGAGTCGATCGCAGAGCGCTGTCGCCTTACGACTCGTCAGAGGTCGGGTATCAAAGTTCCGCTCGCATTCATTCATTCATTCATTCATTCATTCATTCATTCATTCATTCATTCATTCATTCATTCATTCATTCATTCAATCAAGCTGCAGAGCACTCTTGTGAGACGAAGGAATTCCCGGTTGGGTTTGTTTGCGACCTGAAAAAAAATTTGAAGGACGATTGCTGTACTCCTTGATGGGAAATTTGAGTGCAGCTGTGTAGGTGTTTTCATTTTCCAATAATTTAAGGGAAAGAATTGGCGAACGCTTAAGCTTCTTGTTTAAGAGTGGGACGCGACATTGTGTTATAGTGTTGCCAAGTGGTTCATGAACCCCATGCCCGTTGGAATTCAATTGAATTGGTTTTGGGGGAAAACTGCGCAATATCTGTCTCGCATCACGACGCAAACCTGAACCGCACCGTAAGAGAACGATAATAGAGGGATTGAGAGAAGGAGGGCAGGAAGAAAGAGGAGTCGTAGTGAAGGGCTCCGGAGTAATTTCGACCACCTAGGGATCTTTAACGTACACTGGAAAAGCAGAGCGCATTGGCCCGTTGGACAATTTAAGGAAAGGAAACGACGCCTGTCTCACATGTCTCGGTGGACACCGGAACCGTTCCACCGCTCCGTAAGGGAAGGAAAATGTAAAGGAATTCGGTTTTAACGAAAGGAAATGACGCCTGTTACATATATTCATGGACACCAGGAAGGAATATATCCGACGTGCGGTGCCGACAACCACAACTACGAGGACGCTGACGACTTTTTGACCGAACGAGCTGTATACGCTTTCGCGTAATAAAGTAACACTCTTCTATAACTAGTCTCATTTTCGTAAAGGGTGCTTTAAAATCGGAGAAAAGGATGGAGATATTTTGAACCTGCTGCACCAAAGCGTGGTTCAAAAGGAGACAAACTTAAAACAGGCTGGTAATTCTCGATGGCGTGGCTTCCGCGGTCAGTCTAACGCGTGCAGCAGATTTCACAGCACCGCCCAAGAACGGAGCAGAGCCTGACGCGACTGCAAGGAGGACACCTGTGCCACTGCGGAAAACTTCCCCTCCCCTAGCCATCTACCTCCGCACATGCATCCAGGCCGCGTACCGCCACTATCTAAAGGGCGTGTTGACGCTGGCCACACACAGTATTTTTTCCACAGCCACCTGTCTCGACCGAACGGTTACTCTGTCGTGGATCCCTTGACATGCCTCGATCCCCGGTAATGAGCGCGTTCATGCGCTGGCCCGTGGACTCTCCTCCCGGACCCCGGACGATCAGGCACCCAACCCTGCGCAAGAGGCCAAATCAGTCCTTTACACATATCACCAAATCACCGAATTCTACAAACTCAGTTGTATGACATTACCACCACCCCACAGTACTTTATCGCCCTCATCCAGCGCCACATGGCGACAATTGCCGACGGGCTGCTTAATTTCACCCTACCCTCAATAATGCTTTCACCCCACCTTTCCTCTTAATTCTAACGCCTGTGGTGTGCCGGGATGTACACTTTTTCACTACTTTGGGAATGTCCTTCCCCACAGGCAGTACCCCCCATCCCCAATACCACTCATTCTTCCTGGGAGGCTGCTTTACGGACCACTCAGTCCGCCGGCCAGAAATGGCTGGTGGATCGCGCCTTATGCGAGGCGCAAGCCTCTGTAATCCTTGACTAGTAGAAGACCACCCTGGAACATTTTTTGTCCATTTTTCTAATAAAAGTTCTTTCCACCCATTCATTCCCCGCACATGCACCGGCGATGGACGATGGCTAGCACCATTTTGACGCCAGCTATGAGCGAGAAGCGCTGCTTTCGCTCACTCGGCACGGCCGGTATCTAAAGGACTGACTGAGTGAAAAAATTTATTTTCAAATGTATGTACAGGGAGCGTGTGGAGCGATACTTATTGGGCCGTTTTTTACAAAAGCTAGGTGCGCTCCTCTTTACAGGAGCCCATTGGCGGTAGGTGCTGCTTGAACTTTGCTATTGTTACAAGAAGGCACTTTTTCTCAAGAGATGTTATTCACCGTTTAGTTGGCAAGGAGAAGGTGGCTGTTGCGAATAAAAAAGCACGTCTCTTGTAACTGTTTGGCCCACTTAAGATTGCTCCTATTAAGATCTATATCATTTTTTCCTATATGCATTGAATAAATTGCTTTCAATCTGATTTTTGCTATTACTGTAATTTTTTTGCGTTTTATGTCCTTAATAACGTCGAAGTTTCACGGTGGTAGTGCTGCATCTCCCTTTGGAAAGCGCGTATGGAACGTTGATTGTCCTGCTCCAAACCGATGGTACTTGGTATCGATATTTTCGGCAACGTGCGATTCATCTACCGTTTCGTAAGCTCTCCGTAAGCAAAGAGTCATTTAGTTTGCGGAGAAGTAAATGAAACAAAACAACTATACCCGACCAAGATCCAGGTGTCTCATCGGATTAGCTAATGATTCAGACATCCCGATCGTACCTGTGCAGCCCAGGACCGCTATCGCTCTCTTAACACACTGTAATTGCCCATTCAAAATAATGTTTCAACACTATCCTGGAAATATCTTTGTTAAACGGGAATTACAAGGGCAATGTGCCGTGAAACACGGCGCGCTCGTCTGACAGCGATAGTTCGTGCTACGAGAGACCAGCCGGACCGGGTCAACAGCGTCGAAATCGCCACCTCGTGAGAGGGAGCCGAATGGGGTCATGGTTTATCTCCGAACTGACCTTAATGGCCGTTAAGTAACAAAGCGGCTTAATGATGAAATCTTTGGAATCTACAAGAATTATTATAATATGGCTCTTCTATATATATATATATATATATATATATATATATATATATATATATATATATATATATATATATATATATATATATATTAAATGGCCAGAAATCAGACCAGTCCATTCGGCGAAAGTCACCTTTTTGCATCTGTTTTAGCGTTGATAGGCGTGTGACTTGTTTTAGGGACTTCGATGACTTCGATGAAGCACAACCGCCCTTACCCTCTTATAACCTAATGTCTTCTCCTCGGATCCCGTACCTTTGCCTTGCATATAGCTAGATGGGTGGGGGCTAAATCAATGAAGAAGTTTGATCATTACGTACCGTCCTGCACGTAGTGCTCAACGTTCAGTACTAGTTAACTGACTCGACGGTAAATTTGGGGAACGTCTGAGAGGTTTTTCCACTTAAAGTTTGTGGCAGCGCTGCCGTAATGATGAGGAAAGATTAAAATGCACCAATGGCTTTACCAAAAAAAAACATAAATGTTAGATTCTTGCTTATAGAAGAGGCGCCAGGCGGCCATCGATAGACGTAGTACGCGAACGAGACAGACTATGTTAGCGTACAGCAGTACTGTAATACAGTTTTAGCGACAGAAAAGTGACAATGTTCAACTTTTCTTAGGCTATAGCTCTCGGCTGCCTCATGATAGAAAGAAAAAGTTTAGAAGGGAGATGAAATTTAAGAAAATAGTTGAAAACACGGTGAGGAGAACAGGGGACGCCGCCTTCTGGAATTCATACCCATTTCCCTAGCCGCGCGCACAGCCAAGCCGATATAACAGTCAGAGTTTCACGATGCCTTCGGTAACAGACCCTAAATGGGTGAACTCTAATGCTTCCTTGGAACATGAAGATCTTTTTATTTTTCTGTCAACCGAATTTACTCAAGACTAAAAAGTTCTTTGCGCGTATAATTCGTTTGTTCGTTTCACAGCATTCAGCGCTTCCCGTAGCAAATACCTGCTCGATTTTTTTATGCTTATGTATCCAAAGAGACAGAGCGGTAATGTTCGAGTTTAATATCCCTTTGATGGATATATGCTAATTTGGGCTCGCAGTGCATTATGAATAAAACCTCGTCAATCGATAAACCAGGTGTGGTTTGAAACTTGCGCGCTTCCAATCGCAATTGGCTTGTCAGTCGCTAAAATTTTGGCCATTTTTGCAGTTGCTCAACGTTTCTACTGCAGTTTTATGGAATTGGAATTGAGCTGGAAAGATAGAAAATAATAAGCAGCGGATTGTAATTCGCACGAGGTATCCCTGCTTTTACTCTCAATGGCACGACAGAGGCCTTCAGACTGTTTTTCGAGATAACGAGAAAACAGCTTCACTCTGAAACGGGAGGAAACGAGTGTAAATAAAGAAACCACTGCTGCAGGAAATCTGTGCGTCTGTTTTAAATATACATTGTTTGGTTTGGATCCTTCGGCACAGCGAGTACGCGACACATGGCATTTGGCCTTGTAACGTACACTGCATTATAGGTTCCAGCAACGGAGTTTGCATGTTTATATGCGAAGGCGAGAGCAGCTGTGGCCTTGAATGCTGGAAAAGAGCGTTCAGTATATTTGGCGCCATCCTATACGCTTTCCATCTATGTAGCAAAAGGCAGGGCTCAACTTTGCAGTTTGCTGTATGTACTACCACTAGCTGCATTGCTGTTTGCGGAGGCGTCAGCAACTGATATAGGACACTTATTTCATAGTCATCAGCATAAACGCTTTCCTCTGAGGGTCAGTAAACGTATTCAAAGAGATCTTAGATAAATAACTGCCGATAAGACGTGCTTAGTGCGTGATACAAATGAGAGGTTTTAATCACTACTTTCTCTTCTGCCTTCATACGTAAATATGCGCTGCGGCCGGAAGGCGACAGTGGCGGGTTCGTAAATGTTGACAATGCAAAGATGAGAGAGTGGAAGAGAGCCGGAGCCGCTGCTATTACTCAACGCCGAAGCGGCTTCGTGAGCATAGCTCACTGAGAGCAACACATGATTATTTTTGCGCTAAACGGACATATTTTCTTTGTATGTACTGAAGAAAGCTGGTAAGAACATCAGACCATGCCTAACATCGAAGCACGGTGGCGCCAAGTTTATGGGCTCTGTATAACATTTTTGCATAGCGCTAACAGGCATACAAAAGAAGCTGACATGCCTTAGGGGGTACAACAGAAATGAAGTGATTCCGACACTTTGAAATGGTCTAATGACTCGGCAATGATTAGCGAATGACCTGTTGCAGGTAAAATCAGACGCCCTACAAATACTTCACGTTAGCCATAGAATGGTTGGCAGACTGCCTCCAAGTGGTCACGGAAAAACGATACACAAATAGAAATATACCCGGAAAATACCCAGATGTACCGAGAGGAAAGGTGGAGACTGCCAGAACCGCACACCAAGCTCGCAAGGCAACTACAGACGTTCCTGCGTCGAGCGCAGGCGAGATCGCTTGCGCATCCTGTACTGATGAACCGCATGTACACTGCGGAACACGATATGCTCTGTCCTTTTTGAAAAAGTGAAAAAGGCACCCTGCCGCGCGTCTTGCCATTGTGCACAGAACTCAAGACCCCCCGCCCCTACTCCCCTTCCCTCGAATACCCCCAATCCCCAAACCATTGAGCGATGGGAGACTGTTATCCAGCCCCGTCCTACCGATTCAGCTCGCACTGACGGAAAGGGGCCAGAAGCTGCTGGGAACATATGGGTCCCATAACTAGGGAACCTCCCCGTCAGGTGCCTGCGTGCCCCACCGATTTATTTCGGGCAGAGTAAATGTTGATTCAGAAACAACAAAGAAATATAGCTTTAGAAGAGCGACTGAGTAAAAATGTGTGTAGCCAGTCTTCAAGTAGGGCAAAAACGTGGACACGAGGTGGAGGAACGTGACTCTAAACCTCACTTCAGGGCACATAGGAAGCAAAAAAGAAGTTTCCACGAATATGGAAAAGGAAGTTCGCGAATCCTAAACTGCCAACAGTTCAAAAAAGTGTTCCCTGCAATCCACGCTGTACCCGCCGCAGTGGCTCATTGTTTAGGGCGCTCGGCTACTGATCCGGAATTCCCGGGTTCGAACCCGACCACGGCGGCTGCGTTTTTATGGAGGCAAAACGATAAAGCGCCCGTGTGCTGTGCGATGTCACTGCACGTTGAAAATCTCCAGGTGGTCGAAATTATCTCTGAGACCTCCTCTACGGCACCTCTTTCTTCATTTCTTCTTTCACTCCCTCCTTTATCCCTTCCCTTACGGCGCGGTTCAGGTGTCCAACGATATATGAGGCAGATACTGCGCCATTTCCTTTCCCCCAAAACAACTTATTATTATTGTTATCATTATTTTAGGACCACCTCTTGTGGGGCTCACCGGTTAGGGAGTGGGAAAAGCTGGATTACGACATCCCCAAGGTGGAGTTCTG
The DNA here is from genome assembly GCF_052857255.1 of Amblyomma americanum. Taxonomy (NCBI): domain Eukaryota; kingdom Metazoa; phylum Arthropoda; class Arachnida; order Ixodida; family Ixodidae; genus Amblyomma; species Amblyomma americanum. Next base: position 77,953,571 of record NC_135501.1, on the reverse strand, counting down.
CCGTGCATCCCTGAAGGAAGACCCGAACATATATATAGCCATATGTGTTTGCCGCGGCACACGGTGGCTAATGTCGTCAGGATATGGTCATGGCTTATTGTGTCGAAAGCCTTACGAGTACCCAGGGCCATACGGCTCACGTAGCGGCTGTACCGCGGCTAATGTAAAAGAGAGACTCTTTAGGCGAGAAGTACGTCTTGCGCCGAGATGTTTGGACGGAAGCCAAATTGTACGTGGGAGAGAAAGCATATTGTTTCTAGGAATGGCGACTGAGAATGACATGCTCAAAGAGCTTGCCGCCACAGCTCGTTAAGTAGACGGGGCGCAAATTTTGAAGCGCGAGGGGTTTGCCCGGTTTGGGTAAAAATTGCATGCTGTGTCTTGGGTCCAGACTGATGGGAGCGTCCCGGCGTGCCAGTGGTTATTAAAGAGTTCCATGATTTCCTCGAGGAAGACAGTCCAGATTGAGTAGTGCCTTGTACGTTATGTCATCCTACCTCGGCGCCGTAGAGTGGTGAATACTAAATAGAACTCAGCGGATTTCGTTTAAGGCAGTGTCGGCATCAAGTTCCGGGTTAGGTGGAGGTAGATTTGGTTGATCTGCTGAATGAAGGGATGCGGCTATATAAGTGTCCCGCAGTTGTCCAATTACGTCTGTGCCCTTTTGGAGCTTTCGTTGTATTAGGCGTTGTATGTTTATCTGTCTGAAAGTTAGTGGTTTTTGCGACTAACGTTGCTAGGAGTCCGTGGCAGCGCGTTGTAGCGCTGCCACGTCCCGCTTTAAGGACGAAGCTGTGTTTAGTGTTTTTTATTTTTTAAAAAATATTTTTCTTCCATTTTTTACTATGACCGCTTTATTATCAGTAGGAGGTGCAATTTGTCTGTTGTATTTTTTATTCTTTGTTTTTATTGACTTAATTTTTGATTATTAATTGAATTTCGGTGGAAGAAAATGACGCAGTATCTGTCTCGTATATCGTTGCACACCTGAACTGCGCCGTAAGGGAAGAGATAAAGGAGGGAGTGAAAGAAGAAAGGAAGAAAGATGTGCCGTAGTGGAGGGCTCCGGAATAATTTGGACCAGCTGGGATCTTTAACGGGCACTGATATCGCACTGGTCAAGGCGCCTTAGCGTGTTTCCTCCATAAAAACTCAGCCGCCGCTTTATTTTTACTTTTTATTCGTTTTTAATTTTTAGTTGTTTATATTAAGACTGTTTTATGGTTAGCGTGACATGCGATTTCTTTTATTTTGCGTGCTTTCCCACTCCTCGGGTTTTTTGCTGACGACGACGACAACACGAGATTATCCTTGGACTGTGGAGGTATGCAGCCGCGCTGTAAAAAATCAGCTGTGAAGCAACTACTGTAAACAGGGTTAGACACAGAAAGCTGTGGTGTATCCGTCAATTAGACGCGGCTTGGCGTCTGTAACGTTAAGTGCATTCCCGCACACTTAATAGGCAGTGCGCCCACCCTGCCACTCTGGCAAGTGGTAGGTAAATTAATGGTTCATCGCGAGTTGTTGGTCACCTAAGGAACGATGCGGCCTATTGCTGCAGTGCCGCTTGTTTGTCACAACGTTGTCAGCGCTAATGCATGAAACCCACTTCTCTCAGTGCCGCCACGTCCTTCAAAGCACGTTTGAATACGTCCACTGTCCTAGGGAGCCAGTTTTGCACCTTGCTTTCGTAAAAATGAAATTGAAAAGAGGAAATGGCGCAGTATCTGTCTCACATCTCGGCGGACTCCTGAACCGCGTCTTAAGAGAAGGGATAAATGAAGGAGGGACTGAGAGAAGATCGGAAGAAAGAGGTACCCTAGTGCAGGGCTCTGGAATAATTTTGACTACTTGTCGATCGCACTGACATCGCACAGCACACGGGAGCCTTTGCGTTTCGCCTCCATCGAAACGCGGCCGCTGCGGCAGGGTTTGAACCCGTGTACTCCGGATCAGTAGCTGAGCGCCCTAACCACTGAGCCACCACGGAGGGTTCGTCAAAATCATCGGAGTATAAAAAGTTGTCAACGCCAACGGCAATGAACATAGTGAACGCAGACGGTCTAAAGCTTCAGTGTCCCGTTTCTGCTACAACTTGTGAACGCCAACGCATGCAGCACATATCTTTAACTATCACCACGTAGATTAAAGCGCGACTTAGGTGTGCACTGTCCCAGAGGGCTAGTTAAGCCTTTTTCGTTGCTCTCGAAGGAAATTGAAGATTGGTTTGAAAAATGAAAATTGGGTTTTGGGGACAGGAAATGGCTCAGTATTTGCGTCACATATCGGCGTACACGTAGTAGTAATTCATGTTTTTATTGAAATAATAATAAAAAGGAAGGACGAGATTCTTTGTAGCCCCAGCATCTGCCATCGATACTGAGGCACCTGAGTTGGCGCAGCGGAAGTAAAGGATAGCAGGCAGAATGCAGAAATAAAATGAAAGAGGTAAGGTGCAAGAAGAGAGGATATGGGAGAGGTAATATACAGAGACTATTTTCAAAATAAGAAATGCGTACAGGTTGTGCGCGTGATTAGTTTATGATGGAGCAATATAAACACACGCGCAGCACTAGTAGTAGTAGTAGTAGAAAACATTTATTCCAAAAAGGTAGGATATAGAGGCGAAAATACAGATTTTGGGTGGAGTCCTTATTTCAGGACCCCAATGTCCACCGCAGTTGCCCTTGCTTGGGATATCAGCTTTCGCTGCGTCGCCAAGTCAGAGCTCAGCAGGGCAGACTCCCACTGTTCCTCGGAGTGATGTTTGTCTTGTTCGGGGGCTTGGGACCGGAGCAGCCCCATGTTACATGATATGTGGTTGGAATTCCGCCACACCAGGGGCAGATTCTGTCATATCTGTCGGGGAAGATGATGTGGTACTTGTGTAGGTTAGGAAAGGTGTTCGTCTGTAGTTGAAGCCATTCCCTCGCCTCTGCCACCGTTAGCTTACGGTGTGGCGGGGGATAGACTTGTCTTTGTGTTCGGAGAAGGAGGAGGCGCTCGCCGTACGTAGAGGGGAGAGGGGTGAGGTCGGGGAGGTTAGTCGCTCGGTTAGTACATCCTCGAGCTAGACTGTCCGCGGCCTCGTTTCCCTCGAGCCCCTCGTGCCCAGCAGTCCAAGTGATTTGGTGCTTGCATGTGGAATTTTGAACTTGTGGGGTAGTCAGAATGAGAGCGACGGAGTGTGGAAGTCTGCCAGAGAGGAAGAGGTGACACGCGGACTAGGAGTCGGTAATAACTTTTAGCGCATTTCCCGTAGCATCGCCGTGCTGGATTGCGAGGGCAATTGCAGCAGTTTCTGCTACTGTGGGAGAGCAGTTTCGTAGGGAGGCGCTAGAGATTTCCTTGATATTGGTGTCCAAGACGACCGCCACCGCGTTTGTTGAATCGGGGTACATGGCTGCGTCGACATATACAGCATTTTGTGCCTGTCGATGTGTGCGGCGCAGATAGTCCACTCGCGCCTTTCGTCGTCCCTTTTTGTGAGTCCGACTGCATGTTCTTCGGGAGTGGAGCTACATACACGCGAGTTCGCAGAGTTGAGGGTAGGTCTCGGTTGTCCTGGACGGCGCGTATGTCAGCCGGGGAACCAACTCTTTCCAAAATTGCGCGTCCAACTTTGGTGGTGAGGAGGCGTTCCTTTTGCGATGCTAATACGGCTTCTCGAATTTCTTCTATTGTGTTGGTCAGTCCCAGGTCCTCGAGGTGGCAGCTGGCCGTGTACATCGGAAGGCCTAACGCATGTTTGTAGGCGGTATGGATGATGGCGCCGCCTTTGTCTCGCTCATTCCCCAGAAATGGTCGGAATGGGAGACCGTATGACTGTCGGCTCATAACTAGACCCTGTATCAGCCGAATTGTATCCTCCTCTCTCATGCCTTTACGGTTGCGGATGATGCGCCGAATCATGCAGGAGATCTGGAGGGCAGTAGTCCGGAGACGCTGTAATTTGTGGTTGGCTTTTCTGTCATTCTGAATCCAGAGGCCCAGGATGCGGGTAAGAGGGACTTCCTTTATTCTCGTGCCTTCGAGGTAAACCTCGATTTCGCCAGGAGATTTGAAGGCATAGCCCTGAATGCGGATAAATTCCGATTTGTCGGGTGCGCAGCGAACGCCGCCATTTGCTGTTTGTCGTTCTACGCAAGTGACTGCCTTTTGTAGGGTGTTTTATTTGTCGGCAATGGAACCCCGGGTGGACCAGATGGTGATATAATCGGCGTAGAGAGTATAGCCGATGCCTTCAAAAGCCTCGAGTGCCTTTGCCATGCCGATAATAGCTATATTGAAGAGGAGAGGAGAGATGATAGAGCCTCGAGGAGTGCCTTTGTTGTGTGTCTGCTCTGTGCCAGAGCGGACATCTCCCATGCCTATCGTGGCCGTGCGGTTGCTGAGAAAGTTTTTAATCTAGTTTAAGGTCTTGGGTCCGCAATGAAGGGTGTACAGCTTTTTCAAGATGGCGTCGTGAGAAACGTTGTCAAAAGCGCCTTTCAGATCAAGTGCCATAATGAGATGCTCGCCGCCTCTTGGGATGTTACTGAGTACTTCTTCCTTCAGAAGGAGGAAAGTGTCTATTGTCTTCATCGCATTCTCAGCACGAAACGTCTCTTGGCCACTGGAACCTACAGCACCGTGAGCGATATTATTAATAGAGGCTCAACGCACGAACCATTCAGTCCGCCTAAGTCACTCGGAAACAGGACAACCCCTACTGCAACTGCTCCTACTTCCGTAGCCGTTGCTAGTGAAGAGGCAGTAGCAACGGCAGCTTTTGGCGTAGAGACAAATGAACCACCGTGGCCACTTCAAGTTTAGTGTCTCCTCCTCTCGAGGAAGCGTCGACATACACAGTCGTGTCGTGAGGAGCGCATATTTCGTGGCCACATTCCGCCCTCGCTTCTTTTCTCCCTCGGCAAAGGTTGGGGTCCATGTTCCATGGTCTTGACGCTACCTTCAGAGATTTGCGAAGATCGCCGGGGACCATTTCCGTACTCGTCATTTCCAGCATCTGCTCGTGGTATCCGAGTCGCTTTGAGAGCGCTCTTTCAGTAGTGGTCTACATCAGCCTGATTTTGTGCATATGGCAGAAATTTGTTGGAAATTGAATTTGGCTTTTGGTGAAAGGAAATAGAGCTGTATGCCTCCCATCTAGGCAGACACGTGAACTGCGAGGTAATGGGAGGAAAAAGGAGGATTGAAAGAAGAAATATAAAAAGAGGTGCCATGGTGGAGGGCTGCCGCATAACTTCTACCGCCTGGGGATAGGTAACGTGCACTGATATAGCCCAGAACACTACCGCCGCTGCCATCCGCAGCGGTGGCTGAGGGGTTAGGGCGCTCGGCTAATGATCCGCAGTACCCGGGCTCGATCCCGACCGTGGCGGTCGAGTTTCGATGGAGGCGAAACGCAGAGGCGCCTGTGTGCTCAGTGCACGTCGTTGTTTTTGCGACTGAAGGAAGATTGAAAAGGAAGGTGCAAGGGCCTGCCCACTGGCTCAAGCTGAGCCACAAACACTTGCAAATGCAGACAGTAGGGGAGCTGAAACAAATATGAGAGAAAGGGTGAAAGACAAGACACACGTCGCAACAACCGCGTCATCTGAAACGATGACGACGGTTTAGCAACAGATACAGCTGGTGACAAAGAGCCCTCGCCACATTGGTCAGAGCTCCAAGATCCCAGGTCTCTAGGGCCAGGAAGAAGCCCTCACTGCATGTTAAGATCCCCAGGAGGTCGAAATTATTCCCGAGCCCTCCAATACTGCACCTATTTCTTCCTTTCTTCTTTGAATCCCTCTTTTATGCTTTTCCTACTGCGCAGGTGTTCGCCGAGATGTGAGACAGACACTGCGCGATTTCCTTTCCCCAAAAAGCAGTTTATAATTTTCAGCCATTTTCTGCATGTGCCGACAGAGGAGAGTTGAAAGATGCGAGAGGAAAGATTGAAACAACAGGCGCGCGTCCCTGTAACAAACACCCCCCCCCACCCCCCACCCCCCAGATGCCGCGCGGCAGCCGGGAAAGTTTAAACTTAACTAATTTTGAGGAAAGGGAAGACGCATTACTGGCTCCTGGATCAGTGGACACCTCAATGGCGCTTTCATGTTTGTGGGGGTGGTGCAAGTGGCCGTGCTTTGGTTTGGTTTATAATGGTCTAACTTTTCAAAGCTTTGAAATGGCGAAAGTCCTGTGCTTACTCAGCCGGAGTACTCGGGTTTGAACCCAACCCGGCGGGCGCGTTTCGATGGAGGGGAAAAGCAAAGGCGCCAGTGTGCTGTGCTTTGTCAGAGCACATTAAAGATCCTCAGGTGGTCGAATTTATTCTTGAGGCCCCCAGTATGGCACCTCTTTCTTCCTTTCTTCTTTCACTCGCTTCTGTATCTCTTCCTTTACAGCGTGGTTCAGGTGTTCAACAATATATGAGACAGATATGGCGCCATTTCTTTTCCCCCAGAAAAAATTATTTTTCCCTTCACTACGGCATCCCGTTGTTCACTTCTCTCGGAAGCTCCTTTATATCCTCTTTTATGGCGCGGTTATGGTGTCCGCCGAGATGTGAGACAGATACTGTGCCATTTCCTTTCCCCAACAAACAACCAAATTTTCTTCCGTAAATTTCTTGGGCTATGAGGGACACAGTAGTGAAGGCCACCGGAAATTTAGACTACCTGGGATTATTTAAGCTGCACTGACATCGCACAGTACCCGGGCCTCTAGAATATGGCCTTCACCGAAATTCGACTGCCGGGGGGGGGGGGAGGGGGTGTTGAACCCGCGTCTTTAGGGTCAGTATATAGCCGAGCACCATAACCTCTGATCTACCACGACGGGCACCTATTTCCATTTAGAAATGCAAACAGAGCAAACATTTTTATTCTTTTTCGGCTGTAATAATAAAAAATAACTACGTATTTAAAACTCAATGTAGCGCTTTGAGTACAGTGACATGCGAGTGTCCGGACCCGTGGAGAATCTGTTACGGGTATAATTTGGACAAATTTTTGGAAATGTGGCGGAGAGTTTGAAGGATGCTTCACTCCCGCCACTGGTTGGCCCGGTATTGCACTACCTCCGGGATCGGCCTTGTCTTTAGCGCGTCTTTACTATCCTGTCTTTCTATCCCATCTTTAAACCCTTCTATCTGCACGTGGTAGCGATTGTGGCTCGGCCTGAGCCAGTGAGCAGTCCTGTGCACTTTCTTTTCTTCCTGGCAGCAACAGACCCACAGCATGCAGCAAGAGGTTCCAACAGCGATTTGTTCTGGTATCTCATTTTATTGGGAATAGAAGTTCCGCCCACAATCAATACAACCCCAGTGTCCTAGTATGAAGCGAATAATGAACGGAAAAACTTATAGATGACAAAAAGAAATCTTCCAGAGTGTTCCCCTAGTGGTCCAGGAGTCCACGGGCTTGTGCTTCACATAATGCCCGATAAACCAGCCATTTCTCGCCTGCGGGCTGACCGGTCCGTTAAGCTGCATGAGGCGAAGGCCAACCCCAAAGGCAGTGCAAAATGTGGATCTGGGGACGCCACAGGAGGAAAGCAGAGGAAAAAGCATGAGAGACGGTAGGGTGAACTAAAGCAGCCCTTCTGTAATTGTAGCCATGTAGCACTGGTAATGGCGACGGTAGGGGGGTGGCAATGTCATGCGGCTGACTTTGTAGAATGTGGTGATTTGATGATATTCAGAAAAGATCGATGCATGGTTCGCCTTGTTTGTTAGCTTTGCGATACAATTTTAAGAACGATTACAGAGCTCCTTAATGCCAAATTTGAGCTCTGCTTCGTAGGCATTTTTATTTTGCAATATACTGAGGGAAATAAAAGAACACTCTTCTCCCTAGTCTTTATCATGAAGGTGGCTTTGTGGTCGGAGAAATGCTTGGAAATATGTTTAACCTGCTACACCAGTGCATGGCCCATAAGGTGACAGTTTATTCTAGGCATACACTTTCGGTTGTGTGGCCGCTGAGGACAGTCTATCGCGTGGAGTGCATTTCTCGGCATGACCGGCTCCTCCGAGCACAGGAGGCTTTCCCAGTCCTCCCAGATGCTCAGGTGCTCAAGGCACAGCGGGGAAGGGTCCGCCGGGCAGATGTAGAAGGTGTGGAGGGAAGAGGCCAATGGTTCTGGGGATAGGGTGCAGGAAGCGGTGGGGAAAGAGACAGGGTGAGCGGAAAGTGTTAAATAGAGGGGGGTGCGGGGAAAGTAGAGGTGGCGCAAGGCTTAATAGGCCTGCTTCATCTCGCAGAATGAGTGGAAGTGTCCCTGCGTGAGTCCCCCTTCAGAGGCCACCTGAGCCCGCTTCAAAGAATCTCGGACTAGAAAGTTGGTGGCCTCGTTTCAGGAATTTTCGCAATGCGCAGGCACCCATATTAGCCCCACTTGGTAAGGTTTTGGAGGAACGCAGAACCTAGTATGCAAAGATCAAGGACATTGACTGGGCCTCTCGCAAAATTTACAGTTTCAGTCTTTAGAGAGTTAAAATATACCGGGGTTCCGTGCGTGTCAGCGGAAATGGAATGGCGGCTTCTATGGTTCTTGCAGTCTACCGTTTTTCCAGTGATTGGATATAAATTACATAAAATATTGCCACCGGTACCGACCAGGTGTCATCACATAGGGACTGGGCATTCCACAGGAATTGCACCAGGGCAGACAAATATTGAGAGGCTGTTCTTCAAGCCCAAGATCTAAAAGCACGAGGCGTCTCCAATTTCATCGTCTTTAGGGCACCACCGTAGGCCAGCAAGGGGCAATAATATTAGATACCTGGAAATTGTTTGAGTGAATACATGGATGTTTATATTCACACCCAACAATTTTTGTCGCTTTGGAAGGTATAGATTTTGTTATAAAATGTCTCCAATCCGCGTAGGGAGCGTTCTGGTTTTTACATTGCAGGTCTTTACCTCAAAAACGCTGGTGGTAGAGCGGCGGTAATAATGCGTTACGTTCTGTGCAAGCGTATCTCTCAAAATAAATTTTATAAATATATGAGGAGGAGGAGGAGGAGGAAGAGGAGGAAGTAGAGGAAAGGAAGCGAGGTTAAAAGGAAAAAGAATCGGTTTGCTACCCTACACGGGGGGAGGAAAGGTGTGTGGGGATAAAAAGTGAGAGATAAAGGAGAGTCACTATGAAAAGTGAGCGTTCGAAAAAGTCACAGCCTATTGTGCAGGCCAGAGGTTTGTAAGAAGCGGATCAGTGTCTTGGCGGCCTTTACCGCCGACGATCGCAGGGCAAGTGCAGAGAACCTTCATTTCTGTCAGTGGAAGCGGATATAGACGCTCCAGCGCACGCCTGAGCGACTGCCTTTCGGAGCTATATGCAGGGCAGTCACAAAGAATGTGAAATATAGTCTCGTCATAACCGCAGATGGCACATGCAGGGCTATCAGCCAGTCCGATTAAGAACGAGTAATGGTTGGTGAAAGCAACACCAAGCTACAGGCGACACAGCAAAGTTTCTTCACGTAGTGCGAGGCCTGATGGACGCCGAATCTTCATGTGTGAGTCGAGAGCTTTTAAACGTGAATTGGAAAATTGGCTGGAATTCCACCTGGCTAGCCTTATGTCCCGCGCAAGAGCGCGAAGCGTTCCCGCTGCATTTTTTTTGTTACTTTGGGTGGTGGGGAACGGAAATGGCGGGGTATCTGCCTCACATAACGGCGGACACCTGAACCACGCCGTAAGGAAATAGATAAAGGAGGGTGCGGAAGAAGAAAGGAAGAAAGAGGTGCCGTAGTGGAAGACTACAGAATAATTTCGACCACCTGGGGATCTTTAACGTGCACTGACATCGCACAGCACACGGGCGTGATAGCGTTTCCCCGCCATCGAAAAGCAGCCACCGCGGTCGGATTCGAACCCGGGAACTCCGGATTAGTAGCCGCGCACCCTAAACACTGATCCACCACGGAGGGTCTGATCTCGAAAAGGGATCGTCACAAAATCGCCGTTGTGGTGGGCAGTTCGCGCCACCTCCTCCGCGCGGTGACTGCCTGCTATGCCGCTGTGCCCCGGTAGCCACTGGTAGCTAATGTCGTGCCTTTTATTTATGCACAGTGATGATGTTGTCGAATTTACGCAACCAGTTGTTCATAGACTCCACGTCGAGGACAAGCTTGTAAGCAATGGAGGACAGCTTTTGAAGCAGTAAAAATAGACCACTGCTGAGGGCACTGTTGATTGATGTGTTCTATGGTGACGCGAAGAGCAGGCAGTTCTGCACCCGTCGAAGAAGTCTGGTGAGCTATCCTAATATTAATTTCTGTAGTCCTTCCGTCAGTAACGAAACATGAAGTAAAAAACGCGGAGCAATGAAAAAAGAGGAGCAATGAAAACGGGACAAGCGGCTGGGGATGATGAGATAACTGCAGATCTGTTGAAGGATGGAGAGGAAATCGCGCTAGACAAACTAGCAACCCTTTATACGCAATTCCTTATGACCTCAACTGTACCAGAAGCTTGGAAAAATGGATACTTTACCTTAATTCATAAGAAGGGAGACGCCAAGGACTTGAAAAATTACAGACCGATCAGCTTACTATCCGTTGCCTACAAAGTACTTACTAAGGTAATCGCTAGTAGAGTCAGAGCAACCTTAGACGTTAATCAACCAAACGATTAGGCAGGCTTTCGTAAAGGATATTCCACAATAGATCATATTCACACTATCAATCAGGTGATAGAGAAATGCGCAGAATATAAGCAACCTATACATAGAGTCTTCATTGATTACGAGAAAGCATTCGACTCAGAGGAAATCTCAGCAGTCATAGAGGGTAATCAGGGGGTAGAAGACCTTTATTTCAAAATACTGGAGGATATATATATAGCAACTGCACAGCAACTATAGTCCTGCATTAAGTCAGCAATAAATTTCCAATAAGGAAGGGCGTCAGGCAAAGAGACACGATCTCGCCAATGCTGTTCACCGCCTGTTTACAGGAGGTATTCCGAGGCATGCACTGGGAACAGTTTGGGAATAAGAGTAAATAGAGAATACCAAAATAATCTGCGATTCGCTGATGACATTGCCTTGCTGAGTCATTCTGGAGGTGAACTGAATATCATGATCAATGAGTTAGACAGGCAGAGCAGAACGCTGGGTCCAAAATTAACATGCAGAAAACCAACGTAATGTTGAACAGTCTAGCAAGGGAACAGCAGTTCACAATTGGCAGCGAAAGCCTGGAAGCTGTAAAGGAATATGTCTACTTAGGGCAGGTAGTGACAGCAGATCCGGATCGTGAGAGGGAGATAAATAGAAGGATAAGAATTGGGTGGAGCACATATGGCAGGTTCTCTCAGATCATAAGTGGCAGTTTACCAGTTTCCGAACACAAGAGAAAAGTGTACAAGAGCTGTTTCTTACCGGTACTCACCTACGGGGTACAAACGTGAAGGCTAACGAAAAGAGTTCAGCTTAAGTGAAGGACAAAAAGCCATGGAGAGAAAAATTATAGGTGTAACGTTAAGAGACCGCAAGCGGGCAGAGTGATTGAGAGAACAAACTCGGGTTAATGACATCATAGTCGAAATCATGAGGAAGAAATGGGCATGGGCAGGGCATGTAATGCGAAGGCAAGATGACCGCTTGTGCATAAGGGTAACGGAGTGGATTCCAAGAGAAGGTAAGCGCAGCAGAGGGCTGCAGAAGGCTAGGTGGATGGATGAGATTAAGAATTTTGCAGGCAGAGGTTGGATGCAGCTGGCAAAGGCGGTGTTAACTGGAGAGACATGGGAGAGGCTTTTTCTCTGCAGTGAGTGTAGTAAGGCTGATGATGATAGTGATGATGACAACGGAGCTGAATTCAGTATATAATGCCTTACGCTATATGATGCATACCTCTCCGCAGTTGCTACTGCGTCTTTGTAATTTACGTATGGCTTGCAAACACACTTCTCACACCTTTATTTGTTTTAAGTACAGTGAAAAACTGATACCGCAGCTTTCCTGCTCGTTAGCCGCGAATTCCATCACGTAGGAACTCAACAGCAGCGAGGAAAGTTCCGCTAAGTTTCACTAACGCGAACTAATCAAGGCGGATGAAGATGCAGTGGAGCCTGTACCGGACGTGTTTCAAGTGCGATCCGTCAATTTTTATCATTTTCCCAGTGATTTACTGGAAAGCCCTCGCCGTAGCTATGCTGCGTGCAGTGGTCAACCGTCATCTGACCGCGGACTCGTCTCACCCGTAGTCGGCGACCTTCTTCGAGGTCAGGGGGCCCCACAGCTCCACAGCTGCAGAGAGCTATGCCTACGATGGAACACCGTCATCCTTCTGGCTCTACATCTCCTACCAAACGTGCTGCCGAATCTAAATGCCAGGTTGACACATCCTTTCAAGGAACAGCTCAGAAGAGAGGCCGCCTGTCGTCTCGACCTGGCGTATCGCTGCTATACAATCTGGTAGTTAAGCCGCGCAAATCCTTCCATGTATCATCTTTGTCCCACTGTCTCTTTGAACCGGCCTTTGAAGAGTGCCTTGGAACTCACGGATTTCAAGGCTACGCAACATACCGCCCCACAAGTACCGTGACCATTTGGGTGCGCTCATTAACCGACGTCGACCGCCTCCGCGAACTGCAGACTTTGCCTGGCTCTGCTTCGACCATCGGGCCTGTTCAAGCTTACCTGGCATCTGGCTCAGACCTTCGGCGCTCTGTCCGGACGAGTGTAGACCCAGACGTCGCACCTAAGGAACTTGTTACTTTGGATTCTTCGTCACTTAAGGTGTTAGATGCTCCCAACATGGGCAGGGGACGTACGTGTCTTGTAACTCTGCAGGGCCCTTTGTCTGCTCCGGCTCGCATCTCATTTTATGGAAGCATCTTGCAACACCGCCTATACAAACCTGGAGTCGTTTACTGTTATCGTTGCTTTCGGCCCTGACAAATGAAAGCGTCTTGCCCGTGTCCCGCAGACGCCTCTAAGGGGGTTTCTAATTCTGAGCAACCTCGGGCTGGCCTCTGTGGCAAGGATGATCACGACGTCACTTCCAAAGACTGCCCAGTGAAGCGCCGCACAATCGAGAAAAGGCATAAATGCTCCAAAGGTGCTTGTCCAAATCCAATGCCGGAATCGTCAAATGTTGTCTCACCTACATCGAACCGCTTTGTACTACTGGTGCTTAGCGAAGATGACACCACCGCACAACATGACGTTGGTGAAGGTCTTACCGCCTCCCAAACGTACAGTTAATCATTGAAGTGAGGCAAAGCACGCCCTGCTAAACCAACCCAAAAAATCAGCTCTTGATGAGCAACCTTAAGATGACATTGCCGATTTTGATAAACGGTTTGCAGTTCTGCAGGAGGAGGTGCAACGTCTTTCCCAAAGCGGGCTTTACTTGCCCAATCGTCCAGTCGCCATTCAACTCGCCCGTCTCCTGTGACGCACTCAAATGCGCACACATCGCTTGCCCCCTGCGGAACACCACAACCTTTTTTGTTGACTTTTGTAGAGCTGCTCCACTTCGTGGTGCGACCACTGTAACGACTGAAAAAATATTTATAGCTAGCCTTCCTTCGGTTCCCTAAATATGCATTAAACATTCAACACCCACCTATATGTGTTACTATGGACCTGCCAGAGTTTGCAGAACAAGGCTAGCAAAATCCATCATAGAATGCGTTTAGGGAAACTTCCTGCATGGGCGTTACTTCTATAAGAGACTAATGTGTGCCCGTGCTTTGTGGCTTTACTGTCTACTCGTTCACAACTATCCCAGACAGCGTTGCAGCACTGCCTCCAGGACACCTGGAAAGGCCGCCTTCTACGTAGCCCCTTGTTACCTTCAGACTGACGTTTCACTGGCGGGAAGAGCGCTCCTGACAAGGTTGGGTCGCGACCCAAAGGGGCATCTCGATCGATCCGCCGATATACCCGATGAGATCAGTAAAACCCTGCCGGTCAATCCCATTCCGAAAAACATGGACCCATATCTCCACGCGACCCGGAGACAGGCGCGGGCAGATTATGTGGAGAGGTACTTAGCCAAATTAGTAAACACACTCTTCACGGATGCAACCATGTATCCATGGAATAGACGCGAGCGAAAGCTACTACAATACAGCTTCGGTGGTAGTTGATAACGCAGGCAATCTAATCACCTGCGCAACTACACGTAGCTCCAGGATAGCGGAAGCGGAGCAGGTCGCTTTTGCGCTGACAGCGGCTGAGGGCTATCGAAAAGACGAATCATTGGTCATCCTAACGGACTCAAAAGAGACATGCAGCAACTATACGAAAGGTAGAACCTGCAGGGCTGCCTTAGCTATCCTCCACGAAGCAGTAGTCCTCAGAAAAACAGCGACCCACAAATTAACCTGGATTCCGGCACAAAATGGGATAGAAGGAAACGAAAGGGCAGACAGCTTGGCTCTAGAGATCACGTACCGAGCCGAGCGGCCATATTCCCTGGGACAGCACTTAACCGTGGAGATCGGATTTTCAGAATACCTAAACCATCAAAGAGGCAGGAGAATTAGATACTCCCCGCCACATAAGGGCCTAACACAACAAGAAGCAGCTAGTTGGCGGAGGCTGCAAACGGGAACAATGTTTAACCTACATATATTTAGCAATATGTATCCTACACAGTATAGGAACACATGCCCGTGGTGCGGGGCAGCCCCACGCTTTACCATATAACCTGGGAGTGCAAGCGAAACTACACGTTCCACTAAGACAAAACCCCGAGTGCGGAGCAGTGGGAGGGCCCGCTCACCAGCTGCGAGCTCGCTGCCCAAAGGGCAATGGTGCCGCACGCAAGCGAAGCAGCGCGACTGAGTGGAGCGTTGGACTAGGCGCCCAACCCTGCTTTGAAGGTCAAGAGTCGGCAGCGATGCAGACGAAGACCGAACGCTAAACCCTAAAGGACCAAATAGTTTTTTTTCTCTCTCTCTCTCTCTCCCCTGGCGTCTTGGTGCAACAATTGGCAAGAGGCTGTGCCTGTGCTGGTTCGCCTTCCCCACACTGAGGTGGTCCTTGTGTCGTGCTACATACGTCTCTACAGTGGCAGAGCTCCTCGCTTACAGCTAGAATGGATAGCTCACCTTTGCGGCGCATACCGGGGACGCTCTATCTTGGTTGGCGGGGATTTCAATGCCCCGCATCAGAATTGGGTTACGCCTGCTCTAGTGTGCGGGAAATGTAGTGCTGGACACTTTTAATGAGGCGGGGATTGTGCTTCTCAATTTTTGACAAGTTTCATAGGAGTTTCGTGATCATATTGTCGTAAGCACCGCTTATGTCCAAGAAGGCTAAATACACAGGTCTGTTTTCCGCTGTAGCGATTTCTATGCATTGGGTAAGCACGAACAGACATTGATCTAAGCGCCTACTCCTTCTGAACCGATTGTTAATTCTCCGAGTATATTACTTCTTTCTGCCGATGTCCGCACGGGTGTAGACTCAGACGTCGGACCCGAGGGACTTGTTTCTTCATTGGATTCTTCGTCACATAAGGTTGTAGAAGCTCGCTATATGGGCAGGGGACGTACGTGTCTTGTAAGATCGTAATCTGTCTGTAGGATGTTATGATAATCCTTGTTCTTTTGCCCTCATGAATCGATTTCATTTTACTCTGTCTCCGGCTGTGCCGAATTTATTTGTTATGACTGCCTCCAACGTTTTAACCTCTGTTCCTCGCTTCTTGGACCAAGTTCATTATTCGGCATGACTGGAATTTCGTTTATATCTGCGGACATGCATTTGGGAATATTTGGTTCTTCCTTTCAAATTCTTGACCACACTCTCGTCACACAAGGTGAACTGACGGCTAAAAAGGAATAATTACTGTGCATGAAGGGAGCGCCGAACTTGCACTTTTTCTTCAAGACTACCTCCTCCTCTTTTCTTTTTTGCTTTACTGAAAAAATAAAAACGCCTATTGCGGCGAACAAATGAACTGTACCCAGAGCAAGCTCTGAACGAGAGCCATATTATTGACTTTATTTTGGGGATGGGTGGAAGGCTTGAGCCCCAAGTGCAGCCCCTGTCAATATAACCTATATTTGTTGTCTGCAATATTATGCGCAGCATTGTCTATGTGATTAGCGGATTGCAAAAACTAGGTGACTGCGTTTCGACAAACACAGCTGTACGCACTTATAAATAGATAGCACAACAATTTCATGTTTAGTTTGTGCACATGCAATCCCCACAACTTCTGCGGGTAACTAAAATTTCAGAATGTGAAGGTCCAAACCGAAGGTTCATCTTTATGAAAAATCGCGCTAAATAGGCACCACATATATTTATGAAGAACTTCTTGATGTTTGGGAGATGAAAATGACTGATGAGTGGTTACAGTACGGGCCGTTGGAAAAGCACTGCATAGAAGCTTCATGTGGAAAGAAATTTGAAAAGCAGAGCTTCATTTCGGAAATAAATTTTGAATAATGAGCAGAGGCCATTAACTAATTGTAAGAAGGAAAAAAAAGTTTTTGTTAAGTTATGCGAAAAACACCATCGCCAATCCAGATCTTCACAAGTGTGTCTAAATCTTCAAAGCAAAGTTGCAATTGGGAGAACCAAGATGAAAGCAAGGAAAACTTTATGTAAAAAGCCTTTTTGAAGAATCACTGTCGGATGTTATTTAGGATGCGGTCGCAGGATGAGGTTGCCACTTCATGCACTTAACCTCCTCACAGCACCGACAAGGCATTTTATCTAGATTGGCATGGAAATTTATAAAAATTTCTGACCCTAATTCGTATTCGGTCCTGTGCCCAGTGATCGATTTTTTTTCTGTCTTCTGCTAAATAACACGGCTGTTGCCTTCATGATCCTTAAGGAACAAAGCAGAATAAGGTTGTCAGGTTTGGAGGCTAACAGAATGATTAATAATAATAATAATAATAATAATAATAATAATAATAATAATAATAATAATAATAATAATAAGCTTGTTGACCCTTCGATGTGGCCTACGGGCTGCATCTTCAAGGCTTTTCGTGGAAAGCTCCTGGATGGTATGTTGCATCCTTCCGAGCTGACGGTTGATCGCAGTCAACCCTAACTTGGATATATATTATCAAAATGCCCGAGGTCTTCGGACTAAGGGACCTGTATTTTTTTCTAATGCATTAGCCTCTTGTTACTCGGCTGTTGTAATTACTGAGACCTGGCTGTCTAGCGAAGCTAACTCAGGTGACTTCTTTCCTAATAACTATTCTGTTTTTCGAAGTGACCGCCCTGAATCAGCTTCTAAACAAAAGGGAGGGGGAGTGCTCATTGCTATTGACAGTTCCGTGCAGTGCGTTCGGCGTTCCGACCTGGAAACCATCGAAGAATCTGTCTGGTTAGAGCTCACTTTAACTCGACATCAAAAACTCTTATTGGCAGCTTTCTATATTTCCCCTAATCTGCCTCCTCCTGCCTACGATGATGTACTACATTCTATTGAATATGTTATCACTTCTCATAGCAAGCACAAACTGCTCATTTTAGGGGATTTTAATACTCCAGGTATTAACTGGAATACCTTTACATATTCACACAACAATCATTATGTAGTTAGTAAGTGCAACCGGCTTTTAGATTTCATAGCTTTTAACACCTTGCAGCAACACAATTTAATTGAAAACTGTTGTGGTAATGTTCTTGACATTTGTTTATCTAATTTTGAAAATGTTCGAGTCTCGTCATCTGACATCTCACTTACTCGCTGTGACAAATTTCATCCTCCAATTCTAATAACGGCTTCCGTTTCTGTCCCACCTTCTGCTAATTCAAATCTTGCGGGGAATTCCCCCCGTTTCGCTTACGCACTTTGCGACTATGTTGGTCTCTTCGGTTTCTTCTCTTCTGTCGACTGGTCTGTTTTAAGCGAAATCAGCGATGTTGACGAACAAGTCAGTCGCTTCACTGAAATAGTTCTCAATGGTATGCGCCAGTACATACCTGTGCACACTCCTACTCGCAGCAAGTTTCCGTTCTGGTTTTCCAAAGAACTTAGAACAGCGCTGAAACTTAAGGAGCGGGCCCACCATAAAGCGAAACGCCCTGGGCTGGATACATGGGCGGATGAATTTCGCCGCTTGCGTTCCCTTTGCAAACGCCTGTACAAACAGGATCATGAGTCCTATCTTGAGTATTTAGAGAATAGTGCCTCTAATCGTCCTACAGAATTCTGGCGATACGTTCGCAAGCGTTCGAATAAATCTGATAGTCATATTCACTTAGTTGACTCTCATGGGAATGAAATTCGGAATGTCGCTGACGGCTTTGCTCAACACTTTTCCTCCGTGTACAAATCTCCACGTTGCGACTCCGTGTGCCTTCCAGCTGGCGCACATAATTCCGTTCTTCTCGACGAGAAGTTAGTAAGTGAGAGTCTTATGTGCTTGAAACCATCTTTGTCCCCTGGACCTGATAGCATTCCAGCCGCCATTATAAAAGCCTTCAATAGTACCTTCGTCCCTGTTTTAACCACGATATTTAATAACTGTTTGAAAAATTCTGCCTTTCCCCACGTGTGGAAAACGGCGCGTGTTTTCCCTGTCTTCAAATCAGGAAACAAATCTGATGTTTCGAACTACCGCCCCATTTCTCTTCTTTGTGCAACCTCTAAGCTTTTTGAATTAGCTTTGCACAAAGTACTTTCCTTCCACCTCAAAAATGTAATCATTCATAATCAGCATGGTTTCATAAAAGGTCGTTCTACTACAACTAACCTTGTGACTTTTATGACGTATACATCAGCTGAAGTCCTTCAGAGGAGTCAGGTAGACGCTGTGTACTGTGATTTGAGCAAAGCTTTCGACGTTGTTACTCACTCATTACTTCTTCAAAAGCTTCTGCTGTTTGAGATCGACGTTTCAATTGTAGCCCTCCTACGCAACTATCTTCTTGATCGGTCCTGCTTTGTCAGTGTAAATGGACAGACCTCATTTGTTTACACTCCAACCAGCGGAGTTCCTCAGGGCTCGGTATTAGGCCCGCTTCTGTCCTCTGTTTTTATCAATGACGTTTCCTCCGTGGTCAAAAACTCCTCATTTCTCCTTTATGCGGACGATATAAAAATGTTCAAGGCAATACATACTCTTCACGATTGCTTGTCATTGCAATCTGACATATCCGCTTTCTCTGATTGGTGCTTGAAGAATGGGCTCACTCTCAATTCATCTAAAACCAAGGTTGTCTCATTTACGCGTAAAACGCACAGTCTTCTCTACTCTTATTCTGTAAATGGTAGGCCGCTGCCCAGGGTTGATGAACTTAATGACCTCGGCGTACTTTTCGACCGTAGCCTCAGCTTCTCCTCTCATACAAAACGCATTGCTCTACGGGCTATGCGTACACTCGGCTTCATCTGCAGGCTTTCGAGAGAGTTTCGAGCCCCACTTCCTTTCTTAAAGCTCTACCTCTCCATATGCTTGCCGCTTTTGGAATATGCGTCTGCTGTTTGGAACAGCACTTGCCAGTCAAACTGTGAAAAAATCGACAGAGTTCAGCTAAAGTTTTTACGCATATTTCAACATCGGTTTTCTTGCAAAACTTCCAGCTCTCGTCCCAGACGGAGTAACTCCCTGCAGCTTCCTTCTCTTAGCTGCCGTCGCGTGAGGGCAGATATAATTTTCTTGTATAAACTTCTTCATGGTCACATTCTATGCCCTCAGCTCCTAGCGCGTATCCTTTTGCGTGTACCGCGAAAGAGCATAAGAGAATTCAGACCATTCCAAGCTTCTGCGCTCCTGCACTCCCTCTCCCCTCTGGACAGAATGCAAAAGTTGTTTAATTCTTTGTCCTCACCTAGATATATTCGAAAATTCTCTCCCTTCCTTTATATTGGATGTCCGTGCCGTTCCACTTTGAGCACTCTTTTTCTCATACATAACTTCCCCTTTCATGCATTTTGTCTTTACTACACTTGTGCGTTTGCACCAGTATTATATTGTTTTTTTCTCTCCTTAATTGTTCATCACGTGTACTTATTTTCATTAATATATTTCTTTATACTGTATACTCACGCCTGATTGTCTGTAACGCGTTCACTAATTACGTTTCTTATTGTGTATGATTGTATTTCTAGCTTGTATTTCAGAGGTTTCATATTAGTATTCGCTTTATTCTTGTTTGTATTTTGCTATATGCTGTACTTGGCTGTTATCGGTCGTTCATTCTCTTTGTTTATTGTTTCATTAGTTATTTATATGTCTGTTGCCTGTTCTAGCTGTTTTCATTTACCGCTGTTCTCGCTGTTTTCTTGTTTTCGCTTTTTTGCTTCATGCTTGCTGTCACGCTTAGTTTATGTCTTTTTTTTTCTATCGCCTTGACTGCTGCATTACCTCCCCTGAGTGTCTTCCTTTGTAGTGAAATAAATTTACATTTTGTGCGTGTGAATGGTGTACCAGCACCAAGACCTTTGGGTTGTTCCTGGGCACCGAAAAATAAAGATTGATTGATTGATTGATTATTATATTATTATTATTATTATTATTATTATTATTATTATTATTATTATTATTATTATTATTATTATTATTATTATTATTATTATTATTATGATCAGCTTGTTGACCCTTCGATGTGGCCTACGGGCTGCATCTTCAAGGCTTTTCGTGGAAAGCTCCTGGATGGTATGTTGCATCCTTCCGAGCTGACGGTTGATCGCAGTCAACCCTAACTTGGATATATATTATCAAAATGCCCGAGGTCTTCGGACTAAGGGACCTGTATTTTTTTCTAATGCACTAGCCTCTTGTTACTCGGCTGTTGTAATTACTGAGACCTGGCTGTCTAGCGAAGTTAACTCAGGTGACTTCTTTCCTAATAACTATTCTGTTTTTCGAAGTGACCGCCCTGAATCAGCTTCTAAACAAAAGGGAGGGGGAGTGCTCATTGCTATTGACAGTTCCGTGCAGTGCGTTCGGCGTTCCGACCTGGAAACCATCGAAGAATCTGTCTGGTTAGAGCTCACTTTAACTCGACATCAAAAACTCTTATTGGCAGCTTTCTATATTTCCCCTAATCTGCCTCCTCCTGCCTACGATGATGTACTACATTCTATTGAATATGTTATCACTTCTCATAGCAAGCACAAACTGCTCATTTTAGGGGATTTTAATACTCCAGTTATTAACTGGAATACCTTTACATATTCGCACAACAATCATTATGTAGTTGTAAGTGCAACCGGCTTTTAGATTTCATAGCTTTTAACACCTTGCAGCAACACAATTTAATTGAAAACTGTTGTGGTAATGTTCTTGACATTTGTTTATCCAATTTTGAAAATGTTCGAGTCTCGTCATCTGATATCTCACTTACTCGCTGTGACAAATTTCATCCTCCAATTCTAATAACGGCTTCGGTTTCTGTCCCACCATCTGCTAATTCAAATCGTGCGGGGAATTCCCCCCGTTTCGCTTACGCACTTGGCGACTATGTTGGTCTCTTCGGTTTCTTCTCTTCTGTCGACTGGTCTGTTTTAGGCGAAATCAGCGATGTTGACAAACAAGTCAGTCGCTTCACTGAAATAGTTCTCAATGGTATGCGCCAGTACATACCTGTGCACACTCCTACTCGCAGCAAATTTCCGTTCTGGTTTTCCAAAGAACTTAGAACAGCGCTGAAACTTAAGGAGCGGGCCCACCATAAAGCGAAACGCCCTGGGCTGGATACATGGGCGGATGAATTTCGCCGCTTGCGTTCTCTTTGCAAACGCCTGTACAAGCGGGATCATGAGTCCTATCTTGAGTATTTAGAGAATAGTGCCTCTAATCGTCCTACAGAATTCTGGCGATACGTTCGCAAGCGTTCGAATAAATCTGATAGTCATATTCACTTAGTTGACTCTCATGGGAATGAAATTCGGAATGTCGCTGACGGCTTTGCTCAACACTTTTCCTCCGTGTACAAATCTCCACGTTGTGACTCCGTGTGCCTTCCAGCTGGCGCACATAATTCCGTTCTTCTCGACGAAAAACTAGTAAGTGAGAGTCTTAAGTGTTTGAAACCATCTTTGTCCCCTGGACCTGATGGCATTCCAGCCGCCATAATAAAAGCCTTCAATAGTACCTTCGTCCCTGTTTTAACCACGATATTTAATAACTGTTTGAAAAATTCTGCCTTTCCCCGCGTGTGGAAAACGGCGCGTGTTTTCCCTGTCTTCAAATCAGGAAACAAATCTGATGTTTCGAAATACCGCCCCATTTCTCTTCTTTGTGCAACCTCTAAGCTTTTTGAATTAGCTTTGCACAAAGTACTTTCCTTCCACCTCAAAAATGTAATCATTCATAATCAGCATGGTTTCATAAAAGGTCGTTCTACTACAACTAACCTTGTGACTTTTATGACGTATACATCAGCTGAAGTCCTTCAGAGGAGTCAGGTAGACGCTGTGTACTGTGATTTGAGCAAAGCATTCGACGTTGTTACTCACTCATTACTTCTTCAAAAGCTTCTGCTGTTTGAGATCGACGTTAAAATTGTAGCCCTCCTACGCAACTATCTTCTTGATCGGTCCTGCTTTGTCAGTGTAAATGGACAGACCTCATTTGTTTACACTCCAACCAGCGGTGTTCCTCAGGGCTCGGTACTAGGCCCGCTTCTGTTCTCTGTTTTTATCAATGACGTTTCCTCCGTGGTCAAAAACTCCTCATTTCTCCTTTATGCGGACGATATAAAAATGTTCAAGGCAATACATACTCTTCACGATTGCTTGTCATTGCAATCTGACATATCCGCCTTCTCTGATTGGTGCTTGAAGAATGGGCTCCCTCTCAATTCATCTAAAACCAAGGTTGTCTCATTTACGCGTAAAACGCACAGTCTTCTCTACTCATATTCTGTGAATGGTAGGCCGCTGCCCAGGGTTGATGAAATTAATGACCTCGGCGTACTTTTCGACCGTAGCCTCAGCTTCTCCTCTCATACAAAACGCATTGCTCTACGGGCTATGCGTACACTCGGCTTCATCTGCAGGCTTTCGTGAGAGTTTCGATCCCCACTTCCTTTCTTAAAGCTCTACCTCTCCATATGCTTGCCGCTTTTGGAATATGCGTCTGTTGTTTGGAACGGCACTTGCCAGTCGAACTGTGAAAAAATCGATAGAGTTCAGCTGAAGTTTTTACACGTATTTCCACATCGGTTTTCTTGCAAAACTTCCAGCTCTCGTCCCAGACGGAGTAACTCACTGCATCTTCCTTCTCTTAGCTGCCGTCGCATGAGGGCAGATATATTTTTCTTGCATAAACTTCTTCATGGTCACATTCTATGCCCTCAGCTCCTAGCGCGTATCCTTTTGCGTGTACCGCGAAAGAGCATAAGGGAATTCAGACCATTCCAAGTTTCTGCGCTCCTGCACTCCCTCTCCACTCTGGACAGAATGCAAAAGTTGTTTAATTCTCTTTGTCCTCACCTAGATATATTCGAAAATTCTCTCCCTTCCTTTATATTGGATGTCCGTGACGTTCCACTTTGAGCACTCTTTTTCTCATACATAACTTCCCCTTTCATGCATTTTGTCTTTACTACACTTGTGCGTTTGCACCGGTATTATATTGTTTTTTTCTCTCCTTAATTGTTCATCACGTGTACTTGTTGTCATTAATATTATTTCTTTAATGCTGTATACTCACGCCTGATTGTCTGTAACGCGTTCACTAATTACGTTTCTTATTGTGTATGATTGTATTTCTAGTTTGTATTTCAGAGGTTTCATATTCGTTCATATTAGTATTGGCTTTATTCTTGTTTGTATTTTGCTATATGCTGTACTTGGCTGTTATCGGTCGTTCATTCTCTTTGTTTATTGTTTCATTAGTTATTTATATGTCTGTTGCCTGTTCTAGCTGTTTTCATTTACCGCTGTTTTCGCTTTTTTGCTTCATGCTTGCTGTCACGCCTAGTTTATGTGTCTTTTTTTTCTATCGCCTTGACTGCTGCATTACCTCCCCTTAGTGTCTTCCTTTGTGGTGAAATAAATGTACATTTTGTGCGTGTGAATGGTGTACCAGCACCAAGACCTTTGGGTTGTTCCTGGGCACCGAAAAAATAAAGATTGATTGATTATTATTATTATTATTATTATTATTATTATGTGTTACATTACGTGTGATTTAAATGGTCAAGAAATAACCCCACTTTACTCCGTGGAAGCAAACTTTAATGCATCCGTTTTAGTGTTGACAGCCGTGCGACTAGTTTTAGAGACTTCGATGACTTCGATGAAGGACAACCGCCCTTACCCTCTTACCACATTATGTCTTCTCCTCAGACCACGTATCTTTGCCTTGCAGATATCGGGGGGGGGGGGGTTCTGATTACACGAGAGTTATGTGCATTACATACCTTTCCGTACATAATGGGAAACTAGCTGAGTCGACGATAAATTAGAGGAAAACAATATTTTATTGGTTTTTACTGTTAAATATTGTCACGTCACTGCCAGAATGCAGCAATAGTTCTACTAAAACGCAGTGAAATTCTAGAGGGAAAAGTTAGATTCCTGGCTATAGCAGAAGCTCCAGGCGTCCATCACTAGGCGCTCTTCGAGAACAGGGCAGACTGTGTGAGTGTATCGTAATACTGTGAAACAACTATAGCGACCGAAAAGTGACAGTGTTCAGCTTTTTATTAAGCTATAGCTATCGGATCTCTAAAGTATAGAAAGTGTTCCGAAGATTCAAGAAATTGATTGAAAGCTCGGTGTAGTAGACGGGACAACACCTGTGGTAATTCATCCTCATTTCCCTAGCCCGAGTGAACAGCCAAGCAGATGTAACGGTTAGAGTGGCGTTACGGCTCCGGTAACAGGGCCTAAATGGGCGAACTCTAATGATTCGCAGGTACAGGAAGATATTTTTATTTTCCTGTTAACCGAATCTACTCAAGACGGAAGAGTATTTGCGTGCAGCATGGGTGTGTTAATTTCTTTGTACTCAGGACTTCCCCGCAGCAAATACTTGCGGGACCTTTTTATGTTTTTGTATCTAAAGAGAGCTGTCACGATATCGAGTCTTAATCTCCATTTGACTGATACATGTTAATCGGTGCTGATAGAACACACTGATTAAAGGCTCGCATCTCGATAAACAAAGCATGGTTTGAAACTTGCGGGCTTCCAGTGACAATTTTGCTTGTATTTGGTAAAAATTTTAATTAAATTTTGCAGTTGCTAAAATTTTTCACTGCAGTTCACTGGAAGAGGGAGCGAGCTGAATACATGAACCATAATAAACCGCAGATCGTACTTCGCACGAGGACTTCCTGTTTTTACTTTAATGGGGACGACGTGGCCTTCAAACTGTTTTTCGATGAAATGAGAAAACTGCTCCAGTCTGAAACGGTAGAAAACCAATGTAAATAAAGAAACCGCTCCTGAAGAAAATCTGTGTCAGTTTTAAAAATATTCTGTGGATGCTTTTGCCTAGTGAATGTGCTACACATGGCATCGGTGTGTGCCTGTTGATATGCGAAGAAAAAAGCACCTGTAGCCTAGATTCCCAGAGCAGACTGTTCAACATGTTTAGCGCCATCCAATACGCTTTCCCCCTATGCAACAAAAGCCAGGGCTCAACTTTTCAGTTTGCATGATAGTATGACCTCCATTTGATGATCTCTTTACGAAGGTGCTAGCAACACATATAGGACACTTATTTCCCAGTCATAGGCAATAATTTTTACTCTGAGGTTGAGTAAACGTAGGCAAAGAGATGTTAGTTACATATGGTCCTTTGAAAACCTAGCAGTCGACGCTTTTTGTGCGTGACAGAAACGTGTGCGTTTAATCACTACTCGCACATGTTGTCTTCATACCTGAGCATCGTTTCAGGTCGGTAAGAACCAGTGCGTGCCAGTTCGTAAAGATGGACAATGCCAAGGTGTAAACGTTTAAAAGAGCATGAACCGCTGCTGCTACTCAGCACAGAAGCAGCTCTGTGCGCGTAGCTCACTGTGAGCAGCGCATACATTTTTTTTTGTAGAATACGGATGCATTTGGTTTTTAAGCGCCGAAGGCAGTGCGAAAATTTCCATGAACATCAGAACATACCTGACATCGAAGCCACTGGCACTAAGTTATTGCCCTGTGCAAGCTATTGATTTCGGCTAGGCTGTCATTAAGCTATTTTTGATCCCTGACCCATTCTGCCCTCTTCCTGCCTCGTAACGCTATGTATATTTTCTTTCCAAACCTCCCTGCGGTATTTTTAAGTTTACCCCTTTTCGTTAGCCTCCACGTTCCTGCCACATAGGTGGCTACCAGTATGATACAGCTGTCGTGTACTTTTGTCTTCAGGAATGTTGGTACACTGCCATTCACGATCTAAGAGAAGCTGCCAGATGCAATCGACCCATTCTAGTGCTATCGTCATCCGGATCTGTGGTCACTACTTGCCCTAAGTGGACGTATTTCGTTACAACTTCAAGCATCTCGTCAGGGGTAGGAAACTCCTGCTAGTTTCGGTTTCTGCCACTTCAGCGCTCCTGGTAAGTGGAAGTGATCTGATACTGAAATAATGAAATAATAATGAATAATAATGATAACGAAATTTAATGAAACCTGCCCAGGCACCTAGCGCGGCAAGGCTGCTGTCGTGTCCGAATGGTTGGGAGAGACTGGTATACGAAGCTGCTCTTTTTCGACGGTGGTGTTTCGAACGCTACTCGCAGATAAAGTTTTTTCTGTTGCATTCCGTTTTCATGGCGAGAATACGGCGCTCTGGTGTGCTTCTCTCCGGCCGCAAAGGGATAAATTAGCGCTGACTCTTTATTAGATGGACAATAGTGTAGGTCGGATTTTGAGATACGGTCGTGGTGCTCATGATCGAATGGGTCCGGGCATCAATTCTGGTGCCAATCAAAGAAGTCCAAATTTCGTGGCTGTGGTGAAGGGAAACTTTAGCGGCGCCTCGGGTACATTTAGAAGCAACAATCGCACCGATAACATGAAAATTAGCCTGGACAACGATATTGGTACAAATGGATTGCGAAATTTCGGGGCTCGAGAGATTCGGGTGTGCTCCGTCTTAAACATAGAGACTACCATCGTATCCATCACGCCAAAATTTGCCTGGACATCGATTTTGGTTGAACTCGATGAAGGTAAAATTTCTGCAGTGGTGTGGGCTAAATTTCGGAGTAGCCAGGGCCAAGTATGATGACTACCATCGTATCGATCACATTCAGATTATCCTGGACATCGATTTGGGTCCAAATAAAAGAAATTCAAATTTCTGCGGAACAAGTGTGTGGGATGGGATGGGCCACCATTTGGAAACGACCAGGGCCTAATTTGAAGACACTATACCATTGGTCATATTCAAAGTTTGCTTCGTCATCTAGTTTAGGGGTGTTGCTATAACTGTGAAGCCAGAAGATAACTTCATTCTAATGCAGGTCCCTCGGACTAAAACTCGGGTGCACTGAGGAGAGCTATCGCACTGAAACAATTTGCTTCTAGGTAGAAATTGTTCAATCGCCTGATTCGATAACGCACAATGCCTTCATTCGTACACATTTGCAATACTTTCCGGAATATGAACGCACACGGTGTAGTTTCCGCGGGAGACAATTTTCGGCATTAAATAAAAGTTCTTGCGTTGATAGTCCGCACCCTGTGTATAAACCCCGAGGAGGAATTTCGGCTAATAATAATAATATTAATTGGTTTTGGGAGAAAGGTAATGGCGCAGCATCTGTCTCATATCGGCGGACACCTGAACGGCGCCGTAGAGAAGAGATAAAGGACGGAGTGAAAGAAGAAAGAGGTGCCGTAGTGCCGAGGTTCTTTAAACCGGGTTCAGGTGGCCTCGGATCGGGGATTCGCGAGGGAGCGAATGCTCTCGTTCAGCGAGATCACGCAGGCCTACAGAGCCTCGCGCCAGCTCTACCCCCGCCCCACACCTCCCTTGATAACAAACACACAACACTCTGGCGCAAACTACAGACACACACACTCCCCTCACCCCTGACCCTAGCCCACTATCACCCCTCCTTCCCCACTCCTGCCTGCACCTTGTGCCCAGAGCCATTCACCTCTTCCCTCCACATCCTCTCCCTCTGCTCGGCGGACCCTCCCCCGCGTGGCCTAGAGGACCTCAAGACCTGGGAGGACTGGGAGACCCTGCTGTGCTCGGAGGACCCAGCCGTGCAGACAATCGCCACCGGCCGGGCTGCCAGTGTTATGGACCTTAGGGACATAAACACTTGAGTGCAGTGGGGTCGTGCAGAGACCCAGGGGCGTGCCCCGACTTCCTCTCCAACAATAAAGTTTTTTCGCTCTCTCTCTCTGCCTTTGCGTTCCGCCTCCACAAAGACGCAGCCGCCATGGTGGGGTTCGAACCCGAGAAATACAGATTAGTTGCCGAGCGCCCTAACCACTGAGCCACCGAGGTGGGTATGATTTTCGGCTGAAAATAAGTTTTATAGATTGCTTGCTGATGTTTCAGAAAACAACCCAGTTCTCTTTCAGATCCATCAAGGACGCAGCTCCCATCTCATTACCGTTTTCCTTCGACATAAAAATCTTTTTCCCCTCCTTCGTTCGATTTTACTTCTTGCGCACGCTCCATTACACCAAGCTCGAATGCTACCGGTATGCATTTTCGTAACCATCGCAACCGTTCTTCAAGAACCACTACGAATTCTCTGACGTTACTAACCGATATCTTGACTTAATACCTTCATTATATCATGTAAAGCCAAGATCACCGGGCTGATCCGGAGCCGTTAGAGCGCATGCTCCGAGAAACAGGTGCGCCGCGCGTGACGTCAGAGTTGCGCTGTCGCCGTTGCCGCCGCGGGCGCCGCAGCCTCGCGGCGCGCGTCGCGCATGCGCGGTAGCTACAGGTGCTCTGCGCATGCGCAGTTGGGCAACGAAGCGCTCGTTCTTCAGATTGATCGATGAGTGAAGAAGCGGGAAGGCCCTGGTGTATACAGCGACCGACATCAACGGCGCCTGCGGGAAGCCACGTCGACGGATCCCGAAGTTGTGGCGCGGTTTGAGGCAAGTCGACATCCAGCCCAAGAAGCCAGGAATGTCAAGTGCGCGGCCGAGACGCCGCAACAACAGGAGGAACGGCTCGCCAAATGACACCGTCAAGAAGCGGAGAAAAGACGACAAGCCACGAACGAAGCCACATGTTCTTCGTGTCGGCTAACGCTTTCACTCTATGTTTAACCTGAGCTAAACCGTCAGCAATTTTTTCTCATGTCCTCAAAAGTACAAGTACTGAAAAGCACGCATTCTAACTACTGCCAGCAGCATTTACTTGCACATGAAATCTTATTGCACATCGAAGCTGATTTCGCTATACGATGCCTTATGCTATATGGTATATATCCTGTCCGCAATTTCAACGGCCTTCTTATTATTCAGGTATCGCTTGTTTATCTTGAGCTGAACAGGCCCTGCTGCCGCTCTCGCTGCCTTTTAAAGTGTTGCTTTGTAGCACACGCTTTTTTGCCCCTCCTCTCCCCTAAGGGTCGTGTTGCCTGCCGTCGTGCTGGGGTGTGGTGGCTTTGTCGGTCACCGTGACTTGCTGGCCACCATCTTACTCACCCTTCATAGAAATTAAAATATGCAGCCAGCAAGGATGGACCCTGATACTTTCCTTGGGAAGTCACGCGAATACGTTACCCGCAGTCTATCGTCCTTTACACGCGCACTGACAACAACCCTCCCACGTGCACATTCCCACGTCCTTCAATCGCTTGGCTTTAATTCATTTCATTCATTTCGTGTACTCATGGGGACAAGGCGGAGGAGATAAAGAGCTGTATTTAAGCAGCTTGACAAAGCTCTCACCCCTTTGCAACAAGAGCAGCAGTCGCACACAGCAAAATGACTGCTGGACATCGCGACAGATTAAAAACAGAAAAGAAGAGAAATTACATATACATACACAATACAAAATACGTGTAAACCTCTGTAAAAATACACCAAAAATTTCAGCACTGTTTAGAAACATGGCAATCATTCACAAAGATATTACTAGAGCATAAAAGAAGCTTAGGACAAACATAAAACACTACATAAAGAGCTTTTTTACTTGCGCAACCGTAAGACATCGCATGCTATCATTTCTTTTTTACGTGTTCAACAGTTTACGATTGATACATATTTACTTCTGCATTCCGTATTTTGTGCTGCTGAAAGTTACTACCCAGTGCTCAGGATGTTTTGAACCTTAAGAGCGTATATGTATGAATAAATGAGCTATAATATGAAGAATTGTTATGTTATTTTTGTGTTCTTTCATTAATCTGTAGTTAGTGTCAATTTTAAAAGTTATTATTACCAAACAAACCATAATTCTTCATCATAGGTCTGATGGGATCGTCTAAAGCACGTTAGCAATTACTCTTACTATTCTGTTGTAAGGCGTTTAGTTTAGTTAATGATAGTGAAAGTCGTAGCCACCCACACTAGAAAACTACTCTGTAGATGAAAGAAGCAATGAATGGTTGATCAGAAGCCTCGTCTTTCTTACTGGCACAGAGGGTATCTATGGCGTTATAGTGGTCCTGATTTACTTTCGACTTTACTAGTCAGATGATCTATATGCAAGTCCAAATTCATATTTTCCGAGAAGACTGCAACTAGGGCTTCAAATCTGCTTACTAAATTGATATAGATACCATTCAAGAAAAATGCAGGATATTAAATTGTATTTTATCCTTAATATGAAAGACAACAGACAGAGTTTTGCTACGTTCATAATTAACCAACCCGTTACCTGAAGCCTGAAGAGCTAACTCCATTTAATTTTCTTGATTGAGCAATTGTTTGAAGTTTTCACAAGAAATAAACAGGCTTCTATCGTCTGCATAGGTAATGAATTTTACGCCAGGCGCTAATTGCACAATATCATTTATGTAGATGTTGAAGAAATTAGCACCATCAGGGCATCCATCCTGCCCCGACTAATTTGGTTACGCTAATAAAAAGCGTTAGTATTTTTCCAGCACTGCCACCAAACCATCCCTGCATAACCTCATCTCTCTGCCCCGCTCCGAACGCTCTTCCTCTCCGAAGGAGTGGCTTCTTCCTCCTGCCACGTCTTCGGATGAAAGTGTAGTGGTGATAGAGAATAAACATTAATTGTGTTAAAGAGACTGGAGGGGATATTGGGAGGGTTGTTCAGTGAATTCCAGTAGCTTCCACCGAAGCTTGTGCGATGAGCCAGCGCCTCCTGGCTTTTCAGCGTGCCACTCGCCAGCGTCACTTCCCACTGCGGTTAGCTGTTCATGTCGGTGTAATGTGTGTGAAAGTAGAGATGCTGGTGTCACGCGAGGGACGTGTATCTTCATATAATCTTGGGTGAATGCGGTGTAGCTGGTGGAGATTAAGGAGTGAGTGTTTGTATGCGTCTTAGGTAGTAGGCGTCCGTTGGGGAGTTGCATATGTAGCGGGGAGTTGAGACGCCTACTTGGGCGCAGGGTTCTAGTCAGGAGGAAAAATCGGTTGAGGGGGTGCAGAGAGGTGAGAGTGTGCCCCGCTCGGTACGTATAATCTCAAACTAGGGCAGCGGCTCTAATCCTGCAATCTAGACATGCATGGAGATGCATGGCATGGCATGCATGCATGGAGATGCATGGCAGATGCATGGGAGATGCATGGAGATGCATGGGAGATGCATGGAGATGCATGGCATGGCATGCGTGCATGGAGATGCATGGCACCCAGGTGATGCCTTGGTGTCGCGAGACAGCCGCCCAGAAAGCGGAGAGCCCGGCACGGGACGCGACCGCTCCCATGTCGCTATGCAGACGGATCGGAACTTTCTAAATACGTGGGAGGCATGGCGTTTGATGTCGGTGATTTAGAAGGTGATGGCTATAGCGATGGGTTCCGCGATCGTCGGGTCTTATATCAGATCCTATAGCACATCGCCCAAAGCTGCGTTGGCCTGCAGGATGACCTGTTCTTGATTGCTGCGCCAGCGCCTTCTTCTTGAGAACCCAAAAACCAGGGCCCAAAAATACAATTTTTTTCCTCCTGCTTTCGCTTCACTACATAATAAAAATATTAATTGGTTTTTTGGGGAACGGAAATGGCGCAGTATCTGTCTCATATATCGTTGAACACCTGAACCGCGCCGTAAGGGAAGGGATAAAGTAGGGAGTGAAAGAATAAATAAAGAGGTGCCGTAGTTTAGGGCTTTAGAATAATTTCGACCCCCTGATGATCTTTAAAGCGCACGGACATTGCAGAGCACACAGGCGACTTAGCAATTTGCCTCCATAAAAATGCTGCCACCGCGGTCGGGTTCGAGTCCGGGAACACCGGATCAGTAGTCGAGCGCCCTAACAACTGAGCCACCACGGCGGGTGCTTTACTACGTGCATGCTGCGGATTTTAGAGTGCCGCGTTGGGTCAGAGGTTAGCCCGCTCGGCTGAAGTACCGAAAGGTCCGCCCGTGGTGCCCGTGTTTCGATGAAGGCAGACGGCAAAAATTAGTGGTTTTTGATGAGAGCGAACGGCATAGTAGCTGTCTCAAATCTCGATAGATACCCGAACCGCGCCGTAATGTGAGAGAGGAAGGTGGGATTAAAACAACAAAGGTTGAAAAAACGGTCGAAAGGGGGGGGGTAGCTATGGCAGAACTATCACAACCTGGGGATCTGTAACGCACCGCACAGCAAATGGGCGCCTTTGTGTTTCGCCTCGATCGAAATTTGGCCGCCGCGGCCGGGAAGGTTTAGCCTTTGTTTATTTTAAGGAAACAGAAGGCGCATAAGTGGCTCCTGGGTCTGTGGACACCTTGGGGCGCATTCAGGTAGGTGGCGATGGTCAAACATTACGTGCTTTCGCAGCTATTTCTTGTTTAGGAGTGCGACAACGGGATCAGTTTTTATTCATTTCTCGGATTTATTAATAAAATTAGAAAGAACTCCTCTAAAACTATCAATTAGCGCTTTGAGTGCACAGACTTGCACGCCAGTTGGCTTGCTTTCTACTTACGGGTTTTTCACAACTTATATAGGATTCAAGGCCTGTCGTCTCAGCTTGAGTAGCGTCGCCCAGCTGAGCTCCATTCAACTCCATCGGGTCGACGCTCCGCCACTAAATTGACGGCTCGTAACAGATTGGTGCCGGTGCCGGATACGTCGTTGCCAACGAAATGCAAATTTAACCACTGGATCTTCGCCGCAGAAGTCGTCTGGCTGGTCTCTCATTCGTGCCATTCCCGATGCATCATCGATGAATCAATATCAACGCGGGACCATTCTTCTCTGAATGGTGATATGCCGTGCGCCAGTAGCAGCCCAGCGAAGCAGCCGTTTTGGGAGCACCGTCCTTTTACTGACCAAGCCGGTGAAGATGTTGAATAGTGGCTCACACACTACGAGCGCATGAGCCGCTACAACCTCTGGGGCTCGGTGGAAAAACATGCAGATGTAGTGTTTTTCTCGATTAAAGCCTCCCTGTTGTGGTATGAGAACCACGAAGACTCATAAACCCCGTTGGAACGGTTTCTCGATGACCTCAGACAATGTTTCGGGGACTCTACTACGAGGAATAAACAGACTGAGCAGACCCTTGCCCAGATGGACCAAGCTGCGGGCGAGACTTGCACAGTGTACATCGAGGCACTTCTCAAACTGTGCATGACAGAAAGGGTAGGATGTCTGAAGAAGACAAAGTAGGACATCACCTCAAGGGTATTGCAGGAGATGGCTACCAGTTTCTCATCGCCAAGGACAACCTGCATTCGGTGTCAAATATCATCCGGCACCGCAGGACATTCGAGACGCTCAAGACTCGCCGTATCACGCCGACGTTTGGACTGCATGCCCCGAACGTCGTTTTTCTTCTCTCCAGCTGCCAGTCTAACTTCATCTTGAGGACTGGTGCAGCATATCTATACACATATATACAGCAACCTGTTCACTGTCTCAGGCGGCAGTCATTTATTCATGAAGGGTGCTCGAAAAGTCGCAGCACAACCCAAGCAACGAAAGTCCCACTGATGGCAACACCTGTCATAGAAGGGCATTGGCCTATTGCTTGAGCGCAGCACTACTGCGCCGGGAGTGGTAGGAAGGCTCTCGGGGTTTCATGAATGGAGAGAATCAGCAATTCAGTAACTTAATATTTTGCATTCTCACTTCGCTTGAGCAATAAATATGTGGGTATCCACATATACTAGAAGCTTATAGTTTACAAAAGGAAGCTATCATTTTCACGTGAACTGCAAGGTTAAACAGCTCGACGCGCAGATCCGCTATTATTTCAGACAAAATATCTCACAGTCTGCACATGCGTGCCTAGCTCGGTCCATATCAAGCCTCCGCATTAACTGTGTCTATTAGTAAAGACAGCTTTCGCTAAAGATGTGGCTTCCGCTTACTTTGAGAGGAAATGTCAATCTCGCGCACTCATACATAAGGGCTCCAAAATTAGAAAGACATTCTTTCTGGTGACATTGCGCAAAAGTGATGGATGATGGCGGTCTAGTCTACAAACGCAAAAAAAAAGATTTCAGCGTCTGGGTTCCGCTGCCCCTTTTTTGTACCCGCGATACAATATAGTGCGGGGGAGGTCTAATCTCCGACCTCAATCAACACGCTCTTTATTTTTCCAATACTTGAAAACTTTCCCCCTGATCGATGCCAATTTCCTTCCATTGTTAAATTTAGGATTGAATTTGCTGTCATTGACGCTGGTGTTCCACAAGGTTCTATTTAAAGTTTTTAGATCTATTATTATTCAGTGTGTGTGGTAGTGATTTCTACAAAGCTGCACACCTATCATTGTTGCAATACGCTGATGATAGAGTTATTTTCAGCCGCAGACGAAATTATGTGGAGCCAATGAGTGATCGGCAGTCTGCGGGGCTGGAAAATATGAATTGGTACAAAAATAACCTAAGCGATATTATGTGGAGGAAGCGAAAAGTCACCGGAACCGAGAAGCCTAGGGAATTTTTTTATTTGTCGTGTGGAGAATAATAGGGCAATGAATAGTATTAAGAGTGGTTTATAAAAAATAAGTACATGAAGGGAGGAAAAGATCTTCGCTAGCGCCGGCATCTGCCATCCTTACAGGAAGCATCTGAGCTAGGACAGCGGAAATAAATGAATAGCAGGCAGCTTGGAGTACTGAAAAGAAATCAGCGAGTGGACAGGCATAAAGGATGGGGGGGAGGTACAATATACAAGTGTTCTATTTACACTTTTACATACTTACAGGCCGGGCACGTGTGATGTAAAGGGCAAATAATTTACATTTTTATTTTATACCTCCTTTGACAAACACCCCAAATTGAAAACTAAAAACGTTCTTTACGCTCCTTGGTTTCGGCAACTGTCAGGATCGGTCATGATCGAACCTTTCTCTAAAATTCCAAAAAGTTCCTTGACACACATCGGGGTTCATACCAGCGTCTGAGCAAGACGAGGATGCAAATTGGTTTTTGAGGGAAGTAAATGTCGCAGTATCTGTCTCGCATAACGGCGGAGAACTGAACCGCGCTGTTAGGGAAGCGATAAACGAAGGAGTGAGAGGAGAAAGGAAGAAATAGGTGCCGTAGTGCAGGGCTTCGGTATAATTTAGGCCCCCTGAGCATCATTAACGTGCACTGACATCGCACAGCACACATGTGCCTTCGCGCTTCGCCTCCATCGAAACGCGGCCGCCGCGTTCGGGTTCGATCCCGGGAACTTCTGATAAGCAGTGGAGCGCCCTAACCACTGAGCCACCGCGGCGGGTGCAAGACGAGGTTCGCAGCAGCTTCTCGCTTTGTTGTAATTATAAGCTGTGCTTGCTACGTGTTCTAAATTGATCATTGCTGCTGATCATTCATGCTGCTTAGCACGAAAAACTTAACACTCGAGCAAGCTGGTAATTTCAGCACCCAAAGCCTCTCTTCAAAACAGATGCCTGCCGCCATCTGTAAGCCACACCGATTTCAGCTATGAGTTTTGCACAAAGCGGTTCATCCTTTAGGCATCCTCTCGGCGACGATACAGAATAATAATAATAATTGGTTTTTTGGAGAAAGGAAATGGAGCAGTATCTGTCTCATATATCTTTGGACACCTGAACCGCGCCGTAAGGGAAGGGATAAAGGAGTGAGTGAAAGAAGAAAGGAAGAATAGGTGCCGTAGTGGAGGGCTCCGGAATAATTTCTACCACCTGGGGATCTTTAACGTGCACTGACATCGCACAGCACACGGGCGCCTTAGCGTTTTTCCTCCAGAAAAACGCAGCCGCCGCGGTCGGGTTCGAACCCGGGAACTCCGGATCAGTAGTCGAGCGCCCTAACCACTGAGCCACCGCGGCGGGTGCAAGACGAGCTTCGCAGCAGCTTCTCGCTTTGTTGTAATTACTAGCTGTGCGTGCTACGTGTTCTAAATCGATCATTGCTGCGGATTATTCATGCTGCTTAGCTCGAAAAACTTAACACTCGAGCAAGCTGGTAATTTCAGCACCCAAAGCCTCTCTTCAAAACAGATGCCCGCCGCCATCTGTGAGCCACCCCGATTTCAACTATGAGTTTCGCACAAAGCGGTTCATCCTTTAGGCATCCTCTCGGCGACGATACAGAATGCAAATTTTGTTTTACCTTCCACGGATGCTCAGTGCTTCCTTGCTGCCGCGTAAAAGTAGTCTTCACCTTCCTGATGCTAGTGCGGCTTTGACAGTGTCCAAGCAATGACTGGATCAGGATTCAAGTTGAATTTACATTGGAGTGGACAGCATAGTTTGATGCGTAGAAAAAGCGACTTCATCTTAGCTCTAAGTTGCAATTAATGTTTACGCGACAGCGGTAAGGATCCCGTTACGTAGAAAATCCGGCTTTGTCGGCGTTGTTTCTCGACATTGGCCGCGGCGTTCTGGCCGAAAGAGAAAATGGCTCGCCTTCAATCTAAGCCACGTGATCTTGATATTGCCGCACTTAGTTTAGCCATCACGCTACCGGCTCCCCCGTGCGGTCTGTCTTCGACCTTTGTCGCGCGCCGGACTTCGTCCTCTTCTGCTCGTGTGTGCTAGGCCCTGCCGGCTACGCTCTGCGCAGTGTTCTCGCCA
Organism: Amblyomma americanum; assembly: GCF_052857255.1. Lineage (NCBI taxonomy): Eukaryota > Metazoa > Arthropoda > Arachnida > Ixodida > Ixodidae > Amblyomma > Amblyomma americanum. Next base: position 77,916,574 of record NC_135501.1, on the reverse strand, counting down.
GATACTGTTCTGCCAGGGATTGAACGTCCTACCGGCGTCCGTGACATTTTTGGTGGAGGTGCTGGGCGAGATCTATGTACGAAGAGGTCCCAGGAACCTCCAGCGCTCAGCCACACCCCCTGGACACGACACCTGTCCACAAGTCAAGCCGCCGCTTGAAAGGCTTAGCTCCCGAGTACAATCCCCTCGCCGCGCCATCCCGCAAGATGACCTCTACGGTGGCCAGCCAGACCTTCCAGCAAACTGTGAGTTCGCCACCGCTGTTTCTTCATTCCCCTCGTACGCCCGCGCCGTTTCATGGTGACAAGTTTGAAGATGTGGAGGACTGGCTGGACGGGTATGACAGAGTCTCTGAATTTAGTCTGTGGGACGAGGACCGCAAGCTTCGGAACGTCTACTTTGCCCTCCAGGACGCCGCCAAGACGTGGTTCTAAAACCACGAGTCCGCCATCCACACCTGGCAAGACTTCCGGCGCCAGTTGCTAGATACGTTCAACAGCAACGCGCGGAGGGAGTGTGCTGAATTGGCCCTTCAAGCGAGAGCGCAGCAGCCAAACGAGAGCGTGGCGATGTTCGTGGAGGACATGACCCGGCTTTTCAACCGCGCTGATCCTTCGATGTCGGAAGCCAAGAAGGTGCGCCATTTGATGCGGGGCGTCAAGGAGCAATTGTTCTCTGGGCTCGTGCGCGATCCTCCGGCTACAGTCGCCGATTTTGCAAAGGAGGCGGCAGGCATGGAGCCTGCCCTGCAGCAGCGGTTAGCGCACTACGGCCGTTACTCAAACATCACTGCTGTGGAGTGCCACATGCCGAGGCCCGGGGATGAGAACACCTCCCTCCGAGAGCTCATCAGGAGCATCGTTCGCGAAGAGCTGCAGAAGCTTCGCTCTGTGGAGCAGCCTCCTAGTGTCATCGCCATCTCGGAGGCTGTCCGTGACGAGATACGCCGCACGGTGCAGCCCACTCCACCGCCGCCACCGCCAGCGCCCTATGTGATGACATACAGCGAGACATTGCGAAGTCCTGCGCCACCACCGCCGGCGTTCTACTCTCCTGCCCCTACCGCGCCGTCCCACCGATTCCCGCATACGACAGCGCTGCCAGACGACCGCCCACCCGTCACGAAGGCAAACATGTGGCGAACGCCGAACAACAGGCCCCTGTGCTTCCATTGCGGCGAAGCAGGCCACATCCGTCGTCACTGCCCGTACCGCCGGATTGGCCTGCGCGGCTTTTCGCCCGACGCACCCCTGCCGCGCTATGGTGAACGACCCCGCGAGATCGATCAGTACCTAGCGGCCAACGTCCCACCTGTACCCAATGCCCAACGTCAGTCCAGGTCACCGTCGCCTCGACGGTTTTCTTCACCAGTTCGCCAGTCCTACGTCCGGCAGTCCTCCAGCCCGCGCCGGGAAAACTGAGGACGGCGACCCCCGGAGGTAGGGCCGCCGTCACCGGACATAATGACGAACATCCTCCGCTCACCGACGTTAGCATGCGACCCGACCTCCGACCCCACGCCGCGACGACCTTTCGACGCCTAGAGACGCCTTCTTCGCTTGACGCCTCAATTGGACAATCTGAACGACCCTTAAGTCCGACGACTTTTCAACGAACGGAGACGCCTCCGCTTGACGCCCCAACCCGACCGCGAGAACGATCCCCTAGTCCGACCTCCCTCACACAGCGTTTTTCTGACGGTGACCAAGCTTCGGCTGAAATCTCGGTCATCGTTGATGGCCGCCGCGTGACTGCTCTCGTAGATACCGGCGCCGATTTCTCCGTCATGAGTCGTGGTCTGACGCTTGTCCTGAGGAAAGTACTGACACCTTGGCCTGGAACACACATCCGGACAGCTGGAGGCCATCTGGTGACACCGCTTGGCGTCTGCACCGCTAGAATGGAGATTCGTGGTGTCACCTTCACTGCCTGCTTCGCTGTATTGGCTCATTGCTCGAAGGACCTCATCCTCGGGTTAGATTTTCTTCGGGAACACGGTGCGATAATCAACCTCCGCGAACTTGTCGTGACGTTCTCACCTCATTGTGCCATAGCCGACAGCAGCGAGCCCGACAGGCCTGTTTTTCGCGTGTTTGATGACAATGTCACGCTACCACCACGCTCCAGTTTGTTTATTACGGTGGAATGCTCCAACCCACGCACTCCTCACGGGGTTGCGGAAGGTAACCTGTCGTTACTGCTGAGTCAACAAGTCTGCGTTGCGCGGGGTGTTACTTCCCTCCGCGGACTGCGAACGCAGCTTTTTGTTACGAACTTTAGCGCCGAATACCGCCACTTGCCGCAAGCAACCGCCATAGCCTATTTCGATGAAATTAGTGACTCAGTCTCCCACTGCGCCTGCTCCCTCAACGATACCCATGCATCGACGTCTGACGCCCCCGTTATGACTGACGTGAACCCCGACCTACCCGCCGATCAGAAACACCGCCTCCACATGATCCTCGACTCTTTTCGTGACTGCTTTGCGACCACTTCTAAAGTTCGACAAACATCGGTCGCTAAACACCGCATTGTAGTGGATGCAGGCGAGAGGCCTATACAACACCACCCCTATCGAGTGTCTGCGAAAGAACGGGAGGTGATTCGGAGGCAGGTTGAGGAAATGCTCCGCGACGAGGTCATCCAGCCGTCAACAAGCCCGTGGGCTTCGCCCGTTATGCTGGTCGCCAAGAAGGATGGCACTCTCCGATTCTGCGTCGACTATCGTCGCCTCAACAAGATTACTAAAAAGGACGTTTATCCGTTGCCACGTTGCCCGTCATGCCCGATACTTTTCCTCTCTTGATCTACGCAGTGGGTACTGGCAGATCGAAGTCGATGAACGTGATCGTGAAAAGACCGCGTTCATAATGCCTGACGGTTTGTACGAGTTCAAGGTGCTCCCCTTTGGCCTGTGTACCGCTCCTGCCACCTTTCAAAGAATGATGGACACTGTCCTGGTTGGCCTCAAATAGCAGTCGTTTCTCGTCTATCTTGATGATGTGGTTATTTTCGCTGCGACCTACGAAGAACATCTCAAACGCTTGAGTGCAGTATTGACGGCCATCCGATCAGCCGGTCTATCTCTGAAACCTGAAAAATGCCACTTCGCGTACCAACGGCTTAAGTTTTTGGGCCATGTGACACCTGAGGGTGTCAGCCCCGACCCCAACAAGACGGCTGCTGTAGCTGCGTTCCCGACTCCCACTGATAAGCGAGCTGTGCGCCGGTTTCTTGGCCTCTGCGCATATTACCGACGCTTCGTGCAAGACTTCTCCAGGCTGGCTGAGCCTCTCACACGGCTTACAAAAGACGGTCAGCCTTTCGTCTGGGTACAGGAACAGCAGGACACCTTCGAAAAGCTCCGCAAACGCCTACAAACAACGCCCATTCTTGCCCATTTTGACGAGGAGGCGGATACAGAACTTCACACCGATGCCAGCAACATTGGCCTCGGTGCAGTCCGCGTCCAGTGGCAAGATGGTGTTGAGCGTGTGATTGCTTACGGCAGCCGCACGCTGTCTCGGTCCGAGGCCAATTACTCAACCACTGAAAAGAAGTGCCTAGCTGTTGTGTGGGCGATAACAAAGTTCCGGCCCTACTTGTATGGTCGCCCGTTTCGGGTCGTGAGTGACCACCACTCACTGTGCTGGCTCGCGAATCTTAAAGACCCCTCGGGCAGGCTAGCTCGTTGGAGCCTTCGCTTGCAAGAATTTGATGTAACAGTTGTCTACAAGTCGGGCAACAAACACAGCGATGCAGACTGCTTGTCCCGTGCTCCTATCCCGTCCAGCTCTGATGACCTCGAAGATGACCTCCTCTTTATTGGTGCTCTGACCACGTCCGACCTCGCTCAACACCAGAGGGACGACACGGAATTGCGGCCACTCATCGATTATCTTGAGGGTACCGCCTCGTTACCGCCTCGTCTATTCGCGCGTGGCTTGTCGTCGTTTTGCTTGCGAGATGGCGTCCTCTACAAACGAAATTATGCCCCGACGGACTCTGGTTACCTGCTCGGGGTTCCAACGGCGCTCCGCACTAACGTTTTGCAGGCATGCCACGACGAGCTTTCTCGACGGGTTTTCTCGAACGATGGCACGAGTTCGTCACCGTTATTACTGGCCCAGGCTTTCTGCGACTGTCAAGCGTTATGTACGTACTTGCCGCGAGTGTCAACGTCGGAAGAAACCACCTTTCAAGCCGGCTGGCTTGCTCCAACCCATTGCTCCGCCAGAGAATTCCTTTCCACCAAGTCGGCATGGACTTACTGGGCCCATTTCCCACGTCATCATTGGGTAACCGGTATATTGTGGTTGCCACCGACTACCTCACCCGGTATTGTGAGACGAAAGCCCTTCCCCGCGCCACTGCTGCTGAAATTGCTGACTTTTTCATCATCAGCATAGTCCTCCGCCGTGGCGCCCCTTATGTTGTTTTAACTGACCGAGGCACAGCGTTCACGTCCACGCTTACTCAGGAAGTGATGCGGCTCAGTGGCACAAGTCATCGGAAGACCTCAACTTACCATCCTCAAACCAGCGGCCTAACCGAGCGCCTCAATAAGACTATCGCTGATATGATTTCTATGTACGTCGACGACGACCATAAGAACTGGGACGAAATCCTTCCGTACGTCACGTTTGCCTACAATACTGCCCTTCAAGAGACGACGGGGTTCACGCCATTTCGTTTGGTACACGGTCGTGAAGTCGTGACTATGTTGGACACGATGTTGTTGCCCGATATTGCCCGCCCATCCGTTGCCGACGCTGATGCATTCGTTCGCCATGCAGAGGCTGCCCGCCGGCTGGCTCGGCAACGAACCTGCGTGCGGCAAGAAGTCGATGCTCAGCGCTATAATCTCCGTCACCGCGAAGTCATTTTCCAGCCTGGCGATCAAGTGTGGGTTTGGAGCCCCATCCGTCTGCGCGGTCGCTCCGAGAAGCTTTTGCGCCGTTACTTCGGCCTCTACGAGGTACTCCGCCAACTCAGCGACGTTACGTATGAAGTGCGCCCGCAAGGGAGTGTTCGTTCTTCCAGACGCTGCCGACATCCGAAATTGTGCACGTCGCAAGACTCAAGCCATACCATGCCCGCTAGGACAACTCTCACCACGTTCGGTGCCTGGGATTTTGTTAACACCAACACGTGGCTCCCCCTCACTGTCAGGCATCGAGTCGATGCCTTTCCAGAGGGGAGGGGCAATGCCGCACTTAGTTTAGTCATCACGCTAGCGGCTCCCCCGTGCGGTCTGTCTTCGACCTTTGTCGCGCGCCGGACTTCGTCCTCTTCTGCTCGTGTGTGCTAGACCCTGCCGGCTACGCTCTGCGCAGTGTGCTCGCCAGGTACTGTTCTGCCAGGGATTGAACGTCCTACCGGCGTCCGTGACATGATATCTCATCGAACCTGCCCACCGTGGCAGGTGGCCGTTAAAATAATGATTGGTTACTCGAGGTTGCTTGGGAAGAAGAACCTGGGCTTTGTGTGAAACAGCCACCTGTCGGAGCGCTGGGGCATCGATAAACGAATGCACCACTGCTTCAGGGATGTTATAAGTACTTCCACTGTTCTATGAGTGGAATGTAAACAATGACCAATTCCCCATATTTGAGCATTAAGCCATTATTGCAATCTCCTTTACGCTTAATCCAGAGCTTATGGGTCCTCTTCGTTTTTTGGCAATCCTTTTTGTACATATATTAAATGTGTGTTTCTTTTACGTGATGCTTAAGGCAGAATAAGGATCTTAATGTTATTCTGCACCCTATCCTTCGATCAAAGTTCGCCAAGCAACAAAAGTGTTTGCCCGCCGCACAGCTGCCATATAGAAGTTGGTCAATTGAGAGGAAGCGAATTAGCGCACAACGCAATTTTTATTTTATACCGGCACGCAGCAAGGAAGCTCATTTGAATAAAAACAAATTCGGCACTCATTAATCTGCTCAGCAGCACAGTAAATATTTATTGCAATACGAAAGCAACGCCTACCCCGTCTGGCCCCGCCGCTCATGACAGTAGCTGAAAAGCGGACGATATACAACTCGAAGAAATGAACAACGTGTTCAGTAACTACTTCCAAACACTTTCGCATCATGGTTTCGGCGGGATCTTCTGGCACTTTTGAAGGTCACGCAAGAAAGTGATGTTGCCTCCAGAGTAGTTGTCAATCTTTTTGAGACATTCATGGTATTGGAAGATGTCCGAGTCTGGGCTGTCGAACAGGTAGTACTCTGAAAGAAAAAAAAAGAACAATAAAAGGCTTATGCGCAGATGTGAAAAAAAAACTTCGTTATTTTATTTCCAAAACAAACTGTTATTTTTATTATTATTTATTTCCAAAAACTGTTAGCTCTTGCGGGCTGTTACAGGTTGGGAATGTAATAATCAGTCAATACAACACAGTTGCAGCTCTTTCACAAAGGTTTCGTGTGAACATGTTTTGTCGAATATGCGTCGGTCAAGGTTATTCTATTGTATACATGTTTTAGGCTGAAAATCCCGAACACGGTGGTCGAGTCTCGATGAAGGCGAAACTCTAAAGGCCCATGTACAGTGTAGTGTCAGCGCACGTTAATGAACCCCATGTGATCGAAATTTCTGGAGTCCTTCGCTATGGCGTTCCTCACGGACTGCGTCATTTTGGGCGTTTAAACACCCATAAACCATCTTTATCACAATAACAGGCAGTAGGGCTGGAGCGCTTCTCTATCGTGAGGCACATTTTTCGCTAGGGCTTTGTAACCTGGCAACAGCGCGAAATGAGTTACTCCCTGCTTTCTGTATGTGGGACAGACAAAAGCTCGAGCGACAAGTACCGAACTCCGACAAATTCATGACACGACATGCGGGCTTTCCGATACACATATAGGTGCTCCAAGAGTGCATTATGAATTAAGTGCGCTACATGACCCTCATTTCAGGCCAGCACCTCGATTGCCATTGCTCTGTTCTGGACCCTCGAATGCCATTATTCAGAGAGAGGAAATGCGGCTGCGGCCGAGGAAGTCGTACTACAGTATTTGGTGAAAGAAACGTACTTATTTGTACAAAGCGGTCGTGGCTACCACAGAGTTCAAATTAGTGAGAAACGAGAAGTATTCTGCTCACTCAGGACTTGGGTAATTTTGATTTGAAGATACCATGTGAATGTTTTTTTCGGGGAATTTATTACACTGTACACAAGGCAAATTCAACTTAAGCGCTTGCAGAATACAAGAATCCTGTCGAATAGGCTGGCTCAGAAAAAAAGAACAATGTTGCGAAAGTGGTTTGGGACACTGTTTGTGAGGACAGGAGTACGGCGAGGGGCGCTGGCGATCAGCGGATCGCAGGGATAACAAAACTGGCGGAAGCTAAAGGTACCGGATGTCACAACACTAGTTCACAAATCGTATAGAGTGGCATGGTAGCCAATTGACAGCTACAAGTGATGCATTCATAGGGTGCTCAGTTTAGGTATAATGATTACTGCATCAATCTCCACAAGCCTCCTGCGTTTCAATCATGCAAGATTTTGCCTGGCCTGGCGCTCGGCTCTTGAGTGGCGAAAGCTTTTTAGAAGAGCCTTTGGTCACCTCACCTTCTCTCGAAGGGAAATCTATCCGCGAGAGACCAAAATCAACTACTGTGGTCCCTACAAGCTCCCAACACACACACACAAAGTATCTTTCTCTGGTTGTGAAATGGAGAGGGTGCTGATTAAGCACGTTGCCAGTCTCTAAATTGAAAAAACTCATTAACTCATTAGCTCTTCCACTTCTGTTCTCTGCCGCCACGAGAATTGTTATGCTTGCATACAGAGGCCGACATTTATGACGGTAGTGGTTGAAATTGAATGAAAGGCATTATTAAGGCCAAGTTTTAGCTCTAGAAAGTCTTTCCTTCTCTCTCATTAAAGGGCCATATGATCTGCCCGCTATGCATTCTTTCAAGTGTATCCGATATTTCACTCCGGATCGGCATTCGGCATAGTGGACCGCATGTTTCGTTGCACGAACGCCTTCATGTGTGCAAACTATCGAGAAGTTTTGTCAGCTTACATGTATTACAAACCTTACATTGACTACAGGCTGGTCTACTCTTAGCGGAAACACGCGACTGCGTGACCACACTCTTCTAGGGCCACTGCGTCCCACACCGCCGCGCATAGCAGAAAAGTTGCGCAGGCAAAGACAACAGTGACCGAAACCTGGGTGCATAGCGAATTTTTAAAAATAATTTGTTGTGTTCATCAATGGTGGTGGGGTTAAGAGATACTTGTATAAAAACGACCACGAAACGACCTCCGTTTCGGTGTGTTGGCTTCCTTTATGTATGTCATAACGATCCCCCCTTTCCCTTTCCTTGAGTGCTCAACAGCTAACGAGGATTTTGGTTCTGGCAGTCTTGATGTCATGGGCAGCACGAGGATTCTCGCAGAGTTCGGCCCTCAACGTTCGATCACGTTTCACGTGGCTTTCGTGGTAATTCGGGACGTATTACGTACGCAGCAATGGACACGGGTGACGTTGGTGAACAATCTCAAGGTTAGGTTACGCGCAATACATAAATACCCCCGAAACAGAAGGTTGGACAGCTGTCACCGTATAACAGTTTGTAGAGCACCCGACGTGGTATTCGGAGGTCGTGCGTTCGGGTCCAACCGCCGGCGCGTGGTTGTTTTTTCTAGCGATAGCTACATTATGGTAGCATTTCGAGCCTTCAGCGTGACGGCGCCGCCACCCTGTGGCTCCGCCGCCACGCTGTCATGTGGTTGGTCAAGTAGTGAGGAACAGCAGCAGGCGCCGCGGCGCCGTAGCTGATCATGTGGTTCGTCACGTGGTTGGTCTGTAGCGGCGATGATGAAGATGAAGTTGGCGCGACCTGCCTCGCGCAGACCAAAAGCTCTCGCTCGTGCTGCAGAGAACGCTTTCGGCAACCGGCCTGGCCAGAAACGTCAACAGCCCGCTCCGCCGGCTCAACAGCCGCGGCTAGCGGGACTCCAATAAACGTGGATCGCCTTCCACATCTGGTGACTCCGAACGACAGCCCCGACGCACGCAACGCCGCTCCCTCCGTCTCGGCGCTCCTGTTCCCGACTCAGAAGATGCGATGCCACTCGACCCACCACCCCTGGCCGCATTCCCTACCCGAGCTGTTCCGGCTTTCCCTCCTCCCGCTCCTCCGTCGGCGCCCCTCCCAACACCGGTCTTTAAACTATCGTCGCCACCATATGTGCCCCCATCCACTGTTCGGCAAGTGCTACGCGAGGACGCGCCAGTCTCATGCCGACCTTCACACCCAACTGCCTCAAACTACACCCCGGTCTCTCCCAAGTCTGCTCCACCAGCCCCTTTGAACGGCCATCCACCTGTGATCTCCCGTCCCATGGCGCCTTCTGCCCAGCCCTGCTTCCCAACTGTGGCACCTGCCCTTGGGCCATCACCTGCAGCACCCTCTGTCGGCCCGGGCACGGACTCGCTTCTAGTCCCAGGTTCGCCTGCTACCTCAAGCCCAACCACATTGAGCACAACTGTCATTCCGGTCACGAGGCACGCATGCACGCCACCCCAGGGACTTGCCGCGCCTAACGCGCCACCCGACACGCTTCGCCGCATCGCTGCCCACCTGGCGCCCTCGCCAGTCACTGTGCCTCCGCGACAGACATGAAAGCCCTACCGTATCCTTCCCATTTCGACAACTACGTCTGGACTTACCTCTTGTGGCCCCAGTCACCCGTCCCATGGCCACAGTGAGCTCGTTTTTGCATAAAACCGCTTCACCTTGCCGAACCCCTTCGACCCTACCCCTACACGACAACGCGGTTCCCACGCAGCAGACCTCCAGCCTAGTGTCATGCGCCGTCGTTTCACCGTCGCCAGCGGCTGAGACATTCCCTACTCTTCTATGGCGGCGGCTTCCGCACGCCATTACTTCGTCTGTACCCGCATGGCCAGCGCAATGTCCATATCGCTCGTAACTCCCGCCGCGGGTGCATTTTCTGCAATGGCACTTTCCGCCCCACTTCACCCAAACTGGCGGCCCCACGAGTAGACCTTCCTACTGAAGCACTCATACCTCACCTCCATTTCCTCGACTTCGACCGCCTGTTCCACACGCCATCATCCTCATCCTTTGGCTCCCCTCGCCCTTTGCGCAGCAGCCAGGCTCGACCGCCTGTTTCACCCGCCCGGCAGCCTTCCCGAACCTGTGTCCTCGACTTGACCCACCGGTACAAACTTGTACATACCGTTTTTTTACTTTATCGCGCAACCGTGTTAAAGAGGGGGGAGGGAGCATCTGTAGCGGTGCTGATGAAGATGAAGTTGGCGAGACCTTCCTCGCGCAGACCAGAAGCTCTCGCTTGTGCAACAAGAAACGCTTTGGGTAACCGGCCTGCTAGCAACATCAACAACCCGCTCCATGGGCAACTCCCCCGGCTACTGGGACTCCAATAAATGTGGATCGCCTTCCACAGGTCAAGTGACCAAGTTCCACTCAGCCAGCTGTAGCTATCGCATCACTCCACCTTTAACCAGAGCTAAACCACCGGCAATATTTCTGCTTTAAATGAATTTTTATTAAATAATTATCTCTTATTCTCTCTTCGATGAACACCAGAAAGTTTTATATATATATATATATATATATATATATATATATATATATATATATATATATATATATATATATATATCCCGTATGAACGTTGGTTTCGGTTACTGTGGCATCCTTCATGTATAAGCAGCCCCTCTATTCTCTTCTCTTGCCTGCTCCTTATCGAGCAGAAAAGACTTTTGTGAAAAAACCTATGCTCCTCCTTAAGCCTAGGAGCAGTAGGAGGCTAAACGACACAAAGCGAAAATCTGACGCCCCATTTATGGCAAATGAACGTACTGAAAAACGCAGTGACAGCGACGAACTCACTCCGAAGCGAGGGGTCCTTCTTTTTGGAGCACACCGCCATGTTGGAAACGATATTTTAGCGTTCCTCAGGCTGAAGAGGCATGCACGCTTAACTCCGGAATTAAGGTACATATAGCGAGCGTACGGAAAAGGTAGATTTCAATTATCGTTCTGCGCACGTGCATTACGAAGCGGAACTCTTATTTAGCGCATTATATATCTTTCTTTGTATGTCTGCGTACGTAATACTAAACTGCATGTTGAGCAGGATATGTGTCCTAGCATCAACGGCAACTCCACATCGATGCGCGGCCGTGTCGGATGCAGTGGCCCACCAAAGAGCGTGGCTACGCGCTCGCATGTTCGCACTAAAAGTGACCCTGTTTATCTGACTGTTCAGTTTTGAGATTGGGTGATAATTATGAGAGCATCGGAGGGCTGCTAGGCGTTTTTTGTTTGAGTTTGCTTTCTTGCCTTTTAAACCCCCTTCACCGTGTTTTGCAGCATAGCTCAGCACAGAAAAAAAAATTTAATGGTGCAAGGTGTGTAGCCAGCGGAGTGAATTAAGAAGCTGAATTTGGTTGTGAAATTCTGAGTCAGACAAGTGTTGGCCGCCTTTTGTCCTGCAGCCACTATCATGTGCTTAATCAGGTTAGCGCGCCAACCTTTGAACGGCAAAAAACGTTTGTATACCTTTTCCCTTTTACGATACGGCGTCCAAGTTTGGACACGCTATATTTCGAACTTTGTTTCGAAGCGTTTTAAGCTGCTTTCACGAACTCAGTGATGTCGGCTACATTTGAAATTCTCTCTGGATCAGAGTTGGGTCATTTGGCGCCTAGAGGAAAGGATCGCTTTCCAAAAAAACAGCTAAAGATGGCCGTCGAGAAGTAATACGATGCTCCTTCGCAGTGCTGCAACTTATTCTGCTTTCATGCCGTGGAATGCTGTACGATAGAAAATTATAAGCTTTTTCTTGTCGGATCTCCTTCGGATGATAATGCAAATAACTAATTAGCATAAATTATGCTTTTGAATAATAGTGTTTTAGTTCCGTGAGCACGGAACCGCGCAGCGTGTGTAAATTCCGAAAGCTTTTCCATCATTCGTGTTATATTTGTGAAATAAGGGGTTTTGAATGTACACGCACAAATATTCAGATTTTTTTCTATAGGAGGACATAATGCATGTCTTAAAGTGTAAAGTTAAATGACAAACAGCAATAAATTTTAAACTCTGAATCGTACCTTTTGGCAGGTGAAAGGTGAAACTGGAACTTTGAGATGTGGCTTTCGACACACTGTTAATATCGCTAACGGCCTTATTCGTACTGAGAGCTGTAGCCCTCTCTAACATGGTAACGTTGTAGTCCACATTCGTTTACACCTGGACGATGTTTTGAACTTAGGACATTCTTGAGTTCCCCATTTTGTGGCCGATAAATATCACATAAATCTTAGTCAACAAACGAGCCAATGCTAATTCTAAAACTTTTCACTAAACGTTCTGCACATCCTCGGTATAACGCATGTAGGGCTCAATGTAAACGTCGTTCAGGAACCTATACAACCAAAATGCTGGCTAAAAGAGATGACAGCATCACAAAGGGCAAAGTACCCACAATACCTGCTTCCCTCTGAATTTGACAGCATCTTCATCGTCTATGAGCAATGAGGCATATAATAGTATATTTCTGGACCGCAAGGAAGAATTCTTTAATTTCAACGAGTCTCAAAAGGCACTGCAATTTTTGTGCTCTGCAGCGCCCTGTCAGCGCTGAGGTCGACGCTAACGAGCAATTTTTCCTATGGCTTATGTATTTTTCAATTCTCCAGAAGGACTTTTATGAAAAGTTACAAATGCCATTATTGGTAATATTTTCTCAAACATTCCTAACGTACAAAATACATTGATCAACCACATACAGGTTACTCAAGCTTTAATAGCAAACTGCAAGACCGCACCCGCCGACTGGCGGAGAAAGAACTTTAAATAATTTCTCTGCAAGAAGGAATGCACAACTGCCTGTAAAGAGACCTGCAGTAGACCTCAACTAATATATAAACTGAGATGCCTGCCCATCAACGATTTCCACGGTCTCATTCTTATATCGGCTGTTCAAACGTACCCGTCGACAGTTTTTTAAAATAAGTTTTGCCCTGTGCAAAAAGCCCTCTTCGCAAGTACGGTATATTACAAGGTGTATAAACGTTGACCGAACCGTTTTCTTAATCCTCTCTTTTTAACAAAAACGAAACAACACAATTCTTAGTCACCGCAACTTGCGTATACCAACCAGCGTGGCTCAGAGCTTCGTGCTAAGCAGCCACTGAGCGGCTATTGTGGACGCTGCGATATTGGAAACTAAGCGGTGGTCGTTTTCCCAAGCTACTCCGTTTGTGAGAATTCTCCGAACACGCCCCCTTCATTATTCTCTCTCAATTCAGGGTAGCCAACCGGATCATTCTCGAGACTAACCTCCCTGCCTTTTCTCTACCACTTTTCTCTTTCTCTCTCTCCGTACACGCCAGTTTAACAAGATATTAGCCGCCGAATTTTACGCTGCACCCGCGAAATTGAACATGCTTGGAAGTTGCATTGCACGCGAGTCGCCTCCCTCTGCGGCGTAGCTGATGCGCAAGGCGTTCATTCATTTTTGCTGCCCCGACGCGAAAGATAGGCGGGAAATACGCCGTTTGCTCATTCTAATCTATGAACAACGGCTGCGTCATTTCCAGAGTAATTTTGCGACGATCATAATTGATTATCATCTGCAGATACCCACACTTAATTCATGCGAAATCATACGAAACCATGCACATTGAATGATTGCGTATTTCGGCTGCCTGAGGCCTTAATAGCACACTGAGATTGCACAATACACCTGCCGCTTGATTTCGACTCTACCGACTCAAAGCCAAAGCCAACACAAAGACATTTTCACAAATCTCCTGCGTCGATTCTCAGATTAAGCTTAAAATTTTGAGGCAAACAACTTCACCAATATGAAAATGCCTAAGAAGGCGCATAACCTCTAAGTTTCCTATCCAAATTTGAGCTGTTTTTAGCGCCTAAGTGTTCATTACGTATTTGCTTAATTACATTAGCGACGCCAATTCTCGTCTAACTTCATATCTACCACGACGATCGCTAAAGCTGAGTTGTGCTGCTCGGCTGCTCGACCTGAAATACGCGGGTTTGATCCTGGCCGCGGCGGTCGCATTTCGATGGAGGCGAAATGCTAATGGTTCGTGTACTGTACGATGACAGTGCATGTTAAAGAATCTCTGGTGGTCGAAGTTATCCAGAGCCATCCACTACGGCGTCTTTCAAAGCCTGAGTCGCTTTGGAACGGTAAATCCATTGGAACCAATCTAACTTTTTGTCTGTTTAGATACACTACCTTTATTCGAGAACAACTATTTTTAAATGCTGATCGTTAGTTTCTATAATAGCGTAAAAAGATAGTCTTCAGTAAAATTAATGTAAAAGAACAGTGCGTTAAATGAGTGTTAGCGCAGAACTCGTAAGAAAAAAGATTTGTAATGAAACTTTCCCGCTGTTTAAGCGAGTTACAGAATCAAGTTTGCAAAATATTTCCCCGCAATTAATTCTATGTTGAAAAGCGTACTTCATGTAGAAACAATGAAATACGCTCCCCGACGTGGATATTGATGTGCAACTTTTTAAACCGAAGGCAAAGAATGCTTACAAGATGTATACAAAGATGCAAGGACACGAAGCTCGTTTCCTTGTCCCTGTTTACACGACTTGTGAGCCATTCGGACGCTTAGCTTGAAAAAGTTACGCACCAACTCGCTCAGTAGGCAGTCTGGTTTAAATATAATAGAACATACAGCTCAGATACAAATCAGACATCACATATGCCGTGAAAATACAGGGTGCATTGTTTGGGTTCACGATTAAAATTTTGTTACGGTATGCAGTCGCAAGACGACCAGGGCGCTGTTACTGTCGCGGTGCTGTCGACAACGACGTTGCAGCCAGTGCCGATGTGCGCTGCTCCACTGCGGGCAATCGCGCCTAGCGCTCAGCTAACTCCGGCCATAATACATATCTAGGACATAACGAAGTGTTCGGTTAATTATTAGCGTAAACATAACGTTATATTTGAATATGTAACGTTACCGCCACTAAGACAGTGTTTAAGTAAAGACTTGCCGCTGCCCCGCCGCCACAAGTAGCGGGTAGTTTGTGTTGTATATACAGAAACGCACACTTATATACTTGGTACACCGCCTCGCGCTGATACTATTATGATTGATGCTGCTATGTAAACAATGCACTTCAGAGTTTTCTTCGGGAAACAAAAATCAGGGTTTACACTTACGCGTTTCTGTGCAGTTGCAATGGCCTACAAAGCATTGATCCTTGTTGACGTAGTCCAATGTGAACCGGTAGATGGTGCTTCTATCTGAGAAAACAAAAAGGAAATACGTTTTATTCGAATGCAGGATTTTTAGGTCGATTCTTTAACTACCTTCGTACAGAACTAAGCTGCTATCGTAATTGCTGAGAAAAGCTTAAATCTCTGACAAATTTCGTTAAAGCTACTAACGAATGGCGTCCTGTGGCTTTCTACACGGCTCTGTTATCAAAAAAGGGAATCGAAGGGGGGAATATGAGATGTCGGTAATTATTTTTGCTTCGTGTAGGTGCAAACTTTAGGTATCCAGTTCATGGTTGTGCTGGATGCCAGTACTTGACATGGAGTACAAATGCACTCAAATGCGATCTTTGCCCAGTTCTTTCCTCCCAAAATCTCAAGAATAAGTTTCACACCTCCTCATTTGTCCAAATTTTTTTCGCTGGGGGATGGGCGGACCTAGCAAGAAGCAAAACTCTAACGGTAACTGCATTGCGAGGACGCCGTGTCCTTATATCGATTCATTGCTATGAAAACGTTATCATCTGCGTTTCTATTTTTTATTAAGGCCAGTGGGCTGTGTAGTTATGTGAAGAGCAAAATTTTGAACTTTTCGCTGCACCGCGGAAGTGTATTTTTTGTCAACTGTGATTAGATCAAGAGCATTAAATTTCTTTGATCGGTGCAATAGGCAGCACGCATTGCTCAATGGAGAAAAGCAGATTTCATCATTTGTGGTTAGAATAACTTTTTCCTGAATCCTTCGCATTATATGAATTTGAGCCCAAACACGGTAAGTGACCTTTATTTTATAAATCTCTTGCGTGGTACGGAAATCGTACTCCTGCTGAGCGCGAAGCAGTTAATTGGGGCATCTGTCAACAACGCCGCAATTTATTCACTCACCGTTTCCGTAAGTGACATAAATGACTGTATTATTGCTGGCATCAAAAGTTGAGGTGTCACTGATCCTGGAAAATAAATTGGAAATGCATAAAAATTATTTTCTTTACCCGGTCTTTATTGCAGCGATGGTACCACCTGATTATTAGGTGCACCTGAAGGTCGCAATTTGGATACCTTAAAATCCATGGCATCAAAAGCAGAGGCATGCCCGCGTAGCTTACACAGCTCCTGTAGCGACCCGCCTCTAAATGCGCTGAAAACTTAAGTGGCGGCTTTTCTAGCGCTATACTAGAGTTTAGCTGGTAAAGTAAAATAGATTTAAATACCAGATATTGTGCACAATTGATAGCGCAGCTTCCGGTAAGCCACTGTAAACAGAGTGGCGAAGACTGAGCAATGCAATGCTCTTCGGATATCATTGTTACGTCAGCAGTGCTCTGTCCAAAGAGTGATACAATCTACTTCACAGAATTACACTGTACATAAATAAATTCCCGTAAGCTTGAAAAATAAACTTGTCAAGCAGACACAACGTAGGAGCAACGTAAGAAGTTTGCACATTGTGCCGTGGCCCGATTTTTTCACCAATATCCGTATTTGCGGCGCCAACAGTGGCGGTATCCAAACTTGTCATACTATGGTTTTGCGTCAGTCACCGAATGAAACAGCAGAGGCACAAGAGCGAAGGGAGCATTGTATCGTCGATAGATATCCGGCTCACTTTTTCAGCGTCCTCAAGTGCAGAAGCCGCGCTCAATACCAATTAACTCAAAAAATGCTAAGCGATCAACAGCCAACGAGAAGAACACAGTTGCTCGGGAGCGTGAATTGGGAGGAAATGAAATCACTGCAAGCAGGCAAACTGTGCACTTTTTCGAACACTACTGATATACGCCCCTGTTTGGCTTAAGTTCAATCCCTGCATATTTATGCCGCGTGGCATTAAGGTTGCTCTACACTTGGCAAGGACCGCTAATCTTTACCACCGTTGTCCTCGAATACGCGCTTAATTTCTTTTCCCTCATCGTCATTTTCAACTGGTGATGAGTGCCTAGATAATACATTGCCTGGCTGGCGCTGCTTCCTAATCTGCTTCGAACAACGGTCAAAACCTTACGCACATCCAGTACACAGCCGCATTGCATTCGATCCATAAATGTCTGCATCAAATAAATAAATGTCTGCGTCAAAAAGTGGCTACAACTGCGGCGAAAAACAGCTGCGGCTATCCTGTCCAGGAACTCTGCTAAATCTCATCCGTCCACCCGGTTCTCCACCGCTGCAGTCTACGTTTGCCATCTGTCGTAACCCACTGCCTTATTCCAAGCGGCTCATATCCGGATTGCATGGCCTGCCTACGTTCGTGTCTGCTCGTCTTGACCTGAACCAGGATATCATTACCTTACGCATATTTCCTCGCCCGTTCTGCTACGTTCTTGGCTTCCAATTACCGTTATGATTTTTCATTCCGCAATTCACTGCGTTTTCTTCAGTGGACCTTGAAGCTCACGAAAAGCAACATCGAGCAGAAAAGCTGCTATCATTGCAATGAAAATAAGTTTCATGGAGTCTCTTCCCATTGTTATTATTTTAACGATTTTCTTCTCGTGGTGACAATATCCGCTCATCCTTCGACCTACACAGATGGATTAGCTTACCCCTTGCAATAGATGTTGCATATTCTAAGCTCTTCATTTTTTTCTGGCTATTAAGCGCTTTCGGGGAGCAGAAAAACCGGTAGTGTGCAATAAAATAAAAACCCCTACAATTACCTGATCCCGGCCGCCACCCTGCTTTTCCGCAGCGTATACAGGTGATGGAATAACAGGCTCGCAGTAATTCGAGTATTATTATACAGGTTGTTTCACATTAGACTTCCCACCATTTTTAAGCACAGCCTATTTGAATTACAAGAGCTTTTTTTTGCAAAGCGTTGCCTGCTGTCTAGTACAACGGAATAAAGCTACAAGGTGCTAACTAGCAATCTGATTAAATAATATTAAGTGGCCAACTGTTTAACTACTAGTGCTAGTCTTCTTAATTATTGAGGGGCGGGTAGCCCAGCGTTAGTAATATGCATACCAGTTTTTAAATTTTCGTTAACATCGTCAGCTCTGTGCTGTGGCACACACATTTTGGCTATTTCTGCGAGATATGTGCACTGCAGAGGTTGCTTTACCTGCAAGCGTCTCGAAAGTCTATGTATATTTGCTCCAAATAGCCAAGATTTGTTGGACTGCAGCCCCGAGGATAAGTGCTCTTTCGAAATTATAGAAACTCATACAGATATTGACTCATACGGTGAGCTACACGACTCTCAATGATTCAGGAGTCTAACAGTAATAGTTTAAAACTTATCTAATTAATATCAGTTATTCAGCATTGTAGTTAGCACGCCTTAGCTGTGTTCTGTTGTATTATACCGATGACAGTGCTCTGCCGAAAAAAGCGTTCATTTAACTGAAAAAGCCTATTTTTCAAAATTTTGTTAAATCTTAGGTGAAACAGCCGGTATGTATTTCTATATGTTGCACTGCATTGTCATGCCGTTTTAAAAGGAATTTTATTGTGCCCTGTATGGATCGAACAGGTTCATAATTATCTCATCGCATGAGGACAGCAGCTGTGCCTACGTATCCAAAAGAACGCCGGAGAGCGCGGAAAAGCTCTTTAAAGAAAGTGTATAATTTCCTTTTGAAAGCCGGATTTTTATCCGCCTAAGGATATTAGCAGATCTGTAAGTGGGCACCGTCCTACGCCAGTATTTGGAGTGGTGATCTTTCTTCAGAGCTGAGTAGCACAAACATTAATAATACATCCTTGGACGCGTTCGTAAGTGCTAGCTATCATACAGTCCGGGCGTCACTATTTCCGGACCTTGACCACGAAAATAAGTGCAGCGGAGTAATTGATAACAGTATTAAGGAGCTAGAAAAAGGCCCACGGGAAGTTTCTCCTCAAATGTGAACGTTGCGATGAGAACGTTGACCCGCCGCGGTGGCTCAGTGGTTAGGGCACTCGACTACTGATCCGGAGCTCCCGTGTTCGAACCCGACCGCGGCGGCTGCGTTTTTATGGAGGAAAAACGCTAAGGTGCCCGTGTGCTGTGCGATGTCAGTGTACGTTAAAGATCCCCAGGTGGTGGAAATTATTCCGGAGCCCTCCACTACGGCGCCTATTACTTCCTTTCTTCTTTCACTCCCTCCCTTATCCCTTTCCTTACGGCGCGCTTCAGGTGTCCAATGATATATGAGACAGATACTGCGCCATTTCTTTTCCCCAGAAAACCAATTATTATTATTATTATTATGAGAACTCCACGTTTAAATGAATTCGAAAGCTGAAGCCTTTTTCAACACTGAAAACATCACTTGTGCGTTCGCACAACGCTGTTACGCCATTGGCTAACTCGATATACTCTGCAAATGGCGATACGATGCTTTTTCAGAAGTGCGCCGCGAGCAGCCTAACTGCGAGGCCAGAAGTCTGGATATGACGGCGAGGCCGCATGACCGCATGTGGCGGCGCCTACACGCCCGGGCTGTAAAGAGCCTGGTCTGTGTGCTCGTTTCCCACTGATGCCCACAGACGAACGATGCTCGTTCGTGTGCAATACGCGCGCGAGCTGCCGAGATGGTAAGGCACCGATGCGCTGGAATTTGCATCTGCTCTTTCACTCGCGCTTATCGTTCCAACGAGATCTAGGATGCCATAAGAGGAAAGCGCATGTACAGACGTATCACTAAACATTGGGGTGAGGCGGATGCGCACTACACCATTTTGTAGCTCTAAGAGTTGGGTCCTCTACAGAGGGGATGGGTTGGGGCTTTTTATGTCGCGGTTTGCCACTCGTGGGTATTCAACATGGCCTAGCTGGCCTTGCACAGCGCATATGCGCTTTCGCATTTCGCTGCCATCATGATGAGGCCGCCGTGGCCAAGATTCAATCCCTCAACCTTAGGTTGGGAGCAGCAGCTGAACTCCGAAGCCACTGAGTCACCCCAGGCAGTATATATACATCAAGGGAGCCTTCAGTGTCACTGGTGATGTGCTCCAGAAATAAAGGTGTGGAAAATACCGATTAAAGTACAACTGCTGGTGGAAAAATAGTTCTGAAATGTGAAATATAACGCATCAGGAAACGTGCAACGCCCTCTTCTAATTTGTGAATTCTTCTCTTCCACTAACAAAATATAATATAGAGTCTGGTATTGCCGGAAAATTTGATTTTTAACATCATTTACAGCTTTCTTCGCCAGTGCATCTCTTTGCAAGTGTATAAATTTTGGTACCGTTATGTCTTAGCTTGCTTGTAAGAGTTTAAGAAAATTGACAAGTTCTCAATTCTCTATAAGAGCAAAACAAACGTTAAAGAGGATAAAAAAAGCATTAGGAACTGCCACTGAGCTGCGCTGAAGAAGGCCTGCCTACGCAGCAGTGGCTGCGGTTAAAAACACGCTAAACAGAGCAAACGATCTTAAAATTATTCTACTCAATTTTCTCAGTGTGCTTCTTTTTATCACGCTGCTCAATTTGGAAAACTATCGTGCTCATACTATAGCGGGTGACGTGACTTTGAAGGTACTTTCTAGATAAAAAGCTGGTGGAATGAGACAGTGTTTGCAGTGTTTCAAGTTTCAATAAAGTTTTATTCCCATAAAAACCAAGTTTTTAAATAGCAGTTATGGAATGTTTAAAGGAAGCTTACTGACATAATTACAAAAACTGCCTGAAGACAGAGATACCTTTCCCTGTTCTACACGATCGCTTATCTGTAGACTGGCAAGAATTGAATAACTAGTAATTGAAAGGAATATAGTTATCCTAACCTTACGCGCCGTGCACCTAGTTTAAAATTTGACAGGTTTTTAATGGTTTAGAATTAATACCTGAAATTGTGATTCAGCTCTAAAGGTATAAGGATTAACTGTTGCTGATAGTACTATCAGAATCATCAGAGCGGTTGAAATGTTAAGCGTACCGCCCCCCCCCCCCACCCGCCAATTATGAAAAAAATGGGCACTTTCACGTTTGTTGAATGTTTCCTAAGTGGACAATAACGAATATGATCTGCCTATCCCCACTCAATACACATACCCGGTTTTTAGGAAGGGTTAACTACAAAGAATGACTTGAAGACAGCTTTTGTTAAATGTTGAGTCTCAAATAAAGACGCCCTCGCCGACCGCTCATTATGTGGTTTTAAAGTAGGTGCACCCGCACTGCCACCATCCCATCTGCTGATAACTCTGTGACCACGCTTTCATTACTGCCCTCTCTTTACATGCGAGCTGAACTGCGTCGTGTTATGATCCGCGTGCCCTGATGGCGAACCCAGTCCATCGAGTGTAACCCAACGTAGTAGATAAACAAATGTGGTGACGCACTGTCACCTCGCCAGAAACGTGAACCAATGAATTGATTATTTAGGCGTCATTTTCAGACTGCCAAGTTGTGGCTATTCTTATATATGGTATTTTAACAGCGCAAATGAGATGTGCTGTGAAAACCAAAAACGCACAGGAAGCGTGTTTTACTGCATCTAGAGGTGAACATGTTGTAGGCCTAGGTGGCGTGATTCTTCAGATATGGCAAAGTTCCTTTCCTGCTCTGTCATGATAATGGTCTTTATCCTACCTTCACAGTGTTTTTGTGCAACTTTAACATGCCTCAAGAAAGAAGAAAACATTATTGTTAACATTCCTAAGGTTTATCAACTAACGCACAGATCAATAGCACATATCCTTGTTTTTGCATAAGTAGATGCCCTCGATTCTTTCGATTCCAGCTGATCCATTTTTCGTGACTTTTTCTTCTTTCATTCTGAACAAAAATGAAGCTGTTTAGAGTCAAGCACCTCCCATACCTTTCTTTGTGGCTCGATTTCTGACAAGGTTGTTTTATTTTCCAGTCAATCACATGAACCGAAAAGGGTAGCAGCGTATTTCACCTTAGAACTGCTGTCCTTCTCAAAGTAAAACGACGCGCAGAATCCGGAGCGAGCGGACGCTGAAGCTATTTCACATGAAAGTATAGGACTGAAAGCATGCAACCAGATATGGTAGGACGGTTTTGTTCCGTTTCAAATGAATGGAGCGTTTCACTGTATAGGAAACTGGAAAATAAATTCAGTGACACGTACCTTAGCTTAGATATATGCAATTCAGTGTTCATTAAACCGAGTTTATTGTCTGTACTAACGAATGCGGCAATTTTCTTCGTGTCCGTTGTAGATCTTGCAAAATGCCACCACGTTAGGCATGCAGCTTCAGTTCTCTACACTAACCAGCCTGCCAACTTCCAACGCCTTCTGTCTCCTTGAGCATTTCCTGATAATTGGTGAAATACCCCACTGCCTACTATTATCGCGCAATGTAAAAATCTTTATTTTTATTTACGCAAACTTACGGCGTGTCGTCCCCGTTGGCATCCCTGTAAATGACGTCATACTCCGCCGTGGTGCCGTCATCAGAGAGGGAAGTTCTGTCGTACCTCTCACAATACTTCTTGGGCTCCGGGTCGGATGTGACGTACACGTTGAACACGGGGAAATTTGACAGAACCTGAGAAGATATGCACATTTTACTGGTAAAGACAACCACAGGCAGCGCATAAGTTTTGCAGCTTGTTTAATTGAAGGTTTGCCAGCAAAGTGGCGCAGCAGTTCTAGCGCCTTCTCTTCTGCTCTCGTAACCGTTAAACTGCTGCAAAATGCTGCCACGAGTTTACCTTTACACAGTGGGTGAAAAAAATATATATATCAAAGATGAATACTATGTTTGCGCGGCTCTTTCATCATACATGAAAATTTCCTGGCGGTTCAACTTTGTTAAGCAAAAAATATTACGCGACCCGCAGCGGTGGCTCAGTGGTTAGCGTGCCCGGCTACTCCAAGAAGGAATTTTCTGGTTCGAATTCGGCCGTGGCGACCGCGTTTCAATGGAGGCAATTTACAAAACAGGCGCCCGCATGCTGTCTGATGTAAGTGCTCGTTAAAGACCCCCGGTGGTGGAAATTATTAAGGCGTAAGCCTTTCTTGGGTTATGAGTGTCGGGGAAGGCAGTTGTCGACAGAATTTGTCCGCGCGAATTGCCGATGATAAGTTGTAAGGTAAATAAAACAAAAATACAGAACTTCATTAAGCAGCAGTTATCAGGCAGCATATATGTAAGTAATTAAAAACAAAATTGAAAATAAAAATAAAGAAAAAATAAACCAAAAACAAGAAAACATGATATAAAAAGAAATTAAACCAAACAGCAAGTAGAAACAAACTTACTCAGAAACAAAAAATAAAAATGAAGAAAGAGGACAGGGAAAAGCTTTCCCATTTCCGCTCATAAGCAGACTGAAGTGCAATCCTCTACTGAGAGAAGAAACTTTTATTAAGAAAATAGAGAGGATGATCTGACGAAGTTGGTGACTAACGATATCTTTTGGGTCCGCGCCCGTATAGTCCGGGATGTCGCAAGATTCCGCCGTCTCGCGAGTCCGGCGTGCGAGGCCAGCTTGTGGTGTCCCACTCGAGCACTCGAGGAGAAAGATCTCCCAAGCCTCTTTAGCGGAGGTGGGACTGTATTGACAGGCCCACACCACGTGGGATAGAGAACAGAGCTCGTGACAGTGTGGGCACAAAGGATTCACTTTCGGGTCATAGCTAGCAGCCATGGTGGGACACCAGTAGGTGTTCGTCTGATGCTGTCGCAGAATTCGTTCGTCTGCCATCGACAGTCCCTTTGCCAGTGGAGGGAACTGGTGATGCTTGTCTTAGTAATGGGCGACGATTTTTCCAAACCGCAGAAGCGGTCTGCTAGGCTCATCGGTTTGGGAGGAGGCGGTAGTAGACTTTCGGAGGATAAGCGCTCGTGCAGCCGCATTCGCAGCTTCGTTACCATGGAGACCCTGGTGGGCCGGCGCCCACACGATTCGTCTAGGCGTAGGCGCGGAGTCTTTAACGGCGTTGTAGAGTGTACGTCTAATGCTAGAAAAGATACCTCGCCTTTGACACAACTCTCGCAAGCGAAAAGGGAGTCTGAGATGACAACCGTTTCATTGGGAGTCTACGACCGCGAGAACGATAGCGATTCCTCAGCCCGGTGGGTATTCTCGGCGCGGAAGGAGAGCCCATTGGTTTGCAAGTTGTGGTGGACTACGGCTGCCGTGTGGTGGCCAGACGGAGTCGGACCATGAGAATTGGTTTCTGAGGAAAGAATGGGTCAGTAACTGTCTCTCCCCTCGGTGCACACCAGAACCGCACCGTAGGGGAAAGGAGGAAGGTGCGACTGAAAGAGAGACAAAGAAGTGCCGTTGTGGACGGCTCCGGAAAAATTACAGGATTACAGTAGCTCGGACTTGGCTGGGGCCGAGCTGCTGCAACCCTGTAAACTTTCCGGAGCCGTCCACAACGGCACCTCTTTGTCTCTCTTCTTTCACTCGCACCTTCCTCCCTTTTCTTCCGGCGCGGTTCGGGTGTACACCGAGAAGTGAGACATTTACTGCCCTATCTTCTTTCCTCAAAACCAATTTTCAATTTCAACACGAACTTTCCGCTGGTGGCCACCACCGCCACGTACTTCAAAGCGCGACAGAGGTTAGTGTCCCATCCCCGCCGCGGTGGCTCAGTGGTTAGGGCGCTCGGCTACTGATCCGAAGTATCCGGGTTCCAACCCGACCACGGCTGCCGCATTTCGATGGAGCCGAAACGCACAGGCAGGTTTGTGCTGTGCGATTTGAGTGCACGTTAAAGATCCCCAGGCGATCTAAATAATTCCGAAGACCTCCACTACTGCGGAATTAATTTCGATCGCCTGGGGATCTTTAACGTGCACTCAAATTGCACAGCACAAGCCTGCCTGTGCGTTTCGGCTCCATCAAAATGCGGCAGCCGTGGTCGGGTTGGAACCCGGATACTTCGGATCAGTAGCCGAGCGCCCTAACCTCCACTACTGCGCGATTCCTCGGTGGGCGTTCGAAGCGAGCGGACGTGTTTTTTAGCTCTCTGCTCCTTCGGACGCTGGGCCTAAGGCTTCGCGGCGTTGCGGGGTCTCCCCATGGAGGCCACAGACACCGTGAACGAGCGAAGGCGTGTGTTCGGCGGTGACAATCTGCAACGCAGGGCAGGCCGCTCACGCTCACGATCAAGGAGACGAACGCCGTCCAGAGGAAGGTCATCCAGCACCATTCGGCGAATGCAGGCCGAGATCGCTGATCTGCGAGACACGGTGAGGTGTCTGACGGCGGCGCTCATCACCACCTCAGAGAACCTTGAGTCCGTCATCGGGACCTTGGACGTGTCGCCGGCGGACCCACGCGTTCTAGCATTGAGGGACGCCATGGCGCTCGCTCACCAGACGCAGAACTCCATGGCGGCTCCCTCCCCGCCATTTCTGGCCACCCCTGCGCTTCCTGCCGCCATTGCTACTCCTGGGGAACCGGCTGTGATACCCTCTTCCCCTGATGCTGCTGCTGCGGGCTCACCGCGGACACCTGCAGCCGAGGAGAGCATGTGCACCCCAATGGACGAGTCTGCTCTCCGGAAACGGCGACGCTCAACGGGGTCCGAGGAGGAGAGGGACTCGGAAACCAAAAGGGACATCGCGGTGGCCAAGCGGGAAGCTCGAAGGCCCCCCGCCGTCACTGTTCCCTCTCCCTCCACACTCGAAGGAGCAGGGCCTTCCCAGCACGAGCCCCATGGAGCCCACCTCCAGCCTGCTGCTGATGCTGCTGCTGTTGCTGGTGGGGCGACGGCGTCCGGAAGAAAAACGGGTGCGACCTCACCAAATCCCGCCGCACGAGACCAGGCTGCGGCTGGGGCTTCGTCTGCTGGCAGCGAGCGCGCCCAACTCCGCGGCGCGCCGCAGCAATACGCCGCAGGCAGCGGCGACGCTGATGCTGGGGCCAGCCTGGTCCCGTGGCGCATTATCACTACCAAGGCGCAGCGGCGTCGGAGAGCTGCCCTGGAGCGAGCCGCGGCTGCCGTGGAGGTCCCGTCCAGCCTGGTGGGGACGGTGCTGTTTCGGCCGGCGAACCGGGGCACCGCCTTCACCAGGGAACAGGGCTGGGAGTGGGCCGAGGAGATCGGATCCCGCCCGGGCGTCCTCGCCGTCCGGGTAAACATGCGGCGGAATGTGGTGGCAGTGGACGCGGGGAGCAGCGATGCTCTCCAGGCCCTGCTAGCCACAGCCGTCATCCGCGGCGTGCCGGTCTGCGCCAAGGAGCCTCCTCCTCGGAATCAAAGCTCCGGCCTGGTCTTCAGTGTGGACGGGCGCAGGACGGCGGAGGAGCTGCTAGCGGCGGCGGAGTCAACGGTACCGATGGTGTCGGCGTGTCTGTCGGGCAGCACACTCGCTCTCCGTTTTGCGGCGCCGACACCGCCGGCGTTCATCACCATATTCAAGCGCAGGCTCGCGGTCCGCCCCTGCCGTCCCCGGCCGCTCCAGTGTGCCAAGTGCGCCAGCCTGGGGCATGCCACTGAGGTGTGTCGTGCTCCTGCCCGATGCACGCGCTGCGGCGGGCCGCACGAGCCTGGTACCTGCGCGAGCAAGCCCCGCTGCATTAACTGCGGGGGGCGGCATGCAGCCATTGACCCAGCGTGCCCGCACTCGCAGCGAGAGCGTCACGTGGCCACTTTAATGGCCACATCCATGGCCCCGATGTCCAGGCGGGTTGTCCGAGCCGTCGTCCAGGCTGAGACAGCGGCCCCAGCCCAGCAACATCAGCAGACACCGCGCGCTCTTTCTTATGCGCAGGTCGTCAGGGGAACACCCCAGCAGCAGCAGCAGCAGCAGCAGCAGCAGCAGCAGCAGCAGCAGCAGCAGCAGACACAGAAGCAACGGCAGCGCCGGCAGCGGCAGCGGCGATCCGGTTGCCCGGCGTCCCGTACAGCGCGGCCCAAGCCTGCGGCCGCTTCTCACGGCCAGCCCCCTGACGCACGGGACGCGGAGATCGCGCGCCTTAAGCTGGCGTTGCGCGCCCTCAGCGCACTTTTCCCGGAGGGCACCGATGGACACCGGGCTTGCTTAGAAGCAGCGGGTGCTCCCGCACAGATAAGCCAGCATGATGGCTAGCCGCCGGACTCCCTCCCGCATACCATCCGTCCTGCAGTGGAACGTGCGCTCACTTGCGGCGCGGTACGCCGAAATGCGAGTTCGCATCGCACAGGATTCGCCGGAAGTTATCGCGCTGCAGGAGACGTACGTACGTTCACATGACGGGGAGCCCCAGATGCGGCTACCTGGGTACATTGGCTACCACTCAGCCACCACGTGCGAGGAACCCACCTGTGCTGCAGTGCCCTGTTGTGTCACATCTCATCGCCCCGGGAAATCAAGGTGCGCGATATACGTGCGGCAGGACGTCCAGCACACCCTCGTCGGCTCGGCGGCGGCGACATCTGACGCCCAGGAGTGCGTGGTGGTGACAGTGCGCGTCGGTTGTGTTGACACTTCGGTGGCCAGTGTTTATGCGCGTCCAGCTGTCGCGTGGAACGCGCTGTGTTTTCGTGCTGTGTCTTCGTGCTGTGCCCCGCGCCAAATCATCTGTGGTGATTTTAACGCCCACCAAAGTGCGTGGGGCAGTGCGCGCCACTCCGCGCGTGGAGACGACCTGCACGACGCAGCAACGCAGCTGGGACTAACCCCCTTGAACACCGGCGAGCCCAGCTTTCGACGACGCGGAACAACCGACTCCTGCATCGACGTTGCCTTCGCATCCAGAGGCATCGCGGCGACATGGCGCCGATCACCATCTCTCTGGGGCTCGGATCATTACTCCATCCTAATTGAACCCACTGCGATGGAGGCGCGTCCCAAACGTGCCTACTCCATTACCAAGTGGAGTGCGTTCAGGCGGGCGGTCGACGAGGCGGCGGCCACTGGCGCAGATTTCTTTTCAAGTGTAGTCCGAAGCGCTCTCGCAGCCACCCAACGAGCAGAGGTAAGGGCAGGGCAGCCCACACCTGATATGAAGCTGCTCAATCTGCGCGAGAAGAGAGATCGCGCAGAGCGACGGGCGCGACGGACTGACAGAGCCGCCGACTGGACTGTCTACAACCGCTTGGACGCAGCAGCGCGCCGCCACGCCAACAAGCTATACCGCCGGCAGTGGGCTTCACTATGCCAAAGGATGGAGGAAGATGTCAGCTCGCGGAGGCTGTTTGACACCCTGCGGCGCATCACCGAACCACAGGCAAACCGTCAACCGCTGGCCGCTCTCGCAATCTCCAGCGGGCTCAGCTTTGTAGAATTGGCAGAGCGGCTTGCCGATCGGTTCGCGCCGCCCAGTCCCGCAAACGCCGCTAACATAGCTGCTCCTGAGAGCCCCAGAGGCGACGCCAGTCCCTCGCCCGTCGCCTCGGAAGGTCCATGTGATGCGCCGTTCACCGCGGCGGAATTGAACAATGCGCTGCAGCGCTGCCGCCTCCGCTCGGCGCCTGGACCGGACGGGGTGACATACCAAATGCTACGAAACCTGGCTGCGCAGCAACGACAGATCCTCCTGCAGCATATCAACCTGGTGTGGGAACGCGGGGAGCTACCGGAGGATTGGCGAACCGCGGTCGTTTGTCCCATCCGAAAGGCAGGGCGCCCACCTACGGAGCTGAGCGGATACCGGCCAGTGGCATTAACATCGGCGGCAGGTAAGCTCATGGAGCATATGGCGTTGCAGCGTCTGAAAGAGCGGGCTGCGGAGGCTGATTTGTTTGACGAGCGGCAGACGGGTTTCCGTGGGATACGGTGCACGGCTGATTCTATATCGGACGTTGTTACAGCGCTGGAGCATGCCAGCGCAGCAGGCCAGGTCGCTGCTGCTGCTACTGGACGTCTCGGTCGCTTTTGACAACGTTCACCGCGCACCAATTCTCGCGGTGCTTGAGGGGGCTGGTGTGAGCGGGCGCCTTTTGCGATACGTTCATGGCTTCCTGAGCGGGCGCACCATGCGCGTACGAGTAGGGGGTAAGCTCTCCAAGCCTCGCCCGGTTGACATGGGCGTGCCGCAGGGCTCTGTCCTATCACCATTTCTGTTTAATGTGGCCATGTCGGTGGTGCCGGCCTCCCTCCCCACGAACGGGCGACACCATGTGTACACCGACGGCTCAGTAGCCCGCGACAGCTGCTCTCTAGCTGCGGCGGCCACCATCCCCGCCCTGCGACTGCACAGCCAGCAACACGCAACCTTCCTGGGCTCCTTCACCACGGCGGAGTTGATGGGGATCCGGCTCGGGCTGGACCTGCTGCTCACCCTCGGCCCTCCGCCGCCCAGGAGTGCTCTCCTGTGTGACTCCCGCGCCGCCCTCAGCCGCCTGCAATCTAAAGGCCGCGGTACCCCACTAGTGCGGTAAATTCGCTCGCGCATCGAGCGCCTCGCGCAGAGAGGTTGTGCCGTGCGTGCACAGTGGGTGCCCGGTCACTGCGGCATCGCCGGCAACGAAGAAGCTGACGACCTCGCGACCGCTGCACACCAACTGCCTGCCAGCGATCTGGCCCTTGCGCTGGAGGACGTGCGTGCGGCCATCCACGACCATCTCCGAAAGCAGCACCCCGACCCACGCATCGCGGGAGGTGAGCGCATCGACAGTGTCACCGGCTGTCGCGCACTTACACGGTCACAACGTGCAATGATCCTCCGCGCGCGCATTGGCTGCGTGTGGCCCGGGGAACGACGGGTGCGTCACGGAATCGCCACGAGTGATGTGTGTGACGGATGCGGTGCAGTAGAAACTCTAGAACACCTGCTTCGCTGCTCCGCGTTCGCCGATGCTCGTCGCGATATGCTCGCGGCCTATAGGGCGCAGGGCATACTACCAGACTCCATCAAGACGCTATTGTGGCCGCAGGGCAGTGCGCGCACTCGTAAGCGAACTTTGGTGAGCCTCTGTGCATTCCTCGAACACACGGGCTTGACGTCCCGTCTGTTCTCCGTCAGGTAGTTTCACGCAGTGACCGAACGCTCCGCGAGTTCTACCTTGAACGATTAATAACTGGACGCCCCACTCCAGTTGTAACCAACACAGTGCTGTGCGCGTGTGTGATTTAATACATCTAAAATGAACAAATCACGCGCACAACCTGGACACATTTCTTATTGTGTAAATAGTTTGTACATATTACTTCTCCCCCTATCCTCTCTTCCTGTCCCCTCACCTCTTTAATTTCATTTCTCCATTCTGCCTGCTGTCCTTTATTTCCGCTGCCCCAGCTCAGGTGCTTCAGTATCGATGGCAGATGCCGGGGCTAGCAAAAATCTTTTCCTTCCTTTTTACTATTATTTTTTTTAATAAAACCACTACCACCACCACCACCACTACTGCGCCTCTTTCTTCGTCTCTTCTCTCAGTCCCTCCTTTATCCCTTATCTTACCCCACGGATAAGGTGTCCGCCGAGATGTGAAGGATACTGCACCATTTAGCCCACTTTATAAGCTTGCTTTCTGCGCCTGCAGTCGGGCAAATGGTACTTTTGAACTCAATTTGTAATGCGCTGCCAGCTCATGAGTCAAAAGAAAAGCGCCTTGAAGCGAAACGCTTCACTACGCTAGTCAACACCGCGCTTCGCGTGGTAAGTGACGTCACGCACGGCGCAGTATTTCCCTCCCTCTCGCTTTCTAGTGACTAGTGTGCGTGCTCCACTAGGAGCACCGAGCCAGATGTGTTTCGCCGCTGCGCAGCTCCGCGCCTTTCCTCAAAATACAACGTTCGAATTTCAGTTCTCTCTGTCCTCTTTCTCTCACTCCTTTATCCCTTCCTTTACGGCGCGATTCGGGTGTCCACCGAGATGTGTGAGACGGTTACTGTGCCATTGTCTTTCCTCAAAAGCCACACAAAGCGACGGAGCCAATGGCGTTCATAGAGTTCATAGGCGTTGGCAACTTTGCAAAGACAGTTCCTTTTCAGGAAAGGAAAGGCGCACAACCGGCTCCGTGGGCGACTGGAGACCTCAATCTCGCTTACGCTTGGTATATCCTGGAAGCGCTGGGCTAGTCCACATTAATTTTTTAGAGCTTCGTTAGATCTCATTTGATGAGATAAAAATGATGTGAACAAAAAATTGCAGACTAAGCCACGCGACTCAGAACCGGCAATTTTTTTTTCATTATGGAGACACTCTGCCTTTTAAAAGCTGCGTTACCTTTACCTGTTACACTCGGTAAATGTATATGCGTGCAGATGAGGATGGTTTTCAGATTAGGTTTGCTTTGCCATAAATGCTGCGTCTCTTTACAGCAAAAGGTGTATATCACAACCGGGGAAAAACGTCCATTTCGCGAATTCTCCAAATCGCGTTTGGACTCTCGCAGAACGAAACAAAATTTTCTGGAAACTGACTCTGTGTTCGATAATTATATGTAAGCTGTTCTGTTAGAAGTAGCGCTTTAAACGTTCCTGGCTTTTGTAATTTTTCATTAAAAATATCGCATAAATGATTAAGCACTATGGACGCTTCAAGAAAGCCATTTTTTTACTGGGCGACAATAGAACTTGTAGAAACTAGAGGATAAAATTTCTCGCGGTTTTCATCAATCCTTTTATTTATCGTGATTTCCTACTTCTTGTCGAGCAAACTTTTTGTTTATTTGCTTGTGCAAATTTTCAGAAATTCAAGAATTCAGAATAATGGCCAATAATAAATCAAATTTGTCAAAAACTAACACGTCCGATTTTCTTTTAAATTTTACTGAAAGCCCTTTAGTAACACGAAATTCTAGAATAACGGTAAGTGTCGAATTATATTGCATAAATTGAAAATTAAGCCCTATTAGAGAAAATATTTTATTCAGCTACCGTTAAAATGAATAACCCTCAGAAATATAATAATAATAATTCGAACTGAATGCATTTGCTCCTGTTTTTCTTCTAATATGGCAGAATATCCCGAAATAACTTGCTATTTAGTATGACCTAATGTTTTATTTTGTTCAACGCTTTAAGCACCCCATTTCGCGTACTGTTTCTAGGTATTGCTAATGCAAGCAAAACAGTTATGTACTCCTAAATTAATTTTTTAATGTAAATGTAATGTTAATATACTCTAATTTCTGTTTTTCCCAATTGTTTTAGCTGTGCACGTTTTTTGTTTATTTCTTTAGAATTTTATATCACCGCTCACTCCACGTAGAAGGTGATGTTTATCCATTCTAGGACGGCGACTTTTTGGAATGTCTGTTTCCATGCCTGTATTAAAAACAAACTTTGAACTAAGCAAGGTATGTTGCTGAGCTAACTGATTGGGTTCTGTCATTATGGAATGTGCAGCGCTTGCGGACGACGGACATAGACGACAAGGACACACAACCGCT
Source organism: Amblyomma americanum (assembly GCF_052857255.1). Taxonomy (NCBI): domain Eukaryota; kingdom Metazoa; phylum Arthropoda; class Arachnida; order Ixodida; family Ixodidae; genus Amblyomma; species Amblyomma americanum. Next base: position 77,884,100 of record NC_135501.1, on the reverse strand, counting down.
CTGTGGTTTGTCCTTCTCGTCTATGTCCGTCGTTGTCAAGCTCTTCACATTCCATAATGACAGAACCCAATCAACTAGCTCAGCAACATACCCTGCTCAGTTAATAGTGCGTTTGGGCAGCCAGGTATCCACACTCTGATAAGTATAAAACGGAACTCTGAATCCGTATATTATAAGTGGCCCCAACAGATCTTGCGACGGTCCTTAAACAGGCCTGGTTGGGACTGGACATTTGTAAAGGGGTTTTATCTTAAACTCGAGCACCTTGGAGTAAGCGCGGGGTATCCCTCGCGTAGCGCAATAACACCATCAGATTCTCGGGGTCTGTTTAAACTGGCCACAGCGAGTCTGAACACCTTGAATGGGTTCCCATCAGGGCCTCGAGCACTTTGGAGTAATGCCCCAAGTATGCATAAACATGGGTTGCGATACATGGTGGTCTGGTCAGGGTGGGGAACCTGGCTTGGGAAAAGGAGAACCTGCAAAGCGGCCCTTGAAGGGCTGGTTGTCTCGATGGTCGGAGCCAATAAGCTGCCATTACGTCACTCCGACATCTGAATTCCTTTTCTTTACATTGTGTACAAACACACAATTTCACAGAAGTAGAGCGAGGTTGTTTCTCCGGGCCTGATCAATGGCAGTGTTTTCGTTCATTAGTTTTGTTAATTAGTTTCGTTAATTAGTTCTTGGCCATCAGCATAAAATATTATCTTGAGCCGCATCTTCGGTGGATTCATTTTTGACTACTGTTGGATTAAGCCTGCTGGTATTAGCAGTGCAAGCAGAGGCAATTTCATTATTTGTCTTTTACGAGGCTTCGCCATAAAAAAATGTCTCCACTGGAATAAAGCAAGGATGGCAGGAAGGCGTGTGGACGAGACGACGGCGAGATGCAAAACCCGGGAAGTTATACCTAGTCAGCTAGCGATGGCCAATTGTAGGGATCTTACCTGCTTGGCATCGCAGTCTTGGGAGCTTTGCCGGCAGTCTTGTGCGTTGACGGGCGGAACCACTGTCATCGAAGCAAGTACCGCTACCAGAACGACCAGCCAGTTGAAATGCTGAGACGAGTTCATTACGAGAGCGCTACGAAATGTATAAAGAAGCGTGGTTCGGATAAGGTATTGGGAAAGCAATCGGTTTTGTTGCCCTAATTAAAAGCGAGAAATAGAATGGCTGACTGCTGGAAGATTTATTGCGCTGAATAGCTCAGGAAGAACACATATCGGGAGAAATTTTTGTCGTCTAGCTAATAACTAAGTCGTTGGACCGTAGGAAAAATTAGCAGCATGAAGTACTTTGGAGTTACGATACGCCGCACGCCAGAGTAAGCTGTAGTAAAGGACGTACTGCAGGCTGTTACGTCGCGAGCAATTAACGGAACGTCCTCCGATTAGTCTTAGTTTTTCAGAGCACGCGCGAGCATCGGAGCGTCCCGCAGTTGTTTTCTTCTTCCTTCAGCACCAGCCGCTAAAGGTTCCAGAGCCAAAGGCCTGTGTAACGAAGCTTTAAATTTAACAAAGGCCATCATCGCTTACGCTTCTTAAGCTGCATGCAGAAGTAGTGTACGGTCGGGGAGAAAAGTCTATAGACCACGTGTGCGGCAAACGATGCCGACAGTTCTACTATTATTCGTCGGCTGGAGAGCATACCTGTGGAGGCGACAGCGAAAGATTTGTTCTTTCGTCCCAAGATTTGGGCTCTCTCCAGCGGTTGGGCAATAGACCTGTGAGTTTCGTTTACAGAAAATATTGGGCGCAAACTTGAGACTTAAACATTAATTAGTACACTCGTTAAGCAAGCACACTAGTAGTAAGACCGCGCTATTCGACATTTCGGTCGTAAGCCAAAGCAGGTTAAGGATGGTAGGATTTGTTCACACTGAGAACTTACTTTTCCTTTCGCAGCTCCTCAAATAGAATGTGCTCCGTGCGCTCGTGGTGATCTCTTTATGAAGCTTGGACTGGCAGACACTATGCGTGCAATTTTTTTTTAATTCGACCAGGTGCCACATAGCACAGTTGGCAGATTATAGCTCTTTATTTTGTTGGGCTCCGACACTGAGCGGAAACGATACTGCAAAATGAGGCACATGTTTTTATTCTGGAGTGCTCAAAGCCTACATGCCACCATTTATGTCCATGTGTTGGAAATATTTCTTTGTTTTTTCAGTATTCGCAACTGACTTCTTTTTTCATATAGCAGAAAACAGCCGTTTCAAAAAAACGGTGCAATCGAAAAAAGATGTCGTTGGCCTTCACTTTCTTTCCCTTAATATTCGACCATAATATCGACATCTGGTTCTTTCTTTTGTATTTTCCACGTTTGAAAATGCATTAGGCACCCGCCAGTAACCCGCGTTGCGAAAAACTGGCACTGGCAGTTTTCCGAAAGAGATAATATTGTGCTTTTTCATTGACCTTCATGCTTCACTTTTGCTTCAGTTGTAGTCTTCTAAAGAAGACGCTTCATTTTGGGAGCTTTGCACCTTATAGTTTTATAAATTTTCTCATGAAAGAATGCGTAGCATGCAGACTTTCAAAAACAGACAGCCCTAGCATACAAGCAGATTCGCACATGGAGCCTACCTCTGAATTCAGATAAGAAGAAACAAAAGAGAGCAGGTTATTTATATCCCATTAAGAGTTTATATGCTCCTTTAAGAATTTTAAGAGAGGGACAATCCGGTATTTTAATGTTTTTACCTCAAGTGTGTTCTCTGCATTGCAAAGTCATTAGTGCAATTAATGAATCGAACGAGGTGAGGGGTGTTCTCGCGTTCACACACAACCTGCTGGAATGGCCCTTTATGTAGCTGTGTTTACCGTTGCTAGCACATCGCCATTTATCATGTATGGATGTGCGACGCCTATGGCAATATTTTTTAGCAATATCCAGTGCACGTCACAGGAGTATTCGTGTAGCATCTCGGCCCCTCCACAAACATTTTTACATTACCTGGGACTTAGTGGCATTCACAGCTGGCTATCTGCAATGTCCTCGTTTATGTGTAAACAATCTGCGACCATGAGCACGTTTGTCGATTCTTGCAAATTTTTCCACCGGCAATTTGTTTTTCGCGGGACATCTTCAAAGTACTCTTTTTATTCTAATAAAATGAACTTAAGCGTACGAATAGAAATAGAATACAGATGTACACGCTGGATTTGTTGACGAACCCGAGCAACGTCTCTTTCTTGAGACCCTAGATCCACCCTTCTCAGTCCGGTGGTCAACCAGGAATCACTGTGCTATAAACACGGTATATTTTTTTCTGTCTCAGGGATAGGTGAGTACACGGGAGGTAATCTGTGTGTTTAGCTCAACGACAGGAGAGGGGTGAAAGAGCCAGGAATGTCTGAAGAGGCAAACGGATGATGCTGGCTCCGTTGATTGAATGGGTAGGGCGATAGCGAGAGGAGGGCTCGCCGACTTTGCAGAAAGACTTCTTACCAGCAGCAAGGCCGGTAGGATGACCGGTTTCCTCACCTTTGGTAATCTGTCGCCTGTCATGGCAAAGGTGATTACGTTTGCATACATAGGGTAGTTGTAGAAGCGCTGGGGGCTGAATGAACGAAGCGAGGACGGGTACTGTTTTCGCTGCTGTAGAGTTTTGGCTAGCTATATGTACGGAGGACTACGTACATGCAAGGTAATGGCACTGCTCCGGTGCAGTGGAGGTTTAAAATGCGGTTGATTCGCATAGTTCGGCCACATTCGAATTACCTGCAGTAAAAGTTCGGTTTTTACTTCAAATCACACGCACACACACACACAGACTCATACACACACACACGCACACACACACACACGCATACCCACAAGCATAGTTGCGTTGTATCCTTTGCTCTGTGGTTGCTCTGTGCATAATTCGAAAGTGAACTTCAATCTCCAACTAGCCCGCCACAAAACGCTTCTCGTGTTCACATAAAATTGTTCACGAATAAAGTTGTTGGCATAGCAGTAATCAGTCAATGTCTGTATATACAGAAATGGTGATTATATACTTAACATTCATAGAACACTAGGAGTCCTCATACCATTCCTGGCGCTGTGGTACGGCAGTTAAGCGATACGCCACTGCCCTTCAATGGAGGGTACTGCCACCGGTGGGGTCTGTTATACCCAGGTTGCGCGTCCTGAACAAACTCTCGTGGATGAATCCTTAATTTAACTTCGACCTACCATGGTGGGCACTATGCTTCTTCCTGTGAGCAGGTTGCAGATGCACATTTATAGCCGCCTGTTGAGCTTGCCGATAACCCGGTGGGCAAGTGGGCAGCCTGACAGAAACACATTGGCCTAATGCGGGGAACGGTCACGGTAAGTGCTAGCGCTGTAAAAAGGCCAGAAGTCCTGAACATTCCTCAACTGATCCTGCTGGTTGCTCAGGGCGGCGGCTGAAGAATCTGTGGAAGCGCCAGTGAGAAAAAACACTTCTTTTCATTTATATAAAAGGCGATCAGCCCGCTTCTTGCAAGCTTTTTTGCCTCTTACCACCGTTCAGAGACTGGTAGGCCAGCAGCTCGTGGACCTCTCCAGGAACCCCATGAGAAACGGGGGAGTCAACAAAAAGTAGATTAAGGCGACACCTAGCACGATAACCACCGGCTTTCAAGGTGCAAAGTAGCCTTCTACATTGATATGCTTGGCGTGCGATGACCACCAAGAGGGTTCTACTTATAACTACTTATAACAGGCTGACATTTTCCATGGCGGCGTGGCCACCGCGTCAGTCTAACTCATGCAGCAGATTTCACAGCACCGCCCAAACAATGGAGCAGAGCGTAAACGCGACTGCGAGGAGGGCACCTGTGGCACTGCGGACAAACTTCCCCTTTCCTAGCCATCGACCTCCGCACATGCACCCAAGCCCCATACCGCCACTACCTAAAGGGCGTGGCGACGCCAGCCACACACCGTATTCTTGCCACAGCCACCTCTCTCGACCGAACGGTTACTCTGTCGTGGATCCCTGGGCATGCCTCGATCCTCGGTAATGAGTGCGTTCTTCCGCTGGCCCGAGAACTCTCCTCCCGGACCCCGGACGATCAGGGTCCTGATCAGCCGCATGACGTGACCGCCACCCCAAAGTACTTTGTCTCCCTCATCCAGCACCACATGGCGAGACGGGCTGCTTTATTTCACCCTACCGTCTCTCATGCTTTCACCCCACCTTTACTCCTCATTGTAACACATGTGGCGTGCCCAGATCCATACTTTTCCGGTACCTTTGGGAATCTTCTTCCCCACAGGCAGTACTCACATCCCCAATCCCACTCATTCTTCCTGGGAGACTGCTTTACGGACCACTCAGCAGGCCGGTCAGAAATGGCTGGCGGATCAGGCCTTATGTGAGGCGCAAGCTCGTGGACTCCTGGACAAAAGAAGACCACCCTGGAAGATATTTTCTTTCCCTTTTTGTAATAAAAGCTATTTTTATCCATCCAACCTCCGCACATCCAGCTGCGATGGACGATGGCTCGCACCATTTTGACGCCAGCTAGAAGCGAGAAGCGGTGCTTTCGCTCGGTTGCCATGGCCGGTATCAGGCCTTATGTGAGGCGCAAGCTCGTGGACTCCTGGACCATAGAAGAAGACCACCCTGGAAGATATTTTCTTTCCCTTTTTGTAATAAAAGCTATTTTTATCCATCCAACCTCCGCACATCCAGCTGCGATGGACGATGGCTCGCACCATTTTGACGCCAGCTAGAAGTGAGAAGCGGTGCTTTCGCTCGGTTGCCATGGCCGGTATCTAAGGGACTGACTAACTGGAAAACTTTATTTTCAAAAGTATGTAGAGGGAGCGTGTAGAGCGGTACTTAAAGGGCCGTTCCTTACAAGCGCTAGGTGCGCTGCTCTTTACAGGAGCCCATTGGCTGTAGCTGCTGCTTACACTTTGCTATTGTGACAAGAAGGCACTTTTTCTCTAGAGATGCTTATCACCGTTTAATGGGCAAGGAGAAGGTTGCTGTTGTGAGCAAAAAAGCATGTCTCTTGTGACTGTTTGAGCCATAACATAGGGCTCCTATTAAGATCTATATGTTTTTTTTCCTATATGAACTCAATAAATTGTTTTAAATCTGATTTTTGCTATTACCGTCAATTTTCACATTTTATGTCCTTAATAACGTCGAAGTTTCACGGTAGTAGCGCTGCATCTCCCTTTGGAAAGCGCGTATGCAGCGTTGATTGTCCTGCTCCAAACCGATGGTACTTGGCTTTAGGTATCGATATTTTCGGCTACGTGCGATTCATCTACCGTTTCATAAGCTCTCCGTAAGCAAACAGTCATTTAGTTTGCGGAGAAGGAAATGAAACAAAATAACTGTACTCAAACAAGATCCAGGTGTCTCATCGGATTAGCTAATGATTCAGGCATTCCGATCGTATCTATACCGCCCAGGACCGCTCTCGCTGTCTTAACGCACTGCAATTGCACATTCAAAATAATGTTTTGGCACTACCTTCGAAATATCTTTGTTAAACGGGAATTACAAGAGCAATGTGCCGTGAAACACGGCGCGCTCGTCTCACAGCGATATTTAGTGCGACAAGAGGCCGACCGGACCGGGTCAACAGCGTCGAAAGCGCCACCTCGCGAGAGGGAGCCGAATGGGGTCCCGTTTCGCCGCCGAACTGACCCTAATGGCCGTCAAGTAACAAAGCGGCAATGCTGCCATCTTTGGAAGCTAAAAGAATTCTTACAATTTGGATCTTGTCCACTACAGTCCTGAAGAAGTCCGCACCGCGGGCGAAACGTTGATAAATAAAAGTGTCTATGTAGAAGTGCCCACTTCTCCTAAATCTATATATGTGTATATATATATATATATATATATATATATATATATATATATATATATATATATATATATATACATCTTTCGCCATGGAAGAAGAAGAGGACCCAGAAGAAGTAGCTTGGGAGTTGGCTCAAAAGCAGCGAAGATATGAAAAGTGCAAGGCTAGACAAGCGGCTGAAACGCCAGAATCACGAGAGGCACGCCTTGCTAAACGGCGGCAAAAGGATCAAAAACCAAACAAAACAAGTCAGCCGATGGCGTTCATAGAGTTCATTGGCGCTGACAACTTTGCAAACTCCATTCATTTTCACAAAATTAAAGGCGCAAACCGGCTCCGTGGGTCAGTGGAGACCTCAATCTCGCTTTTCGCTTTGTATATTCAGGATTAGCTGGGATAATCTATATTAATTTTTTAGCCTGGAGACTTTTGGTTATAACCACGACACGAAAATGCAGCATGAATATTTGCAGGGACACACACGCGGGGACAAAGAACGTGTTTCTCATTGTTTGCAGGCTCAGTTATTATGCATTGTGGGGTTCGTACTTCACACAAGCGCTTCCAATAACTTCGGATCAGAAAAGCATTCATTGAGCTCTAGAAAACAGATCTTCGCGGCTTCAGGCGGCGTCTTTCATCTTCCGATGGCGTCTACCGTCCTCATTCACAGGGTTGCTTCTCTAGTTCAAAGCTCCACTGAGTATGGCCATCTCGCGAGCGAGCTCTACTAGGCACCTTTGGCCTTTGAAGCTTACGCTGGAAAGCATACTCTCCCACTGCTTCGCACTCGGGTTTTTCTTTCGGTAGATAGTAGGAGGCTCAATCATTTGACAGGCCCACGATATATGGTATAAATCTGGTTTCTCTCCGCACAGTGGGCACCTAGGCTCATAATGCGTAGAGATCATTATATTAAGAAGGATTAGATTCGGGAAAGTACCCGTCTGCAGCTGTCGCCATGCAACAGCATCCTCTCTGCTTAGATCCTTATGTGGAGGCGGACACTGCAGTCTTACCCCTTTATAATAATTTAGGATATCTGAGTAGCCCATGGGTACTGTCTCGCGTTCCTCAATGCTGGATGTGTCGGACGTCCGGTTCGTATGCCCCCGAGCTATCCTATCCTCCCCTTGGTTCCCTGTTATGCCAGTGTGCCCTGGCACCCAGATAATGGTATGCGGAACTTTGTTTCCCGGGTCGTTTGAGCAGAGTATGTAACGTGCACTTCGCCCAATTCTGACGTTTGTAAAATTACGGCATGCTGTTTGAGAGTCCGTTATTATTGTCAGGGACCTGCCAGATCGCTAGCCCTTCAGTGCTGGCAGAGCTACAGCTGCCTTCAGCCTCGACTACCGTGCAGTCCTTTAATGATGCGCTGGTGATTTCCTCGAGGTCCGAATTAACCACCGATGCCACTGCTCTGCTGCTTTGTCTTCCGTCTTTGTCAAACGTTGCTGCGACCGTATACCTTGTGTTGTCGTCGTTTGCCAGGGTTCTCTACACATACTCCGCTCTTGCTTCCCTACGCTCCTTGTGCAGGTTCGGGCTCTTATTCTTGGGTATCGGTGCGACTCGCAGTGCACTGCGATACTTGTCCGGAATGTCTTCGGTACTTTCGATCACTTGGATCATGTTGCGGCCGCCTTATCTTCGCAGGAGCACCCTTGCCGTGGGGGTCTGCATCAACCTACGTGCCTGAGGTCGTAGTGCTTCTCTCCGTTCACTGAAGAAATTGTGCAGTCCCAGGGCTAGCAGTTTTTCGTTTGATGTTCACTGCGGCAGGTGAAGCGCAGTTTTGTACGCCTTTCGCAGTATGACGTCTGCTTGTTCTTCTTGCTTGATGCAATTGTGGTAGGGAAGCCTATGCACCACTCTGCTAACCACGAGGCTCCTGACTAGCTTGAGTGTGCCGCTCTCTTTCATGCCGTGTCTCTTGCTGGGTATTCTGCCGATCATACGGGCCACCTGCATGGTGGCAGTTTTCAGCAGTGTCAGAGTACGATTGCACCGCTGATTGGAATGAACCCACATCCCGAGGACCTGAAAGGTGGTCTTCTCCGGAATGGGTTGCCCCTCGAGGTATACGTTGATTTTGAGCTCATGGCTTGTAGGCGCCATTCGATTTTGTTTGCCTCGACACACCCTTAGCAGCTCGGACTTCTCCGTCGATCAGGCGAGGTCCCTTGCCCTAACGTAGGTTTCTACGTAGGTGGCCGCTTTTTGCAGGCATTCTTCTTTTTCGCTGAGCGATCCCCAGTTCACCCCTACCGTAATGTCGTCCGCCTACATGGCGTGCCATGTGCCTTCAATTTGTTCGAGTTGTTGTCTTGCTAGCCCGATCATTGCCATGTTGAAGAGGATGAGAGAGATGTCCAACCCTTGAGGAGTTCCCTTGTTTGGGGTGCGAAACTTCTCGGATCTGACTTTTCCGAGGCCGATAGTTGCTGTCCGGTTAGAGAGGAAGGCCTTGACATTGCATGAGTCCTTCTCCCACAGTTCAGGCTATCCAATCCTGTGAGGATGGCTTGGTGGCTGACATTCTCGAAGGCTCCTTTAATGTCCAGTGCCATGATGAAATGTTTGCCGTTCAGCGGAACGTTGCTGAGCACCTCCTCCTTGACCTGTAGGAGCACGTCTTGAGTCGATAATTTAGCGCGGAATCCAAACATGCTGCGGGGGTACAGCTCGGTGTCCTCCATATAATTTTGCAGCCTCATAGTAACCACCCGCTCGTATAGCTTGCCTAAGCATGACGTGAGGGAGATTGGTCTAAGATTTTCTGCTTGCAATTTTTTGCCCGGTTTGGGATCATCACTACTTCCGAATGCTTCCAGTCCTCGGGTACTGTCTCGCCAACCAGTGCTTGTTGAGGTAGTCAGTAAGTTCGACTAAAAGCTCATCACTGAGGTTGCGAGTCAGCGCGTTCTTTATCTTGTCTGCGCCTGCAACCGTATTCCTAGTGGTATTTCTTGTTGCGGCGCTGAATTCCTCTTTGGTTATAGGCCTGTCCAGATCAGAATTTTCTTGCTCCTTGTAGCACTCCGTGTAGGCTGCTGGGTCGCCGTCCCCGAAGCACTTGTGCCTTACTTTTTTTATGAGCTCATAATCTGGGCCCGGAAACTGGTGAACCAGCCTCTGTATGGCCTTGTTGTTCTCCGACTTGGTTTTAGTCGGGTCCAGGGGTGCCTTGAGTATGCTCTACGTTCAGGCAGTACAGAGGGTTCCGCTCAAGGAATTGTTAAATTGCTGGCAATTTGCTCTCGCCAATTGCTCCCCATATTCTTCTGTCTTTTGCGTAATTTCCGCAGTATTCAGCTTTAGCTGCCTGTTAAAATTCTTTCTCCGTCACCTTTTGGTCAGGCTCTGTCTTGCCTCCCATAGACTAAGCAGTCTAGAGTCTACCTCAGGTGTTTGTTCTGTGCGGTCAATATCCTTGGTGTACTTTCTTTGCCTTTCCTTCAGCAAGTTCCCCCATTCCTTGATTGACAGTATCTCGCCCAGCGGATGTCCATCGCACGCTTCTCTAAAGACATAATAATAATAATAATAATAATTGGTTTTTTGGGGAAAAAGAAATGGCACAGTATCTGTCTCATATATCGTTGGACACCTGAACCGCACAGTAAGGAAAGGGATAAAGCAGGGAGTGAAAGAAGAAAGGAAGTAATAGGTGCCGTAGTGGAGGACTCCGGAATAGTTTCGACCACCTGGGGATCTTTAACGTGCTCTGAGATCGCTCAGCACACGGGCGCCTTAGCGCTTTTACTCCATAAAAACGAAGCCGCCGCGGTCGGGTTCGAACCAGGGAGCTCCGGATCAGTACTCTAAAGACATCCCAACCCGTTATTTTTGCTTACCTACGCGACGCTTTACGCGATCCATTCCGGTTTGCGTCCTTAAGAAGTTATGATCAATACCCAGGCTTTCCAGCATATTTTCCAATGACTTCAACCCCTATCGAAGCAGCTGCCAACCTATGTTTACGGCAACACATAGTTGTAATTGTCGGCACTGCGAGTCTGAAATATTCGCTCCCTTACGGCGCGGTTTGGGTGTTCCACCGTGATATGTGAAACAGGCGTCATATCCTTTCCTTAAAATTATAAAAATTTCATTTTCGTTGCCCTGAGAGGCGGTTCGGGTGTACACCGACATATGTGCTATAGGCATCATTTCCTTTCCTGAAATTCTTCAACGGGCAAGGCATCGTGCTGAATGGACAATGACGGATGGACGGATGGCAACAACTTTTATTATACGAAAAAATCTTGCATGGTTATCCCCTACTGGTCCAGGAGTCCACACGCTTGTGTTTCACATAAAGCCCTATTCACCACACCAGCCATTTCTGGCCGTCGGGCTGTGCGGTCCGTAAAACATCCTCCCAGGAAGAATGAGTGTAATTGGAGATGAGGGGTATTCATTGCCTGTGGCGAAGGGTATTCCCAAAGGTTGTGGAGAAGTGTGGATCTCGGCACGCCAAAGTAGAAAATCTCTGACCGATATCACTTATGTCATGCCGTGGCAAGCTTTACGAACGAGTGGTATCAAGAATACTGCAGCAACACATGGAAGACGAAGATCTGTACCCTCGAAGCATGTTCGGATTCCGCACCAAAATATCTACGCAAGACGTCCTCCTACACATCAAGGAAGGGTCCCTTAGCAACATTCCATACAACGGAGAGAACGTGATAATGGCCCTAGATGTCAAGAGGGCATTCGACATCGTTATTCACAAAGCCATCATGGAAGTGCTAGACGGTCTAAACAGCGGCATGAAAATACACAGGTATGTGAAGGCATTCCTTTCAAATCGCACGGCAACGATGGGATTAGGGGACCTGCGAAGTTACAAGTTCCACACCCCCAAAAAAGGAACCCCGCAGGGATCCGTCATTTCGCCGATTTTGTTTATGATCGCAATGATATGACTGGCCCGTAAACTAGAAAACAGCGATGGCATACAACACACCATATATGCCGATGATATCACGGTCTGGACCAACCAAGGCTCCCTCAGACAAAAAGAACGCCTGCAAGCAGCAGCAACGTGCGTAGAAGAATACGTAAAGAAAAGAGGCCTCGCCTGTTCAACGAAAACGTCTGAGCTCCTGAGAGTCAGGCGAGGAAGGCGATCGGAGGAAGATCTCAACGTCATCCTCGAAGGGCAAAAAATACCGGAGAAATAACTAATTAGGGTGTTGGGAATGTGGGTGCAAAGCAACCAGCGATGCACACATGCAATCGGCCTCCTCGAACAAGCAACAACGCAAGTAGCACGAATGATCACCCGAGTGTCGCAAAGAAGCGGTATATAGGAGGGGACACGATAAAGCTGGTCAGAAGCCTCGTGATCAGCCGAGTCACGTACTCCCTCCCGTACTACAACGACAAGGACGAAAGGGACCAAGCCGACGCCCTCGTGAGGAAAGCCTACAAGACAGCTCTGCACCTGCCAGCCACCACATCAACGGAGAAGCTGCTGGCCCTCGGAGTTCACAACTCGTTCGAGGAACTCAAAGAAGCGACACTAGAGTCAAAACGAGACAGGCTCCAGCCGACAACCACTGGCAGAGCGCTCCTCATAAGACTGGGGCATCAAGAAACGCTTAGAGCAGAGCAGAGAACAGCGAGTCTGCCTGATATTTTCCGCAGCACCATCAAAATAGGCTCGCTCCCCAAAAATATGGATCCATATTTACATGCAGCTAGGCTGAATTCCCGAGCGAAATATGTAGAAAAATACTTGGCAGTCAAGGCGAACACCGTCTACACGGACGCCGCGATGTACCACCGGTGACAGGAACAACGACGCAAAAAGTCGTCGCGACAGTAATAGGCTCAGACTATAAGGTGATCATTTGCGCGTCGGCACGGGACTGCACGGTAACTGAGTGAGAGGAAATGGCTGTAGCTCTAGCGGCCGCGGAGGGTTATTGCTCGAATAAGTCCTTAACAATCCTCACAGATTCGAAAGAGGCATGCCGTAACTACATTAACAGAAGAATAGGTCATAAAGCGCTCCAAATCCTCCTCCGCGCAGGCCTACCCAAAGATAACATTAGACACACCATTTTCTGGATACCGGGACACACCGAGATAGAAGGCAACCAAAGGGTCGACAGAGTCGCTCGCGAGTACACTGACCGAGCACTCTTGAACGAAGACCCGGAGGACTTCTTGAGGATAATCCCGACGTACTCCGACATTCTAAAATATTAGAGGGACGAGTCTAAAGTATCCTCCTCCTCACAACAAATTAAGTCAACAAGAAGCAGTTTACTGGAGGAAGCTGCAAACCGGAACCTTCCCCAATTTACACATCCTTAGCAAAATGTTCCCGAACCAATACAAGGACATATGCCCTTGGTGTGGCGCAACACCCACCTTATACCACGTTACTTGGGAATGTGACAGAAATAAAGCATTCCATGGCTCAAAAAATCCGAGTGCGGAGCACTGGGAGAGTGTGCTCTCCAACGGCAGCCCAATACTCCAAAGAGGATTGGTCATCCATGCCCAGCGAGCGGCCAAACTCAGCGGTGCCCTGGAATATGGGCGCCGACCTCTGCAAGACGGAGGGAGACATCTGCTTGAAGATGAAGACCTTTGTCTGACCGAAACACCTTGTTAGAGCATTAAAGTGTATCCTATCCTCGGCACGCCACGTATGTTACAATGAGGAGGATAGGTTAGAAATAATGATTGGTTTTGGGGGAAAGGAAATGGCGCAATATCTGTCTCATATGTCGTTGGACACCTGAACCATGCCGTAGGGGAACAGATAAAGGAGGAAGCGAAAGAAGAAAGGAAGAAAGAGGTGCCGTAGAGGAGGTCTCAGGGATAATTTTGACTACCTGGGGATCTTTAACGTGCAATGACATCGCACAGCACACTGGCGCCTTAGCATTTTGCCTCCATAAAAACGCAGCCGTCGCGGTCGGGTTCGAAAAGGTTGGGTAAACGCATGAGAAACGGTGGGGTGAAATAAAGCAGCCCGTCTATAATTGCCGCCATGTGGAGCTGAATACGGGCGACAAGGTATTGTGGGGTGGTGGTAATGTGACGTAGCGGAGTTTGTAGAATGTGGTGATTTGATGATATGTATATATAACACCTATCGGGCCCCTTGCGCAGGGTTGGGTGCCTGATCGTCCGGGGTCCGGGAGGAAAGTTCTCGGGCCAGTGCATGAACGCGCTCTTTACCGGGGATCGAGGCATACCCAGGAATCCACAACAGAGTAACGGTTCGGTAGAGATATGTGCCTGTGGCAAGAATACGGTGTGTGGCCGGTGTCGCCACGCCCCTTAGGTAATGGCGGTGTGCGCGTGGGAATCTGTGCATATTTCGGCAATGTTTCTGTCAATGGTGGTGAGGGCCAGCGCAAGTGCGATGGCGGCTCCTTCCACCTCTGCTGGTGAATTAGTTCGGATAGTGGTGGCACCCCCACTCTGCCGTCTTCATAGGCTGCGATTGCCGTGAGAAATGCTACTTTAGAATTTTCCACCGTGTCGACATAAAGGATATCGAAGCTGTTCCTGTTTGCTTTGGTGTAATAGCTAGCTCGAGCCTACACTGATAGAGGCTAGCGCTCATATAGCGCGGTAGGGGCTTCTGATATATGTGGTCTTGCTTGCGCAGAGAAATCATGTACGGTGGAGGACTTGTTGTGGTGGGAATGGGTGGATTGAGACGGAGCTGTCGCAGTAGGCGTTGTCCTGTTTCTGTGTGCCTCAGGCGGACTAATTGGTTGGTGCGTTGAGCCTCTATTGATTCGATATCGGTATTCTGAACACCAGTGGCCAGGAGTCGATTCGTCATGACCGTCCGTGGAAGACGTAGGGCGGAGGCGACAGCCGTGCGTATTTGGATGTCAACCTGCCGTGTTTGGCGCTGAGTGTGTATGTGGTATGGGAGGTGGTGCGTAATGCTGCTAATGATTTATGCGTTTGTCATATGGAGGGTCTCGCGTTCAGACAGCCCATGATTGCGTGCTGCCACCCGCCTGATTAGTGCAGCGACCTGTTTGGTCTGTCTTTGCAAGAGCTGAAGGGTGGCGGTTGCATCGAGTGGGTTGCATTGAATGGGAAGGCCGAGAGTATTCATCTCAGACACTATTGGCACTGTGTTTCCTTACATGCGCCTTTCATGGTGGGGGGGGGGGGGGGTCACCGGGAGCACTTTCAGGCGCAAGAGTTCCTATTTGGAGAGCAACGAATGCCTGTGTTTGCTAAATAGGTGGTTGTGATGTCTATGGCAGATTTCAGAATATCGTGGGCTGTTCAAAAGAATCATCCCGTTGTCCAGAGGGTTATATCATCTGCGTATATGGCTGAGTGGAGCCCATGGATAGGAGCGAGTGCCTTTGCCAGTGGCGCTAGGGCAATGTTAAAAAGTAAAAGTGATAGGACCATCCCCCCCCCCCCCCCACGCAGCGGTGGCGCAGCGGTTAAGGCGTTCGGCTACTGAACCGGAGTTCCCGGGTTCGAACCTGACCGCTATGGCTGCCTTTTTATGGAGGAAAAACGATAAAGCGCCCGTGTGCTGTGCGATGTCAGTGCACGCAAAGATTCCCTGGTGGTCGAAATTATTCCGGAGCCCTCCACTACGGCACCTTTTTTTCCTTTCTTCTTTCACTCCCTCCTTTACCCCTTCCTTTACGGTGCAGGTCAGGTGTCCAAACATATATGAGACAGATACTGCGCCATTTCCTTTCTCCCAAAACCAATTATTACTATTAATATTATAGGACCACCCCTTGTGGGGCTCCCCAGTTAGGGAGTGGGAAGGCTGGGTTACGACATCTACAAGGGGGAGTTCTGCCGTGCGTCCCTGAAGGAAGACCCGAACATATTGCCATATGTGTCTGCCGAGGCACACGCTGGCTAATGTCGTCAGGATATGGTCATGCCGCATTGTGTCGAAAGCCTTACGAGTATCCAGGGCCATAAGGTTCACGTAGCGGCTGTACGGCGGTTAACCTAAAAGCGAGACTCTTTAGGCGAGAAGTACGTCTTGCGCTGAGATGTTCAGACGGAAATCAAATTTTACGTGGAAGAGAAAGCCTTGTATTTCTAGGACCGGCGACTGAGAATGACATGCTCAAAGAGCTTGCCGCCACAGCTCGTCAAGTAGATGAGGCGCAAATTTTGAACGGTGAGGGGTTTGCAAAGTTTGGGTATAAATCGCATGCTGTCATGGGTCCAGGCTGATGTGAGCGTCCCGGCGTGCCAGTGGTTATTAAAGAGTTCCGTGATTTCCTCGAGGGAGGCAGTCCAGATTGAGTAGTGCCTTGTACGTTATGTCATCCGACATCGGCGCCGTAGAGTGGTGAATACTAAATAGAGCTCGGCGGACCTAGTTTAAGGCAATGTCGGCATCAAGTTCCGGGTTAGGTGGAGGTAGATTGGATGGATCTGCTGAATGAAGGGATGCGGCTATATAAGTGTCCCGCAGTTGTCCAATTGCGCCTGTGCCCTTTTGGAGCTTTCGTTGTATTAGAAGTTGTATGTTTATCTCTGTCTGAAAGTTAGTGGTTTGTGCGATTAACGTTGCTTGGAGTCCGTGGCAGCGCGTTGTAGCGCTGCCACGTCCCGCTTTAAAGACTAAAAGCTGTTTTTAGGTATTCTTTTTATTTTTATTAAGATATTTTTCTTGCATTTTTATTATGACCGCTTTATTAAAAGTAGGAGGTGCAATTTGTCTGTTGTATTTTTTATTCTTTGTTTTTATTGCCTTAATTTTTGTTTAATAATTGAATTTTGACGGAAGAAAATGACGCAGTATCTGTCTCGTATATCGTTGGACACCTGAACTGCGCCGTAAGGGAAGAGATAAAGGAGGGAGTGAAAGAAGAAAGGACGAAAGAGGTGCCGTAGTGGCGGGCTCCGGAATAATTTCGACCACCTGGGATCTTTAACGTGCACTGATATCGCTAAGCATACGGGCGCCTTAGCGTTTTTCTTCCATAAAAACGCAGCCGCTACTTTACTTTTACTTTTTATTCGTTTTACATTTCTTAAAGGTTTTTATATTACGACTCTTTTATGGTTAGCATGATATGCGATTTCTTTCGCACTCCTGGGGTTTTTTGCTGACGACGACGACAACACGAAAATTTCCATGGACTGTAGATGTATGCAGCCTCACTGTAAAAAATCAGCTGTGGTTCAACTACTGTAAACCTGGTTAGAGAGCGAAAGCTGTGGTGTAGCGGTCAACTAGACGCCGCTTGGCGTCTGTAACGTTCAGTGCGTTCCGGCACACTGAATAGGTAGTGCGCCCATCCTGCCACTTTGGCAAGTGGCATTTAAATCAAAGGTTCACCGCGAGAGGTTGGTCACCCACTGAACGCTGCGTCCTACTGCTGCAGTGCCGCATGTCTTTCACAACGTTGTCAGCGTTAATGCATGAAATTCACATCTTTCTCTCACCGCCGCCACGTCCCTCAGTGCGCCTTTGAGGCGTCGACTGTCAGAGACAGCCTTTGTTTCGCCTTGCTTTCGTCAAAATAAAATTGAAAAGTGAAATGGCGCAGTATCTGTCTCACATCTCGGCGGACTCCTAGACCACCCCTTAAGAGGAAGGATAAAGGTGGAACAGAGAGAAGAACGGAAGAAAAAGTAGTCTAGTGCAGGGCTCCGGAATAATTTTGACCACTTAGCTATCGCACTGACATCGCACAGCACACGGGAGCCTTTCCGTTTCGCCTCCATTGAAACGCGGCAGCCACGGCCGAGGTTGAACCCGTGTACTATGGATCAGTAGCTGAGCGCTTAACCACTGAGCCACCACGACGGGTTCGTCAAAATTATCGGAGTCTAGAAAGTTCTCAACGCCAACGACAATGAACACAATGAACGCAGACGGTCTAAAGCTTCAGTGTCCCGTTTCTGCTACACCGTTGTGAACGCCAACGCATGCAGCACACATCTGTAACTATCGCCACGTAGATTAAAGCGCGACTTAGGTGTTCACTATCCCAAAGGGCTAGTTAAGCCCTTTCCTTTGCTTTAGAAGGAAATTGAAGACTGGCTTGAATAATAATAATATTAAAATTAATATTAATAATAATAATTATTTTTGGCAAAAGGAAATGGCGCAGTATCTGTCTAATATGTCGTTGGACACTTCAACCGCGCCATAAGGGAAGGAGGAAAGGAGGGAGTGAAAGAAGAAAGGAAGAAATAGGTGCCGTAGTGGAGGGCTCCGGGATAATTTCGACCACCTGGAGATCTTTAACATGCACTGACATCGCACAGCACACGGGCGCCTTAGCGTTTTTCCTCCATCAAACGAACGTGGTTAGGCTTAAGGTCGTTCAAGGCCTAAACGACGACTGTTTTATCTAGCACAGTGAAGCGTTTCGCTTCAAATTAGGTCAAGAAGTGGTAGAGGGCTCAGTTAGTGTGCCCGCTCGGTATGCATATTGTCTAACTAGGGTATCGACCCTAATACCGCCATCGAGTCCTGCATTTCCTGGAACCCAGGTGATGACGTGGTTAAGTGGGAGGTGGCCGCCCAGAAAGAGAGCCGTGCACAGGACATTACCACTCTTATACAGCTATGCAGGTGGCTTGGGAGCTTGTAAATATCTGGGAGACGTGGTGGAGGTGTGGCCACTCATTTTGATGGTAATGGCTGCATCGATGGCTTCTGCGACCGTCGGGTTCTATATCACATCGTATAGCACATCGCCCGAGGCCTCATTGGCCTGCAGTAGCACCTGTACCTGGCATCTGTGTCTGAGCCTTCTCCTTGAGAGGCCTGGAATCAGAGCCCGAAAATTCGCACTTTTTTCTTCCTGCTTCCGCCTTACTAGCCGAATGTATGGGATTTTAGAGTGAAACGGTGAGTCAGCAGTGAGAGCGCTTGGCTGCTAACCCACCGTTTTACTCTAAAATCCCCTACATTTGGCTAGTAAGGCGGAAGCAGGAAGAAAAAAATGTGAACACTCGGCTGCTGAGCCGAAGGGTAATAATAATAATTGGTTTTTTGGGGAAAGGAAATGGCGCAGTATCGGTCTCATATATCTTTGGACACCTGAACCGCGCCGTAAGGGATGGGATAAAGGAGGGAGTGAAAGAAGAAAGGAAGAATGGGTGCCGTAGTGGAGGGCTCCGGCATAATTTCGACCTCCTGGGGATCTTTAACGTGCACTGACATCGCACAGCACACGGGCGCCTTAGCGTTTTTCCTCCATAAAAACGCAGCCGCCGCGGTCGGGTTCGAACCCGGGAACTCCGGATCAGTAGTCGAGCGCCCTAACCACTGAGCCACCGCGGCGGGGCAGCCGAAGGATCCGTGTTGAATCTCAGCCGGGGTGTCCGTGTTTCGATGGAGGCAGACTGGAAAAAATAATTGTTTTGAGGACAGGAAAAGGCGCGGTAACTGTCTCATAGCGGAATGGACAAGCGAACCGCACCACAATAGAAGTTAGGAAGGTGGTTGACGCTTGTGCTAATGCGAGAGGGTACGGTGAGGTTTGTGATCAGACCAACGTTGTATTCAGCCATTCCGGTAGAAATGTTGAATTCTGGGCTATGCAAGGTGTATCCCCACTGCGTGTGCCGTGCATTAATATTGCCCACGCAAGGAGCTTTCAGGAACGCAAAGAGCCCAGTATACTCGTAATAGCTCTGCCTTTATATTTGGGATTGCTGTGTATGTAAGAGTAGTGAGGCCATATGTGTGCCCGGGTGAGCTCAGCTCTATGGCAGTATACTGAGTGCCCTTGCTGTCGGACGTGTTTGTCGGCGTGCGGTGTAGCACCGCATTTGCGCTCTCAAAACAACCTAATATACCGCAGGCAGTCAACCTGATTCGTACGGCTGTCATCTCCACCCTAAGTCTTCAACCGATGGTCAGCACGAAACGTCTCCTGGCCACTGGTACTTACAACACCATGATCGAATTTATTAATAGCGGCTCAACGCACGAACGATTTAGTCCGCCTGAGTCACACGGAAACAGGGACAACCCCTACTATGACAGCTCCTTTCAATCCACCAATTCCCACCTTACATAATTTCTCTGCGCACGCAGAATCAAATACACCGGAAGCCCCTATAGCGGACTTTGAGCGCTAGCCTCCATCAGTGTAGGTGGCAGGCTTGAACGAGCTACTTCACCAAAACGTACAAAAACCGCTCCGATATCGTTTACGTCGATTCGGCAGAAAACTGTGGTAAAATATTTCACGTCAGTCGCAGCCTATGAAGACGGTAGAGGGGGGGTCAACGCCACTATCCGAACTAATTCGCCTGCAAAGGGGGAAGGAGCCGCCATTACACTTGAGCTGGCCCACTCCGCCATTGACAAAAACAACCGAATTTCGAAGACATTCCCAGGCCGCCGCCTACCACCACAACCTAAAGGGCATGGTGACGCCGGCCACACACCATATTCTTGCCACAGCCACCTCTATGGGCCGAAAGGTTACTCTTACGTGAATCCCTTGGGATGCATCGGTCCCCTGTAAGCAACGCGTACATGAGCTGGACCGCGAAATCTTCTACTGGGCCCCGGATGTTCAGACACCCAACCACATGCTATAGAGGCCACATCAATCCTTTCTATATGTCATGAAATGACTATGTTGTACAGATTCAGCCGCATGACGTTGCCACTACCCCACAGTACCTCGTCGCCCTTATCCAGCACCACATGGCGACAGTTACAAACGGGCTGCTTTATTTCACCTTACCCCCTCTCAAGCTTTCACTCTAGCTTCCCCTCGCATTGTAACACCCATGGTATGCCCAAATCCACCCTTTTCTACTACCTTCGAGAATCTCCTTCCCCACAGGCAGTAAATCCTATCCCGAATACCAATTGTTCCTGAGATCCTGGGAATGGTCTGTAAACACCGCTCAGCCAGCCGACCAGTAATGGCTGGTGGATTGGGATTTATGTGAAGCACAAGCCCGTGGACTCCTGGACTACTAGGAACCATACTGGAAGATGCTTTTATCTAATAAAAGTTATTTTCACCCATCCATCTATCCTAGGAAGGTTGGATTGAGGAGGAGGAGAAAACTTTATTGTAAATAAATTGCTTTTTGGGGAAAGAAAATGGCGCAGCAAATGTCTCACACATCGCCGGACACGCAAAACACTCCGTAAAGGAAGGGATAATGGAGGGATGGAAAAAAAACGAAGAGATGCCGTAGTGGAGGACTGCAGAAAAATTTTTAATTATATAATTGGTTTTTCTTTGGGAAAGGCAATGGCGCAGTACCTCTCTTATATCGTTGGACAACTGAACCGCGCCGTAAGGGAAGGAATAAAAGAGAGAGTTAAAGAAGAAAGGAAGTGAGAGGTGCCGTAGTGGAGGGATCCGGAATAATTTCGACCACCTGAGGACCTTTAACGTGCACTGACAACGCACAGCACAAGGGCGCATTAGCGTTTTTCTCCATAAAAACGCAGCCGCCGCGGTCGGGTTCGAACCCAGGAACTCCTGATCAGTAGCCGAGCGCCCTAATCACTGAGCCACCGCGGCGGGTAAAAATAACTTCGACCGCATGGGAATCTTTAAGGTTCACTGACATCGCACACCACACGGGCGCCTTAGCATTTCGCCAAAATCGATTTGTAGTCTGCGGTTTTTCGGTATCTTCAGAGGTGCGTTCTCGTTGGTTGTATCTATAATAATCTTGAACGTCGAGCTAGTCTCTATTTCATCAAAGGTCCGTTGCCCTCAGACCAAGGCTCCGTTGGCCGCTGCCGGCCTTTGAGGTCGCTGTACCAGACCTTGTTGGTTTTCACAGCGGTCGCAGGGCAGCCTTGTCTCCCATTGCTGCTCACTCAGATTTTGCGTCTGGGAACAACGTGTAGGTTTTGACAGG
Source organism: Amblyomma americanum (assembly GCF_052857255.1). Taxonomy (NCBI): domain Eukaryota; kingdom Metazoa; phylum Arthropoda; class Arachnida; order Ixodida; family Ixodidae; genus Amblyomma; species Amblyomma americanum. Next base: position 77,862,438 of record NC_135501.1, on the reverse strand, counting down.
CACATATGATGTGATATAAAGTGGCTTTTTCGTAGCACCAGGGACATTTTTGCGCGTATATCGTAGGGGGCATTTTGTTTAGTATGTGTAGTTCTGGGTAATAACCTGTTCCTAATTGCCTCTAGGTGACAGCTTCGGCTCTGTTGAAAGATTTGTGCGGCGGGGGGATACCGAATTGTTCTGCCTCTATAGTTTTGTAGTATGGCCTACTATTCCTTTGGTGCTGGCACGAGTTGCGCTGCGCGGTCTCGTAGGATGCTACGAAAGTAGTGTATCCTTGAGATATCCTGTCGGCCTCTTTCTTCCCTGCCACCCCCGTGTGTCGCGGTACCGACAAAATTCTGTGTGGTCTGGTCGTTTTCGTCGTGGCTGTGAATTCTGTCGCATGCTTCCAGGATTACACGGAGCGCGTGATGACGTATCTTGCTGAAGAGGTTATTTGGGATGAGGGGGGAAGGAGCGGTTGCGCTGGGGGGGTAGGCTGGGAAAGGGGAAGGGCGCCGCCTGGTAACTGTCTACTTGACCTATCTTGCCATTCATGTAATTTCGACAGGCCTTTTGAGAGTCCGTGAGTATTGTTAGCGACCGTCCGGCTCTATAGCCCTCCGCCACCGCTTGAGCAACGGCATCTTCCTGCGCCTCTCCTAACGTGCAGCCTCGTTTAGACGCGCTGGCCGTTTAGCGTAGAGAGAAATCGACCACCGTGGCCACTTCAAGTTTAGTGTCTCCTCCTCTTGAATACGCGTCTGCGTACACAGTCATGTCGTGAGGAGCGCACATTTTCTGTCGACATTCCGCCCTCGCTTCTTTTTTCTCTCGGTGGAGGTTGGGGTCCATGTTCCTTGGTCTTGGCGCTACCTTCAGGGATTTGCGAATATCGCCGGGTATCATTTCTGTCCTCATTTCCAGCATCTGCTCGTGGTATCCGAGTCTCTTGAGAGCGCTCTTTCAGCAGTTGTCTACAGCAGCCTGATTTTGTGCATATGGCAGAAACTTGTTGGAAATTGAATTTGATTTTGGGGGAAAGGAAATGGCGCAGTGTGTGTCACATCTCCGCAGACGACTGAACTGCGACGTATTGAAGGGGAAAAGGAGGGAGTGAAAAAGTTAAGGTAGAAAGAGGTGCCGTGGTGGAGGGCTGCCGCATAAATTCTACCACCTGGGGATACTTAACGTGCACTCATAGAGCACAGAACACTACCACCGCTGCCATCCGCAGCGGTGGCTGATTGGATGGGGCGCTCGGCTAATGATCCGCAGTACCCAGGCTCGAGCCCGACCTCGGCGGCCTGGTTTCGATGGAGGCGAAACGCTGCGGCGGCTGTGTGCTGGGCTAACTCAGTGCACGTCGTTGTTGTTGCGACTTAAGGAAGATTGAAAAGGAAACTACATGGGCCTTCCCACCGACTCAAGAAGAGTTACAATCACTTCCAAATGAAGACAGTAGGGGAACTGAAACAAATGTGAGAGTAAAGAGTGAAAGTCAAGACGCGCGTAGCAACAACCGCGTCATCCGAAACGACGACGATGGTTTAGCAATAGATACATCTGGTGACAAAGAGCCCTCGTCACATTGGTCAGAGCTCCAAAATGGGAGCTCCCTAGAACCCGACCGCGGCGGCTGCGTTTTTATGGAGGCAAAACGCTAAGGCGCCCGTGTGATGTGCGAATGTCAGTGCACGTTAAAGATCCCCAGGTGGTCGAAATGATTCCGGAGCCCTCCACTGCGGCACCCCTTTCTCCATTTCCTCTTTCACTCTCTCTTTTATCTCTTCTCTTACGATGCGGTCCAGGTGTCCGCCGATATATGAGACAGATTCTGCGCCATTTCCTTTCCCAAAAACCAATTAATATTATTATTATTCTTATTATTAGGGCCAGGAAGCCCCTCAGTGCACGTTAAGATCTTAAGGTGGTCAAAATTATTCCCCCTTCACCACGCTAAATATCCCCAGGGGGCCGAAATTATTCCGGAGCCCGCCAATATGGCACTTATTTCTTCCTTTCTTCTTTCTATCCCTCCTTTGAGCTTTCGTTACGGCGCGGCTTGAGTGTCCGCCGAGATGTTAGACAGATAGTGCGCGAATTCCTTTCCCCAAAAAGGAGTTTAAAATTTTTAAACAATTTCTACCTGTGAAGATGTCACAAATCACGGCGCATTTTCGAAAAAAAAACCGGGGTTGCGGCTAAGCAATCGCGCCCGCGCGAGGTAAAGTAAAAGAAAAAAAAGCGGAGAAGAACCCCCGGAAAGCTCGTAAACCGTGCGTGGGATTTTTACTCAGCACACCGGCGGGGCCCCAAAATAAACATAGGCACGCGCAGCCTCGATTTTTCTCGAATGTCGGAGAAGTTTTTGCTCGGTGTCGACGGAAAGGGGTTAACCTTGAGCGCGCAAAGATTATACCCTCTCTTCGCTCCTGCACCGAGGACTCAGCGTGCCGCGAATGACCTAGATTGTTCTAGAAGGTGGTTTCCGTGCTCGACCAACGGGATCGCGCGCCCGGCGCAAGAGGGAGGAGTTTGTGCAGTTGAAGCTGCGTGTATGTGCGCGCCTTGTCGCGAAGAACCAACAGACGCAGACTGCTCCTATAATAGAGGGACTTAAACCGCTGTCTGTTAGCCCGAGGCACCCTTCAATCTTCCGAGAAGCGCGCCCGCTCCAGGAGAACACCACTCGACCAGCCAAGGACCAGCGAGGCAACGTGCGCCATCCTGCGGGACGGCCTAGTCGAGCTCTTCAGGTTGTCAGACTGTCGCAGTGCCCGGTGAACAAACTGTGTTTTTATTGTTTGTCTCTCTGTATTTGCGCACTTTAGGTGCAAAGATTTTGTTTTACGGTAATCACTCTCGATGGTTACTTTGCAGGTGTTGCATTGTATTTGTAAATCACTTTGTATGTGCTCGTACGAGTGATTTTGAAAACCTCTGTATCGTCTCTTAGCTGTATAAACATTTTTTTATTTTGTGAACCTTTGGCTGCGATCCATTCTCTGGCTTGCGATCGGCGAAAGCTGGGCACCAAACGACCAACCCCCTTGTCACTTGGTAGCTGGTCTCCGAATGAGCTTGCCACGCTGAGTCGAGGGCATCTCCGTATTGACCGAGACCGCTACCCCCACAGGCTCTAAGGGTGTCTGAAAGCGCACTCAAAAGTACATGAAGTGGTGACAGCAGATGGAGGAGAGCTCAAAGATGCGAGAGGAAAGACAAACAACAGGCGCGCGTCACTGTAACAGATCCCACAGAATTCCGCGCCACAGCAGAGAATGTTTTTATTTTGTTGGTTTTGAGAAAAGTGAAGACGCGTAACTAGCTCCTGGATCAGTGGACACCTCAGTGGCGTTTCCAGGTCGGTGGGGGCGGTGCAAGTCGCCCTACTTTGGTTTGGATTATAGTGGTTTAACGATCAAAAGCATCGAAATGGGGATAGGATAGGATAGAAAAACTTTTACTATCCAACAGAAAGAGGGTAGCTAGAGGGCTACCCGCCTAGACGACGGCCAAAGGTCTTGACCCTCGGCGGCGGCTTCGGCCAGTCGGACGAGTTGTAACTGAGTCGCCGGGTCGGAGCTCAGTAGTAACGTCTCCCATTGATCTTTTGTGTTAATACCTCGTCCCTCCCGGGGAGCATGAGGACATTCCCATAGTATGTGGTCCAAGGTGGCCCTAAGTTCGCAGTTCGCGCATTTTTCTGAAAATTGTCCTGGGTACATAAGACTCCAGAGGGCCGGGTTTGGAAATGTGTAAGTTTGTAACCGGCGCCAGTTAATGGCTTGGTATCTGGACAAGGATCTATCCGCTGGAGGAAGTCTAGCTCATTGCAAACGATAGTGTTGTGTAATTTCTCTGTAGGTCACCATGCGATCCCTGTCTGTAAAGACCACCTCGCTCGGGTCCGCCCGAAAAGAAAAGCCTCGGGCGAACTCGTGGGCCGTCTCATTACCAGGCAGGGATGCATGTGCTGGTGTCCAGACTAGCGTAATTTTCCGGTCGATTACATGACGGCTTAGAATTGTATTCGTTAGAGGGGAGACCCGGCCTCTGCTGAAATTTAGTATGGCAACTTTGGAGTCACTGATGATGCATCTCGCTTTTGTGCCTACACAAGCCAGTGCTATGGCAGCTTCCTCTTCAGTCTCTGGGTTACCCGAGATTATGGAGGCACTTATTTTGAGGAGTTGTTCATTATTGACGACCGCGACGGTCATCGTGTTCTTACCATACTCAGCGGCATCCACGTAGACCACGTCCACGTCTTTGTAGGAAAATGGGGAAAAGCCTGAGCTTAGTGAGCCGGAGTATCCGGGTTGGAACTAAACCCGGCGGGCGCGTTTCGATGAAGGGAAAAAGCAAAGGCGCCAATGTGGTGCGCGATGTCAATGCACATTAAAGATAACTAGGTGGTCGAAATTCTTCCGGAGCCCTCCACTATGGCACCTATTTCTTTCTTTCTTCTTTCACTCCATCCTTTATCTCTTCCGTTATGGCGCAATTCGGCTGTCCTCTGATATGTGAGACAGATACTGTGCTATTTACTTTCCGCAAAAACTAATTTTAATTTTTCTCTCACCCGCGCGGTGAGTCAGTGGTTAGGGCGCTCGGCTACTGATCCGGAGTTCGCGCGTTTGAACCCGACCGCGGCGGCTGCGTTTTTATGGAGGCAAAACGCTAGGGCGCCCGTGTACTGTACATGTCTGTGCACTTTAAAGATCCTCAGGTGGTCGAAATTATTCTGGAGGCCCCCAGTACGGCACCTCTTTCTTCCTTTCTTCTTTCACATCCTTCTTTATCCCTTCCTTTATGGCGCGGTTCAGGTGTTCAACGATATATGAGACAGATATGGCGCCATTTCTTTTCCCCCACAAAAAATTATTAAGAATTATTTTTCTCCGGGTTCGAACCCGACCGCGGCGGGCGATGTCAGTGTACGATAAAGATCCCCAGGTGGTCGAAATTATTCCGGAGCCCTCCACTACGGCACCTATCTCTTCCTTTCTTCTTTCACTCCCTCCTTTATCCCTTCCCTTACGGCGCGGTTCAGGTGTCCAACGATATATGAGACACATACTGCGCCATTTCCTTTCCCCCAAAAAACCAATTATTATTATTTTTCCCTCCACAAGGCATCCCTTTTTTTCTTTTCTTCTCTCAGTCCCTCCATATCTCCTCTTTTATGGCGCTGTTAAGGTGTCCGCCGAGATGTGAGACAGATACTGTGCCATTTCGTAACAACCCAAGAACCAATTAAACATTCCTCCTAGGGCTATGAGGGACGTAGTAGTGAGGGCCGCCGGAAATTTCGATGACTTGGGATTCTTTATGCTGCACTGACATCGCACAGAAAATGGGCCTCTAGAATATCGCCTTCACCGAAATTAGACCACAGCAGCAGAGATCGAACCCGCGTATTTAGGGTCAGTGTATACAGGAGCACTATAACCTCTGAACCACTGCGGCGGGCACCTATTTCTATTTAGCAATGCAAACACACCAAGCATTTTTATTCTTTTTAGGCTCTAATAATAATAAAGTAACTACTTGTTTAAAACTCAAATGTAGCGCTTTGAGTACAGTGGCATACACGCAAGTTGAAATGGTTTCTGTTTTGCATATTTTTAGTAACTTAATTCTAACACCATCTAAGCGACGATTAACGTGCGCGCTCAATCAGAGATAGCATACTAAAACATAATATGCAGCAAGTGGTTATAACAGGGATTTGTTCTGGTATCCTATTTTATTGTGGATCAAAGTTACGCTCACAATCAGTAGAACCCTAGTGTCATAGTATGAAACGAATAATCAACGAAAAAAATTTTATTAAATGACAAAAAAATGAAATCTTCCAGAGTGTCTCCCTACTGGTTCAGGAGTCCACAGGCTTGTTTTTCACGTAATGCCCGCTAAACCAGCCATTTCTGGCCTACAGGCTGACCGGTCCGTAAAGCTGCCTGTGGCGAAGGTAATTCCTAAAGGTAGTGCAAAAGTGTAGATCTGGGCACGCCACAGGTGTTACAAAGAGGAGGGAAGCTGGGGTGAAAGCATTAGAGACGGTAGGGTGAAATAAAGCATACCGTCTTTTATTGTCGCTATGGGCGCTGGTAATGGCGACAAGGTACGGTAAAGCGGTGACAATTTCATGCGGCTGACTTTGTAAAATATGATGCTTTGATGATATGTAGAAAGGACCGATGCCTGATTCGCCTTGTTTGTTAACTTTACGGAAGAATTTTAAGGACGATTACAGTGGTCCTTAAGGCCAAATTTGAGCTCACCTCTGTAGGCATTTTTAGTTTGCAATATATTGAGGGAAATAAAGCAACACTCTTCTTCCTACTCTTTATCATGAAGGTGGCTTTGTGGTCGGAGAAATGCTTGGAAATATGTTTAACCTGCTACACCAGTGCTTGGCTCATAAGCTGACGGTTTATAGTAGGCAGACATTTTCGGTTGTGTGGCCGCCGAGGAGAGTCTATCGCGTGGAGGGCATTTCTCTGCATGACCGGCTCCTCCGAGCCCAGGAGGCTCTTCCAGTCCTCCCAGATGTTGAGGTGCTCTAGGCACAGCGGGGAAGGGTCCGCCGGGGAGATGTACAAGGTGTGGAGGGAAGTGGCGAACGGTTCTGGGGCTAGGGCGCAGGCAGTGGTGGTGAAAGAGAGAGGATGAGAGGAAAGTGTTAAATACAGGGGGTGCGGCGGAAAGTGGAGGTGGCGAAAGGCTCAATAGGCCTGCTTCAGCTCGCTGAATGAGTGGAAGGAGCCCTTCGTGAGTCCCCCGTCAGTGGCCACCTGTGCCCGCTTCAAAGAAGCTCGGACTAGAAGGTTGGTGGCCTCGTTTCAGGAATTTCCACAGTGCGCAGGCACCCATATTAGCCCACTTGGTAAGCTTGTAGAGTGACGAAGATCCCGGTATCTAAAGATCACGGATATTGACTGGGCCTCGCGCAAAATTTAAAATTTCAGTTTTTAGAGTGTTAAAATATACCGGGCTTCCGTGCGTGTCATCATAAATGGAATTGCAGCTTCCTTGGTTCTTGCACAGTCTGCCGTTTTTCCAGTAATTGTGTATGAACTGCAAAAAATATTGCCACCGGTACCGACCAGGTGTGATCAAATAAAGACTGGGCATTCCACAAGAATTGCACCTCGGCAGACACATAGTTTTTTTTGAAAGCGCAATTTATTGTCCCAGGGCATCAATGATGGGTGAAGGTGTGATGAATGATTTAAATGAATGGAAAAAGGTTAGCTGATTTGATGAAGTCCAGTAGAGAACGATGGTACGGTCCCTGCGTACAGGCAATGTATGAAGAGCGGTTGCTTGATGAAAGACCTCCTATTATCAGGTGCCGGATCCTTGTAGGCTTGAGAGCTGGGCAGTTCCACAGTAAGTGATGAATGTCGGCCTCAATGTCCTCGTGTTTACATAACGGACACCCTGGCCGAGGGAACAATTCTCGGTACTGAGGCCACTTTCGAGTGATGGCTGGTGTGAGGGCAACCCCGACCCGGATCCTCCTAAGCGCAACCTCCTCTGGACGGGTACGACCACGGGGGAGGGTTACCGCACACGGAGGGATGAGAGCACGTGTGCGGCGCCGGAGGAGTTCCTTTCTTGATGAAAGGAGGGTAAAATTGTCCAAATGAAGGAGCCGAGGCGGTGTTGAGTTTTATTCGCAAGGCGGGTCGCTAAATCTGCCTATATTTGATAGGTCAGCAGATCCCGTGGGACTCACTCAATACGTACTGGCTGCGGGATGCGTGCCGCGAACCGGTGGATGTCCTGACATATCGTGAGACAGCTGCTAACACGTCGTAGCAACCGGACAACTTGAAGGGCGTCAGTGCGGATGACAACGCGGGCCGCAGGGAGCATAGTTAAGTCGGCCACAGAGCAGAGTGCTTCTTGAACTGCAACGAGCGCAGCACAAAAGGACGAAGGGGGTTCCGTAAGCTGAAACCAAGAGGTTTGATTCAGGGCAGGTCTGCACGGGCAGTAGATAGCTGTTCTTGCTTTGCAGTCTTCTATGTTTGCGTCTACGTAGACAGCAATGGAACCTTCAGGCAGGCAAGTATCTTGTTCCTCAAATTTCTGGCGAAGTAATGATGCCAAATGAGCAGATATTGGCCGGCGATTATCTGTTGGCTTGTCGCGTAGCTGTACAATCTTCCATGGGGGAAGAACTGGCGTTGGCGGCTGAAGAATGGGGTGTGATGTTGCATAAGTCCTCAGTGCCTGCGTGGAGTGCGATTGACTGGCCTTAAGGCTGCGCGCTTCACGGTGCTGCTGCACCAGCTCATCAATAGTATTGAGCGGCGCATTCTCCTGTAAAGCTATGACCGGCGTGATGCGTGGAAGGCACGTAATGGTCCTCATAGCCTCTCGGTTTACGGCTTCAAGGCGATCGCATTGGGCTATTGCAAGATGTTGAAACTGTGCTTGATAAACAATACGCGGCTGCAGAACTGCCCTCACGAATTGCCGTGCAACGAACGAGCCCGCTCCACCAGTTTTAGGGGCAATTCTTCTAATCAAACCCAAAGTCTGAATAGCTTGCCTTTTATGCGTTGCATATTGCAATCACTCAGTTCAGCCCTTGGGAGCGGCCGGGCAGCCACCAAACCACGTGTCGTGACGTCACGACAGCCGGAGGAAAAGCTGGGCCCCAACTCGCGCGGTCGCGCGCGGCCGCAGCCACCACCTGACTCCCGCTCCTCCCGCTAGGGGCGCTGCGCCGGCGCGTGACGTCACGGAGGAAAAGCTGGGCCCCAACTGGTTCATAATTAAATAGTTTTTAGGCGCAAAAAAGGGACTAGACACATAGGGTAGGTGACAGGACGAAGCGCCAACTTCCAACTGATTTTATTGCATGCGTGAAACGTACTTAAATAGCTTGTCGTCACATGTGCAGATGAGTCACCTAAAGCTCAAATGCGACTTGATAAGGCGCGCTCCAGGAATTTCTTTTCACAGTCGTACATTACTATCGATGTGTCACTTACGCACTGGTCGCCTTTCTTTTTGATAAAAAACGCTTCTATCAACTCCCTAGCATTAGTATTCCAGCTTTTGCCCAGAATGCGCACATCAGTGAAGCAAGGCTCACAATTGCGGGACGGGCACTTATTAATGTACTTAGTTAGATGTGTGCCTTCCTTTTTCTGCTCTACGTTTCTCTCATGTTCCCTCGTTCGCTCATTCAGGCACCTGCCAGTCTGGCCTATGTAGGAGTGCCCGCAAGACAGGGGATTTCGTAGACCACCCCTTCAGCACATTTTACGAACGGTCTCCTGTGCTTTGTTCCGCAGCCTCGTTCCTTGCTGTTCTCTTTATCAGTACGGGAGCACAGGCCACCAAGCTTTCTCGGTGCCGAACAGGCGAGCCGTACAGCATGGCGGCTGGCAACTTTTTTCAAATTATGGGCCACACGATGCACGCATGGCACCACCACTGGTCTTACCTCTTCTCGAGGGACCTCTGGCCTAGCTCTACCAGTACCATTCTTTGTCTTGTTTAGGAGACATTCAACCACCGCAGTCACAAGCGAACGGGGGAACCCGGCTGCAAAAAGCCTAGCCAATTGGTTATAAAAACTGTCCCGCATTTTGTGAGGGCATGACTTTTTGAGAGCGGGTTCAAGGCAAAGCGAACACCGCGCTTCGTTGTCCCCCCTATTTTGCCATTCATGTAGTTTCTGCACGCTGTTTGCGAGTCTGTTATAATTATTAGGAACCTTCGAGCACGGTAGCCCTCTGCCGCCGCTAGGGCAATGACAACCTCTTCGGCCTGCTCAATCGTGCCATCCCTGATAGTTGCGCTGGCTATTTCTTTGAGCTCATGATTAATTGCCGTTGCAACCCCTCCATTTCTCTTTTGTTGTATAGTTCTTCCGTATGCAGCCGCATCCGTGTACGTAATGTTTTCTTTGTTGGCTAGGTTTTGTCGCATATACTGTGCCCTAGCCTCTCGTCGCGCTTTGTGCAGTTTCGGATTCATATTTTGGGAATTGGTGCTACCCTTATAGTTTGCCGCAGTAATCGGGTATTTGTTTTCATCCTTATATCTCCGACAGTGCACGCTCGTAGCCGCATCTTTTGAGCAGCTCGGTCCCTGTTTTGGTCTTTTTTAGCCTCTGGAGCTAAGCTAGGAGATGGGCCTCCCTTAGCTCCTCAAAGACAGTCAAATTACCGCCGAAGGAAAAACAATTGCAACACATAATAATGTGGATACCGGGACACACAAGCATCGCTGGGAATGCCTAGGCGGATAGGAATGCTCGAGAACTTACAAACCGAGCCTCCATCCAAGCCAGCCTCGAGCAGCCTGACGCGGAACCAGTGCCCTTAGCATACTCAGAAATTCTGAATTACTATAAGGGGCTCAGGATTAGTTATCCCCCACGTCACAAAAATCTCCACCAGCAGGAAGCGGTCTATTGGAGACAACTACAAACGGGAACTTTCCCGAATCTAAACATACTAAGCAAGATCCACCCAGGGCTAAATAGCAGCAAATGCCCGTGGTGCGAGGACAAAGCCACAATAATTCATATAACGTATTGTGAAAAGAGGACAAATGCGGCTGCAATAAACAGAATCCCGAGTGCGGTGCATTGGGAGGGGATGCTTTCCAGCGAGGATCCGGCGGTCCAGGCAGGACTTGTCCGGAAAGCCTACCTGGCGGCAAGACTCAGTGGGGCACTGGACTATGGGCTCCAACCCTGCCACAAGAGCCACAGACCACATCAAAAGATGTGAAGAGTGTCTCTACACCGAGACCCACCCATATATTTCTATGATTAAAGTTATTACTAATACTACCGCGCTTCGCGCGAGCCGGGGTAAGTCGGAGTACGAGTGACGTCCCGCGCGGCGCAGGTGGCCGCCGCCGACTCCGTCGCCTGACCTTTCGTTTCTCTCTGTCTCTCACTCCCTAGTCACTACTGCGCATGCGCCACTGGTAGCACCGAGCCATTGGTATACCGCCGCTGCGCAGCGCTGCGCCTTTCTCGATTTCTTAATTTCCTTCCTCCTTCACTCCTTCCTTTACGGTGTGGTTCGGGTGTCAACCGAGATATGTGATACTGTTACTGAGCCATTTCCTTTCCTCAAAAACCAATCAAAACAAGTGAAACGACCGCGTACACACAGTTTCTTGGCGTTGACAACTTTGCAAAGGCCGTTAATTTTTACGAAAGGAAAGGCGCACAACCGGTTCCGTGTGTTAAGGCGGACCTCAATCTCGCTTTCGCTTTGCATATCCTGCTAATCCACATTTGAGCTAATCCACATTAATTTTTTTACCGTGCGCTGTTATTGTATAGAACACGGGCCTCTAGCATTTCTCCTCTATTAAAATACGAACGCCGAGACCGGCATAGAACCTTCATTTTCCTGGTCACCATACGAACACAATAACCAGTCATCGCGCCAGCTTTATTTCAGTAAATCCGCATGACAAATTTTCAGCGGTTTGTATAAAATATTGTAACCAAGACTGAATTCCTGAGCAATCTACCTCTATACTGAATACCTACTGCTTATACTGATGTCTGTATGACAACCTTCTATATTAATTGATACACAAGCTCTTCAAGAATTGTGCCTGGGGATCTTAAATGTGTAATGACATCGCACAGCAGACGGGGCCTTTTCGTTTCGAATCAATCGAAACGTGGCCGCCGCGGCCAGGAAGGTTTAGACTTCGTTAATTTTGAGGAAAGGGAAGGTGCATAACTGTCTCCTGGGTCTGTGGACACCTAAGCGGCGTTTTCAGGTACATGGCGCGGCTGCAAAAAGCCATAAGTACTATGGGCAAGCCCACGATGCCGTTTGGGGTAGATGCCGCATGTACAGAGCATGAAGCGGTAGCAGTTGCCCACAATCCCACCCTACCTCACCCCTACTCACCGTCTTCCCTCGGGCTCTACGCCTGAGGAGGCAGAGGAGACCGCCATTGCCCTAGCCCTTGCACATTCGGACGCCCAATACTTCTTCAGCGACTCCAAAACGGCTCTGTCCAACTTTGCCAGGGGCAGGATTCACACCCCTGCCTGGCAATTGTTGAACACCCCTACCCAAAATTTACCGCGCAGGGTAAAGCTTCAGTGGGTGCCGGCTCACTATGGGAACCCTGGAAACGAGGCTGCCGATAAATTGGCCCTAGGTGTGATTTGCCGGGCTCAGGACAGTCTCGATCCAGGATTCTCGAAGGAGCGGGCGCACACCTTTGCGAAGCTCACGCAAGTACCCCGTTTCGACCGTCGGACTTACCCTGCTCCCCACGCCTCTCTTACGCACTCCCAACAGATCCTCTTCAGACGCCTCGAGACCCGCTCTCTGTCATCCCCTCAGCTTTTATCCCACTATTGCGGCACATCCCCTGCATGCTCCCTATGTGGTGACCCCCACGCCACACTCTCCCATATCTTTTTCGGCTGCCCTGATGACCCTCCCCCGCGGGGACAGCACGCCATATCGAGCTGGGAGGACTGGGAGGTCCTGCTTATGTCTGCAGACCCGACATCGCAGCTTGCTGCGGTGAGTCGGGCTGCCGACGTCATGTCCCGGCATGACATAGTTGATGCAGTGCGGGACCGCGCAGTGGCCCAGGGACCCAGGTGGGTCTAAAACTCACTTGCTGAATAAAGTTTTTCTGTCTGTCTGTCTGCAAAAAGCCGTGTCTTCGCACTTATTTTATGTTTAGCAATGCTTAACCACAAACCATTTTTTTTGTTTTTTCGGCTTAAATAATAAAAAAAACATATTAACTTGGTTAAAACTCTAATGTAGCGCTCTCAGTGCAGTCTCATGCACCCCTGTTTCCATGCCTTGACAAGATACCCTTAAATTCGCATGCATTGGAATCTGTAGCCATAGGATTTTGTATTGACATCCCAAAAAGTATAAAAGGAAGTTTAAGTGAAGCTAGATAGTCAAACAGGCACTCGAAAAATTGAAAAAAGTCTGCTTATCAACCATGGGTGGTCGGTACATTCCAACAATAAAAACGCGCGAGAAGGATATAGAAAGGCACTCAAAATTGGGAGTTTTGATCGAAAACTTCAATTACAGTAGGCGTGTAGCAGTCTTTCACATAAATTGCAAGACCGCCGCCTATTCCATGAAGCCTCGCCAAACCATTGTACTTATAACCATCAAGATAAATGGATTCATCCTGAGTGTAAAGCTAGGTTTCAGAAAACAAACTGCATAGAACTTTGTGCGCAGTGACGAAAGTAGGAGTTAGCTGAACTTGCTTCCAATCTTCATGTTAAGAAGTACGGATACCTGGGAAACGTGGCAAGAGTTTGCTGTGGGCGCTACAGCGTTAATGAGATGAAAGAAAAAAATTAGAAGACGACAAAGGCGAGCGTTACCTCCCAACTGGTTTTCATATTGAGAAAAAAACACAATTTATAAATCACAGTTCTATGGTGCTAAATGGCTTAGAGCACTTGCACAAATCACTTTCATGGGGTGCACCTTTAACAACTCATGTGCTACTCGGTGAACCCGATGTCCAATAACCAAGACTTATCAAGAACCGAGACCTCCTCAACAAAGAGCAATAAAAAGGCTAGTAGTTCAGATGGTGGACCGGCGTAAAACGGACAACGGACCTAGGATAGAGAAGATGACACGGGCACTGAGTAGCAACTAAATTTTATTGGAAAAACATGTGAAATATATAAGATGGAAAACCAGCGAATCCAAACAAAAAAAATAAACGCATTGAAGACTGCACTGCGGATGGAGGCCTCTTATCGTGTAAGGCTATTTCATTTTCCTGTAAAGCCACGGATGGTATCGCCACATTCGTGTCCGTGTTCTTAGCGATGCAATAAGCTTCGAAGATTTCCCTGCCTAACTAGTTGCTGATGTAGTAATGGATCTATTTGTTATGAATATAAGGCCGGCAACGGTTCTCATTTTGATCTTTGCAATAACTGCAATGCTGCACTAGGTTGGAAGAAGGGGTTTTAAAGGCGAAAGCCTTTTATGGCTCATACTCCCGGTCGAGGTCATGTTCGTCCGCTGTACCGCCAACCGGAAATCACAACAACAGAAGGGACACCATACGATCGTTCAGCCCATTACGCTCTTCAATTCGATAACAAAAAAAAATCTTTGTGCAAGATCAGGTTCGAACAAACATCTTTCCGATCAGCAGCCGATCGTGCTCTACAACGCAGCTTGCTGCCAATGCTTATGTATTTCTCCTCGTGTAGGACGCTGGAGAGTGTTTGCGGGAAGGCATCGAATGAGACGGATGCCTCCCAAACACCCTCCAGAGTCTGCAGCATTTAGGATTCACAAACAGTAGTGTACATAATGAACATCTTAACCACACATGAGTTAGTAACACAAGCACCAACACCGCGCTAAAGGCTTTCCCCTCGCCGACCTTCAGGTTGACAAAGTGCCCACTGAGTATTTTTCATCTAGAGGGAATTCTCGTGCTCTTTCAGTGTGATGTTTATGCACCTGTCCACCTGGCCCTAATATACCTTTCCACAAGAGAAAGGTGCCCAATACATGACGCCTTTTTTCCAGTTTATGAACTTTTCTGCGTGTGCAACTGAGCACTGCCGATTATATTTTCTAAGAGAGCCCGGATTCAGCTTCTTGAGCACAGCAGCGCGTACTTTCTCAACTTTATGTTCGGCGGAGAACACCACCTGCATATTCCGCCGCGCAGCGATCTTCTTCAGACGATGTGAGACACCGTGCGTATACTGGATGTACACGACCTTCCTTCGTGCCCCTTCCTGCTGCCCCTCAGGATAAGATGCCGCCTTAAGCTTCAGCTTGCACAGGATTCTTTCCACGAACCTTGCAAGGTTGCTGTTTTGATATAATAAAAAATCTAATATAAAGCCGTGGATCGGTTTCGTATAGATATGCTGCCAATATTTATGCATAGAAGAAGTTCGATTATTCTTCTGATGACAGAAAAAGTTGTGCCCAAGAAGACGTCTGCATAATCGAAGTTCCAAACACATGGCTACAGGTGCGTCCAGGTCAGTCAGTTTCTACACCACCTCAAGTTTACAGTCAAAAGAGAACTAAAGCTCCTGTTCCTTATGACAATGCCAATCACAATCACGGCAACCAAATTTTCTAAGAACTTTGACCCTTCCTCGTGATTGTGCCCTTGAAACTTTTTATATCCTTTCTTTGTCTGCTTTAAACAAAAAATTGAGAAAAATTGAGAGACAGCACGATGCCGACCTGGTGTATACTATCTAGATGTAGCAGGGCCATCACTCACGGTATTTTACTCGGCCACTGTCTTTTACGAGGAAATGAACGTTGAAGGATTCTCCTTTCGAGACCAGAATTCAATGCGAGCGGAGGAAGTAGCGATAGTGCTTTCTGCCGCCCACGCCAATTCGAGAATCATCATCACGGACTCCCGAAAAGCTTGTGATCATTACTTAGCAGGCGAGATCTACCACTTAGTCGCATGTATTTAACACGGACTGCCGCTGATCGAACACCGAAAAGAATCATTTGGCTCCTGGCCTCAGGGTTTACGAGATAATGATACCCGTGACGCGGCTGACCGAGAGTTTCCTTACCGGGCTCCTCATCTTAGCTCTTCTGCCTCGGAGACAAACCAGTCACTGCTGTGTTCAGGGGTATCATAACGGATTATATCGACAACCACCTTCTTTTCCCGGCTTCCTAAGATGGGCTAAGTTAGACGAAGGAGCGAACTTTAATGCGCCTTCAAGCAGGTACTCTATTCTGTCCTGCAATCATCAAACATTACGATCCCAGCACGGATGGGCGATGGCCGCACTGTGGGGAGACATGTGATATCTTCGACATGGTGTGGGCATGTAGTGAAACTTCCCAGCTCCCCCTTCCCCTACCTCTTCCCTGGAGACCCGGGAGACTAACCCCCTCAACTGCTCCTCGCTTGAGTCCCAAGAGTGAGAGAGAATGAACTTTAATTTGCACCCGTGTAAAGTGAAGGGGGAGAAGGCTATAGCCTAAACCGTCGTTCATTCTCCAAACCGTCGGCCGGAATCCTTTGTTAGTCGGCGGCGGTCAGGGCGGGACTGTTGACCTTGCATTGTTCTTCTGCTTCGGGGTGGAGCAATAAGATCTGCCAGGATTGTACATTTATATCAGGGTCGTTATAGAAAGCGCAGCTCGAGACCATGTGGAATAGATCTGCAATGCTATTGCAGTGCGTACATCTAGGAATAAAGATGGTTTCTTAGCAGCGCAGGGGACAAAGGACATGACAAGTGCACAGACACGGCGCTGATCTGTGCACTTGTCACGTCCTTTGTCTCCTGCGCCGCTGAAAAAGCATGTCACACCAACTTGCCCAAGCTTCTATAGGATTAGAGACTTCTGGATGCCATTTACTGTACAGTTGACGGTTTGGAATCACCGTAGTTTGCAATTTCCTCCACATGATTTCCTCTTTCCTACTGAGCTGTTTATCTGCTGCTGAATAGTTCTTACGACCAAGCTTATACTGAAAAATTATTTCATGGAATGTTGTGAGTTCGTCAACCGATGGGAGGTGTTCCTCGTGTGCAGGCGGCGCGTCTTCGGCGATCGACTGCAAAGTGAGCCATCGGGCGGTCGCGTTCAGCTTCTTGTTCCCAAACAGGCCCTGATGATCCGGGGACCAGATCCTTGAGATTAGCTCTGATGGTACATGCCTTTCTCTCGGAATTTTGGCTTCTTCAGCACAGATTCTGCCCATATCATAGTTCTTAATGGCTGCCCAAGAGTCACTCACTATCACCCTTGTACCGTTTTGTATTACTGCTATAGAAATGGAAACTCCTTCTGCATCTGTTGCACTTGTGTTTTTAACGGTGCAGCACGAGACTGGGTCTCCACTCTCACAAACCACTACCGCTGTTTGTGCTGCCTTGGGATCGTATTCGAAAGCGTCCGTGTAGAGCACATCTAATCTACCTTGAAATTTGCCCATTAGGGCCACAGCCCTATCTTTGCATCTACCTTGGTGAAATACCGGATACATGTTCTTTGACAGCGGTGGAATTTTGAGTCTATCCCTGGTAGCTCTAGATACGTTATCTGTCCGCTTTGAACACTCCTAGGGTCCGAACTCCAGACGCTCCATAATTTTCCTCCCAGTTTTGGTTCTTAAAAGCCTTTGATGCTATGACAGCGCGGAGGCTTCCTTGAGCTCACTCAGATTGTTGGAGACACCTAGGTTTAGACGTTCTATCATCGAAGTGTTCAGAGGAAGACCAAGTGGGGTTTTGGTCCCTTTTATGGTTATGATTTCAATTTTGTCCTTTTCTGCTTTGGCCAGTTCGAGATGGGCAACATATAACACTCGGCTTATGACGAAAGCCTGAACCAATCTCAAAAGATTGGCCTCCTTCTTCCCCACATGCTTGTTAGAAATGCGAATTGAGTAGCCGGCACGTCTGGCTGGTACTCGCTTCAAGTCTTATGATAGTTTCTGTGTTTTTACCAATTTCTTTGCATGCGCGGTCCTAGTACTAGAATACTCTCTACCACCGGAATGCAATTGCCACTAACTCGCAAGGCAATAACACAGCTTTTTCATTGGGGACTATTTCTTTTCCTTTTTTGGCATGAAACAAAAAGAGACCCCTTATTTTTCTGCCTTGCATTTTAACTCAATCGGCTCGAGATATTTCTCTAATACACCTATGGCTCTCTGAAGTTTGCTTTCAATCTGTCCATCGCTACCCTTGTGTACCCACAGCGTGAAATCATCCGCGTATATGGTGTGATGCAAATTTGTTATTTCATTCAGCTGCCCTGCGAGCCGAATCTTCGCTACATTTAACAGGGTCGGAGAGATTACGGACCTTTGCGGCATCCCTCTATTCCCCAATCTAATGTTTTAGAGTGAGTGTCCACCCAGGCTGATGGTAACAGTCCGACTTGAATGTCCCTGACGTAGTTATATGCCGTGACTCCAACTTTTAGCGTGCTAAGGTTCTCAAGTATGGCTACATTTTTGACACCATCAAAAGCTTCGAAGACGTCCAGTGCCACAATGACCTTAGAATAAACAGTATATTTATCGATTACCAGCTCCTTAAGCTGTAGAATGGCATCGCATGCCGATTGGTTTGATCTGAAGCCTATTAATGTATCAGAATAAAATGTTTGTGGGAGTTTAACCTCCCAAAGCGACTCAGGCAATGAGAGACGCCGTTATCAGGATAATTATTTTGATCTTCCATGACTCTATTCAGTTGTAGATTGAATTATCTGCTTCATCAATTTTTCAACCCAAGATGTGGTGGAAATGGGTCTGACATTCTCAAAGCTGAGCTTCTTCTCTGGCTTCGCAATGATGACCAGGTTCGCAACTTTCTACGATTGCGGTATCTCTCCCTTGTCCCAGCATTCTTGCATACAGGTTCTAAGATTCCGAATGGAACCGTTGTCACGATTAATGAGCAAGCTGTTGTTGATTCTCTCCGACCCTGCTGCCGTTTTGGTTCTAAGGCTGTTGAGTTCAGCCCTCGCTTCCCCGACAGTGATGGGACTGTCCAATACCGGGTTTACCTAGACCGCCTACTCAAAAACTCCAGAACAGCTAAAGTAGCGATCCTTAACCTCGGCTAAAGTTCCTTTTTCGGACCTGCATATTTACGCACCAGCTATTGAAGCTTCTGTCGAGCCTCCGGTATTGTTTTCTCTGGAGCTAATAGATGTTGGAGCAGTTTCCATATTCCGGCGCTGCCAATATTCCTATCCATTTTTTACACAATTATTACCCAATTTTGCTTGGTGAGTTCCAATGCATGCAGTTCAATGTCTTTGTTGATTGCTGCAAATTTTTTTCTGAGATTCCTGTCACCTTTTCTCTCGCTGATCTTTTATAGCGGCGCTGGCATCGCCAGGGGCGCTGACGAAGATGCTGATGGGAGGGCGGCCTCGCTCGCGCAACAGAGAACGCATTCTGCAAGCGGTCTGGCCAGCAACATCGACAGCCCACTACGCCGGCTCACCAGCCGGGGCTACCGGGACCTCTAATGAATGTGGATCACTTTCCTCATCTTGTGACTCCGGACGACAGCTTCGACGCACGCAACGACGCTCCCGCCGCCTTCCTGCTCTCCAGTTCCCGATTGAGAAGCTGCGGCGCCACTCCATGCACCCCCCCTGGCCACATTCCCTCACCGAACTGTTTCGAATTTCCCTCTGCCAGCTAACACTACCACACCAGAGCCGCTCCCCGCACCGCTCTGCCCACTATCGTCGCAACTGAATGTGCCCTTACCCACGGTACGGCAAGTGCCACGCATGCACGCGTTGGTCTCTTGCCAACCTTCTCAACCAGCTGCCTCGTACTACACCGCGGGCTCTCCTAAGTTTGCTCCAGCGGCTTCTACGGACGGCCATCCACCTGCGATATCCCATCCCAGGGCGCCTCCTGCCCATCCCTGCTTGCCAGCTGTGGCGCTTGGACTATCACCAGAAGACCCTCTCTCGACCCGGGCCCCAACTCGTTTCTGGTCGCATGCTTGCTTGCTACCTCTAGCCTAACCAGAGTGAGCCCAACTCTTCTTATCGCGGGGCGCGAAGCAAGCCCAACCCGAAATTTGTCGCTCATCACACGCCACCTGTACCGTAAGGCTCGTATCCCTGCCAGCCTGGCGCCTTCAAAAGTGACTGTACCTTCGCGACAGACAACACAGCCATCGAAGGTGTCATGCTTTCGACGCATTACAGCATGCCCCATCCAACACCGCCAATGTACTCGGCACTATTACTTCCTTCCAACTCCAACCCCTACGTGACATACTTGTGCCCTCAGTTCCCAGCAAGCAGCCCCAACCCCACAGTGGGCTCACTTTTGCAAACATTCGGTGCACACCGTCGCCCGCTTCGACCACTTCCCTACACGGCAGCCCGAGCCCCACGGAGCAGATCGCAAGCCCAATGGCGCGCGGCGTCGTTTCACCGTCGCCAGCGGCCGAGGCATCCCCTTCTACGGCTGTGGTTTTCTTGCCATACATTTGCCTACACCGCGTGGGCCATCACACATCTCATGTCTGCTGTACATCCCCACGGGGCAGCGTTTTCTGTATTGGCCTTTCCCGGACAGCTTCTGGAGGGTGCTCTCCCGGCCAACCAGTAGGCCTTACGATGAAGCACGCCTACCTCATCTCCCGTTCCTCGACGACTTTTCAAGCCTTTCTTTTGCGTCATCCTCATCTTCTTTTGGCTCCTCTCACCCTTTGCGAAGCAGCCAGGCTCAAGCACCCGAGCTTGTTTCTCCCGTACGACGGCCTTCACTAACTCTGACCCGAACTTCAACCGCCTGAATAAAATTGGTAGATACCGTTTATACCGTTTTTATATTGTCTTTTATCGCGCATCCCGCTAGGGGGGGCACCTGTAGCGGCGTTGGCATCGCCAGCGGCTCTGATGAAGATGGGATCGAGACCTCGCTCGCTCAACACAGAGCGTATCCGGCAACCGGCCTGGCCTCCAACATCAACAATCCGCTCCGCCTATCCTTTTTTTTCCTTAAACCCACGAGATGTCTATCAGCGACTTCCGGATCACCTTCAAATTCAACCCAGATGTTTTCGTAATTCTGCAATTTGCTCTTGTAAAATCTCGTTTTGCTCTTTAAGAGCATAAATAATTTCGGAATTAGCATCCTGGGAGACCTTATTTACCCAACCCACCTTTGGTCCAGTAGACTTTCTCTTCGTCTGCGTCGCACCACTATGCTCCTGTGGTTCCTTCGGTGTAGGTTTATCTTTTCCCAGTGATGGAAGTCGAGGTAAAGATTCTGAGCGCCGTCTCGACTTGCTGCGATGCCCCGATTCACTCCTCGAACGGTCTCTAAACAAGCTTTTCCAGCTGCGGCGTTGTTTTTCTGCGTCAGCCTTGCGACGCTATTCATTCTTTCTCGCTTCGTATTCCAGCTTCATTTCCCTCTGTCGCTTTTTGACTATATATGGTCTTCGGAAGAGTGCCTTGCAGCTCTTATCTCCGGTGATGTGATCCTTGCCATACAGTTGGCACCTCGGCAGTGTCGGCACACACTCGTGGGCCTTCGTCGGGGAGGTTGCCCCACATTCTTTGCACTCTGCATGCGGGCTGTCTAACACGTCACCACACCACAACAAACATGTAGCATACTTCATATCTCTTCTTGTATAGAAAGCACTTCATTGGCGCCCCGAAACAGATCATCCATTTCTGCACATAGTCGAGACCAACAGTGATGATCACCGAGTTAGAGTCGCCCATCCTGCGCGCCAAGAATGAGAGGATTCTGCGGGGGTGAGAAAGCCAATTCCAATTCTTTCTTAGACAGCCTCAGATCGAGACCGCGTACCACGTCCTTGCCACAGCTTTCAGGTGCTGCCATGTAAGTCGACACCTCGTACTTCTTCTTGTCAAGCTTAATGGACTTCAGTCCCAACATTTTTTTGGCATCGTCCTCGTTGGGCGTGCTGTATATCAATGCTCCCTGCTTGTCGTCCACGACGATCCTGTGGTCCCATTGACTTTTCCGCCACGGAGTACAAGCCGCCATCCTTATTACTCCGTAAATCACTGGCATCGAGAGCTTGGTTAGGGTCAGTCCTTCTTTGGGCCTGATAATAATCTTGTGATCCGCGTTCGGAGGACGCGTCAGGTGCGACGCCACCCACGGCTCCGCCAGCTTTCTTCCCGCCGCTTTATACGAGAGGCACCAGCAGACGTCTTAACTTATTTCCACTGTATCCGACCGGCGTCTCCCTACCGGCTTTCCCTACTCCACCGCTGAACTTGTTTACGGTGCCATCTGGGCGTTCTCGTTGTTGGCGCTCCTGAACCTCTGTGACATGCTCCGATACTTTCGTCACTAAGTCCACGCTGTGATGTTCTGCCAGATCGACATCCGTACCCTAAACGCTCACTGCCATCGTGATGGTGACGCCACAGTCTCTAGGACCTGACGTGGGTGGTCCTCGGCCACCGCTCAGGCCGCATCAGCATTAGGCCTAACTTTTGGCTGATTGTGGCTTTCGGCGTGGTAGAATACACAAGACGCAATAAAATCCTACAAGCTTCGCTTACTGTCTTGGTAATCGTATTCACAGGATCTTTACCACGTCTGCGGCACACACACAACACTTTTTCAGCAGTCCAATGTCGTTTTCCGTCCTAAAGGATGGTCATTCCACGGAGCCGAAGTGCCACACGTCGCGCCCCTGGTTGTCCGATTGAAACCTCCTTGAGTCCCAAGGGACTCTGGTGAAACGGGCGCAAGACGGGGTCTTGTCATGCGGTGTCCCAGAATAAGGACGCTGACCATGTAGCAGGGCCTCTCCCAAGAGATCCTCTTCAGACGCCTCCAGACCCGCTCTCTGTCATCCCCTCAGCTGTTATCCCAATATTGTGGCACGTCCCCTGAATGCTTCCTATGCGGCGACACTCAAGCCATACTCTCCCACATGCGTTTCGGCTGCCGTGCTGACCCTCCCCTGCTAAAAAAGCACGCCACCTCGAACTGGGAGGACTGGGAGGTCCCACTCACGTCTGCTGACCCGACATCGCTGCTTGCTGTGGTGGCTCGGGCTGCCGACATCATGTCCCGATGTGACCTACATGATGCAATGCGGGAGCGCGCAGTGGCCCAGGGACCCAACAGGGTCTAAATAATATTAATTCGTGTTGGGGGAAGGTAAATAGCGCAATATCTGTCTCATATATTGATGGACACCTGAACCGCGCCGTAAGGGAATAAATTAAGGAGGGATGGAAAGAATGAAGGAAAACAAAGGTGCCATAGTGGAGGGCTACGGTATAATTTCTACCACCTAGAGAGGTTTAACGTGCTCTGAAATTGAAAAGCACACCGGAGAATTCGCGTTTTGCCTCCATAAAAACGCAGCCACCGCGGTCGGGTTCGCACCCGCGAACTCCGGATCAGTAGTCGAGCGCCCTAACCACTGACACACCACGGCTGGTTGGTCTAAAAATTGCAGAAATAAAGCAGTGTGTCTTTTTGTCTGTCTGGTTGTGGCTTGAAAAATTTTTTCCACCAAATAAAAGTTTTCACCACCACCACAGACCCGCCGCGGTGGCTCAGTGGTTCGCGCGCTCGACTACTGATCCGGAGTTCCCAGGTTCGAATCCGACCGCGGCGGCTGCGTTTTCATGGAGGCAAAACGCTAAGGCGTCCGTGTGCTGTGCCGTGTCAGTGCACATTAAAGATCCTCAGGTGGTCGAAATTATTCCGGAGCCCTCCACTACAGCACCTCTCTCTTCCTTTCTTCCTTCACTCTCTTCTTTATCCCTTCCCCTACGGCGCGGTTCAGGTGTCTGCCGATATATGAGACATATACTGCGCCATTTCCGTTCCCCCAAAACCAATAATATTATTATTAATATTTTTCTCATATATCGTAGGACACCTGAACCGCATTGTAATGGAAGGGATAAAGGAGGGGGTGAAAAAAGAAAGAATGAGAGGTACCGTAGTGGTGGACTCCGGAATACTTTCAACCACGTGGGGATCTATACCGTAAATTGACATCGCACAGCATACGGGCGCCTTAGCGTTTTGCCTCTATAAAAACGCAGCCGCCTAAAACCTTTTACAAATTGTACCCCGTTGCTAAATGCAGTGAAACGACGAATCTGTAAGAAACCTTGAAAATACTCTCCGGATCAGTAGTCGAGCGCTCTAACCACTTAGCCACAGCGGTGGGTATTAAATATCCCGAGCTGTTCGAAATTATTCCGAAGACCTCCACTACGGCACCTCTTTCTTCTTTCACTGTCAACTTATGCCTTTCCCTTTCTGCGCTGTTCTGGTGTGCAATGAAATATGAGACAGATATTGCGCCAATTCCTTTCCCCCAAAACCGTTTATTTTTATTATTATTACCACCACCATATTCCTCTTTCACTACCTCCACGTACCTCAAATCACGATTGAGGCGTCCACTGACCAAGGGAGCCAGTTATGCGTTCCTCCTTTCTTCAAAATTATGAGAGTCTAGAACGCTTTCAACGCCAAAGCCTATGAACAAACTGAACGCCGACAGTTTTCGTTTTTCATATCCTGGATTAACTGAGCTAATCCACAGCCTCAGGATGACTATGCAGTTCCTAGTTAACAAACCGCTGCCACTCTTTTGGTGCCGTTTAATGAGTCGAGATGTATAAAGCATCGATTATATTTTGCAGCTAGCTTAGCACGCCTTTCTAGTCTAATTGCTGCAGACTTGCGCGCTGCCTACGAAGACTTGGTGTAGCGAAGTTCAGAAACCGGCTCCATCCGCAGTGAAGAAGACGCCGAGAGTGGTGTCGCCGTTCAATTTTCAGCTCTACTCGATTAGTTCCTGCAAATGTTTTCACCGGATCGTTAATAAAGCCGCGTACGAATAGGGCGGATGGCGAATCATTTGTCAAACTTTATGAACGCAACTGAGAATTTCACAGCACGAACTCAATGCATTACGACGAGAGATACTCTCTCCCGTTCAATTGCTTGCTTCGAGGTGGCATTGCTTTCTTACACGAACGCACCTCGAACGCACCGTCGTCCGAATTCTCGAAGTGTGCCTGCCCCTATCCGAGATTGGTATGTTTAAAGCGAAAATCTACGCTTACATCAAGCTAAGCCGAAGGTCAAATGACGCTTCAATTTGAACCCTAACTGAAGGCTCTCCTTAGATGTGGCTGTGACGTCATACCACGCGACATACCGCTTGCTCCTTGGCCAGCGCTCGCCGCCTTGGCACCGCAGACGTGGAGCCAGAACATGTCTCCGGGACGTGCTCTTCCACAGAGCATTAGAAGCGCCGGGCTGCTTCTAGCGATCCCTACGACAGAGAGCGTCACGAAGCCGCGTTGGCTAGAGAGAACTCACGAAAGCGGGCTCGTGGAGTTGGTGAAACCGACGAAGAACTGAAGGCTTGTCTGGAGAAGCAACGACACAGGTAGCAAGGGTATCTCAATTGGAAAAGGGCAGCGGATGCTGCCAATGTCTCTGCGCGAACATCGGTTGTCTTTCGATCCTTATAACCTGACCTTATAGCCACATTCCGCGACTTGTTCTGCGGTTTTTTAAGAACGCTGTTTTCGTTTATTTTTCGGCAACGGTTAGTTTCTTGTAGTGAATAACTTTTCTGCCCGGCGATATAATGTATTCGTATGCGGTGAAGAGTCATTGCTTTGGACGGAGCAGTCCATTGATGGCTAAATAACACAAAAAGGACCGAACATACATTTGTGTCCGTAAAATAAAATCTGGTACCATTAAAACAAAGCAGACGCTACATGATAATGAAGATACTGAATTTTTATGACGCAAGGGCATCTGCGCCCAAATAGTGCAATGGCACAAGGTATATTTGGTTTGCTAAAAGCGAGTCAAAGGCCCATTTCCCAAGCATTTCGCCCAGAATAAGCCGAGCACCAGGCCGTGGAAAGCCTGTACCCACAGTATCACCGTTGGGTGCCCGGCGGCTATGGGGATCGAACCCCGCACCTCCCGCATGCGAGGCGGATGCTAACCCACTAGGTCACCGCTGCGGTTTTTTTTTGTCTTTAATGCCAGTTCTGCAGTTGTTGACATGATGGGGTTTCACATAATGTGTACATGATGGAACCGCTAAACAAAAATGGAAGTGCGAATTTATTTCTAAAAAGTCAGCTGTCTTGTTTTCATTGGGTTGTTGCACTTGGCTGAACGAGGCAGGGGCGGGGCATCACGCGTTCTCTGTGTTGATCAAATTAGCCAATGAAACTACCGCGCACTCTCGGGTGTAGCCGCCACATCACACTTTTCTGACGCTTATGCATGGTTTTCCTTCAAAGTCCTAACACGCAGTGAACTGCCCGAAAGAGGGTGGCGACCGTGAACGAACAGCGTTACGTTAGGAGACGACGTCTGGCGAAGATATGGAGCTCAGCGGCCGTTCTGCACACACGTTACCACTGTTGTGCTACTTAATCGTACCATCGAGTCTCCACCCCTCTGGCTTCTGTACTGTGACGATTTTCTACTCCTACTGGGTGCTATTCCTACTCTATAACCAGGTAAATGTGGCCAGCTTGTCAAGGATACTGACCGTCATAAGGGTACATGCTTGGGCTTCTTGGTTCCTAACCTTAGCCCGCCCTTATCGATTAATACCAAGTTTTGAAGGTTTAATTTCGTGTACTTTCACTGTTCTGCATTCTTCGGTTTAGAAGAATGAATCGTTTGCCGCACAGCTGTAGTTTTATGCTTTTGTTTGTATGCATCATATTATGCTGCTTTGGATTTGCTGTGAATATATTTTTCGTTGTCTCCCTTCAAGTATTCTTATGATTGTGTTGTAACGCTCTTCCCACAACTGTATTGACAAATAGGCGCTTTGGGTTATCTGATAAATAAAGAAAAATGTCGAACCCCTTACTTATGGCGAAGGTTCCCAGCCTTCGGTAGAAATTTTCTCTGTCAACAGCGAGTAGTCGTATTGACGTGACCACCTCGCTCTAAGAACAAGATAGTCAGGACAGGATGCAAAAGAGAACTAGTGCCGAGACTACAGATACGATGAACGAGATATAACATATCTGTTTATTCAACTAAAGAGGAAATGAGTGGAGATGTTGACAGGTCATATATGAGGACACGCAGTTTGTGTGCCCGATGTATTGATAATAATTGCATATATTACAGATAACAAAGCAAATTGCTTATTTGCTCAGATGCTCAGTAGGCCTCTTTTATGGCTCCACTTCAAGTCTGTTGTCTCAAAGAGATATAATATAGCTCTATATACACATCACGTCCATGAAAATGAAGCTACAGGTAACCAATGTATTTAATTTTTTTATGCAGTTTGTACAAAATAAGTTTTCACTACTTCTAGGGGCAAACCTTCCGAATTTTCAGAACTTTTTAAACACATTCTTCTGTCATTTCGCTGTCTAGTAAGTTTACACTTTTGCTGTTTGCAGTGGTTGTCAAATTTTTTTTTATTCCGGATAGTCTTTGGACAATCTTGGCTCTTCAACGTGGGTTTTACAGAGAGCGTAAGCACAGTTGGTAACGGGGTTGCGTCTACTCGCAGAATCCCGGCGGAAGCGATAGCGCCCCATTAGAAACTGTGTTCCGCAGCACGGATAGGGCCTCGTCGCCGTGCATGATGCCCCACGTGACGGGGCCCCTGATGAAGTCTTCAGCGGTCATGGTCAGGAAGTGCAGCTTGGGAAAGAAAGGACGCATCACCAATTTCAGCTGCAGCGGGGAACCCGTGCCGCGGCTCCTCACGCACTGCTCCTGGGCCCTGCGCACAGCGAGTTTCGCCACCACTATCTGCGGGACGTACCTGATATGCCCACAGAACACAGCGACGGCAAGATAACCGTTGGTCCTTAAGGTTAATAGAGTGGATTCTAACAGAAAGTAAGAGTTTGAGGGGGCGGCAGCAGGTTAGGTGGGCAGAGCAGATAAGGAGTTTACAGGCATAGTGTGGATGCGGCTGGCGAAGGACAGGTTAATTGGAGATACATGGGAGAGGCATTTGCCCTGCAGTGGGTGTAGTCAAGCTGATGAAGTTGATGAAATAAAACAAAAATGCAAGATTTTATTAAGTAACAGTTATCACGCAACATATATGTAACGACATAAACAAAACAAAAAAAAATAAATATAAAAACAGAAAGGAAGCAAAAATAATAGTAGCTACAAAGCAAAGAAAAACAACCAGTAAGAAGAGACACTAAATGACGCACAAAATAACATGAAAAATGTAGGGACAAAGAAGACAGGGAAAAAAATTCGCAATTCCACTGACAAGCAGACTTAAGTGCAATTCTCTGGACAGAAAGCAAACCTTTATTAAGGAAATAGAGAGGATGAGCCGACGTAGTTGGTGAGTACCGATATCTTCTTGGGCCGCGTCTGTATAGGCTGGGATGCCCCAAGATCCCGCCGCCTCACGAGCCCGGCGCGCGAGGGAAGCTTGTGGTGTCACACTCGAGCACTCGAGGCGAAAGATCTCCCAAGCCTCTTTAGTGGGGGTGGGATGGGGAGGGAAGTGCGGACTGTGTTGACAGGCACACCCCATGTGGGGTAGGGAACAGAGCTCATCACAGTGTGGACATAAAGGATTCACTTTCGGGGCCTAGCGAGCCGCTATGGCGGTACACCAGTAGGCGTTCGTCTGTAGCTGTCGTCGAATGCGTTCGTCTGCCTTCGACAGCCCCTTTGCCGGAGGAAGGAACTGGTGATGCCTGTCTTTCTAATAGTCGACGATATCTGGAAACCGCAGAAGCGGTCGGCTAGGTTCATCGGTTGGCGAGCAGGCGGTAGTAGGTGTCCGGAGGATAATCGCTCGGGCAGCCGCAGTCGCAGCTTCGTTACTACGGAGTCCCTGGTAGGCTGGCGACCACAGGATGCGTCTAGGCAGGCTTGCACTCGTAGTCTTTATCGGTGTTGTAGAGTATATGTCAAACGCTAGAGGACATACCTCGTCCCTGTCATAACTCTCGCAAGCGAAACGTGAGTTGAGATGACAGCCTTTGCATTGGTGGTCTACGACCGCAAGGGCGAAAGCGACGTCTTCAGCCCGGTGGGCATTCTCGGCGCGGAAGGAGAGCTCATTGGCTTGCAAGTTGTGGTGGACTACGGCTGCCGTGTATTGGCCGGGTGGACTCGGACCTGCGATGTCAATGCCTTGGAAATTGGTTTTGAGGAAATAAACTGGGACAGTAACTGTCTCAAATGTCGGTGGGCACCAGTACCACGCGGTAAGAGAAGGGAGGAAGGTGCGAGTGAAAGAAGAGAGACAAAAAAGTGCCGTTTTGTACGTCTCTGTAAACATTACAGGATTGCAGTAGCTCTTGCGCCAGCCAAGTCGGAGCTACTGCAATTCTGTAGGTGGCGCTGTGAGCGCGCGAAGCGAGTGGACATACAGCGCATCGTCTCCACCAACTTTTGGCTGGAGCCACGGTTCCTCGGCCGGAACCCCGTCAACACAGCCGCGTCTGTGTTCGCGAAGTCGACAGCTACCTGTGGACACCACTCACACACAGGTGGGGCAACATTTCCGCATTTTAGGGCCGATCCTCACTTGCGTTTCGTGGCGACGGCGCTAGGCCTAACGCCTACGCCGACGCTCGGCCGTGAGTGAGTCGCCCACCCGTGTCAAGATGGCTGCCCAAAAAGTACAACGCGGCTACGACCCGGACGCCATGGCCTGGTCCGAGGTTCCTTCAGCTCCAACGCCTGAGAGTCCGGAATCTGCGCCCATCGAGAACCCCAGGCTCTTCAAACTAGTGTAACGCCGCTCCCGCAAGCGGGACGCCGCCTCCAAGAAAGCGGACGCCACGTCGGCAGGCCGCTCAACACGGCACAGCGCTGCTGCGCGCGCTGCAGCGCTTCACGAAGGGGCCCAGTCTAAGACCGGACCCTCTTGGAAACCAAAGCCACTGCCGCGTCTTCATCCAGAAGACACCGTCATCATCCTGAAGCCCCGGGTGACCGTCGCTCTCAGGGATGTCTACCAACATGGCGAGCTGCGAGTAGCGTTCGCGGACTACCTGGGCGCCAAGGCCGCAGCATCCCTCAGCCTGCTCCCCACATGGGAGCAAAACCTGATCGTCGTAGGCACCAGAGAGCCGCACGTCGCGGACAAGCTTCTGCGGGATTTTCAACTAACATCACCGAAGGGCCAGCTCTCCATGTACGGCCAGTTGAAACTCACTGGAGACGTGTGCCGCGGCGTCATCACCGTGGCCAAGCACGAGACCAGTGAGTCCCTCCAAAACAAGATCCAGTGGCGTGCTGGAGAGCTTGCCGATATCCGCAAGCTTGGCAAATCCGACGTCGCGTCGCTCACCTTCGTGGGAAAAGTGTTGCCGCGATATGTGCATTACAACTCTGAGGTGACCCTTGTGCGTCCGTACAAGAGAACCATTCCGGCCTGCGTGCGGTGCGGCACTGTGGGCCACCGAGCAGACACCTGCCCCTGCCCGGATGAAAAGTGCGGCCTGTGTGGCCAAACGGCGCCGACCGTCGACGGAGTCAAGGCGCAGCATGAATGCAGTCTTTCCTGTGCAGTCTGTGGGCAAGCCCACGCTACCAACTCCCGCGACTGCACGGGAAAATTCCGGCAGCTCAAGGTGCATGGCCCCAAGGCTAAGCGCCCAGAGGTGCCAAAAAACCAGCGAACTGGCAAGCAGCCAAGTCATTCAAAACCAGGTGCCGGTGGCGGAACGCCGCGTTGTGCTCACGGCACCGACCAGACGGGACGTCAAGCCCGTGTGTTCGAGGAATGCACAGAGGCTCACCAAAGTTCGCTCACGAGTGCGCGCACTGCCCTGCGGCCACAATAGCGTCTTGATGGAGTCTGGTAGTATGCCCTGCGCCCTATAGGCCGCGAGCATATCGCGACGAGCATCGGCGAACGCGGCAGTGAAGGAGCAGGTGCTCTAGTGTTTCCACTGCACCGCATCCGTCACACACATCACTCGTCGCGATTCCGTGACGCACTCGTCGTTCCCCGGGCCACACGCAGCCAATGCGCGCGCGGAGGATCATTGCACGTTGTGACAGTCCGCGACAGCCGGTTATACTGTCGATGCGCTCACCTCCTGCGATGCGTGGGTGGGGGTGCTACTTTCGGAGATGGTTGTGGATGGCCCCACGTCTGTCCTCCAGCGCAAGATGCAGATCGCTGGCAGGCAGTTGGTGTGCAGCGGTCGCTAGGTCGTCAGCTTCTTCGTTGCCGGTGATGCCGCAGTGGCCGGGTACCCACTGTGCACGCACGGAACATCCGCTCTGCGCGAAGCGCTCGATGCGCGAGCGAATTTCCCGCACTAGTGGAGCACCGTGGCCGTTAGATTGCAGGCGGCTGAGGGCGACGCGGGAGTCGCACAGCAGAGCACTCCTGGGCGGCGGAGGGCCGAGGGTGAGCAGCAGGTCCAGCCCGAGCCGGGTGGTGGAGGAGCCCAGGAATGCTGTGTGTTGCTGGCTGTGCAGTCGCAGGGCGGGGATGGCCGCCGCCGCAGCAAGGAAGCAGCTGTCGTCGGCTACTGAGCCGTCGGTGTACACGAAGAGATGGTCGTGGAGCTTTTCGCGTATGACGGCTCTGGCCAGCTGCTGCAGAGCACAGAGAGGTGTGCTCTGTTTTCCCGCAATGCCGACGATCTCTCGCTGTACCTCTGAGGCAGCAGGCCAGGGCGCGCAGGACCCGTAGGGGGTGGGCATTGTGTCAATTGCTCATACTCTAGCAGCACCGCGCCCATTCGTGAGCGCGGGTGCGAGCGCATACGCTGCAGCAGGGAGCCGCCGTGCGGTGCCCGGTGAAGCCGGTCGATGTGATTCAATGCCCTGCGCGATGCTTGGAGCTCAAGTGGCCACGCTCCTGCCTCGGCCAAAGTTGCAGCGCACTGCGAGATTTTGGGTAGGCCTAGGCACACGAGCAGAGAATTGCGGTGCTGGAGCTCGAGTTTCTTCCAGCACGGCTTGCGCACCGTGACGAGCGGCAGCGCATAGAGCACCGCCCCAAAAGCTGCGGCATTGTATAGCCGCAGCACGGCTTGCTGGGAGATGTCCTGGCCTCGAGCGGTGAGCTTGTGCACGGCGGCGGTGATCCTCTTCATCTGCAGACAGGCCTTGGTCGCCGCGGGGCGGAAGGGAATGCGCCAGTCGATGTCTAGACCAAAGTACCGCACCAATTTACGCCAAGGAATCGGAGTCCCGTCGAGTGACAGTGGCGCAAGGTGCGCGCGCGATCGCGAAACGCAGGCCATGGCCCCCGAATTGCCCGCGCTCAGCGACAGACCAAGGCAGCGCAAGCTGGCATCGATTGCGGTCAGGACTTCCTGAAGGCACCCCGCACGCAGAACTCTTCGGCCGGCGGTTCCCGGCACCACAAAGCTATGTCGTCTGCATATATAGACATGTACACATGGTGTCGGCCGCTCGTGGGGAGGGAGGCCGGCACCACCGACATGGCCACATTAAACAGAAATGGTGATAAGACAGAACCCTGCGATACGACCATGTCCACCGGGCGAGGCTAGGAGACCTTACCCCTACTCGTGCAGGCATGGTGCGCCCGCTGAGGAAGCCATGAACGTATCGCAAAAGGCGCCCGCACACCGGCCCTCTCAAGCACCGCGAGAATTGGTGCACGGTGAACGTTGCCAAACGCGCCCGACACATCTAGTAGTAGCAGCAGCGCAATCTGGCCTGTAGCCCTGGCATGCTCCAGCGCTGTAACAACGTCCAATGTAGAATCAGCCGTGCTCCGCATCGCACGGAAACCCGTCTGCCGCTCGTCAAACAAATCAGCCTCCGCAGCCCGCTCGTTCAGACGCTGCAACGACATATGCTCCATGAGCTTACCTGCTACCGATTTTAATGCCACTGGCCGGTATCCGCTCAGCTCCGTAGGTGGGCGCCCTGCCTTTCGGATGGGACAAACGACCGCCGTTCGCCAATTATCCGGTAGCTCCCGCGTTCCCACACCAGGTTGATCTGCTGCAGGAGGATCTGTCGTTGCTGCGCATCCAGGTTTCGCAGCATCTGGTATGTCACCGCGTCCGGTCCGGGCGCCGAGCGGCGGCGGCAGCGCTGCAGCGCACTGTTCACTTCCGCCATAGTGAACGGCGCATCACATGGACCTTCCGAGGCGACGAGCCAGGGACTGCTGTCGCTTCTGGGGCTCTCAGGAGCAGCTCTGTTAGCTGCGTTAGCGGGGCTGGTCGGCGCGAACCCATCGGCAAACTGCTCTGCCAACTCTTCAAAGCTGAGCCCACTGGAGATTGCGAGGGCGGCTAGTGGTTGACGGTTTGCCTGTGGTTCGGTGATGCGCCGCAAGGTGTCAAGCAGCCGCTGCGAGCTTAAATCTTCCTCCATCCTTTTGGCATAGTGAAGCCCACAGCCGGCGGTATAGCTTGTTGGTTGCGGGCGCTGCCGCATCCAAGCTGTTGTAGACAGTCCAGTCGGCGGCTATGTCAGTCAGTTGCGCCCGTCGCTCTGCGCGATCTCTCTTCTCGCGCAGATTGAGCAGCTTCATATCAGGTGTGGGCTGCCCTGCCCTTACCTCTGCTCGTTGGTTGGCTTCGAGAGCGCTTCGGACTTGGCTTGAAAAGAAATCTGCGCCAGTGGCCGCCGCCTCCTCGACCGCTCACCTGAACGCACTCCAGTTGGTAATAGAGTAGGCACGTTTCGGTCGCGCCTTCAACGTAGTGGGTTCGATTAGGATGGAGTAATGATCCGAGCCCCAGAGAGATGGTGATCGGCGCCATGTTGCCTCGATGCCTCTGGATGCGAAGGCAACGTCGATTCAGGAGGTGGTTGTTCCGCGTCGTCAAAAGGTGAGCTCGCCGGTGTTCAAGGGGGTGAGTCCCAGCTGCGTTGCTGCGTCGTGCAGGTCGTCTCCCAGCGCGGAGTGGCGCGCACTGCCCCACGCACTATGGTGGGCGTTAAAATCACCACAGATGATTTGGCGCGGGGCACAGCACGAAGACACAGCACGAAAACACAGCGCGTTCCACGCGACAGCTGGACGCACATAAACACTGGCCACCGACGTGTCAACACCACCGACGCGCACTGTCACCACCACGCACTCCTGGGCGTCAGATGTCGCCGCCGCCGAGCCGACGAGGGTGTGCTGGACGTCCTGCCGCACGTATATCGCGCACCTTGATTTCCCGGGGCGATGAGATGTGACACAACAGGGCACTGCAGCACAGGTGGGTTCCTCGCACGTGGTGGCTGAGTGGTAGCCAATGTAGCCAGATAGCCGCATCTGGTGCTCCCCGTCATGTTAACGTACGTACGTCTCCTGCAGCGCGATAACTTCCGGCGAATCCTGTGCGATGCGAACTCGCATTTCGGAGTACCGCGCCGCATGTTAGCGCACGTTCCACTGCAGAATGGATGGTATGCGGGAGGGAGCAGGCGGCTAGCCATCATGCTGGCTTATCTGTGCGGGAGCACCCACTGCTTCTAAGCAAGCCTGGTGTCCATCGGTGCCCTCCGGGAAAAGTGCGCTGAGGGCGCGCAACGCCAGCTTTAGGCGCGCGATCTCCGCGTCCCGTGCTTATAGGGGCTGGCCATGAGAAGCGGCCGCAGGCTCGGGCCGCGCTGTACGGGACGCCGGGCATCCGGATCGCCGCTGCTGCTGTCGGCGCTGCCGCTGCTTCGGTGGCTGCTGCTGGGGTGTTCCCCTGACGGCTTCCGCATAAGAAAGCGCGCGCGGCGTCTGCTGATGTTGCTAGGATGGGGCCGCTGTTTCAGCCTGGACGACGGCTCGGAGCACCCGCCTGAACATCGGTGCCATGGATGTGTCCATTAAAGCGGCCGCGTGACGCTCTCGCTGCCAGTGCGGGCACGATGCTCAGGCCGCCCGCGCACTCTCTCCCCGGGCTATCTCCCTGTCCTTGGAAGGGCACTCTCAATCAGACAATCTGGCCATTACATTCAAACAAATCACCGATTACTACAAGGAGGAGTACCGGCGCTACCCGGCCCCTTGTAAGGGTCTGGATCGCGCTGACGAGCGCCTCCTCATCAAAATTCTCACTAACACTGTACTGTGCCCGGCGGTGCCTAAACACTTCAATACATCCTTTGATGGCACGTGCCAGTTCTGTGGGGAGGTGTCTGACACCTTCCACATGGTTTGGGCGTGTCAATCTAACCCAGCTATCCCCCCAACCCCAACCCCACCAGAGAGGACTGGGAGGCGGCCCTGCTCGGCTGTCAAGACCTGAAGAGCCAAAAGGCCTTGGATCAACGGACGCGGGCGGCGTTGCTTGCCAATGGGGCCCTGGAATAGGGGCTCCACCTAGTACTGGGAGGGGAAAGGGCCAATAAGGCCCTACCCCAATCACCTTTCTGTAAAAATTTAATTGCTTATAAATGTTTTTCACCACCGCCCCCGCAGTTAATGGAGCGGGGCTTGCTCGCGCAGTACCAGGCTCGTGCGACCCGCCGCAGCGCGTGCATCGGGAAGAAGCGCGACATACCTCAGTGGCATGCCCCAGGCGGGCGCACTTGCCACACTGGAGCGGCCGGGGACGGCAGGGGCGGACCGCAAGCCTGCGCTTGAATATGATGATGAACGCCGGTGGTGTCGGCGCCGCAAAACGGAGAGCGAGAGTGCTGCCCGACAGATATGCCGACACCATCCGCACCGTTGACTCCGCCACCGGTAGCAGCTCCTCCACCATCCTGCGCCCGTCCACACTGAAGACCAGGCCGGAGCTTTGGTTCCGAGGAGGAGGCTCCTAGGCGCAGACCGGCACGCCGCGGATGACTGCTGTGGCTAGCAGGGCCTGGAGAGCATCGCTGCTCACCGCGTCCACTGCCGCCACATTCTGCCGCATGTCTACCCGGACGGCGAGGACGCCCGGGCGCGATCCGATCTCCTCGGCCAACTCCTCCTAGCCCTGTTCCCTGGTGAAGGCGGTGCCCCGGTTCGCAAGCCGAAACAGCACCGTCCCCACCTGGCTGGACGGGACGTCCACGGCAGCCGCAGCTCGCTCCAGGGCAGCTCTCCGACGCGGCTGCGCCTTGGTAGAGATGGTGCGCCACGGGATCAGGCTGGCACTAGCATCAGCATCGCCGTTGTCTGCGGCGCATTGCTGCGGCGCGCCGCGGAGTAGGGCGCGCTAGCTACCAGCAGACGAAGCCCCAGCAGTCTGGTCTCGTGCGGTGGGATTTGGTGAGGTTTCACCCCGTTTTCTTCCGGACGCCGTCGCCCCAGCATCAGCAGCAGGCTGGAGGTGGGCTCCATGGGGCTCGTGCTGGGCAGACCCTGCTCCATCGAGTGTGGAGGAAGAGGGAACAGTGACGGTGGGGGGGGGGGGGGCTTCGAGCTTCCCGCCTGGCCACCGCGATGTCCCTTTTAGTTTCCGAGTCCTCCTCCCCGGACCCCGTTGAGCGTCGCCGTTTCCCGAGAACAGACTCGTCCATCGGGGTGCACATGCTCTCCTCGGCTGCAGTTGTCCGCGGTGAGCCCGCAGCAGCAGCATCAGGGCGAGAGGGCATCACAGCCGGTTCCCCAGGTGTAGCAATGTCGGACGTAAGCGTAGGGGTAGACAGAAATGGCGGGAAGGGAGCCGCCATGGAGTTCTGCATCTGGTGAGCGTGCGCCATGGCATCCCTCAAGGCTAGAACGCGTGGGTCCACCGGCCACACGTCAAAGGTCCTGATGACGGACTCGAGTTTCTCCGAGGTGGTGATGAGCGCCGCCATCAGGCACCTCACCGTGTCCCGCAGATCAGCGATCTCAGCCTGCATTCGCCGAATGGTGCTGGACGACTTCGCTCTGGATGGCGTTCGTCTTTTTGATCATGAACGTGAGCGGCCTGCCCTGCGTTGTTCATTGTCACCGCCGAACACAGGCCTTCGCTCGTTCACGGTGTCTGTGGCCTCCATCGGGAGACCCCGCAGCGCCGCGAAGCCTTAGGCCCAGCGTCCGAAGGAGCAGAGAGCTAAAAAACACCTCCGCTCGCTTCGAGCGCCCGCCGAAGAATCTCCCCCGTCGTGGCGGAGACTTATTTATATTTCCCTAGCTGTGGTTTATTTTAAAGCGATACGAAAAGGAAGGAAAATAAATTATTACTGGGGGCAAAAGCCACCTTCGTTCGCGTCACGCAGCCTCGGTTTCTTTGCTTACTGACGCACAGAAGGCAGGTTTGTCGCCATGGTATTCGTAGTGAGCTGGCGCCCTGTGGGCACCTAAGCGTAATTTTCAGGCACGTAGCGGGGCTATATCAGAGTTTTAACCAAGTTAATACCTTTTTTTTTATTTGAGCCGAAAAAAAAACAAAAAATTATGTGTGGTTAAGCATTGCTAAACATAAAATAAGTACGAAAACAGGGCTTTTTGGAGCCCCTGTGGGCACCTAGGCGGCGTTTTCAGGTACGTGGCGGGGCTGCAGAAAGCCGTGTCCTCGTACTTATTTTATGTTTAGCAATGTGTAGGGTTCGGCGCGCTGTCGCATCTTTTTGTACATGTGTTGCGAATATTCCACGAGAGGGCAGTGACCTAGGCTGCGTGTCCGGTTTTGTTTTATTTTGTTTTGCTTTGGTGCACGCCGTTAGAAGGGGACTGATGCCTTTTTTATTAGTCTTCCCATTCGTCCTTGCGGTTTCCTTCGCCGTTCCGGACGGCGGGGCTATCTGCCGGCCTCTACCTTGGACCCCTGTCCCCTTGGCGAAGGATTGTGAGACCACCTAGGGGGTAAGGGAAAGCGCTGACATCAGTTCTGAGCTTTCCTATTCATCAAAACTGATGAGCCGCAGTTAGCAGTTTGTTTTTACGTGTGTAAAGGGGCGCGGGCATCTTCGGGGTGTACCCACGAAGGAAGCCGCGCCCGTGTGCTTCTTCTCTAGCTACTTCTAGCTGAGAGGCGCTCGGTCTGGCCGAGTGCGGAGGGAGTGACCGTTGAGAGCTGGTGCAAGGCGCGCCAGTTTTGCTGTTGGGACGGTGTCCCTTGCCTCTGTGCAGGCGGACGGCTAGGCCGGCCGCGTAGAGTTGTGGCCGTATACTGACTTTTGTTTGTACCCATCTGTAAATAGCCTGTATAAAAGTTCGTTTCTCACTGAATCGCTTCGCCTGCAAGTCATATCATCGAGAAGCCTTCAAGCAGTGCATCCATTTTCTGGAAATCACCGGACCAACACCACCGGCAAAACTTTACTGGCGCAGTCGACAGTACTGGTGCTCTGCAGCGGCCCCGAGGAACGGACGAAGGCATCCACGGAGAGAACGACGAAGTTCGGCATCCAAGGTGAGATACCGAAAGCACGACAGGCTACGGGAATACGAAGGTGCGAACCGCATCGGCCGTGAAACGCCGAAGACAAGGCATTCAACAGACACAGAGTGATATCCCTGAGCAACGGCGGCAGTTGGAAGATTCAAGCGGACACGGCCTTCAGCGGACAGAAAACGGCATCCCCGAGTAAAGGCAGCAGCTAGTGGCTTCAGTCGGCGCCTGATCCGAGGTCACCGCCATTACTGCCCGAAAAGAGGACCCTGAGCGCAGCTCCGAGTGAGTTCCCTGGTTGCTTCGTTTTCTTAGCGGTCACTGTTTGACTAAGGCTTGCGTAGTTGATGATAACCCGATTTGGTCAACTTAACCACGACAAGGCATCTACGATGGACAGCGGTAGTGACAGTGGTGACAGGGGGGACGGTGGAGACAATGGAAGCAACGAGGCGTAGGGGTCACGGCATGGCCAAAACATTGAGAAAGTGTTGGAATTGTGTGAAAAAAGATAAGAGCCTTAGAGCTCGAGATGCAAATCATGGATGCTTGAAGCCAGAATGCGGCGGCTTCCGAGGACGAGCGGTTGAGACAGTACGCTAACCTACTCGCAGGCGCGTTCCCCAAATTGCATTCAAACGGTGAAGTACCCGTCTGGTTTGAGTCAGTGGAATGCTCGCTCGTGGCTTACAACGTGCCGAAGAAACATTGGGCGCACCTTGTGTTCCCGGTGCTGGCTGGGCGGGTAACCTACTTATTTATCGACACGGTTCACGGCAGAACAGCACAGGGACTATGACAAGTTCAAGGCGGTGGTCCTAGACGAGTTGAAACTTTCAGCCGTAGAGTATCAAAGGCGGTTTTCTGGGGCCACCAAGCGCCGCGAAGAAACCTGGAAGGGTTTTGTCACACGCGACCAGAGTTATTTAAATTTTTATTTTAAGTCACGATGCGTGTCGGCTTTTGACGGATTATTCAAACTACAGGTTGCCGACCAGCTCAAGGCGGGGCTATCAGAAGCACATAAATATGTCAAGCTGCGCGAGGGTGAGAAATGGTTGAATGCGGATGAGATAGCTGCACTGCTACAGACATACGAGGAAGCCGCCGGGAAGGGAAGCGCTCAGAGGAAAGCCGACAGCTTTAAAGGTTTTGACACGCCCCCAAAACCGAGAACTGAACCCCACCTACGCAGAAGCATGGAGCAGAGCGAGGAGACAGAATAGCCGAAGTCAGGCCAGGAGGAGAAAAGAAAAAGGTATCGCGGTCGGGTGGCTGCTTCTGATGCGGAAGCTGGAGACATGTCGCGAACTGCCCATTTCATCGTGAGAACCCAGCTGACACACGAAAGAATCCACCGCGCGATGATAGGCTATCGGCACGCGTGTCCACCCTAGTGTTGCAATCCACGCGTCCAGCGCTCAGCGACATTAAAATCTGCTGTAGCGAAGCGGTTATTGGCGCTATTGTGGACACCGGTGCAGATATCACCGTAGTGGGCGAAAGCCTTGCACCTGGGGAGTTCGTACCCCACATGGGACGATCGATCTCGTCTCCGCTTTCGGAGAGAAGGTAGAGGCAAAACTGGCAGTAGTTCCGTTGGCGCTGTGTCGTGGCGCTCCCCTGATCAAAAATGTGGACCATGCGACACCGGTGTTGTGTGCGCTCACCGACAAGCTCACACAAGCCGACTGTCTAATTTCCGCAGACGCATGGGAACAGCTGCACGACTCGGGCAAAACGGACAGTGAGGGTCTCGTGCTGGCGGTGGGAACTCTGTCGCCGCCGGCTGAAGACAGACCAGATAGATCAGGGCCGAATGTGAGCCCCGAGCCCGTCCTGGCATTCGCAGACAAAACCCTGCCACATCAGACAGTTTACAGTAATGAGGTCGAGCCATCACAGGCGGGCGGCACGGCTAAGCTTAGCGGGGCACAGAAGTTTCGCGTGGAGCAGCATGAGGATGAGACTCTGCGTCAGGCCTGGCAGAACGCCAAGCAAAGAAAGGCGGGCATGTCTATCGTAGACAGAGTTTTGTATCATAAAGACCAGGTGCTAGTCCAAGGGATAGAGCAGTTAGTACTGCCAAGATTACGGCGCGAGGCCGCACTCAGCCTAGCACACGAGTCCAACTGGGGGGGACACCTGGGCTTTCGCAAGGCTAAAGCTCGCCTAAAGTACAGTTTCTACTGGCCGGACATGGAGTCGGATATTCGCAAACACTGTGACAGCTGCCATAGCTGTCAAGTGCGTTCAGACCACCGGCGAACCGATAGGGTACCGATAACGCCTCTCACTCGCCCGAAGTTTCTCTTTCAGAAAGTGAACGCGGATATCATAGGTCCGATTGAGCCATCGCATGGCCGTGGACATGGATTCGCACTTTGCATAATAGATCTATGCACGCGTTGGCCAGAAGTAGTCTGCCTGAGGTCTTTGTCCACCAGGGCAACCTGCGACGCGCTGCTTTCGGTGTTTAGCCGGACTGGGGTTCCCGAGGTGGTGTGCTCAGACTGCGGCACCAATTTCACAGCTGCACTTACGAAGGAGTTCCTCGAAAGACTCTGCTGTACCCCACGCTTTTCCGCTCCCAATCATCCGGAGAGCAATGGGGTGGTGGAGAGGTGGAACAGAGTCTTTAAGACCATGCTCTCACACGTATTCGAAAAGGAACCGAAAAACTGGGACAAGTTCATTCCCTTTCTTCTTTGGGCCTATCAGGAGGTGCCACACGACACCACAGGCGTGTCACCTTTCCGAATGCTTTACTGCCGAGACCCAGTAGGACCACTCGGTATACTGAAGCAAAGCTGGGCAGGAGACATTGAGGTACCCGGGTAGCTAGCGAGTGCTCCAGCTGAGTATTTGAAAAATCTGAATGCACAGCTCGAGATCGCGGCCGACATTGCGGAGCTAACGACTAGAAAACAGCAAGAGGCGTACTCTTCGCACTACAAGCACGCAATGGCAAAAACATTTCGCGAAGGTGAGGCGGTCCTCGTTTTTGATGACAAGAGGCCAGGGAAAATGTACCCGAAGTGTCTAGGGCCGGTGGTGGTGACAAAAAGGTACCGCGAGCACTCGTACTATGTGCAGATGAGTGATGGTCGCCGCATGCTAATACATGCAAATAAGCTACGCCCTTACGTCGGGAAGGTAGGTTCGGTGAGCATCATAGTTGATGACGACTGCAATTTTGGAGAAATCATATATACCCCGCGCGCAAGCAACGTCCCGAAGGACCGGGTAATGCCTACGCCGGATAAAACAAGCCACTTAGACAGGGATGCAGCGGAGCTGGTGCACGTCACGTTCGAGCAGCACCAGGCATTATTTCCGAACGAAGCGTCGATCGCGCGCGTGGGTGAGCACAGCATAAAGCTCACGGAGGGGGCAACTCCAAGGCGAGGCCATCCTTATAGGACCCCAGAGTCTTTAAAAGACGAAGTAACGAGGCAAATTGATGAGCTCCTTGCACAAGGCCTCATCTACCCCTGTAAAAGCCCTTTTGCACACCCGATCGTGTGCGTTCCCAAAAAAGGCGGGTCGGTACGTCTTTGCATAGACTACCGAGCGCTGAACGCGGTGACCGAGACGGACGCATTTCCTATGGTTTTCCACCAGGAGCTGATCATGCGTGTCAAAGCCGCGAGGTTCATAACACTTCTGGACCTCAGGCGCGGCTATTGGCAGGTGCCACTCGCTCAGGATTCTCAGCTTCCGACAGCGTTCATCTCGCACCTAGGTCAATTTGCCTGACAGGTGATGCCTTTCGGTCTTAAGAACGCAGCGGCAACCTTCCAAAGGAACAGGAACCAGTTGCTAGCCGGGCAGGAAGAATACGCTTGTGCCTATCTAGACGATATCGCCGTGTTCAGCCAATCTCTAGAAGCGCATATCCATCATTTAAAGCGGGTGTTTTGCACTCTGGAGAGGGTGGGCTTGCACGCTAGCTGGGAGAAGTGCCAGGCAGCGATGCCTTCAATCCGCTACCTGGGGCACGTTGTCGGCTCAGGCCGGCATGCCTAGCCAAAGAGACAATTGAGGACATCGAAGGAATTCAAGCCCCTAGGACAAAGAAAGAATTGAGGAGCACCCTTGGGCTGTGCGGCTACTACCGTAGCTATGTTCCCAATGTTGCAGAAATAGCTCTGCCACTAACACGCCTGACAGGAAAAGGCGTGCCGAACAAAATACCGGGGCCAGATGACGCGGAAAAAGCCTTGAAAGCCCTGAAGAAAGCTCTAAGCGAGGCGGTTTCACTGACCACTCCGGACCCTCGAAAGCCGTATCTGCTTTTTACAGACGCGTCGGCAGTAGCAGCTGGCGCCTGTTTAGCGCAGATTTCTGACAACGGCACTGAGGCGCCGATAGCTCGCCAGTCACAAGTTCACACCATCGCAGATGCGGTGGGCGGCAATCGAGAGGGAGGCATTCGGGGTAATCTGGGCATGAAAAAAGTTTGAGACGTGGGTGTGCGCCGCCACCGTGACTGTCATCACTGACCACAATCCGCTCTCCTTTCTTACGAGCAGTGTGCCTCAAGGTGCAAAGCTTACGCGCTGGGCTCTTGCGCTCCAACGCTACAATGTTACCATTGAACATCGCAGAAGAGCCGACCACGCTAACGCAGATGCCTTGTCTAGAATACCCAACGCTTGTTGGGATAGTGCACTGGCTGACGTAGCAGTGACCGCTGGGGATAGTGGACCAGGGAACTGTGTGCATGGACAACAAACTGTACTCGTTGTACTCAAGAAAGGCGCACGTCGATCGAACGGAAGTGTGGGATTTCCGTGCGTGTTTTTTTGTCTATATTTTGACGACGTTAGTAGCATGTATCTGCGTGTGACGAAGGGTCGCAGCATGCGGGCTCGCAGGCTCCAGTTGCTTGCTCGTGCAGAGGTACTCAAGCGCCTCAACCGCCACTTGCCGAACCCTTTTTGTTGTTTGTTGCCTCGGCTTATCTCTGAATAGATTAGCCGGGTCTTGGGGGAAGGTGTAGGGTTCGGCAAGCTGTCGTATCTTTTCGTACTTGTGTTGCGAATATTCCGCGAGAGAGCAGGGACCTAGGCTGCTTCAGTTTTGTTTTATTTTGTTTTGCTCTGGTGCACGCCGTTAGAAGGGGACCCATGCCTTTTTGGTTAGACTCCCCGTTCGTCATTGCGGTTTCCTTCGCCGCTCCGGACGGCGGGGCTATCTGCCGGACTCGACCTTGCACCCCTGTCCCCTTGGCGAAGGATTGCGAGACCACCTAGGGAGGAACTCTGGGGTAAGGGAAAACGCTGACATCAGTTCTGAGCTTTCCTATTCGTCAAAACTGATGAGCCGCAGTTAGCATTTTATTTTTACGTGTGAAAAGGGCCGCGGGCATCTTCGGGGTCTACCCGCTAAGGGAGCCGCGCCCGTGTGCTTTTCCTCTAGCTACTCCTAGCTGGGAGGCGCTCGGTCTGGCCGAGTGCGGAGGGAAAGACCGTTGACAGCTGGTGCAAGGCGCGCCAGTTTGACTGTTGGGACGCGGTGGCTCTTGCCTCTGTGCAGGCGGACGGCCAAGCCGGCGGCGGATAGTTGTGGCCGTATACTGACTTTTGATTGTACCCATCTGTAAATAGCCTGTATAAAAGTTCGTTTCTCAATAAATCACCTCGCCTGCAAGTCATATCATCGAGAAGCGTTCACGCGGTGCATCCAGTTTCGGGAAATCACCGGACCAACACCACCGGCAAACTTTTACTCAATGCTTAACCACAAACCATTTTTTTGTTTTTTCGGCTCAAATAATAAAGAAGTCATTCACTTGGTTAAAACTCGGATGTAGTGCTCTCAGTGCAGTCTCATGCACCCGTTTCATGCCTTGGCAAGATACACCTAAATTCTCATTCATTATAATCTGTAGCCATAAGATTTATATTTACATCGCCCATAAGTATGAAACGAAGTTTAATAGAAGCTAGATAGTCAACCAGGCACTAGGGAAATTGAAAAAGTCTGCTTATCAACCATGGGTGGTCGGTACATTGCAGTAATTATAACGTGTGAGAAAGATATAGAAAGGCACTGATAATTGGGAGTTTCGACCAAAAATTCTTCAATTACAGTAGGCGTGTAGCAGTCTTTCACACAAATTGCAAGACCGCCGCCTACTCCATGAAGCCTCGTCAAACTATAGTACTTATAACCATCAAGATAAATAGGTTCATCCTGTGTGGAAAGCCAGGTTTCAGATAACAAACAGCATCGAACTTTGTGCGCAGTGACGAAAGTAGGAGAGAGCAGAAATTGATTCCAATCTTCATATTAAGAAGTACGGATACCTGGGAAACTTGGCAAGAGTTTGTTGGGGGCGGTACAGCGTGAATGTGAAGAAAGAAAAAATTAGAAGACGACACAGGGGAGCTATACCTTTCAACTGATCTTCTTATTAAAAAAAACACTTTATAAATCACAATTATATGGTTCTAAAGTGCTTAGAGAACTTGCACAAAGCCCTCTCAAGGGGTGTACCTTTCACAACTCATCTGCTACTCGGTGAACCAGGTGTCCAATAACCAGGACTTATCAAGAACCGAGACCTCCTCAACAAAGAGAAATAAAAAGGCTAGTAGTTCAGATGGTGGACCAGCGTAAAACGGATAACGGACTTCGTATAGAGAGGAACACGCGGGCGCTGACTAGCA
Organism: Amblyomma americanum; assembly: GCF_052857255.1. Classification (NCBI taxonomy): domain Eukaryota; kingdom Metazoa; phylum Arthropoda; class Arachnida; order Ixodida; family Ixodidae; genus Amblyomma; species Amblyomma americanum. The sequence goes on along the minus strand of NC_135501.1, from coordinate 77,818,022 downwards.
ACTACATTTTATTGGAAAAACATGTGAAATATATAAGATGAAAAACGCACGAAACCAAACAAAAAACAAACGCATCGAAGATTACACTGCGGATGGAAGCCTCCCATCGAGGAAGGCTATCTAATTTTCCTGTAAAGCCACAGATGGTATCGCCACATTCGTGTCTGTGTTCTTAGCGATGCAATAAGCTTCGAAGATTTATCTGCTTAAATGGTTGCTGCTGTAGTAATGCGTCTCTTTGTTATGAATGTCAGGCTGGCAAGGGTTGACATTTTGATCTTTGCAATAACTGCAGTTCTGCAGTGCCTTTTATGGCTCATACTCCTGGTCGAGGTCCTGTTCGTCCGCTATATCACCAACCGGAAGTCACGACAACGGAAGTGACACCATACCATCGTTCAGTCCGTTACGCTCTTCAATTCAATAACAAAAAAAACATTTGAGCACGATTGTATTCGAACCGACATCTTTCCGATCAGCAGCCAATCGGGCTCTAGAACGCAGCTTGCTGCCGACGTTTATGTATTTCTCCTCATGTAGGACGCTGGAGGGTGTTTGCGGGAAGGAGTCGAATCAGACGGATGCCTCCTAAACGCCCTCCAGTGTCTCCAGCATTTAAGACTCACAAACAGTAGTGTACTGAATCAACATCTTAACCACACATCACTTCAGTTAGTAACACATGCACCAACACCGCGCTAAAGGCTTTCCCCTCGCAGCAATTCACGTTAACATAGTGCCCCCTGAATATCTTTCACCTAGTGGGAATTCTCGTGCTCTTTCAGTTCGATGCTTATGCACCTGTCCGCCTGGCCGTAATACACCTTTCCACAAGAGAAAGGTACCCAATACACGACGCCTTTTTTCCAGTTTATGAACTTTTCTGCGTGTGCAACTGAGCACTGTCGATTATCTTTTATATGAGAGCCCGGATTCAGCTTTTTGAGCACAGCAGCGCGTACTTTCTCAACTTTATGTTCGGCGAACACCACCTGCATATTCCGCCGCGCAGCGATCTTCTTCAGACGATGTGAGACACCGTGCATATACGGGATGCACACAACCTTCCTTCGTGCCTCTTCCTGCTGCCTCTGAGGATGAGGTGCCGCCTTTAGATTCAGCTTGCACAGGATTCTTTCCGCTAACCTTGCAAGGTTGCTGCCTTGATCTATTAAAGATACAATGTAAAGCCGTGGATCGGTTTCGTATAGCAATGCTGCCAATATTTATGCACAGAAGTTCTATTACTCTTCTGATGATAGAAAAAGTTGAGCCCAAGAAAACGTCTGCATAATCGAAGTTCCAAACACATGGCTACAGGTGCGTCCCGGTCAGTGAGTTTCTCAACCACATCCAGTTTACAGTCACAAGAGCATTAAATATCCTTTTCCTTATGACAATGTCAATCACAATCACGGCAACCAAATTTTCTAAGAATTTTGACCCTTCCTCTTGATTTTCCCTTTGAAACTTTTTATATCCTTTTTTTGTCTGCCGTAAACAAAAAACTGAGAAACATTGAGCGACAGCACGGCTTCCGACCTGGTGTAAAATTCTTAGACGTAGCACGGCGATCACCCACGGTATTTTACTCGGCCGCTGTCTTTTACGAGGAAATGAACGTTGACATATTCTCCTTCCGAGCCCAGAATTCAATGCGAGCCGAAGTAGCGATAGTGCTTTCTGCCGCCCACGCCAATTCGAAAATCATCATCACGGACTCCCGAAAAGCTTGTGACCATTACTTGGCAGGGGAGATCTCCCCCTTAGTCGCTTGTATTTAATACGGATGCCGCTGATCGAACACCGAAAAGAAGCATTTGGCTCCTGGCCACCAAGGCTCACGAGATAATGAGACCGCTGACGCGGCTGACCGAGAGCTTCCTTACAGGGCTCCTCATCTCAGCTCTTCTGCCTCGGAGAGAAACCAGCCACTGCTAAGGTTCAGGGGAATCATAAGAGATGATAATGACAACCACCGCCTTTTCCCGGCCCCCGCAGAGGGGCTAAGTAACACTAAGGAGCGAACTTTAATGCGCCTCCAAACAGGTACTCTATTTTGTCCTGCAATCATCAAACATTACAATCCTAGCACGGATGGGCGATGCGCGCACTGTGGGGAGACCTGTGACATCTTCGAAATTATGTGGGCATGTACTCAAAATCCCCAGCTCCCCCATTCCCTATCCCTTTCCAAGAGACACGGGAGACTACCCTCTTCAACTGCTCCTCGCTTGATTCCCAAGAGTGAGAGAGAAGTAACCTTATATTCGCACCCGTGAAAAGTGAAGGGGGAGAAGGCTATACCCTAAACCGCCATTCATTCTCTAAGCCGCCGGGCGGAATCCATTGGGCCTCGGCGGCGGTCAGGGTGGAACCGATTACTATGCGTGGTTCTTCTGCTTCGGGGTTCAGCAAAAAGATCTCTCAGGATTGTACATTTTTATTCGGGTCGTTATAGAAAGGGCAGCTCGAGACCATGTGGACTAGATCTGCAATGATATTGCAGTGCGTACATCTAGGATTGAAGACTTCTGGATTCCATTTACTGTAAAGTTGAGGGTTTGGAATCACCCCGGTTTGCAATTTCTTCCACATGATTTCCTCTTTTCTACTTAGCTTTTTATCTACTGCTGAATACGTCTTACGACCGAGCTTATAATGAGAAATTATTTCATGGAATGTTGGAGTTCGTGTGGAGGCGGCGCGTCAGAGACGATCGACTGCAAAATGAGCCCTCGGGCGGTCGCGTTCGGCTTCTTGTTCCCAAACAGGCCCTGATGAGCCGGGGACCAGATCCTTGAGATTAGCTGTGATGATACTTGCCCTTCTCTAAGAATTTTGGCGGCTTCAGCAGACATTCTTCCCATATCATAGTTCTTAATGGCTGCCTTATAATCACTCACTATCACCCTTGTACCGTTTTGTATTACTGCTACAGCAATGGCAACTCGTTCTGCATCTGTTGCACTTGTGTTCTAATGGTGCAGCACGAGACGGGGTCTCCACTCTCACGAACCACTACCGCTGTTTGTGCTGCCTTTCGATCGTATTTTACAGCGTCCGTGAAGAGCAGATCGGATCTACCTCGAAATTTGCTCTGTAGGGCCACAGCCCTATTTTTGCGTCTCATCATCATCATCATCATCATCATCAGCCTTACTACACCCACTGCAGGGCAAAGGCCTCTCCCATGACTCTCCAATTAACCCTATCCTTTGCCAGCTGCATCCACCCTTTGCCTGCAAACTCATCCGCCCATCTAACCTTCTGCCGCCCCCTGCTACGCTTACTTTCTCTTGGAACCCACTCCGTTACCATTAAAGACCAGCGGTTATCTTGCCTTCGCATTACATGCCCCGCCCAAGCCCATTTCTTTCTCTTGATTTCGACTAGGATGTCATTACCCGTGTTTGTTCCCTCACCCACTCTGCCCGCTTCCGATCTCTTAACGTTACACCTATCATTTTTCTTTCCATGGCTCGCTGCGTTGTCCTTAATTTAAGCTGAACTCTTTTCGTTAGCCTCCACGTTTCTGCCGCGTAGATGAGTACCGGTAAGATTATGCTGTTCTACACTTTCCTCTTGAGGGAAATTAGTAAACTGCCACTCATGATCTGCGAGAATTTGTCATATGCGCTCCACCCCATTCTTATCCTTCTAGTTATCTCCCTCTCATGATCCGGATCAGCTGTCACTGCCTGCCCTAAGTAGACGTATACCGGCACAATTTCTAGGCTCTCGCTGCCAATTGTGAACTGTTGTTCCCTTGCTAGTCTGTTGAACATTACCTTGGTTTTCTGCATGTTAATTTTTAGACCCATCGATCTGCTCTGCCGTTCTAACTCGTTGATCATGATTTGCAGTTCACCTCCTGAGTGACTCAGCAAGGCAATGTCATCAGCAAATCTCAGATTATTTAGGTATTCTTCATTTATTCTTATTCCCAACTGTTTCCAATTCAGGCCTCGAAATACCTCCTGCAAACATGCGGTGAACAGCATTGGCGAGATCGTGTCTCCTTGCCTGACGCCCTTCCTTATTGGAATTTTATTGCTGACTTTATGGAGGACTATAGTAGCTGTGCAGTTGCTATATATATCTTCCAGTATTTTGACATAAGGCTCTTCTACCCCCTGATTACGCAATTCCTGTATGACTGCTGAGGTTTCCACTGAGTCGAATGCTTTCTCGTAATCAATGAAAGCTATATATAGAGGTTGGTTATATTCGGCGCATTTCTCTATCACCTGATTGATAGTGTGAATATGATCTATTGTGGAATATCCTTTACGAAAGCCTGCCTGATCATTTGGTTGATTAAAGTCTAACGTTGCCCTGACTCTATTAGCGATTACCTTAGTAAATACTTTGTAGGCAACGGATAGTAAGCTGATCGGCCTGTAATTTTTCATGTCCTTGGCGTCTCCCTTTTTAAGAATTAAGATAATGTTTGCATTCTTCCAAGCTTCTGGTAGAGTTGAGGTCGTAAGGCATTGCGTATACAGGGTGGCTAGTTTTTCTAGCACGATGTCCCCTCCATCCTTCAACAGATCTGCTGTTACCTGATCCTCCCCAGCTGCTTTTCCCCTTTTCATTGCTTCTAAGGCTTTCTTTACTTCATCTTTCGTTACTGGCGGGATGACGAATTGCTGTGCACTGCTGTCTTTCTCATCAGCGCTCTGATTACATTGGCTACTGCACAGGTCTGTGTAGAACTCTTCGGCTACGTTAACTATCTTATCCATATTGCTAATGACATTGCCCTGCTTGTCTCTTAATGCATACATCTGGTTTTTACCTATGCCTAGTTTCCTCTTCACTGTTTTTAGGCTACCTCCGTTCTTTATAGCATGCTCAATTCTCTCCATTTTAAACTTCCTTATGTCGGCTACCTTGCGCTTATTTATTAACTTTGATAGCTCCGTTAGTTCTATTCTATCGGTAGTGTTCGATGCCTTCATGTTTTGGCGCTTCTTAATCAGATCTTTCGTCACCTGAGATAGCTTCCCGGTATCTTTTCGAACTGTCCTACCGCCTACTTCTACTGCGCACTCCGTAATTATTGATGTCAGGTTATCGTACATTGAATGAACATCAAGATCATCTTCCTCAGTTAAAGCCGAGTATCTGTTTTGCAGCGCTATCCTAAACTCCTGTGCTTTCCCTCTTACGGCTAACTCGTTAATGGTCTTCTTCTTCGCTAGCTTCTTCCGTTCCCTCTTCAAGTCTAAGCTAATTCTAGACCTTGCCATTCTATGGTCGCTGCAACGCACCTTTCCGAGGACGGCCACATCCTGAATGATGCCAGGTTTAGCGCATAGTATGAAGTCGATTTCATTTTTAATCTCACCATTGGGGCTCTTCCAGGTCCACTTCCTGTTTTCTCGTTTGCGGAAGAAGGTATTCATGATCCGTAAATCATTCCTATCCGCAAATTCGACTAATAACTCTCCCCTGCTATTTCTAGAGCCTATCCCATAGTCACCTACCGCGTGGTCGTCAGCCTGCTTCTTTTCCACCTTCGCATTGAAGTCGCCCATCAGTACAGTGTACTGCGATTTTACTCTATTCATTGCTGATTCTACGTCCTCATAGAAGCTTTCAACGGTCTGGTCATCATGGCTGGATGTGGGTGCGTAGGCCTGCACCACTTTCAGCTTGTACCTCCTATTCAGCCTAATTACTATAGCTGCTACCCTCTCGTTAATACTGTAGAACTCCTCTACGTTGCCAGCTATATCCTTATTAATGAGGAAACCCACACCTAGTTCCCGTCTATCCTCTAACCCGCGATAGCACAGTATGTGTCCGTCCTTTAGTGCTGTATACGCCTCACCTGTCCTCCTAACTTCGCTAAGCCCTATCACATCCCATTTAGTTCCCGCTAGTTCCTCGAACAGCACTGCTAGGCTAGCCTCACTAGCTAAAGTTCTAGCGTTAAACGTTGCCAGGTTCAGATTCCAATGGCGGCCTGTCCGGAGCCAGAGATTCTTAGCACCCTCTGCTGCGTCACAGGTCTGACCGCCGCCGTGGTCAGTTGCTCTGCAGCCGCTGGGGACTGAGGGCCGAGGGTTAATTGGTTTGATCATAGAAGGTTGTGGCCAAGTACTACACCAGGGTGGCCAAATCCTGCTCTGGTGAGAGAGTGCGTTGTCGGTTCTGGTCACCGAGATAAGGCCGCACTGCAGGCCTGGTTATGCAATTCCATCGACACGCGGATTTTTTTTTTAAACCCGGTGGAGAATTGCGAGGCACCAGGATTTGAACCCCGGTCCTCTTGCACGCGAGGCGGATGTTCTACCTCTACGCCATCGCTGCATTTCTAAGCAAAATGTACCCATCGCAATACAGGGACACCTGTCCGTGGTGCGGAGCCATACCCACACTCTACCACATCACATGGGAATGCGAACGTAACGAGGCATTTCACAAACACAAACACCCGAGTGCGGAGCAATGGGAGAGCCGTTTCACCAGCAGCGAGCTCACGGCCCAGAGGGCCTTTATAGTGCACGTGACCGGTGCAGCACGACTCAGTGGAGCCTTGGAATAGGGGCCCACCCTTGCTCAAAGAAGACTCTAGTCGCCGGCGCAAGCACGAAGACGACGGAGCCTTCGATCCGCGAGTCCCTTTGGAAATCAATAAATGTTTTCACTCACTCACTCAAGGACGAAAACGGCGCAGTGTAATGGAATGTGCAGTGTTCAATATCTTGAAGTGATCATGATATGGGTCATGTTAGGAACTGTCTTGGATCTATGTGGCCGCCCGAATCACGCCGTAATGGAAGAGATAAAGGAGGGAGTGAGAGTAGAAATAAAGAGGTGCCGTAGGGAAGGGCGCCGGAATAATTTCGACCACCTTAGGATTTTTAGCTTGCACTGACGTTACACAATACACGGGCGCCTTTTGTGTGCCGTTACTTCCCTAGCTAATAAACTGACACTCATTCCAATGGATGAAGCACACTTGTCCTCGTATGCTTACCCCACCATTCAGTTAATTATTCCTGCCTAGGCCAAAAGTCCTTTTCCGCAAACCCTCACCCCGCACAGTTTCACCCCTGACTCCACGAAAAGAGATCTCGGTCCAACGCAAACGCCGGCATAATTTACGAAGTGGTCAAAATGTTGCTGGGCAAATAACGTCGTTAATGAACAATTCCTGCCTTGACATTTGATTTCGGCCCTGGTTTTGTGTCAGTCATTTGGTCCTTGGGTGTGCACCCTCCTGCTTTAATGCACTATAGTTACGCGCAGAAATACTTTTCTTCATCTCTGTTTCTCGTGCATTCCAAGTCCTCTTGCTCAGTATCACGACGTTTTGCTTGACAATTTTTTGCCATATGTGGAGGCTCTCTTCATAGCTTTATTTCCAGCACCTCTGTTAGCCAGAGAGTCTCTGTTGATAAGATTGTGAATAGCTAGAATGCACCCGTGGTATATGCGTCATCTTTAAAATATAATGACAAAACTCGCGTTATTAACTTCACAGTAGCTGCAAGAAGCAACGAACTCGATTCTTATTGCATTCAAATATTTCTCGTGATCATGGTCTCCCGAGGCTCTTCGGTCTGAATCAAAGTGCCCCATCCCTGTTCCAGTAATCCTTTAGAATTGACTTAGCTGTGGCAGTTTCATGAGGATTCCAGGGGAAAACACAGACTCCCCACCTATCATAAATTGTTTGTAATTCATCGGACACCATAAAATTACATTCTAACATCCATGCCTAGGGTGTCTGCCCTGCTTTCCATGTTTGGCTATGGAATCATCCGCTGCCACCTATCTCATGAGCTAAGACAAACCCCTAATGGGGGAAACTAAGCCTCGGGCGTCTTTCCCGCTTATGCTCGAACCCATATGTGACCCGGGTTCCGGAAAAAACGTCCCCAGAAATAACGTCCTCATTTTAGATTTAGGGAACAATGGTACCTAACTGGTGCCATTAAATTTCCCCTAACAGCCTGTTTTTTGAGCATCGCATCGCTTTCAAGAGAGGAGGTTTTATCCCTAGCGTAGCCGGGTGTCCGCCGGTTTCCTAAAGGGTACAACCTTCCCCCTGCCTGATGTTCAGCTTATCTTACTTTACGTGCAGTACTGGTATGCAATGCGCTCTGAACTGGACAAAATGTTCCCGCTGGTCATGTACTAAAAGTTATGGCTGCAGAGGTGTTTTAATTTTGGACCGTTCCCCAGGAAACTACTGCAGAAGCTTCGCAATAAATACTAGAATGCTTTGATTAATGGCATATTTCAGGTACGTAAACGCGGGTTAACAGAGCCAAAACGTGCTACCTTTGCGTCGAACGCCTTGGTGAAATACTGGATGCATGTTCTTTGGCAGCGGTGGAATATTGAGTCTATCCCTGGTGGCTCTAGGTTTGCTATCTGTCCACTTTCAACATTTTAAACCTCCTAGGGTTCTAACCCAAGACGCTCCATGATTTTCCTCCCAGGTTTTGGTTTTTAAAAGCTTTTGATGCTGCGACAGGGTGGCGGCTTCCATGAGCTCATTCAGATTGTAGGAGAAACCTAGGTTTAGAAGTTCTACCAACGAAGTGTTCGGAGGAAGACCTAGTGTGGTTTTGATCCCTTTTATGATTATGATTTCAATTTTGTCCTCTTGCTTTGGCCAGTTCGAGATAGGGGGCAACGTATAGCACTCGGCTTATGACGAAATCTTGAAGCAATCTCAAAGATTGGCCTCGTTCGTCCCCGCATGCTTGTTAGAACGGTCCTTGGGTAGCCGGCACGTCTGGCTGGTACTCGCTTAAAGTCTCATGATAGTTTCTGTGTTTTTACCTATTTCTTTGCATGCGCGGCCCTAGGACTTGAATACTGTCTACCACCGGAATGAAATTTCCACCAACTCGCAAAGCAATATCACACAATTTTCAAGGGGGACTGTTTCTTTTCCTTTTTTTATATGAAACAAAAAGAGCCCCCTGATTTTTCTTCCTAGCGTTTTAACTCAATCGGCTCGAGATATTTCTCTATTACGCCTATGGCTCTCTGAACTTTGCTTTCAATCTGTCCATCGCTACTCCTGCTCAACCACAGCGTCAAATCGTCGGCATATATGGTGTGATGCAAATTTGTGGTCCCCTTCAGCAGCCCGGGGAGCCCAACTTTCGCTACATTAAACAGGGTCGGAGAGAGAACGGACCTTTGCGGCGTCCCTCTATTCCGCAATCTAAAGTTTTAGAGTGATTGTCCACCCAGGCTGATGGTAACAGTCCGATTCGAGAGAAAGTCCCTTACATAGTTTAATGTCGCGACTCCAACTTTTAGCGTGCTAAGGTTCTAAAGTATGGCTACGGTTGTGACACTATCAAAAGTTTCGAAGACGTCCAGTGTGACAATGACCCTAGCATCAACAGTGTTTTTATCGATTACCTGCTCCTTAAGCCGTAGAATGGCATCGCATGCTGACAGGTTTGATCTGAAGAATATCAATGTATCAGGATAATATGTTTGTGGGGATTTAACGTCCCAAAGCAACTCAGGCTAGGAGAGACGCCGGTATCAGGATAATGATTTTGATCTTCCATGACTATTCATTCTAGATTGAATTATGTGCTTCATTAAATTTAAAACCCAAGATGTTAAGGAAATGGGTTTGACATGCTCAAAGCCTTGCTTCTTCCCTGGCTTCGCAATGAAGACCAGGTTCTCAGCTTTCTATGCTTGCGGTATCTCCCTTGTTCCAGCATTTTTGCACACAGGTTGTAAGATTCTGAATGGAACTATCGTCAAGATTCCTGAGCATTCTTTTGTTGATTCTCTCCAACTCCGCTGCCGTTTTGGTTCTTAGGCTCTTGAGTTCAGCCCCCACTTCCCCGACAGTTATGGGACTTTCCAATACCGGGTTTGCCGAGCCCGCGTACTCACGGACTCCAGAACAGCTAAGGTAGCGATCCCTAACCTCGGTTATAATTTCCTTTGTCGGACCTGCATATTTATACACCAGCTATTGAAGCTGCTGTCGAGCCTCCGATATTGTTTTCTCTGGAGCTAATAGATGTCGGAGCAGTTTCCACGTCCGGCGTTGCCAATATTCCTATCCATTTGTTACACAAATATTACCCAACTTTGCTTGGTGATTTCCAATGCATTCTCTTCAAGTCTTTGTTGAATGCTGCAAGTTGTTTTCTGAGATTCCTGTCACCTTTTCTCTGGCTGATATTTTATAGCGGCGCTGGCATCGCCAGCTGCGCTGACGAAGATGCTGTAGAGGGCGCGGCCTCGCTCCCGCAACAGAGAACGCATTCGGCAATCGGCCGGGCCAGCAACATCGACAGGCCACTCCGCCGGCTCACCAGCCGTGGCTACCGGGACCTCAAATGAATGTGGATCACCTTCCTCGTCTTGTGACTCCGGACGAGACATTCGACGCACGCAAAGCCGCTCCCACCGGCTCTGCGCTCCCCCCCCCCCCCCCCCGTCTTATCCCACCACTTGGCCTTGCCGCTGCTCGCCCGCTGTTCGCACCCGGTGTTCGCCAGCTTCTTCTATCCGACATGTACGCGCCTATAATCGCATCCGGTGAGTTCTTCCAGCAGTATAAGCGCTCCTTCATTCCTCGGCTGCCCGGTCTACCCGCGTTTTATGCCAGGGACCCCGTTGTGTGGCTGGCGCTGCTGGTCTCGCTCTTTCACATCCACTATGTGTCCAGCCCGCTACTGCACTATCAGCACGCCGGCCGCGAACTCCAACCCAGTCTCCTGGCGAAACTGCGGTTGCCGCCTCCTGACCCAGATTTTTATGCTGACTTCAAGAAGAGCCTGACGGCGTACTTTGGCTTGGAGCTCCCGCCGCCTTCTTGCGCTCCAGTTCCAGATTGAGAAGCTGCGGCGCCACTCCAGGCACAAACCTTGGCCAGACTCCCTCACCGAACTGCTTCGGATTTCCCTCTGCCAGATAACACTACCACACCAGAGCCGCTCCCCACACCGGTCTGTCCACTATCGCCGCCACTGAATGTGCCCACACCCACTGTTGGGCAAGAACGACACACGCACGCGTTGGTCTCTTGCCAACCTTCTCAACCAGCTGCCTCATACTACACCGCGGTCTCTCCTGAGTTTGCTCCACCAGCCTCTACGGACGGCCATTCACCTGCGAGCTCCCGTCCCAGGGCGCCTCCTGCCCATCCCTGCTTGCCAGCTGTGGCGTTTGGACCATCACCAGAAGAATACTCTCTCGACCCGGGCCCCAACTCGTTTCTAGTCGCATGTTCGCTTGCTACCTCTAGCCTAACCAGAGTGAGCCCAACTCTTCTTATCGCGATGCGAGCATGCAAGCCCCACTTGAGCATTGTCGCTCATCACACGTCACCTGAACCGCCTGGCTCGGATACCTGCCAGCCTGGCGCCTTAACTAGTGACTGTACCTTCGCGACAGACAAGATAGCCATCGAAGGAGGTGTCTTTCTTCCGACTCATTACAGCATGCCCCATCCAACACCGTCAATTTACTCGGCACTATTGCTTCCTTCCAACTCCAACCCCTACATCACGGACTTGTGCCCTCAGTTCCCAGCAAGCAGCCCCAACGCCACAGTGGGCTCACGTTTGCAAACAGTCGGTACACACCGTCGCCCGCTTCGACCACTTCCCTACATGGCAGCCCGAGCCCCACAGAGCAGATCGCATGCCCAATGGCGGCCGCCGTCGTTTCACCGCCGCCAGCGGCCGAGGCATGCCCTTCTATTCTACGGCTGTGGTTGTCTTGCCATACCTTCTCCTACACTGAGTGAACCAGCAAAAATCTCACATCTCCCGTAAATCTGCGCGGGGATGCGTTTTCTGAATTGGCGTTTCCCGGGCAGCTCCTGCAGGCTACTTCCCGGCCCACCATTAGGCCTTACGACTGAAGCACGCCTAGCTCGCCTCCCGTTCTTCGATGACTTTTCGAGCCTGTTTTTACCATCATCTTCATCGTTCGTCTTTTCGCTCCTCTCGCCCTTTGTGAAGCAGCCAGGCTCAAGCACCCGAGCTGGTTTCTCCAGCACGACGGCCTTCACGAACTCTGACGTGAACTTCGCTCGCCTAAAGAAACTTGGTAGATACCGTTTTTATATTGTCTTTTATCACGTATCGCGCTAGGGGGGAGGAGGGCACCGATGGCATCGCCATCGGCTGTCATGCTGATGGGATCGACACCTCGCTCGCGCAAAACAGAGCGCATTCGGCAACCGGCCTGGCCAGCAACATCAAGAGCCCACTCCACCTGTTCTTTTTCTTCCATAAACCTACGAGATGTCAATCAATGACTTCCGGATCACCTTCAAATTAAATCTCTTCGTAGCGTCCCGAACAGATTGAATAACTCTCTAGGTCCAATCGTTATTATCGCTTATCGTTTCCGATCCCGACCTGATACTTCTAGCAGTATCCCAATGTACAGTCTCAACTCTCCTCTTACTGAAGACCGGTGGGCCATTCTCAACGATGATCTCTTGTATTCTATTATCGCTACGTAGGTCTTTCCCGGTGTTGCACCATGTAGCAGTGATGCATGCCACTAGAGGCCATGGTTGCATCTGGTGTCGTGTAGACGGATACGCTATTTCTCTTCCTAGTCGGCCTCATTGCGTCCGTAATAAGAATGAGCCCATGTTGTTGAATTTTATGCCAGAAACTTCTGCCTTTAACCTGCGTGAATTTTTATCCCCCTGTCGGCCCAGTATCAAGACGGAATCCTTTTTGAAATAACCTTAGTCTTCGTAAAAAAATCGCCAAATTCACATTTGCGCTGCCTGGGTGAGCTATACACAATCAGGAAGGAAAGATTGTTGTTGCGATTACGAGGAATGAGTTCGACCAAAATATGATCGATATGCGCATTCCTCGTCTCGTGCTGCAGCCTTGAAGTGTTTCTTTTTTACAAGGGTAGTCACTTGGGTAGCGTACCCGACCCGCAAAAGATTTGTAACCCGCTAATTTAGGAATTTCCCACACTTCTTGGTTGCAATAACCTCCGTTAGACCTCCATTGGCGAGAACGCGCTGCAGAACCGCACGTTTACGCGAAAAACCTCTACAGTTCAGCTCCAAATCTTTGTTATTACAGTGACGCGCAGGACCATTGTGTTGGAGTATTTGAGCCTCTTAGCATAGCCGTTGCAACTGCCTGTCCCTATAGCAAACCTTACTTTGCTCGACAGCAGTGCCCATCTGTTTCAGCTGCTGAAGTATCGTTTGAAGCATTCCATGCAAAGGCATTGTTTCAACCTCAAGAGCTACAATTCTCACTCCATGATGATCCTCGACCTCTGTTTCCTTAGCCCTCTTCCTCTTTAAGGGAGGAGGATTAGGGGTCCGGGATATTTCCGGTTCCGGTTCAGGTTTATTTGCTAGCTGTTTCTTAATGTTATCAATTTGTTTTCGCAATTCTGCAATTTTCTCTTGTAAAATCTCGTTTTGCTATTTAAAAGCAATAATAATTTTCGCATTAGCATCCTGGGAGACCTTATATACCCAACCCAGCTTTGGTCCAGTGGTCTTTGTCTTCGTCTGCGTGCCGCCACTACGCTCCTGGGGTTCCTTTGGTCTAGCTTTATCTTTTCCCGGTGATGGAAGTCGAGGGAAAGATTCCGAGCGCCGTCTCGACTTGCTCTGATGCCCCGAATTACTCGTCTAACGGTCTCTAAACCGGCTTTTCCAGCTGCGCCTTTGTTGTTCTGTATCAGCCTTGCGGCGCTCTTCACTCTTTCTCTCTTCGTATTCCAGCTTCATTTCCCTCTGTCGCTTCTTGAAAATGCAAGGTGTTCGGAAGAGTGTCTTGCGCCTCTTATCTCCGGTGGTGTGATCCTTGCCATTTCCCTATTCAGTGTCGGCACACACTCGTGGGCCTTCGTCGGGGAGGTTGCCCCACACCCTCTGCTCTCTGCATGTGGACTGTCTCACACGTCACCACACTTCAACACACATGTATCATAATTCATATCTCTTCTTGTATTGAAAGCACTTCAGTGGCGCCCCGAAAATGATCATCCATTTCGGCACATAGTAGTGACCAGTAGTGATGATCACCGAGTTAGAGTCGCCCATCCTACGCGCCAAGAATGGGAGGCTTCTGCTGGGGAGAGAAAGTCAATTCCAATTCTTTCTCAGACTCAGATCGCGACAGCGTACCACTTGCTTGCCACAGCTTTCAGGTTCCGCCATGTAAGTAGACACCTCGTACTTCTCCTTGTCGAGCTTTATGGACATCAGTCCCAAAAATTTTTTTGGCACCGTCCTCGTTGGGCGTGCTGTATATCACTATTTCCTGTTTGTCTTTCACCACGATCCTAACCTCCTCTTCACCTTTGCGCCGCGGAATGCCAGCCGCCATCCTTATTACTCCGCCAATCACTGGCACCGAGAGCTTGGTTAGGGTCAGTCGCTCTTTGGGCCTGATAATAATCTTGTGATCCGCGTTCGGAGGACGCGGCAGGTGCGACGCCACCCACGGCTCCTCGAGCTTTCTTCCCGCCGCTTGATACGAGCGTCACCCGCAGACGCCTTACTTGTTGCCACTGTATCCGACCGGCGTCCCCATGCCGGCTTTCCCTACCCCACCGCTGAACGTCGCTTTTTTAGCGGCGCTATCTGGGCGTTCTCGATGTTGGCGCTCCTGAACCTCCGCGACACGTTCCGATACTTTCGTCACTAAGTCCGAGCTCTGAAGTTCTGCCGGATCGAGATCCGTACCCTCAACGCTCACTGCCATCGTGATGGTGACGCTATAGTGTTTACGGCCTGACGTCGGTGGCCCTTGGCCACCGCTCAGGCCACCTCAGCATTAGGCCGAACTTTTGGCTGATTGAGGCTTTCGGCGTGGTAGAATACACAAGATGCGATAAAATCCTCCAAGCTTCGCTTACAGTCTTGGTAATAGTATTCACGGGATCCTTACCACGTCCGCGGCACACACACAACACTTTTCCAGTAGCCCATGGTCGTTTTTTGTACAAAAAGATGGTCATTCCACGGGCCGAAGTGCCACACGTCGCGCCCCTGGTGGTTTCTTTGAAAGCTCCTTGAGTTCCAAAGGACTCTGGTGAAATGGGCGCGAAACGGGGTCTCGTCATGCGGTGTTCGGGAATAAGGACACCGACCATGTAGCAGGGTAACTCCCAAGAGGACCTCTTCAGAGGCCTCCAGACCCGCTCTCTGTTATACCCTCAGCTGTTATCCCACTAGTGTGGCATGTCTCCTGCATGCTCCCTATGCGGCGACCCTCAGGCCACACTCTCCCACATGCTTTTCGGCTGCCCTGCTGACCCTCCCCTGCTGGCACAGCACGCCACCTCGAGCAGGGAGGACTGGGAAATTCTGCTCACGTCGGCAGCCCGACGTGAGTTTTAGACCAACCAGCTGCGGCGTCTCAGTGGTTAGGGTGCTCGGCTACTGATCCGGAGTTCCCGGGTTCGAACCCGACCGCGGCGGCTGCGTTTTTATGGAGGAAAAATGCTTAAGCGCCCGTGTGCTGTGCGATGTCAGCGCACGATAAAGATCCCCGGGTGGTCGAAATTATTCCGGAGCCCTCCACTACGGCACCTCTCTCTCCCTTCATTCTTTCACTCCCTCCTTTATCCCTTCCCTTACGGCGCGGTTCAGGTTTCCAACGATATACGGGACAGGCACTGCGCCATTTCCTTTCCCCAAAAACCAATTACATATCGACGGTTGCCAGAAAGGATCACCGTTTTTTGGCAACTGATCCCATAGTCTGGAACGTTGTTAACGCCAAAGCGTATGAACAAACTGAACGCCGACAGTTTTCGCATTTTGTATCCTGTATTAACTGAGCTCATCAACTGTCTCAGGACGACTGCACAATTCCTAGTTAACAAACAGCTGCCACTCTTTTAGTGTTGTGTCATGAGTTTAGATGTATTAAGCATTGATTATATTTTGCAGCTAGCTTAGCACGCCTTTCTAGTTGAATCGCTGCAGACGCGCGCTGGCTACGAAGACATACTGTAGCGAAGTGCAGAGACTTCGGCTTCATCAGCGACGTAGGGTAGGCACACGCTATGTCGCCGTTCAATATTCAACTCCTCTTCTCTTTTTGATAGTTCCCGCAAGTAGTGTTTTCATCGGATCGTTATAACAACCGCCTACAAACAGGATGGTTGGCGCATCATTTGTCAATAAACAATATGAATGTAATAAGAATTTCAGGGCACAAACCCACTGCATTACGACGATAGATACTCTCTACCTTTCAATTCGTTGCTGCGAACACGCGGTTTCACCCTCCCTGGAACGCATCGTCGTCCGCGTTATTGAAGTGTGTCTGCTCCTCTCCGAGATTGGTAGGTTTGAAGCGAAAATCTCCGCTTCTTGCAAGCAAAGCCGAAGGTCAAATGACGCTTCACTTTGACCCCTAAATTAATAATAATTTGTTTTGGGGGAAAGGAAATGGCGCAGTATGTCTCATATATCGTTGAACACCTGAAGCACGCCGTAAGGTAAGGGATAAAGGAGGGAGTGAAAAAAGAAAGGAAGAAAGAGGTGCGTAGTGGAGGGCTCCAGAATAATTTTGACCACGTGGTGATCTTTAATGTAAACTGACATCGCACAGCACACGGGCGCCTTAGCGTTTTTCCTCCATAAAAACGCAGTCGCCGCGGTCATGTGCGAACCAGGGAACGCCGAATTAGTAGTCGAGCGCTCTAACCACTGAGCCACCGCGGTGGGTATTAATACCCCCAGGTGGCCTATATTATCGCGGAGCACACCACTACGGCACCTCTTTCTTCTTTCACTCCCTCCGTTTTTTTTTACTTTCTGCTTGGTTCTGGTGTCCAATGAAATATGAGACAGATAATGCGCCATTTCCTTTCCTCCAAAAACAATTATCGTTATTATTATTACCACAACTATATCCCTCTGTCACTACCGCCACGTACCTCAAAGCAGGATTTAGGCGTCCACTGACTCAGGGAGCCAGTTATGCGTTCCTCCTTTCTTCAAAATCATGAGAGTCTAGAACGTTGTCAATGCCAAAGCCAATGAACAAACTGAACACCGGACTCATCCTCCCCCGCCCAAATTACCATCACGGTAATGAAAAGTCGAATGTAAGACACTGTTGGATACTGCAGCTAATCCGTTCTATGAGAAGGACAGCGGCGGAACTATTTGAGAGGTGGAGGGTGGCGTGGTGCTGACGAGGGGCAAGGGAGATATAGGTCCTCATCCCACATTACATGTTTTAGGTGTTTACCCCTTGCCTCTCTTCTCCAGACAGCACTGGACAGACGGACTCACAGGAAACCTCGCAAACTCTTCCATGCAAACGCACCTTTCTTCCTAAGAGAGAGCGCCCCGCCGAGGTGGCTGGGGATTCCTGTTTATGCAGCTCGACATGCTCTCTCCAAATGATCAGGCTAAACGTATGCGTTTTATGCGGACCCCGTCTGCTCGTTTCGGTTTTCTCGCTTCATACATGTCGCTCGATGATCCGTTGCCCAAGGTTCTATATACTAAGCAGGTTAGATTAAATAGGCCCTCTTCTCCTACTGTCCGAGGTGAGGCCCTGGGCTGCGGCAACCTTACCCCCCTCCCTTCTTAATCCAGCGCTGACAATAACAGGCGGCAGAGCTTGAGCGCTGCGCTATCGTGAGGCACATTTTTGACTAGGGCTTTGCAACCTGGCACCAGCGCGAAAGGAGGTACCCCCTGCTTCCTGTATGTGGGACAGACAAAAGTGCGAGTGACAAGAACAGAACTCCGACAAATTCATGACACAACATGCAGGGTTTTCAATATAAATATCGGTGCTCATTTCGGGCCAGTATCTCTATTGTCGTTGCTCTGTTATGGCACCTCGAATACCATTATTCGGAGACAGGAAATGCGGCTGGTGCCGGGCAAGTGGTATTATTTGGTGAAGTAAACGAACTTATTTCTCCACAGCGGTCATGGCTAGCCCAGATTTCAAATCAGTTAGCTACAAATCAGACATTATATATGCAGTGAAAATAAAGGGTGCTCTGTTTAGCTTCAAGATTAAACATTTCCTACTGTATGTAGTCGCAAGACGACCAAGGCGTAGTACTGTCGCTGTGCTGTCGACGACGACGTTGCAGCCAGTGCCGATGTGACCCGGATTTTGTGTGCTGCTCCACTACGGACCGCCGTGCCTAGCGCTACGCTAACTCTGGTCATAATATATGTGTAGAACATTACAAAAGTGCCCGGTGAAGTTTTAGTGTAAACACCACGTTGTATTCGAATATGTAACATTACCGCCACTAAGACTGAGTAATGACTTGCCGCTGGCTCGCTGCGACAAGTAGCGGGTAGTTTCTGTTGTATTTACGGAAATCCCCGCTGCGATGGCTCAGTGGTTAGGGCGCTCGACTACTGTTCTGGAGTTCCCGGGTTCGAACCCGACCGCGGCGGCTGCGTTTTTATGGAGGAAAAACGCTAAGGCGCCCGAGTGCTGTGCGATGTCAGTGCACGTTAAAGATCCCCAGGTGGTCTAAATTATTCCGGAGCCCTCCACTACGGCACCTCATTCTTCCTTTCTTCTTTCACTCCCACCTTATCCCTTCCCTTACGGCGCGGTTCAGGTGTCCAACGATATATGAGACAGATACTGCGCCATTTCCTTTCCCCCAAAACCAATTATTAATATTATTTACGGAAACGAACACTTCTTTAGTATTTACACTGCCTCGTGCTGATATTGTTATGATTGATGCTGCTATGTTAAGAAAGGAGTTCAGCGTTTTCCGCGGAAAAAAAAATCAAGATTTACACTTACGTGTTTCTGTGCAGTTGCAATCGCCTACAAAGCATTGGTCCTTGTTGACGTAGTCTAATGTGAACAGGTAGACGGCGCTGCTATCTGATAAAAAAAGAATGCAGATACGTGTTGCAGAAATGCGGGTTTTTCAGGTAGGTTCTTTTACTATCTACGTACAGAACTATGCTGCTATCGTAACTGCTGAGAAATATTTCAATCTCTGTCGTATTTTCTTAAAGCTAATGACGAAAGACGTCCTGTTGCTTTCGACATGGCTCTGGAATCAAAAAAGGGAATCGGAATTGGGAATTTGAGACGTCGGTATATATTTTTAGTCCGTGTAGGTACAGCCTTTAGGTGCCTTCTTGATGGTTGTGCTGGATGCCAGTACTTGAAATGGAGTACAAATGCACTCAAATGCGATCTTTGCCCAGTTGTTTCCCAAAATCTAAAGAATAAGTTCCACACCTCCTCAGCTGTCCATGTTCTCCGTGCTAGGAGATTTGCGGAGCTAACAAGAAGCAAAACTCTAACGGTAACTGTATTGCTAGGACGCGGAGTCCACATATCGATTCATAGCTATGAAAACGTCCTAATCTGCGTTTTTTTTGCAGGCCAGTGGGCTGTGCATTTCGGTGAAGGGCAAAATTCTGAACTTTTCGCTGCATCGCGGGAGTGTATTTTTTGTCGGCTGTGATTAGGTCGAGAGCATTAAAGTTCCTTGAAAAGTAAAAGAGGCAGCAGGTATTGCCGCATTCACATAAAGAGATTTCATCATTGGTGGTTAGAATAACTTTTTCCTGAATACCTCGCTTTATATAAATTTCAAACCAAACACGGTAAGCAACCTTTTATTTTATAAATCTCTTGTGTGGTACGTAAATCCTACTCCTGCTGAGCACGAAGCAATTTATTGGGGCATCTGTCAACAACTCCGCATTTTGTCCAATCACCGCTTCAGTAAATGACATAAATGAGTGTATTATTAGCGACATCAAAAGTGGAGGTGTCACTGATCCTGGAAAAGAAATTGTAAATGCATGAAAATCATTTTCATTACGCTGTCTTCATAGCGGCAATGGTACCACCTGACTATTAGGTGCAGCTGATGATTGCATTTTGGATACCTTGAAATCCGCGGCATCAGAAACAGAGGCATGCCCGTGTAGCTTACACTGCTCCTGTAGCGAAACCGCGTATATATACGCTGAAAACCAAAGTGGCGGCTCCTTGGGCGCGAACTCGAGGGTATGCGAAAATTTAGCTGTTAAAGTAAAACAGATTTAAATGCCAGTCATTGTGCACAATTGATAGCGTAGCTTCCGGTAAGTCACTGGAAACAAAGTGCCTAACAGCGAGGAATGCGATGCTGTTCAGGTGTCATTGTGATCTGGGGCAGTTTTCTTTCCAAAGAGTGATACAATCTACTTCAGAAAATTGCACTGTACATAAATAAATTCGCGGAAGTTTCACAAAATAAACTTGTCAAGCAGATACAAAGCAGGAGAAAGATCTGAATTTTTCACATTGTGCCGCGGTCACATTTTTTCACCAATATCCGTATTTAAGGGGGCAAAAGCGGTAGTATCTATACTTTTCAGACTGTGGTTTCGCGTCAGTCACCGAATCAAATATCCGAGGGAAACAGCGAAGGAAGCATTGTATTGTAGGTAGATATCCAACTCAATACTACAGCGTCCTCAAGTGCAGAAGCCGCGATCAGTAATAACTCACTAATCCAAAGCGATCCTACAGCCAGCGAAGAGAACATGGTTAATTGGAAGCGTGCATTGGGAGACATCAAATCACTGTAGGCTGGCAAACTGTTCACTTTTCGGACACTACGGATATATTCCCCTGTTTGGCTGAAGTTCAATCCCTGGAAGTTTATGCCGCTTGGCTCTATGGTTGTTCTACACTTAAGAGGAACCTCAAATCTTTACCACTGTTCTCTTCGCATACGCGCCTAATTTCTTTTTCTCTCATCGTCATGTGCACTGGTGGTGAGTGCCTAGATAGTACATTGCCCGACTGGGGAAGCTTTCTATTTTGCTTCGGACAACCGTGAAAACCTTACTCCAGTCCTGTACACAGCCGCAACGCATTCGATACATTATCCCATTGTCCGTAGCGGAATAAATGTCTGCATCAAAAACTGGCTATTATTGCGGCGAAAAACATCTACGGCTATCTTTTCCAAGAACTGTGCTAAATCTCGTCCCTCCACCCGGATCTCCGCCATTGCAGTCTACGTATGGCATAAGTCGTAACCCACTGCGTTATTCCAAGCGGCTCATATCCGGATTCCATGGCCTGCCCACGTTCGTTTGCTCGTCTTCGCCTGAACAAAGATATCACAAACTTACGCATGCTTCTTCACCCGTTCTACGTTTCTGGCTGCGAATTGCTGTTATGATTTTCTCTTCCGTAATTCACTGCGTATTCTTCAGTGGACCTTGAAGCTCACGAAAAGAAACATCGAGCTGGAAAGCTGATATCAATGCACTGGAAATACGTTTCATGGAGTCTCTTCCTATTGTTAATATTTTAACGATTTTCTTCTTTTGGTCACAATATGCGCTCACCCCTTGACCTACAAAGATGGATTCGCTAACTTCTTCCAATAGGTCAATGGATACTGTAAACTCTTTATTTTCTTATAGGCTATTAAACGCTTTTGGGGAGCAAAAGAAAAGGTAGTGTACAATAAAATAATAATCACTATAATTACCTGATCCAGGCCGCCACCCTGCTGTTCCGCAGCGTATACAGGGGATGCAATACCAGGCTGTCAAAATTCAAGTATTATTATACAGTGTTTCATCTAGGACTTCCCACCATTTTTAAACACAGGCTATTTGAGTTACAAGAGCTTTTTTGACATAGCATTGTCCGCAGTCTAGTAGAACGGAATAAAGCTACGATGGCCGATTAAGCTAGCAGGCCGAATAACTAATATTAAGTGGCTAATTTTTAACTACTAGTGCTATTATTCTAATTTATTATGAGGCGTGTAGCCCAGCGTAAGCACTATCCATATCAGTTTTCAGAATGTCGTTAAAATGGTCCCCTCGGTGCTGTAGTGGTACAAATTATGGCTATTTCTGCGAGTTATGTGCACTGCAGAGGTTGCTTTGCCTGCAAGCGTCTCTAAATTGTATGTATTTTAGCTCGAAATAGCGCAGTTTTGTCGAGCCGCAGCACCGAGGATAAGTGCACTTTCGAAATTATAGAAACTCATACAGATATTGACTCATACGGTGAGCTACACGACTCTCAATAATTCAGGAGCATAACAGTAATAGTTTAATATTTAACCATTCAAAATCAGTTAATCACTATTGTAGTTAGCACCTCTTAGCTGTATTATGATGTATTATACAGATGACACTGCTGTGCCGAAAAAAGCGTTCATTTAACTGAAAAATCCTATTTTTCAAAATTTTGTTAATTGTTAGGTGAAACACCCGGTATGTATTCCTATATGTTGCACTGCATTCTCATGCCGTTTCAAAACGGTTTTTGTTGCGTCCTGCATGGATCGAACAGCTTCATAATTATCTCATCGCATGAGGACAGCAGCTGTGCCTACGTAGCCAAAAGAACGCCGAAGTGCTCGAAAAAGCGCTTTTAAGATAGAGTATAATTTCCTTTTGAAATCCGGATTTTTATCCACCTAAGAATGTTAGCAGATCTGTAAGTGGGCACCGTCGTACGCCAGTATTTGAAGTTGTGATGTTTCTTCAGAGCTGAGTAGCACAAAGATTAATAATACATCCTTGGACGCAAAACACTGCGTTCTTAAGTGCTAGCTATCATAGAGTCATGGCGTTACCATTACCGGACCTTGATCATGAATTTTAGTGCACCAGAGGAATTGATAACGGAATTAAGGAGATAGAAAAAGGCCCAAGGCAGGTTTCTCCTCAAACGTGAAGGTTGCGATGAGAACGCCACGATTAAATGAATTCGAAAGCTGAAGCCTTTTGCAACCCTGAAAACAACATTTGTTCGTTCGCACAAGGATGTTGCGCCATCGGCTAACCAGTTACACTCTAGAAATGGCGATATGATGCTTTTTCAGAAGTGCGCCGCGAACAGTCTAACTGCGAGGCCGGAAGTCTGGATATGACGGCGAGGCCGCATGACCGCATGTGGCGGCGCCTACACGCCCGCGCTGTAAAGAGCCTGGTCTGTGTGCTCGTTTCCCACTGATGCAAACAGACGAACGATGCTCGTTCGTGTGCAATATGCGCGGCAGCTGCGGAGATGGTAAGGCACCGATGCGAAGGCAGTCGCATCTGCTCGTCCACTCGTGCTAATCGTTCCAACGAGATCTAGGCTACCACATGAGGAAAGCGCACGTACACTAAACATTGCGGTGAGGCGCATGCGCACTACACCATTTTGTAGTTCTAAGATGTGGATCCTGTAATGATGGGACGAGTTGTTGCTTTCTTATGCCACGTTTTGTCACTTGTGAGTATTTAACGTGGCCTAGCTGACATTGCACAGCGCATAGGCGTTTTCGCATTTCGCTGCCATCAGCATGAGGCTGCCGCGGCTAGGATTCAATCCCTCAAACTTTGGTTGAGAACAGCAGCCGAACTACGAAACCAATGAGTCGCCCCAGGCAGTATATATATATACATTAAGAGACCCTTCAGTGTCACTGTTGGTGTGCTCCACAAATAACGGTGGGGAAAATACCGATTAAAGTACAACTGCTGGTGGAAATAAACATCTGAACTGTAAAATATAACGGATCAGCAAACTTGCAACGCACTCTTCTTATTCGTGCATTCTTCTTTTCCACTAACAAGATATAATATAGAGTCTGGTCTTGTCGGAAATTTTCTTTGATTTTTAACATAATTTTGCGGCTTTTTTCGCCAGTGCATCTCTTTGCTAGTGTCTAAAGGCTGATACCGTTATGAATCAGATTTTTTAAGGAGTTTAAGAGAAGTGAAAAGTTCTCTATTCTCTATAAGAAAAAAAATCCTTAAAGAGGACAAAATAAGCGTTAAGGAGCTGCCACTGAGCTGCGGTGAAAAAGGCCTACCTACGCAGCAGGCGCTCTTCGCTGCGGTGAAAAACCCGCTAAACGGAGCAAAAGCTCTTAAAATCTTTCTACTCGATTTTCTCAGTGTGCCTCTTTTCTATCACGCTCCTAAATTTGGAAAACTATCGTGCTCGTACTAAAGCGGTTGACGTGGCTTTGAAGGTACTTTCTAGATAAAAAGCTGGTGGAATGAGAGAGTGTTTGCAGTGTTTCATCTTTTATTGAAGTTTTATTCCCTTAAAAACTAAATTTTTAAAAAGCAGTTGTGGAATGTGAAAGGAAGCTTACTAAACATCATTTAAAAAAAAACTGCGTGAAGACAGAGATACCTTTCCCTATTCTTTACGATCGCGCTTTTCCGGAGACTGTTTAGCAAGAATTAAGTCACTAGTATCTGAAAGGCATATAGTTATCTTAACCTTACGCGCCGTGGAGCTCGTTATAAATTTCACACCTTTTGAATGGTTAAGAATTAACATTTGAAATTGTGATTCAGCTCTAAAGGTATCAGGATTAACTGTTGCTCATACTACTAACAGAATCACCAGAGCGGTTCAAATGTTAACCGTACCGCCCCCGCCTTCCTCCCCACCCCCCCGCCAATTATGCAAAAAATTGGCATTTTTACAATTGTTGAATGTTTCTTTAGTGGCCAACAACGTATATGATCTGCCTATACCCATTCAATACACATACCCGGTTTTAAGTAAGAGTTTACTACAAAGAATGACTTGAATACGGCTTTTGGTAAATGATGAGTCTCAAATAAATACGCCCTCGCAGGTCGCTCATTATGTGGTTTTAAAGTAGGTGCAGCCGCACTGCCGCCATCCCATATGCTGAGAACTCTGTGACCACGCTTTCATTACTGCTGTCTCATCGTATGCGAGCTGAACTGCGTCAGGTTAAGATTCGCGTGTCCTGATGGCGAACCGAGTCAATCGACTGGAACCCGACGTAGTAGATAAACAACAGTAGTGTCGCACTGCCACATAGCCAGAAACGCGAACCAATGGATTGAATATTTAGGCGTCAGTTTCAGATTGCCAATTTGGGTCTATTCTTATATATGGTAGAATAACAGCGCAAATGCGATGTGCTGTGAAGACCAAAAATGCACAGGACGCTTGTTCTACTTCATCTAAAGGTGAACATGTTGCAGGACTAGATGGCGTGATTCATCAGACATGGCAAAGTTCCTGTCCTGTTCTGTCATGGTAATCGTCTTTATCCTATCTTGCGTGCGTGTTTTTTTTTCGAGCAACTTTAACGTGCCTCAAAGAAGAAGAAAACATTATTGTTAACACTCCTAGGATTTTTTAACTAACGCACAGACCTAATGACATATCCTTGTTCTTGCATAAGTACATGCTCCCTATTCTTTAGATTCCAGCTGATCCATTTTTCGTGACGTTTTCTTCTTTAATTTTGAACAAGAATGAAGCTGTTAAGAGTCAAGTACCTCCCATACCTTTCTTTGTGGCTCGCCTTCTAATTGGGCTGTTTTATTTTCTATTCTATCACATGAACCATAAAGCGCAGCAGCGTATTTCACATTAGAACTGCTGTTATTCGCAAAGTAAACCGACGCAGAGAATCAGGAGCGAGCGGACGCTGAAGCTTTTTCACGTGAAAGTATAAAACTGAAAGCACGCAACCATATATGGTAGGACGGTTTTGTTCCGTTTCAAATGGACGGAGCGCTTCACTGTATAGGAAGCTGGAAAATAAATTCAGTGACAGGTACCTTAGTTTAGACATATGCAATTCAGTGTTCATAAAACCGGCTTTCTAGTCTGTACTAACGGATGGTGCACTTTTGTTTCTGCAAAATGCCACCACGTTAAGCACGCAGCTTCAGCTCTCTACACTAACCAGCCTGCCAACTTCCAGCGTCTTCTGTCTTCTTGAGTATTGTCTGAAATTGGTGAAATACACCACTGTCAATTATTATGCCTAATGTAAAATTTTATCTTTTTTTACGGAAACTCACGGCGTGTCGTCCCCGTTGGCATCCCTGTAAACGATGTCATACTCCGCCGTGGTGCCGTCGTCAGAGATAGAAGTTCTGTCGTACCTCTCACAATACTTCGCGGGCTCCGGGTCGGATGTGACGTAAACGTTGAACACGGGGAAATTTAACAGACCCTGAGAAGATATGCACATTTTACTGGTAAAGACAACCACAGGCACTGCATAAATTTTGCAGCTTCTTTAATGGACGGCTTGCCAGCAAAGCGGCGCACCAGTTCTACCGCCTTCCCTCCTGCTCTCGTAGCATTTAAACGGCGGGAAAATACTGCCACGAGTATACATACCTTTAGAGCATGGCCGAAAAAATTATGCCGGAAGGGCGCTAAATTTACGTGGCTTTTTTATCAAACATAAAAAAATGGCTGGCGGTTTAGCATTGTGTAGCATTATTTATTGTGCGCCCGCCGCGATGGTTCAGTGGTTAGCGCGCCCGGCTACTAGGCAGGAGTTTCCTGGTTCGAATTCGGCCAAGGCGGCCGCGTTTCGATGAAGGCAAAACACAAAAAAGGCGCCCGCGCGCTGTGTGATGTCAGTGCTCGTTAAAGATCCCCAGGTGGTGGAAATAATTAAGGCGTAAGCTTTTATTGGGTTATGAGTGGCGGGGACGGCAGTTGTAGACGGAATTTTTCCGCGCGAACTGCCCATGATAACTTGTATTGTAAATACAACAAAAATGCAGACCTTCATTAAGCAACAGTTATCAATCTACATACACGTAAATAAATAAAACAAAAATATAAATAAAATTAGAGAACAAAATTCAAACAAAAATAGGAATAAGAATGGTATAAAAATAAATTAAAAATTAACAGCAAGTAGAAACACTAAATGACGCAGAAAAAAAATGAAGAAAGGATAGAGAAAGGATTTCGCATTTCCGCGTATAAGCAGACAGAAGTGCAACCCTCTAGTGAGAGAGCAAACCTTTAATAAGCTCATGTACTGTGCGATGTTAGTGCATGTTAAAGAACCCCAGGTGGTCGAAATTTCTGGAGACCTTCACTACGGCGTCCCTCATAGCCTGGGTCGCTTTGGGGCGTTAAACCCCCTAAACCAATAAACCAAACCTTTATTAAGAAAATAACGAGGATGATCTGACGCAGTTGGTGAATACCGATATCTTTTTGGTCCGCGTCCGTATAGCCCGGGATGCCGCAAGATCCCGCCGCCTCGCGAGTCCGGCGTGCGAGGCCAGCTTGATGTGTCCCACTCGAGCACTCGAGGAGAAAGATCTCCCAAGCCTCTTTAGTAGGAAGTGGGGACTGTATTGACAGGCCCACACCACGTGGGATAGAGAACAGAGCTCGTGACAGTGTGGGCACAAAGGATTCACTTTCGGGTCATAGCTAGCAGCCATGGTGGGACACCAGAAGGTGTTCATCAGGTGCTGTCACAGAATGCGTTCGTCTGCCTTCGACAGTCCCGTTGCTGGTGGAGGGAACTAGTGATGCTTGTCTTAGTAATGGGTGACGATTTCTCGAAATCGCAGAAGCGGTCTGCTAGGCTCATCGGTTGGGGAGGAGGCGGTAGTAGGTGCCCGGAGGATAAGCGCTCGGACAGCCGCAATCGCAGCTTCGTTACCACGGAGACCCTGGTGGGCCGGCGCCTGCACAATGCGTCAAGGCGTGGGCGCGGAGTCTTTAATGGCGTTGTAGAGTGTATGTCAAATGCTAGAGGATATACCTCGCCGTTGACACAACTCTCGCAAGCGAAAAGAAGTCTGAGATGACAACCTTTTCATTTGGGGTCTACCATCATGAGAGCGATACCAACTTCTTCAGCCCGGTGGGCATTCTCGGCGCGGAAGGAGAGCCCTTTGGTTTGCAAGTTGCGGTAGACTACGGCTGCCGTGTGGTGGCCCGATGGAGTCGGACTATGAGAATTGGTTTTTGAGGAAAGAAAATAGGGCAGCAACTGTCATCTCGGTGGACACCCGAACCATGCCATAAGAGAAGGGAGGAAAGTGCGAGTGAAAGAAGAGAGACAAAGATGTGTCGTTGTGGACGGCTCCGGGAAAATTACAGGATTACAGTAGGTTGGACGTGGCGGAGGGTTTGAAGGATGCTTCAATCCCGCCACCGGTTGGCCCGGTATTGCACTGCCTCCGAGATCGGCCTAGTCTTTAGCGCGTCTTTACTATCCTGTCTTTCTATCCCATCTTTCATCTCTCCTACTATCTGCACGTGGTAGCGATTGTGGCTCGGCTTGAGCCAGTGGGCAGGCCTCTGCACTTTCCTTTTCTTTCCTCCTGGCAACAACTTCTCTCTGGACTTGGCTGGGCAGAGCTACTGCAACCATATAAATTTTCCGGAGCCATCCACAACGGCACCTCTTTGTCTCTCTTCTTTCACTCGCACCTTCCTCCCTTTTCTTATGGCGCGGTTCGGGTGTACACCAAGAAGTGAGACATTTACTGCCTTATCTTCTTTCCTCAAAACCAATTTTCAATTTCAACACACCACAGCCACGTACTTCAAAGCGCGAGAGAGGTTAGTGTCCCGTCCCCGCCGCGGTGGCTCAGTGGTTAGGGCGCTCGGCTACTGATTCGAAGTACCCGTGTTCAAAGCCGACCGTGGCGGCCGCATTTCCATGGAGGCGAAACGCACAGGCGTGCTTGTTGTGTGCGATGTGAGTGCACCTTAAAGACCCCCAGATGGGCGAAATTAATTCTGAAGACTTCCACTACTGCGCCACTTTCTTCGTCCCTTCTCTCAGTTCCTCCTTTATCCCTTACATTACACCACAGATACGTTGTCCGCCGAGATGTGAAACATACTGCACCACTTAGCCTACTTTATAAGCATGCTTTCTGCGCCTGCAGTCAGGCAAATGGTTCCTCTGAACCCACTTGGTAATGTGCTGGCAGCTAAGGAGTCAAAAGAAAAGCGTTTTGAAGCGAAAAGCTTTACTACGCTAGTCAACACCGCGTTTCGCGCGAGCCGCAGTACGTCGGAGCACAAGTGACCTCACGCACGGCGCAGTTTCTCTCTCTCGCTTCCTAGTGAGTAGTGCGCATGAGGGACTAGTAGCACCGAGCCACAGGTGTACCGCCGCTGCGCAGCTCCGCGCATTTCCCCAAAATACAACTTTCCATTTTCAGTTTTCTCTTTCCTCTTTTTCTCCCTCCTTTATACCTTCCTTTACGGCGTGGTACGGGTATCTACCGAGATACATGAGACGGTTACTGTGCCATTTCCTTTCCTCAAAAGCCAAACAAAACAAGTGAGGCAACGGCGTTCATAGAGTTCATTGGCGTTGAAATTTGCAAAGACCGTTCATTTTCAGGGAAGGAAAGGCGCACAACCGGCTCCGTGGGCCACTGCAGCCCTCAATCTCGCTTTCGCTTCTAATATCCTGGATTAGCTGGGCTAATCCACATTACTTTTTTAGAGGTTCTTTAGATATCATTTAATGAGATCAAAATGAACCCTAACGAAAAATCTCATATGGAAGCATATGTGGCTCGTATGAATTTATTTGTGTCTAGTTTGTGGTCATACGAGATGATCTGTGTCTAATATGTGGTCATAAGAGTTGATATGTGTCCAATATGTGTTTAGTATGGGCTGATATGTGTCCCTAGTATCCCTCGTATGGGCTTATATGTGTCCTTGGTATCCCTCGTATGGGCTGATGGTGTCCTTCGTATCCCTCGTATGAGCATATGTGTCCCTCGTATGCCTCTATGTGCTGATACGTGTCTATCGTATCAGTTGTTTCAATTGAGCCAAAATATGGATTTCGTATCACCCGAATGGGCCGATGTGTTTTTCGTATCACTCATTTGAGCCAATATGCCGCTCACGTATCACTCATATGGGTGAACTGCGTGTCTCAGTCAGCTGATATTGTCACGGACCTGAAGACGACAAAGTTGGCAGTGGCGCGGCACGGAGCGCTCGCGCTAGGCCCACCGCCATTAAAACATCAAGAAGCGGAGGACTGACTCGCAAGCAGGCTGTCTACCGCGTCTTTTTCCCGGCGCAAGGAAGGCCCTACGTGGAAGGTACTGCGTGGATCGCTGGTCGCTGTTCTGTTGACGTGGGTCAGCTACCCAGGCTGCGAGGCAGTGGCTAAGTACCTGGCGGTGTTGCTCTAGCTTGCTAAATTAATCCTTTTTGTCTGTGCCTGTTTGCTCCTGTTCTGGGGTGATTGGGTGCGGGACGAGAGCTTAATGTCTACTTCTTCTCCTGGCCAGGGGTTTTCCCCTTGGTCGGCATCTATTCCTAAAGGCCAGCTCCCAATTGATCTCTTTTTCCGCAGCGGTGTTTCAAGCATTCCAGTCGCATTAGTGCATTCCGATGGAGGCGCTATCCGACTGAACAACCCGGAGGCCGTGCAGGCGGCTCTTAGGTCCACATCGCAACATTTCATGCACATTACCGACGTCCGGCAGTTCGGCAGGGGTGGTATTTTGTGCAGGTCGCCGGATAAAGCCTGTATTGAAGACCTGCTGAATTGTACGTCATTCGCCAACCACCCGGTGAGCGCATTCATTCCGCCTCATCTAGCATGTTCCAAGGGCTTGGTCCGAGGGATCGACTCTCGATTGAGCCCTGCGGAAACGCTTGAGAACCTCTCGCCTGCGGGAGTGATTGCTGTCCATCGATGCAGCAGGATGGTTGACGGAGAAAAAATTCCTACGGAGTCCGTCATTGCCACATTTGCAGGAATATTTTGCCCGTCAGAGATTAAGGTATGTCCATTGGTTTTTCAAATAGATGCCTTTAACTATCGGCCCCTTCAGTGTCAAAACTGCTGGCGATTTGGCCACAGCGGCAAAGCCTGCAAATCGGCCTTACGCTGCTATGCCTGTGCGGAACGTCATTGCAGAGAGAAATGTCCTGAACAGCAAGAGAAATGTTGTTTGTGTAGCGGTGCTCACCCTGCTTATTCGCCTGACTGTCCTGCACGAGCACAAGAAGTTCAGGTGCTCGAGCTTATAGACAAGCGCAGATGCACGCGGAGGGAGGCTTTTGCCGCAGTCAAGGAGAGAGCCTCAGCCTACTCTAGTGTGGCCGCCAAATGTCCACCCATAATGGATTCTTGTTGGTCCCAGGCTATTACAGCGGCAGTTGAGAAAGCTGTGGCAAATACAATGGATCGCATTATGGAAACCGTGTCCACGTGCATTTCGCAGGTCGTAGCTGCTCAGATGACCAATCTTCTGCAGGCGTCCACCGCTCCGCTTTTGTCTTTTTTGGCTTCGGAAGCTACCCCTCCTTCTGTAGTAATCGATTCCGCTCCACAGGGCCAAAAACAATTTGAGCAACAAAAGACCTCTCAGGCCTCTCCTTCGCATAGCGTTATGGACGCATCCTCTATGGATTGTATGGATATGGAGTCTGATCTGCGCGCCCAGAAACGAAGTGGGTCTCCTCTGAATATTGCAGGTCCATCTTGCCCCCAGTCAAAGACAAAGAAAAGTAACGCAAGTCAAAACTCTAAGACCGGGATTCTAGAAAAGGCAGTCGCGGCTGCGGCACTTCCGCCAAGATAGGGTTCTTAAGTGTACTCCAGTGGAATTGTCGATCTATAATCTCCGCTTCAACAGATTTAAATTGCCTATGCAATCAGCTTCTAC
Organism: Amblyomma americanum; assembly: GCF_052857255.1. Taxonomy (NCBI): domain Eukaryota; kingdom Metazoa; phylum Arthropoda; class Arachnida; order Ixodida; family Ixodidae; genus Amblyomma; species Amblyomma americanum. The sequence goes on along the minus strand of NC_135501.1, from coordinate 77,786,587 downwards.
CAGATTTACTTGCTTTATAGGAAACATGGCTAACTTCAAATTTCAATTATCATCTCAAGGACTACCATCCGTTCCGGCTTGACCGGTCATCACGGGGGGAGGGTTGTTAGTGCTCATATCTACAAAGTTTTGCCACAGGGCATGCATTTCTTTTCAATATGCGGACAATGGATGTGAAATCCTTGCGTTTGACCTCAGTGTACTAGGTCAACAGCCCTTTACGGTAGCTAATGCATATTTCCCGTCTGGTGTGCGTGACACTCGGCCCCTTGACTCACTCATGTCTAGTAGCCGATCTCAGGTTCTATTACTTGGCGACTTCAATTCGCACCATGTGACTTGGGGGTTTAAAACAGACAGCTTTGGTTCTAGACTATTTTATTGGGCTTCTGGCAACAACTTGATCTGCAACAATTCTGGATTGCCTACGTTTGTTCGCAGTAAATGCCGCTCTGCCTTGGATTTAACTTTTTCCTCCCCAGGAGTCTCTGTTATGTCTTGGGCGCCTGTTGACTGTGCAACAAACAGTGATAATCCTCCGATTAGTTTCAAGTTTGCGTGTAAATTAACTCTTCCTGTGCGACATCAGTGCACGTTAATAAATTACAATTGCTTTAAAGACACACTAAAATCAGCCCTCTAAATCACTTCAGACACTCGCGCTCAAAGAAGTGCGAAAGCAAGGCTGCACATCTATGCTCAGTACTGGACCATGCAAGGCAAAAGTCTGAATTTTTGCTTAAGAGAACAAAGGGTGCAATCGCGAACAATTGGTGGAATGCTGAGTGCACGCGTGCATATAGACGACTGAAAGCAGCTTGGAAGAAACTTCTCATCAATGAATGCCCAAAAAATTGGCTGGATTATAAGTATGTTGGAGCAACATTTAAGCGCACTGTCGCCCGTGCAAAGGAGGAGTATAATACAAATCATTATGATTTCCTTTCCCAATCAGGAAATAAACGAGCTTTGTTTAATTTCATGAGGCGCAACAAGGTGATTCCTCCGGCTGCCAATATTGAATCCCTTGTTCAGTCCCCTGCTGACATCGCAAAGGCCTTAGAGGATATTGCGTGTGGCCTAGAGCTTCGCTTTACATCTGCTTTACCTTCTCCTACTATATTCACATGCACCTCAAGTGATTTCACTGAGGTCTCTATGCCTGAGCTGTCGCAAATTGTTCTGCGCTTATCCCCAGCGGCTCCTGGCCCCGATAAGGTCCCTTCATCTCTGATCAAAATATTGTTCAATGAATCTCCTGCAGACCTGTTGGCTCTAATTAACCATTCTATTAAAGGTCCTTGGATACCGCATGAGTGGCGTCTTGCTGAAATAGTTCCATTGCTTAAAAAGCAAGGAGAGGGCTTAACTTTAGACAATGTACGCCCTATTTCGTTAACATCGAACCTTGTGAAATTGGTGGAAAGGGTCCTTCTCAGCCGTGTCATGTCATTCATTTCAGAAAATGCTGTATTGAATCCATGCCAAATTGGTTTCAGGCCGGGTTGTTCAATTTGGTCTGCTCATACTGACCTTGAGAGTCGTATTAAATTTGCTCGCAATAGAAAAACGTTTGCTGCGCTTGTCACCTTGGATGTCAGTAAAGCATATGACAGCGTGGAGCACTCGACTCTATTACTTAGATTACAGGAACTCAACTTCCCAAGCTATTTTGTAGTCTGGATTTCTGTTTTCTTGGAAAATAGAGAATTTTACTGCTGCCAAAATGGTGTTTCCTCAAGGAGATTCCCACAGACAAGAGGTGTTCCGCAAGGATCAGTTCTCTCACCTGTTCTTTTTAACATTTTTTTCTAAGCTCAATTCCATGCATTCAAAATGTGAAAACTTATGTGTACGCCGACTATATTGCATTTTTTGCATCAGCAGGTGACATTCACACTCTTTATCAAACCCTGCAAAATTACCTCAATGTTCTTGACAACTGGCTAGGAAGAATTCATCTGTCCCTTAATCTGAAGAAATGCGCATTGTTAGTGTTTCCAGTTTCTGTTCCAGCAAATATCTGCCTGGTCTATAGAAATAACATAATACCTCAAGTTCAGACGGTGAAGTATCTCGGTGTAATATACGACTCTACTCTCTCCTGGCGGCCACACATTGAGCAATTAAGTTTCTGCAAAAGGAGTTCGGGCCATTGGCATCCTGCGCAGGCTTTGTAGTGCTAGGTCAGGTATGAGAAGGCATACGCTTCTGATGATTTATAATATGTACGTCCGCCCAATTTTGGAGTTCGGGTGTGTTTTATTCTCACGAGCTCCTGCCTATAAACTTCGCCCTCTTGTGCCTTTGGAGCGTGAGGCGTTGCGCCTTTGTCTGGGGCTTCCAAAATATGTCGCCAATGCTGTTCTGCACCTTGAGGCGCGAATGCCTTCGTTATCAGCTAGGTTTCGCTTTTTAACAGTTCAAGCATTTTTAAAATTGTGCGACTCACCTCTTCACGCTTGCAGTGTAATATTTCTTAGTCAACCTTCCGCCTTTTTTAGTGCTGCCTGGTCTCGATTTCATACCCCGCAGATACGTTACGTGCAGTCCCTCCTTGATCGCATAAATATTCATTTCACAGATGTCCGGCAAATATATAACAACACCTCATATGTCCATATTGAATTCGATGACATTTTCCCATCGAATGCAAAGCTGCAGCCCTTCCCGCTTCTTCAGGGTCTATTGCAGGACCACCTATGGTCCTTTCCCTCTCATGTTCTTATTGCTACCGATGCCACGCAGGATCGCGAAAAGGCAGTTGTGAGAATTTTTTCGCCTTCACTGGATTGGTCTCTTTCTCTCCATCTTCCTTCATGACTTCACTCCAATTTTTCTGGCTGAGTTATTAGCAGTAATCTTAGCCTTACGAAAATTAGAAGCTACCGTTTCCCAGGTCGTGGTTATGACAGACTCTCTGTCCATTTGCTCTTCCTTATCCTCACCCACTGACTCTCGACCATTACGCCTCTTTAAGTTCCTGATTCCGCTCCATCTAAATTCGGTAAGGTTGCTTTGGGTACCCGGTCACATGGGCTTTCACTTAAATGAGGTTGCAGATTCCTTAGCAAGAGCCTCTCTCAGCGGCCCAATTGTTGCTGTCCTGCCATCGTGTGCATATACAGCTGCGGTGAGGTTTCGCAGCTACACAATATTTCAGGAATTTGCTGCCTCGGCTCTTACATGATCTCCCGAATATCAGCATCTTCTGCATCCTTGGAGTAGCAAAGACTGGCGCTCACGCAGACTAGAGGTCTCTTTCACGCGCTTGCGTTGCCGGGTTCCCCTTCTAAATTTCTACCTTCACAGATCTGGCCTGGCAGCTTCCCCACTGTGCCCTTTTTGTGCCGAACCTGAGACAATAGATCACTTCCTGCTGTTCTACCGCCGCTTTTCTCATTTGAGGAATCGTCTTTTGCAAATTCCATTTCATCAACTGGACTTGCCTGTGTCTTCCTCGGTTGTTCTTTCCATTGGCGCTTCTTTGCATGGACGACGCGACAGGAGTGTGCGCTCTGCTGTGCAAAATTTTCTTCAAGAAACGCAGCGACTCCCATTCTAATTTCTTTTTCCCGCCCTCAGTCAGTACGACAGTGCAACATTACAGGCATTGTGCACTATTATGCACATTAAGCAATTATCCCGTCTTTGATCTGCAAGTTAACTGGACCCCTTTCCTTCCGTCTTCCAATCTCTCAGACTACATACTATTACCACTCCTTTTCCCGTCAAAACTTTCCTGTATCCAATAATTAACCGCCTGAGTCTTGGCCCCTCCCCCGTAGTGGGTATGTGCCAGCAACGTCTGAGGCCTTCCTTCCTTCCATTCTATCGCCACTGTTATGTAGTACTGTCTTCACCTGCTTGCCGTCACTTAACATTTGGCGTTAGGTGCGGAGTTCATCCCATTCTTGTCCTGGAGCTTCGGCGTCCTGTGTGTGCCGTGGTCGTCGGTCGTGTCTTCCTGCCCGCACCGCCCGGTTGTGCCCCAGCCCACCAGACCAGAACCGACCATGTCGTTCACCCCAGCCCCGCCCCCTGCCCCGACCAGACGACACGACAACTTGACGACGCCGCCGCTACTCGAACCTATGACCCCACCGACTCTAGAAGTCGCCAACATATTCGAACACAGCCCCTGCCCATGCCGTTCGGTGTGTTCATGGGCTTCGGCCGTCGCCTCAAGGTGACCTAGCTAGCTACGGCCCGGAAGCTTCCTGGACCAGCGCTCATCTGATCATCATCTGTTCATCTCTTTCATCGTGACGGCAAACCCTGCATCTTCTTCTCTTCTGTGTTCATCCGTCCTGTCACGCTCATCGTCACGCCCTGCGTTTCGTCTTCACTGCCGGTCTTTCAGTTCGCGCGATCGGGACGATCGCTCGGCAGCCTCGTGTAGTGTCACGGACTCGAAGACGACAAAGTGGGCAGTGGCGCGGCACGGAGCTCTCACGCTAGGCCCACCGACATTAAATCATTCCATCGCCATCTGTTATGTAGGACTCTTCACCATGCTCGCCGTCACGTAACAATGTGTGTGTCTTTTATAAGGCTTGTATGAAATTAAATGGATAACATTTCATCTTGTCTTCCACGCGGTGCACTTGAGCTCATAATTAAAGAACACAGGTGATCAAATTAGATCCCTCTAACGTGGTGGGATGTTAAATCCCAAGTATAGTACCATTTTACGCTGTATCAGCTTAGCACATGAATGGACAAGCATATGGCATTCCAATACTGTCCTGTTTCAAAGCTACATCTCAGCTGAAGCGCACACATTCGAAAAAAAGTTTAGAACACCCTCAGGAAAAGTAAAATTAAGCCAAGAACACCATCTAAAACATAATAGATAATGAGGCCACAAAACATTGGTCCATGGGATAAATGACTCAAGTAGCTTCCAATAATAAGGAAGTGACTATACAGATGAAAAAATTTCCCATACATATATCCCAAGCTAGAGAGGTGTGGTGAATAATTTGCCTTCTTGTCTATAACATGCTAATTACTGAAAGTGAAAGATATTATTATAAACGAAGCTTCAGATGTCTTTTTTCAGAGGTGTAATTCATTTTTGATACCGTCCCCCACTTACACTGATGCCGTTGCGTCATCGATGAATTATTGTTGCCTACATGCCCTCAGAGAAGAATGAGGCTGATGGCCCCAACTGGACACTATAGGTCTTCAAATGTTTCTTCAGCTACGGAATAGCCAGTAGCTACAAGGCACTAGGTCAGAACTATTGGTGGGTGATGCAGAACATCCCGAAACTGCAGCTTATTCAACACGGCGGTATTGCCACCTAACTTGTCATGCCAAGCGTTGTCACATTAAATAATGGATTTTTTTAGGAAACACTTTAAGAAAAAGTGCACGGTCCTTCAGCATCCTCAAGTTCAAGTATGCCCGCAATAACCATCTGCTTAATGTGACAATCATCACAAATAAATTCATCCACATGTGCCACGAGCTCAGATGCGAGATGCAGACAGTGGGCATCCACTGCACTCCTCGTCTTTCACACTCAACACAGCTGGATCTTGCATGTACAGTTGTACCCACCTTCTGACTGGAAACATAACATACCCATTACCATACATTGGACTCATTCGATGGTGGATAATGATAGAACACCTTCTGCCATCCAAAATTTGGTTTCGAAAAACTGTTATAACCGTACACTGATGTATACTAACATTTTCCTTGTGACTACTTCAATATCAGTGGTGCCATGTGCAAAATTAAAATATGAAAAGTGGGAACATCAAACTTTCTTTTCATTGTAACGTCTTTCCCTTTCATGAGGTGATAAATGTGTTACAGACCAGGAGGTAAAAAATATACTGATAATCCCTCGTATAAACAGAATCCACCAATACCATCTGTTTAATGAAACAACCCTACATAATACACAAAAACACTACATATATACTATATCATGGAACAAGAGTAAGTGGTTTGTACACAGACCACACGAACAACACAGCAGCAAGTGACATGCAATATTAGTTACATTTCTTCATATTTACTATACTGAAATACAAGAATGAAGTGGCAGATGCCTCTCAAAGGACCAGGCATTTTAATGAGCATGGAGGAGGAGGACACAACCAGCAGTGCATGCGAGTTTTGATGAGGACTATGAGATGTGAGCCCGTTAACAGGCCAATGTGATCCATTAAACGTCTGCGTATACAAGCCGAGCACATCGAGCACTGCCACAATGATATTAGCAAAAATGAGAATGACAATTTCTCTAATGAGCTATTGTAGACGCCATGGTAGAGGGCTCTAGATTAACTTCAACTGCATATGCACTGACAAAGCACAGCAAAGAGGCGTGGTTTCCACATCACCTATATCAACGTGTGGCTGCTCTCGCCTGGATTTGACTCAGCTTCCTTGGGCATAGACCACAATGGAGTGAATAAATGTCCATCCAAACAACTGTGACGTGACAACTAAAGAACTGAATATGGACAGGAAATGACAAAAAGAAAAGTGGGCCATATATGCCCTCTTCACTGTGTGAACATGTCGCCCATCTGATAACAAACAAAAAATAAAAAGACATCAATTGTCACCTGCTGAAGAAATAAAACAGCCGAAACATTAGTACACCTTCATTCACAGAAATGGAGCTACCTGTCACAAGGCAATGGGTGTGGTAGGCATGCAGCAACCCAATTATATAGTGTGCGCTATCCTGATTGGCTCAGGTTGTCGTACCTTCCATGCAAACAACTTGCGAAGTGAATTATATAGAAGCCTTTGCCACTTCATTCTTGAGTTGTATTCAACTATAGTATACACAACACACAAAAGAAAATACTGCTTCTCAAAGGAAAACTAAGGACATGTCCACATAATTTGTGTTCTTAGTAAAAATATGTTGCATTGGCCCTTCCTAACCATTCTGTTATTCTGTCAGCCATTCTATTACTAGGGCCGCCTACCCGTGTGTGTTTTTTTTTTCTTGCAGAAATGAAGGGTTTATTTGAGATATGTCAATAAAAGAATTCCAAAAAGTTCCTATAGATCGACGAAAGCTATAAATTCGGAAAAAAACAATCCGGTATACACTGCAAACTGCCTTCAACGATCTTTCCTGACCGAATGCTTCGTCGGATCGAACATCTCTCAGAACACCTCTCATGTTTTAAACTTGTTTACCAATAGACATCGGCTTTTCGACCAATATCAGGTATACAATATTCGAGATATATCCACTCCAGCGGGCCGATCACGTATCTACAGGGCCTCCTACCCGTGTGTGTTTTTTTTCTTGCAGAAATGAAGGGTTTATTTGAGATATGTCAATAAAAGAATTCCAAAAATTTCCTATAGTCCGACGAAAGCTATATATTCGGAAAAAAAACAATCCGGTACACACTGCGAATTACCTTCAAAGATCTTGCCTGACCGAATGCTTTGTCGGATCGAACATCTCTCAGAACACCTCAAACGTTTTAAACTTGTTTACCAATAGACATCGGCTTTGCGACCAATGTGAGACATACAATATGCGATATATACCCACTCCAGCAGGCCGATCACGCATATATAGGGCCGCCTACCCGTGTGTGTTTTTTTTCCTTGCAGAAATGAAGGGTTTATTCCAGATATGTCAATAAAAGAATTCCAAAAAGTTCCTATAGTTCGACGAAAGATATATATTCGGAAAAAAAACAATTCGATGTACACTGCGAACTGCCTTCAAAGATCTTTCCTGACCGAATGCTTCGTCGGATCGAACATCTCTCAGAACACCTCGGATGTTTCAAACTTGTTTACCAATAGACATCGGCTTTGCGACCAATATCAGATATACAATATGCGAGATATACCCTCTCCAGCGGGCCGATCACGTATCTATAGGGCCAGTTACCCGTGTGTTTTTTTTTTCTTGCAGAAATGAAGGGTTTATTTGAGATAAGTCAATAAAAGAATTCCAAAAAGTTCCTATAGTTCGACGAAAGCTATATATTCGAAAAAAAAACGATCCGGTATACAGTGCGAGCTGCCTTCAAAGGTCTTTCCTGACCGAATGCTTCATTGGATCGAACCTCTCTCAGAACACCTCGGATGTTTTAAACTTGTTTACCAATAGTCATCGGCTTTGCGACCAATATCAGATATACAATATGCTAGATATACCCACTCCAGTGGGCCGATCACGTATCTATAGGGCCGCCTACTTGAGTTCAGGTGGGCTATACTCAATAACCACGGAAAAGGGGGGTGGCAACGGGGAAGGTCGCCTCCCCCTCCCACATTTTTCAGGGGGGCTGCATGAGCTGCTTGGCTTAGTAGCCAGTTGTAAAGCATTTGGTATATGATTAACCTAAACCGGTCATGTCCCTACAGAATTCGATCGACCATATCTCGACCTGACCGTGTACATGATCACGATTAGCAGAATTTAAACCAACTATGCACAGGCATTTTTAATGGAATTGATCACTCCTCGTGCGTACAACTTCCCACTTATAAGCTCCTTTCAATTAATTTTATATTGCCATAAATCTTTGCACCGTTTGCTCGTTCGCACTCACAACCTCCGGCACGCGGCTTTATCATTTTGTTTTGGAATGCGAGGAGCGACCAGACTTATGCCGTTGATCATGGCCACGTGCAAATGATTCCACATTTTTCCAGATTCTTGCTGCTTTTGGTTCTTTATCTCGGAGGTTCCTTTCCAGCTTTAAATTCAGCACGACCAAGAACTGCATGGCATTCAGGTCGATGACCGCCGAGCACGCATAATTAAGCCTATTGCAGCCGCCCAGTAATTCAGTTCTTAGTGGGCGCGAGTCAGCCCCTTAAACAGTTAATTTTGCAAGGTTTTCTTTGTCTTCCTGACAGCTGGAGTGTCGTCACCGCATCGTGATACTTTGCATCAAGCTTTGAACATTGAATATATATATATATATATATATATATATATATATATATATATATATATATATATATATATATATATATATATATATATATATATATATATATTTTAACGGAAAACAGGGAGACAGGTCGCTAACCAGCAGAATACAGCAAGCAGCCAGCCAGCCAGCGCGAGACACTTCAACGTCTTCGAAGACACTTCAGCGCCACCTGAGAACACCAGGTGGCATTACTCCCCCTCCAAAAAAAAAGAAAAACAAAAGCGGGGTTGCAGTATGGGCAGTGGAAAGAGAAAAAAAAACAGCACAAGCACACAAAAATGTACAAGGGAGGTGGGCGAAGGTGTCCCACGCGAAAACTAGCAGAACACTGAGCGTACTATCCATTACCGCGTGAAGTAGGGTTTCATGCGGACAACGTGCACAACCTCAGAGCGGGCTGGACGACGCTGAGGCTGCACAGTCCCGTCAGGAAGAACTTCGTAGGTCACTTCGGTGACGCGGCGCAAAACTCGGTACGGTCCAAAGTAACGGCACATCAGTTTTTCAGACAAGCCTGGGCGGCGTACCGGGGTCCACACCCAAACTTGGTCTCCCGGATGGTATTCGACGTGCCGATGACGGAGGTTGTAGCGGCGTGCATCCGTGCCCTGCTGCCGCTGAATGTGAAGACGGGCAAGTTGACGTGCTTCCTCGGCGCGCTGAGCGAACTGCTCGGCGTCTGGCGTGAGTGGGTGGTCATCAGTGCTGCATGGAAGCATTGCATCCAGCATCGTCTGAACGTCACGTCCGTAGACCAGACGAAATGGTGTAAATCGGGTCGTCTCCTGGGTGGCCGTGTTGTAAGCGTATGTGACGTACGGGAGAATCTCGTCCCAGGTTTTGTGCTGCGAGTCTATGTACATTGCGATCATGTCGGCGATCGTTCTGTTGAGTCGCTCTGTGAGCCCGTTCGTCTGTGGGTGATAGGCAGTAGTTTTGCGATGGTTCGTGTGACTGAGCTCGAACACGTCGCGCATGAGCTGTGCCGTAAACGCCGTACCTCGATCAGTGATTACGTGGGACGGTGCGCCATGACGCAGCACGATTTGTTGCATAAAAAACTGGGCGATCTCAGATGACGTACCGCGCTGCACCGCTTTAGTTTCCGCATACCTTGTTAAATAGTCGGTCGCGACTATGATCCATTTATGACCGGCCGATGACACAGGGAATGGGCCCAGAAGATCGATGCCGACTTGATCAAAAGGCGTCCGAGGGGGTTCAATAGGTTGGAGCAAGCCCGCTGGCTTGAGAGGAGGCGCCTTACGACGTTGGCAATCGCGGCAGCCTCTGACGTAACGCTGGACGGCGTGAGAAAGTTTGGGCCAATAATACGCCTGGCGCACGCGTGCAAGTGTGCGGGCAAAGCCCAAGTGGCCGGAGGTCGGCTCATCGTGACAAGCAAGAAGGATATCGGCGCGGAGATCTGCCGGAACGACGAGGAGGTGCGCTCGGTCAACAGTGCTGGAGTTTTTCTTAAACAAAATGCCGTTCCGGAGACAGAAGGCCGGCAGGTTTCTAGAAAATTGTCGGGGTACGACAGAAGCTCGGCCCTCCAGATAATCAATGATAGGTCGCAGGTCTGGGTCAGCTCGCTGGCGGGTCATTAGGTCTAAGGCGCTGACAACTCCAATAAAACCACTCTCGTCCTCTATGCTATCATCCGCTAACCCGACGGGCGCGCGAGAGAGTGCGTCAGCGTCTTCGTGCGTCTGGCCAGATTTGTGCACAATGGTGTAATCGAATTCTTGGAGGCGGAGGCTCCATCGGGCTAGGCGCCCCGATGGGTCGCGAAGATTTGCAAGCCAGCACAACGAATGGTGGTCGGTAACTACTTTGAACGGGCGGCCGTAGAGGTACGGACGAAATTTCATGGTTGCCCACATAACCGCAAGGCATTCTTTTTCTGTGGTCGAATAGTTTGTTTCAGCGCGAGAAAGCGTGCGGCTTGCATACGCGGAATCCAAACGCTCTCGGCGGATATTCTAAGGGCGGCGCGGCGTGGACAGTCCTCGGAGTAAACATCAGCTTTCTCGGTAGAAAATGTGACAGTGCGCTTTCGGAGGTCAATAATAGCTCCATACTCTCGGAGAAAATCAACGCCAAGGATACAGTCACGGGAGCAGTTCGGTAGAACTAGGCAGCTGACAACAAATGTGGAGCTGCGAATTGGGACTCTTGCTGTGCATAGGCCAAGCGGAGTTACGACATGTCCGCCAGCCGTGCGAATCTGCGTGCCGGACCATGGTGTCATTACTTTTTTAAGAAGCGCCGCTAGCTTTCCGCTTAAAATCGAGAAATCAGCGCCAGTGTCCACCAAAGCACTAACCTTATAGCCATCGAGAAGCACGGGTATATCCAACGAGAATCGATCTCCGAGTTCAGGTACTGCAGTCGTTGCCTTTAAATCGCGGTCGGTCGCTGTTCGCGTTGTCGGGGGGTCTTGTTCGTATCGATTGCCAGCGGCCTCGCCCCCTGAGGTCGCTCTCTTTAGTTTTCCCGGCGGGGACTTGGCGACCGTCTCTGCGCCATCCAGGAGGAGCTTTGGGGCTGTGGCGAAGGTCGGCGTGGTGATGGAGACCGAGACTGCCGCTGGGGAATTGTCGCCATGCGCTGCTGGGCTACGTAGTCCTCGATCTCCCGGGGTCGTTGACCTCTTGGTGGACGGGGCATGTCGATAGGGAACCCCTGCAGCCCAAGCTGTCGATACGGGCACTGGCGATACAGATGACCGGGTTCCCCGCAGTGAAAGCAGAGACGCCGCCGATCCGGAGCACGCCACAGGTCCGTCTTCCGCTGGGGTGATCGTCGATTGTCGATGTAGTACGTGTCGGGGTGTGCGGAAAACAGCGAGCCTTGATTGGACGGAGGAAACTGCGCCGAAGAGGGCGCAGGACGTTGCAAGGCTTCAGCGTACGTTGGACGACGGCACTCCGTTGGTAAAGGCGGCGGGTCAACGGACGGGAACGAAGGTCTCAAGGCTTGAACCTCTTCGCGGACCAGGCTAGCGAGAGAGCCGGCCGTCGGCAGGGGAGCACCGAAAAGCGCCTGGAGCTCTTCGCGCACAACGGAGCGGATCAGGTCGCGGAGAAGACCAGGGTTAGCCCCGAAGGCAGGAAGCGGCTCTGTAAGTGAAGCGGCGAGTACCGGCCGGTCGTAGGTGGTAGACCGCCGCAAGAGCATCTTCTCCATCGTGACCGCCTCCGAGAGAAACTCAGCAACAGTCCCAGGTGGACTGCGCACGAGGCCAGCGAAAAGTTGCTCTTTAACGCCGCGCATGAGATGGCGCACCTTTTTATCTTCGGGCATGGCCGGGTCAGCTCGCCGGAAGAGTCGAGTCATATCCTCCACGTACATGCTTACAGTCTCATTCGGCATCTGAATGCGAGACTGCAAAGCCCGTTCAGCCCATTCTCGACGATCCGTGCTGGTGTAGGTCTCCAGCAGGCGTCGGCGGAACTCGTGCCATGATGTTAGGGCGTCTTCTCGGTTTTCGTACCAGGTACGTGCACCATCCTCGAGACTAAAGAAGACGTTTCGAAGTTTAGCGGCGTCGTCCCACTGGTTGAATGAGGCCACGCGTTCAAACTCGAGAAGCCAGTCCTCTACGTCTTCGAGCTGACTGCCGTGGAATGGTTTGGGCAGTCGCGGATTCTGCAAGGTGTAGTAGGCAGCAGCTGGCATGACAGGTCGATGGGTGGGTGCTCTGGCAGACTCCAAAAGCCCGTGTTCGGGAGGTAGGCCTTGATTTCTCCGGCTAGCACGGTGCACGGGGGTGTCCACTAGCGAAGGACTGGAGCCCAGGGAGACATATACAGGGATCTTCACCCAGCACCTCCACCAAAATATGTAACGGAAAACAGGGAGACAGGTCGCTAACCAGCAGAATACAGCAAGCAGCCAGCCAGCCAGCGCGAGACACTTCAACGTCTTCGAAGACACTTCAGCGCCACCTGAGAACACCAGGTGGCAATATATATATATATATATATATATATATATATATATATATATATATATATATATATATATATATATATATATATAAAAAAATATATATATATATATATATATATACGTCACACTTGCGGTATTATAGGACGTGCTACGTTCCCCGCTATGGACGAGGGTGGCGCTGGTGAACACTCTCAAGGCTCGCTTACACCCAGTAAACATAAATACCCACGAGAGCAGCAGATTGGACAGCCGTCGCCGTAGCTCAGTTAGTAAGAGCACCGGACGCGATATTCGAAGGTCGTGGGTTCGGATCCCACCGGCGGCATGGTTGTTTTTTCTGCTGCTTTATAAGTAATTTTCTTTAACAAAAAAACAAAAAAATAGTTGATTGGCACTAGATATTAAAAAAAAACATTCCCCTATGCACCTTAATTTCGGTGACTGTTGGCTTCCTTAGTATATATATATATATATATATATATATATATATATATATATATATATATGCAGTATAGAAAGATAAACGTATTTGGTTGCTAGACGCAAAAATTCAAAGTTGAAAACGCTTCATTTAGCCATAGATTTATTTTGAGTCGACGTTTCGGACAGAGCCTGTCCTTTCTCAAGACTGAAGTTACAGGGGTCTTCTTCCTCTTCTTAAGGAGTTGGCACTGGCACACATGTACGACACATGAACGAAAGAAACAAACGGTGGCAAAGAATACTAGAAAAGATACAGATAGAAAGGGAAAAAAGGGGGAACAAATAAAAAAGAAGAAAAACGTGTTGTACCCCGCCGCCCACCCCGAAGCCGCGGGGAACCGACCCCGGACGAGGGAAACAAAAAAAAGGAAAACACGGAGCGGGAGAGGATAATGGCTACCCATCAAGGCAACAGAGCGGCGGCGTGTAAGGTGGACAGGAGCAGACGGTGGCGGGATCGCCCTACACACAAAAGTTAAAGACGCGTGCACTCGCGTTGCCCGTACACAAAGAGTAAACAAATAAACAGAATAAAATGCAGACAGGGTCGGAGCTTCCGTCATCTTGAACCACTTCGGCAGCCAGAGCCAAGGCCGAATCAGCGGCGCCGTGAGCTTAACTAAACACACGTGCACTGTGCATGAAAACACCCAGACACACAGCAGTAAAACATCCGAGCTCATGCCAGTGTCGTTTGGCGGCTAAATGACAATGGCGGGAGCATTTAAGCGAGTAAGGTGTACAGAAACAGACGGTGGCGGAATTGTCCAATATATATAAATTGGAGATGCTTGCACTCGCGTGACCTGGCCAGAAAAAGTAAGCAAATAAACAAAATAAAATGCAGATAGGACAGGAGACTTCCGTCATCTGGAACCATTTCCGCAGCCCGAGTCAAGGTAGAATCAGCGGCGCCGTGAGCTTAACTACACACACGTGCACTGTGCCTGAAAACACCCACAAAAAAAAAAGTGGAAAAACATCCGAATTCGGCCAAGTGTGGTGTGGGAGGTAAATGTGAATGGCGTGAGCACTTAGGCAAGGGTTCTTCAATTGCACCCCGTCGTCAAGGTAATGGAACTGGGAAGAGGTAGGGAATGAAGAAATTTGTGTGAGCTTGAAAAAGATGTCGCTGGCAAGAAACGACCGATGTATGTCAAGCTGGCTCTCGTAATGTCAGCAACGGCCCTGAAAAGGGCGGATGGAGGACAATACACCTGGACTTTCATTAATGCCGTGAGGAATTGTTTCAAATTTGTAAATGAAGTACGACTCGCGTTGTTCTCTTTCCCGGGTGTTGTGGAACCCACCCTGTAGGACTGTTAACTTAATTGCATCAAATGGGTGGTTTCGCTCATTAATGTGTTTTGACAAGGGAAGGTTGGGTAGGGATAAGATATGCGCGCGGTGGTTATTAAAGCGAATTCGTAGAGGGTTGACGGTCTGTCCAATGTACTGCGTACTGCACACACTGCATTCTAGGAGGTATATTACGTTGCAGGAATCACAATCAAAGTTGCCATTAATTTCCCATTTGAAGCCTGAAGCTGTGCTTACTGCACAGCTTGATGTTTGTATCTGTTTGCAGACCTGGCATCTACTTTTTCCACAGTGCCGGCACCCCAAAACCGGCTGGTTATTTGTTTTTGAGTGTACAAGAATATTTGTAATGTTTTTTGGTCGTCTGTAGATCACGTGAGGGGGAGCAGTGAAAATTTTGGTGAGGCGCTCGCTTTGTTCGAGGATGTTGAAATGTTTTCTGAGGATTTTGTTTACGTTAGGCGGGTTACTGGTGAAGGTAAGTACGAGATTTGCCCGGTGGTCTGTTTCGTCGTTGTAGCGACATCCCTCCAGTATTTGCTCTCGGTTGAGTTTAGATGCCTTTTCAATGGCATCGTCGACAATGGCGGGGGGGTATCGTTGCTTAATGAGGACTTCTCGCATGCGTTTGGAATTTTTTACGAAGTCCTCGTCTTGGTAACATATTCTTTTAAATCGATGTGCCTCAGAGTATGGGATGCTTGTTTTAGAGTGACGAGGATGGCAGCTTTGGAAGTGTAGGTATTGTTGGCGGTCCGTCGGTTTTCTATATACACCGGTGGTAAGTGAGCCTTTGTTTACCGAAATCTGAACATCTAGAAAGTTAATTTTGGTGTTGGAGTACGTGTAAGTGAAAGATATGTTGGGGTGGACGAGGTTGAAGTTTTCAATAAAACGTATGAGTTCTTGCTCTGTGTCAGTCCATATTAAAAAGATGTCATCCAAGTAGCGTTTGTATAGGGTGGGCTTAATGGGGCAATCTTTCAGAAATTTGGATTCAATACTATGCATGAAGATATTGGCGTAGGTTGGTGCCATCCTTGTACCCATGGCTGTGCCATTAATTTGCAAATAGTGTTCATTGTTAAATTCGAAGTTGGTATATTCGAGTACGATTTTTGCCAGTATTTCTAAAACACGTGGGGTAGGGGTTTCCTCCTTTCTGTTTTGTTCATACGCTTCGATCAGAGATTTAATGCCATCGGAATGAGGAATGTTTGTGTAGAGAGAGACTACATCTAGTGTTGCCAGGAAGGCTCCTTCCGGGAGTTCGAGACCTGCTATTGCGCGAAGGAAATGGTTTGTGTCGCGTATGTATGATGCGTGTGTTGTTGGAATATGTCTAATTAGTGTGTCAATGTAACTGGAAATTGGTTCTGTAATCGTGCCAATGCCAGATACTATAGGGCGGCCAGGATTATTCTTTTTGTGGATTTTCGGTAACATGTAGAATCGGCCCGGCGACGGGTGTGGTGCGGTGAGGGCTTTAGATAACCGTAGGGATATGTCCCCATTCTTCGCAAGTTGACCCAGGGTCTCCGCTACAAAATGTTGGTATTGCGCAGTTGGGTCTGCTTCAAGACGTTGATAGAAACTAATGTTAGAGAGTTGTCTCAAGCCTTCTTCAATGTATTTTTCGCTGTCCATGACAACTATACCACCTCCCTTATCCGCTGGCTTTATGATTATATCTGTCCTTCTGCTCATAGCCTTCAATGCATCCCGTTCGTTTTTAGACAAGCTCTGCCTCCCTGGAGTTTGGTTCTTGTAGGCGTAAATAATGTCTTTCTGGACGGCGTTAATGTACATGTCCAAGTGTTTGTCCCTTCCTATACTAGGAGTCCAGTGGTGGTTAGTAACGACGAGTTCTCTGCTATCCGCGGTAACCCGCGCCCGATCGAAGAAGTATTCCCGGAGCCGCAACATTCGTGCAAAGTTGTCCAAATCTTTTAACACCGAGAATTCGCTGTATTTACCGGTGGTAGGGCGGAATGTAAGGCCTCGAGAAAGGACGGATATTTCCTCTGTCGTTAAGGCCCTGGTTGATAGATTAATAATATTGTGCTGGAAAGCAAAGTCGGCGCTTGGAACCGCAATATTATTATTAGTAGATGCTGTCATTTCAGATCGTTCTACGCGTGTTTCTTGAACTGTTGATGTTTGTGTCGTTCTACTGGATTTGTTGTTGGAGTTTATTATAATAGTGGGGTTAATATTTGTATCTGCCTCCGTTCTTGATTCTTTTTCGCTTGTTATTGATTTTGACCACACGTGTTCTGGAACCCCGTCTCGAATAAATTTTTTGTGTTTGGTCTTGCGTACCTCAGTCGCTCTCTTTTCCTCAAAGAACATAAGCTCTGTGGCCTCCAGCGCGGTAAGGGTAATTTGTTGATGAGCACGACTCTCTTCCATTCTCAGAGCCACCAACGCCTTCTCAAAGTGGCCAATGGTAACTACAAGCAAATTTAAAGAGGCAGATTGTAGTATACGATTCCAATTAGCCTTCTCCTCTTCACACAGGTCACCCATTGATGGTGTTAGCGACACTTGTAAACCTTTTGGTACGATTTTTGATTGAAGATAGGCCTTTAGGGTATGAATATGTAGTTCATGCCTAATTCGTTTATCCACAATTTTTCTTAATTTTAAAAATTTAGAGTTATTTGAGGAAGGCTGTGGGTAGGATGAGTGAGAGAGAGTCGGCGTACTCACGCGGCCTGAATGTCACTGTTGACGAACCCGTTGTGCCGAACCGCAGCGCTTTCGAAGATCGTAGCGTGATAGAGGGGTGCTGGGAAGCTCTTCTTTCCGGCTGGATATCGTATCAACCTGGCCCTCCACCGTGGAAGCCAGTTGACGCTGCGCTGCACTAGAATGGCATGATGCTCCGCCTGGGCTTGCTGGAGTACTGGCGCCGCTCGCTCCGGATTTCGGTGTTGTGCTGGGAGTGGTGGGGGTATGTACATGGTTGGCCTTAGATGGTGGTTGTTGTCGGTGGGTTCCAGCGGATAAGCTTGTTGCTGAGGTGGATCTCTCGGCGGTGCTGTCTCGTGTGGTGTCCCTGGGCGACTTCGGGATAGCAGGAACAACTTTACTCTCCAATTTGCGAAGATGTGGTGGCCGCGTTGGTGTTGGCAGTAGAGCCGTGCGTTGGGTCACGGTTGATCTTGCACCGGCCATCTCGGAGAAGAGCCCTGAGCTTTCTTGCGGTTTTTTGGGGCGGCACCCTTGTGGGACCCCTGTTTTACCCTCCTCTTCCTGTCGCTGCGTCTCCGCGATGGTCGGGAACCGTTGGTCTCCGGCTTGCATGTATTCTTCCTGGTGGCTCTTGAGAACCTCTGAGTAGGTGCGAGGCACCTGGGTGTGACACTGCACGGGGAACCGGCTGAAATCGTCTCCTGCCGGCAGGTGGTCTTGCCATTCTATCAGGAAATGTCGCTGGTAGTCAAGGAGGAGGTTATAAATATGCCATGACAAGATGGAAACTCCACCAAAACTTGGATGAACTCCATCTGCTGCGAGGACACTGGATGGTGGATAGGTCTCCAGCGAATGGTTGAGGAAAAACGCGAGAAGTCCTCATTAAGCAACGATACCCCCCCCCCCCCCGCCATTGTCGACGATGCCATTGAAAAGGCATCTAAACTCAACCGAGAGCAAATACTGGAGGGATGTCGCTACAACGACGAAACAGACCACCGGGCAAATCTCGTACTTACCTTCACCAGTAACCCGCCTAACGTAAACAAAATCCTCAGAAAACATTTCAACATCCTCGAACAAAGCGAGCGCCTCACCAAAATTTCCACTGCTCCCCCTCACGTGATCTACAGACGACCAAAAAACATTAAAAATATTCTTGTACACTCAAGAACAAATAACCAGCCAGTTTTAGGGTGCCGGCCCTGTGGAAAACGTAGATGCCAGGTCTGCAAACACATACAAACATCAAGCTGTGCAGTAAGCACAGCTTCAGGCTTCAAATGGGAAATTAATGGCAACTTTGATTGTGATTCCTGCAACGTAATATACCTCCTAGAATGCAGTGTGTGCAGTACGCAGTACATTGGACAGACCGTCAACCCTCTACGAATTCGCTTTAATAACCACCGCGCGCATATCTTATCCCTACCCAACCTTCCCTTGTCAAAACACATTAATGAGCGAAACCACCCATTTGATGCAATTAAGTTAACAGTCCTACAGGGTGGGTTCCACAACACCCGGGAAAGAGAACAACGCGAGTCGTACTTCATTTACAAATTTGAAACAATTCCTCACGGCATTAATGAAAGTCCAGGTGTATTGTCCTCCATCCGCCCCTTGCAGGGCCGTTGCTGACATTACGCGAGCCAGCTTGACATACCTCGGTCGTTTCTTGCCAGCGACATCTTTTTCAAGCTCACACAAATTTCTTCATTCCCTACCTCTTCCCAGTTCGATTACCTTGACGACGGGGTGCAATTGAAGAACCCTTGCCTAAGTGCTCACGCCATTCACATTTACCTCCCACACCACACTTGGCCGAACTCGGATGTTTTTCCACTTTTTTTCTTTTGTGGGTGTTTTCAGGCACAGTGCACGTGTGTGTAGTTAAGCTCACGGCGCCGCTGATTCTACCTTGACTCGGGCTGCGGAAATGGTTCCAGATGACGGAAGTCTCCTGTCCTATCTGCATTTTATTTTGTTTATTTGCTTACTTTTTCTGGCCAGGTCACGCGAGTGCAAGCATCTCCAATTTATATATGTTGGACAATTCCGCCACCGTCTGTTTCTGTACACCTTACTCGCTTAAATGCTCCCGCCATTGTCATTTAGCCGCCACACGACACTGGCATGAGCTCGGATGTTTTACTGCTGTGTGTCTGGGTGTTTTCATGCACAGTGCACGTGTGTTTAGTTAAGCTCACGGCGCCGCTGATTCGGCCTTGGCTCTGGCTGCCGAAGTGGTTCAAGATGACGGAAGCTCCGACCCTGTCTGCATTTTATTCTGTTTATTTGTTTACTCTTTGTGTACGGGCAACGCGAGTGCACGCGTCTTTAACTTTTGTGTGTAGGGCGATCCCGCCACCGTCTGCTCCTGTCCACCTTACACGCCGCCGCTCTGTTGCCTTGATGGGTAGCCATTATCCTCTCCCGCTCCGTGTTTTCCTTTTTTTGTTTCCCTCGTCCGGGGTCGGCTCCCCGCGGCTTCGGGGTGGGCGGCGGGGTACAACACGTTTTTCTTCTTTTTTATTTGTTCCCCCTTTTTTCCCTTTCTATCTGTATCTTTTCTAGTATTCTTTGCCACCGTTTGTTTCTTTTGTTCATGTGTCGTACATGTGTGCCAGTGCCAACTCCTTAAGAAGAGGAAGAAGACCCCTGTAACTTCAGTCTTGAGAAAGGACAGGCTCTGTCCGAAACGTCGACTCAAAATAAATCTATGGCTAAATGAAGCGTTTTCAACTTTGAATATATATATATATATATATATATATATATATGAGCATTCAATTAATAAATAACAAAATAAGCTCGAAGTCCTACCGACGCGATAGCGGTGTGCCAGAGAACACTGCGAAACTATAATTATAGAGCTCCTCGATCACCTCGATCGAAGCACCTCGATCGAGGGCGCGGTTGTGCTACCCAGTTCCGTGTTCTAGCGCACACTAGCAGTTTATTTTTGAGAGCCTCTTCCTCCTCGTACCTTGCACACTTCTGATTTCTTAACATAAATTCTTTCAGTGCCTCAATTTACCTATTCAGCATTCTATATTTCCCCCTCTGCTGGTCCTATGTCGCTGATTTCAGGTCAGTGGCAATATAGTACTTATGATATCTACCACGCACCGTGCCAGAAAATACTTTTTTGCAGCAATTACAGACTTTTCAAGCACTTGCTGCATTTAGGGGAGTTCTAAAAGAAGTGTTTATTTTATCGTAGATAACACAGAAGTTGATGTTTAGAGCGCAGAGAACAGGGAAGGGCCCTGCGTTATTTATGATCAAGAGCCGCGCAACAGGAGCTTTTATATTTCGAAACCGAAACTGAAAATGTTCAAGCGTCGTCTGACGGCTAGGCCCAGACTTTATAGGTGCTTCCTGTTTGTCGTAAGCCACACAAAACTTTCTGCTTAAAGCACTAAGTAAAAAGCGCAAAGCACAATCAGGCACCCGCGCCAGCTTTGAAACCGAAACCGAAGGCGATTTGTCACATAGCGGCTATAATGCAGTGGTGATCAAAAATCGCAGAACACTTCAGACATTTAGGTTACAGCGGTACCATAAATCTCATACATGATAGAGCCCATAGAGTTACTCTAAACCACCCTATTCACACTCCATGGGCAGTCACAGGTGCAAGACCGATTTGGCGGGCTAGTTGGTTCTGCAGTTGGTTCTGCTTATGTTGGACCAACGCTCTGCGGCACAGATTGACACGGAGCTCAGAACTATTTCCCCTTCAAAGTAGTATTTGTAACTTTTCAACTACATTATTGTGCGTTTTTACCGCTGACACTTTCAAAAATTTCCCCTCCTCAACCGCTGGCTTGTTTGCGGTGAAACTGCACACAGAGCTTGCGTATTACGGTAACTTTTGTATCGTAGCAAGTTTGACAATGGTACTTACTTAGTTCAGGCGCACATGATGCAAAAACGTAAGCGTCTACGAGACATCGGCGAGCCAAAACCCGCAGACGACGCTTTTTCACTGAGAACCGGCAGTGGCGCCATCTGTTTTGGGCAGTGGAAAGCGTAACGACAAGGCCGCCGAGGCGAGCATTGCAAACAATATTCTTTAAAAGGTAAAGCCTCGTTAATAGTTTGTTCTGATATTTTTCCACTTAATTAGTCGAAAATGTTTTAAGCGCTTCAGTAGAAGCAGACGAAACGACAGGAACGGCATATTCAAACGGCCCGCGCTCCTTGCAACCCTTTCCTCGACGGCCTTGTCGTAACGCTTTGCACTACCGCAAACAGATGGTGCCACTGCCGCCCTTCAGCGAAAAAGCGTCGTCTGCGGGTTTTGGTTGCCGATCTCTACGTAGACGATTATGTTTTCGCATCATGCACGGCTCAACTAAGTAAGCACCGTTGTCAAACTTCCTACGATAGAAAAGTTACCATAATACGCAAGCTCTGTTTGCAGTTTCACCGCAAACGAGCCAGCGTTTCAGGCGGGCAAATTTTTGAAAGTGTCAGCGATAAAAACGCACAATACTGTATAAGTATTTCATGGTGTGTAGAGCCCCGCGTCGTCTGATACTACATGCGGTCAATCAGCGGTCAACTGGATGGCCGGATGCGCTGCACGAGGAGGCTGCGACATGGAGCGGTATAGAGATCACAGTCGGAGACGCAAGTTCTGCCGCAGGAAACAAACATACGAAATTGAACGAATAAAACGTATTTATTATTCTGGTTTGTAAAGAAGAGGTCATCATCATCATCGTATGCAGCGCCCTGTGCCGTGCGCGTCGCCAATCCAATCCAAGTCTGCGGTCGTTTGCGTCCAACGTTTGCGTTATCACTCGTGTCGGTATGTGTGGTTGCTACAGTTATTAGATTGTGTGTTTTGCAGCCACATGTGACACTTCCACTATGGGTTCGTCAGCTGCGGCGAGCTATGCGTACGTGAAATACTTCGACCGACGGCGCAAAAGCTATCGTACACGTCTCTATGTCGTCCTTGTTTCCTTTGCGCTACACCTATCCATGATGCCCCACCGACTTGCGTTAGCGACCTGGCGAAAAAAAGGACGTCTACTGGCGCGGCGGAAAAGATGAGAAGGCATTCTATTCCGCCCAAGTAATGGAGCTTGGAGGTGAGTTTTGCAGTTACTTCGCTACGTGGTCAGATTTCAGAAGTGCCAAACGTGTGATGCGTGTACAGTAAGCCTAACGCTTTTAGCAAAGCTTGGTGGCGTTTTACATAAATTCGATGCACATGGTTTTTTACTGTTGCGAGCACTTGCAGAACGCTTACGATACCACTTCCTCTGTGACTGCGATCCGAGCACACAGCAGCCCAGTCATGCTTCCCGAAGAAGGGAAAAACTGCGTGGTCGCGTTGTAGCAGGTCTCGACGTAAGCGTCACTCTGAGCGAAATAATATATCGTGATTTTTTTCATGAATTCTAGTAATTGCATGAGGCAGGGAGAAATCAGCTGTGTTCAGATCTGCTAAGTTTTCGCATCATATGAGTTTTGGAAAGCAATGAACGCGACACACTAACTGATCCGTTTCCGTAGCTTGCCCTGTGTTTGCTGTCGCTTTCATTATTTTATCTCTCATTTCTTGTGTTCCAGTAACAAAAGCGGAACTTATCCAGAGGATGTCGAAGAGAAAAATCACTGCAATGGACCTTGAAGTCTGAGCCAGCAACAACAGTTGCACAGATACATGTATGTACGGAGCGAAGTTTTACTGCGGATGCCTCTGCTACTGCCACTCGCACGCTTACCAGTCGCAATATGTACATTACATAGCAGCATACTTCAGAGCCAGACAGGCGTCTCTGTTTGTGTGTGTCTAAAATATTTATGGTTGCGGGAAGCAGCCAGGCTCCCTTCAGCAACAGAGAACTTTGTAGCGGATCTTTGAATTGTAGTATAGAGATATTGCTTAAATGCTACCATTGTAAAAGATTGCGTAGGACACTAGAGAACCGCATGTGGAATGGAAGCATCGTTCTGTTTTTTGTTCTCTCATATATTGTGTGCTTCATGTCAGGTCAAAGTTTCATTTTTCGTATTGCCTCCTCGCATTGTTGTCTAAAATATTTATTTTTTGGGGGAGCAGCCAGGCTGCCTTCAGCAACAGAGAGCTTTTTATCGAGCCCACCGATACGGTGTTGCGGGACAGCGCACTTCTCTCATTGCAGCACGTTGTCTTAGCTTCGGCTTGCAACTCGGTGGCCTGATTTCTCAGTGCCATGATACTGGTTAAATAGATGTATTGCTGGAAATTTATAAGCCCTGCTATTCTTCGGTTATGCGGCTTACCAAAGAGAATCGGGCCACATGAGACACGGATAGGGCCTCTGATAATTATTATTCACGAGGGGTGATAATTATTATTCACGTGTCTATCGAAAGCACCGGTGCCGCGCTGTGGGCTACAACTGCGGTGGGCTCTCTTCGGTCGGGGCGGCTCTTGTCAAGACACGATTAATTCCTGGAAGGCACCGTTCCCCTCTTCCCTTCATCTGTCCATCGTCGGTCGCTTCTTGCAGGGAACCAGTCAAAGGAGGAAGGTCATTTGCATCGAGCCGAGCATGGGAAGAACAGGCTCCTTCCCAGCTAGTCATCCTTTCATTTTGTGCAGGCGTCGTCCACCTGATGACGCTGTCGAAATTGCCGCTGCTGTTGCTGCGCCACCGTGGTCATCCGTGTCGATGGGATCTGCACCTTAATCCTTTTCGGCTGGTGTGCATTCCGTTCATAACAGGCCCAACCCGGACGCCACCGAAAGCTCCCCATTTGACTTTCAAACAAAAGGGGTGCTGTCTACTCTTGTAAACGGAAGGGCAGCCACACAGAACAAGCAGGGTCGGAGGACTAAAGCTAGTGGACCAAGCGGAATGGAGAAAAACCTCTTGAGAGGGAATGGAAGGAGAGGAGCATGGAAAAGTAGCTTGTTTGCCATATATGTAACTCCAATATGTCTTTTATTAAAGAATTGTTTGCGGTTGTGTGTTCCGGGGACGGTGCCTCACAAAAACCTTGGTAGAGGACATTCTCAGCTAGAGGGTGGTCGGGGCCCTTTAAGTAATGGCTGCCGGCTGGCATGCATGTGTGCTGTGCCAAATTCGTTGTTCAAAATTTTATTCTTTACGGAGGTCATTTTCATTTGACAGCTGAAGATGAAGCATAACCTTGCGTGTGCCGATTCGGTCGTTGCCATAAATCTTGGTGCTCGGGTCTTCTGCCACAAGTGCTTAAAATACCTGAGAAATACCGTATGCATACTTCATCTTGCATTTGACTCATCAAAAAGAAAAATTTCTCAGTGTGGATTATCATGCCTGCACACACAGTGCGGGGCCGACATGCAAGGCCAGATTGTAATGCCTTTCATTCGAGTGCTAGCTCTGCAGTAAAAGCGATAGCATACAGACACGACGTGCAGCTAAATTTGTACAGTGCGCGCACTTCAGAAAAATGTTCAACCAGCTGATATGCACGCTTGTCAAAATTATGCGTGCATTACTTGCTGGCAGCATGATTAACAGCTGGAGGGCGGCAGACTACAGTTGAGCGAAACATATCCTGATTGTTTTCTGCTTACAGCCCACAGGAATTAGTTCACATACAGAAATTGCAACTACCACAGGAGAGTCAGTATAGGCAGGGTCGATCATTGGCGCCCAAGTAATTTATGTGTAGTTAACAAATATGCAATAATCTGAGACTACAGCGTGTTGTTTGAGCAGTGCATGCGCAGTTTTTCTCTCCTCCTCATCATCATCAGCCTCACTACACCCACAGGGCAAAAGCCTCTCCCATGTCTTTCCATTTAACGCTGTCCAATTAACCCTCCTATGTGGTGTAAAATGCGTCTTTAGAGTGCGACTGCCCGTCACTTATGCTTTTGAGGATAACTCGAAGCTTACATGCAGACTTCACGACAGCACACAACAACGCACTGAAGGACATATACTTGCGTTGTTGCCGCCGATGTATGCATCTGAGCGCAAGAGTCCGTGGCTGCCCTGAATAACTAACGTCCTTTCTTTCGCTCCCAAGGAACAGATTTCTACCGTACGCATGCGAGCAATGAGACGCAACAGCACGCAAAGCAGCAGAGGGCACTCGCCTTCCGTGATCCATGGACGGCCTTGGCGCCATGATTGCCAGCAGGCTGGTTCTGGCGGCGACCAGTTCATGTGAGCATGATGCACCTTCCTGTCAGGAGTAAATTTTCTGGCAGCGAACAGGCTCTCCGAGCACGGCAATTTGAAAAAGCCCAATGATAATTTAAAGATGTATAGACACCTAATTTTGGTGGCATGTTTTCTTCTCTAAAATGATTCAGAAGGCACTACTATGAATGAATCATCATGTCGTGTTTGCCTGGGACCTATAAATAATTTATAATCGAATTTTTCTGTCATGCTGTCTCGGTTTCAACAGCCGAGTGAAGACGGTGACATCAGAGAGGTTATATGTAACGTGAAGCATGGAAAAATGCGATATAATTGCTGCTTGATCGTATTAATTCACTACAGTGTTGAAGCCAGCCTTCCTCAATAGTCGGAATGACAAATGTAGCAGCACCGATTATATTGCAGTTTTTCATGCCTCGCATGACCTATAAGCTCACTTTGACGTCATAGTCCCCATTCAGGTCTTAAAACTGAAACAGCACGAGAAAGAAATTCGATTATAAATTATTTAGTAGTCATGGGAGAATCTTCATCATCATCAGCCTGATTACACCCACTGCAGGGTGAAGGCCTCTCCCATGTCTCTCCAATTAACCATGTCTTGCCAGCTGCGCCCACCTTATGCCTGCAAACTTCTTAATTTCACACGCCCACCTATCCTTCTGCCACCCCCTGCTATGCTTTCTTTCTCTTGCAATCCCTTAAGGACCAACAGCTATCTTACCTTCGCATTACATTCCCCACTCAAGCCAATTTCTTCTTGATTTTGGCTAGGATGTCATTAACCCGCGTGTGTTCCCTCAACCACTCCTCCTGCTTCCGGTCCCTTAAAGGAGTACAGACACCTAATTTTGGTTTCATGTTTTCTCTTCTTCAATGATGCAGAAGACGCTACTATGCATGAATCACCATGTGATGCTTGCCTACGACCGCTAAATAATTTATAATTGTTTTTTCCTGTCATGCTGTTTCAGTTTTGGAACAGCTGAACGATGGCTCTGACGTCAAAGAGGGCTTTTCCTTCACGTGAGCCATGGAAAAATGTCCATAGAATCGCTGCTTCATTGTTATAATTTACTGAAGTGTTGAAATCAGCCTTCCTCAATTGCTGGAATGACAACAAATGTGTAAGCAGCGATTATATTGCTGTTTTTTCATGTCTCGTGACGTGTAAGCACACATTGACGTCACTGTCCTTGTTCAAGTGTTGAAGCCGAAACTGGACGAAAAAGAAATGCTATTAAAAATTATTAAGTGTTCGAAAGAGATTACCAGCTGCTACTCCATGTATAATAATGCCTTATGCATCATTACAAACAAGAAAACACGCACCCAAACGGTAGGTGTTATACTGCTTTAACGTTACGCCTATAATTTTTCTTTCCGTGGCTCACTGCGTTGTCCTCAGCTTAAGCTCAACCATTTTTGTTAGCCTCCACGTTTCTGCCCCATAGGTGGGTACTGGTAAGATACAGCTGTTGTACACATTCCTCTTGAGGGATATTGGTTAACTGCCATTCATGACCTGAGAGACCCGTGCATATGCGCTCCATCGCAATCTTATTCTTCTAGTTATTTCCTCATGATCCGGATCATTTGTCACTATTGATACCTGCCTTAAATAGACGTATTCCTTTACCTTTTTCTTACCTCGCTACCAATTGTGAACTGCTGTTCTCTTGCTAGACTTGAGAATAGGATAATACCACAAGGTAATCCATGTATAATAATGCCTGACACCTCATTAGAAAGCAAAAACACACACACCCAAAATATGGGTGTTTATACTTCTCTAAAGCTAGTTGGTGCATTACAGAATGTGAGTCACCCGAGTTACCAGTCAAACCCTTTAACATCATATTTTGATCTGTTGATTGAAATCAAGTTTTTTTGTGTTCTAGTTAATGGTATTTCGTTATTTCTTTGCTCCTTATTTGGAAAAATTATTTCCCGGGACTCTGATCAGGCTGAAGAAGTGTAATGTGATAGTAAACTGAATATGCTTGAAAATCCTCTGAAGTTGCCCTTTAATTTACCTTGTACATTAGTCTTTTGTAGCAAATGTGAACACTTTTCATACTTTGCAGTCTTCCACTAGCATGGATCCTGCTGCACCACAGAACCCGGATATCTTGCTGAGGTCAGCAGCCAGGTATGAAGGTGTCGCATATTTAGAATGTAAGACAAGTGGGCTTTGATGTCCCATCGGCCAGTGCTGATAAAGAAGCAAAACACAGACGGAAGACGAGGCTGACAAAGTCCAGTTTGGTGCTCAGGAACGCTTGGATACCGGGGTGCGCCGTGCTAACAAAGATTGTGGCCGTCCACACTTCTTGTTTGATTTGCGTCTTTACACTTGTGGAGGGGCTGGGTGCGCCGTGCTAACAAGAAGTGTCGACGGCCACAATCTTTGCTAGTACAGCGCACCTCAGTAGCCAAGCGTTCCTATGCGCCAAACTGAACTTTGTCAGCCTCGTCTTCCGCCTGTGTTTTGCTCCTTCTTCATCAGCACGGGGCACTGGGGCATCAATGCCCAATTTTCGATCTTACAAGAATGATTTTGTAAGCTTGAAATGCTTTTAGCTGTCATCCTTGATAAATGCAGGCAAACAATCTAGAAACTGGAAACATGGGGATGAGCATCACTGTACACCTCTCGGAAATGGGAAATTCTCTGCCCGAATGATATGAAGCAGAAAAAAAATTGCCTGCAGAGCAGCCCTAGGCACAATTTTAACCTGTGGCAGCTCAGAGCAGCTTTGCTTAGCGATGGCTTTGTGGTCGAAATGCAGTTTTTGTTCAAAATAATGAAACATAAAGAAAAATAATAAATAATAAAAAATAATAAATGAAAAATAATGAAATTCTGCAAAATAATGAAACGTCAACAACTAGAACACAGAATTATTTCTTGCAACTGAGGCAAGGTTCAAGAAGTGTAATGTGATAGTAAACTCAAAGTGCTTTAAAATCCCCTGGAGATGCCAATTAAAGGAACACTGAGGAGAAATTGAAGTTGGCTTGTATCGATAGAATATAAGCTCCTGATCACAAAAACGCAACTCTTACTGAAAAACAAAGCTCTTGTAAAGTAGAAAATAGCAAGAACCAATATACAGGTATCGCCGCCACAGGGCAATCTCGCAAGTACAAGTGTGATGACGTCATTGGACAAGAGACGCCACGTTGGAGGAATTTTCCTTCCTACATGAAGCTGCGAATCTCTGAGGCTGACAAAGGAAGGTTGCCCGGTTCAATATTGAAGTAAGTTTTGTTTTAAAACCGATAGTGCACTTTTATCACATAAGGAAGACACAAAAGACAACCTGATTGTTGGAAGCAAAGAAAGCCGATGCTTGGCGGCGCCACAGGTGGCCAGGAGAGTTTCGACTTGTTATGGCGCTTCGCGTCTATGAGCTTTGTCTGCCTCATAGTTTTGTTTTTAACGCGTCTCGATTTACACGTGCCGAACAGCAGAGGAACTCCGTGCCGCTTCAAGTGCTAGTTAACCTTTGAAGGAGCCTGTTTAGGCTGGTCAGATGATTGCCGCTGTCGATGAAAAACCATGATGGCACGATGGTCGGTGATCGTACAAAGCAGTGCGCAGTACAAAGAGCACTTGTGTCTTCGCACACTCGCCCAGCGAAACATTCCTGGCTGTGCCAGTCAACTTCAAACTACTTAACGAAAATTTTTTGTTAGAGATGGGAGACAGGATACAAGGCAGTTAAGAAAAATATGCTGATGGCCTAGCTCTGTTATACGTAGCGAAAGCGCGGAGACTTCTGCATCGGAAGAGTGCACTCACTAGATGCGCCTTTATTCATGGTTAAATCTTGAGCCGTCGTGGCGGAGTGGTAGAGTCCGCCTCAAACTACAATGGCCCTGGTTTGATTCCGAGCCTCGGCACAGGTTTTTTTTTATTGAGTGAGTGGGCGGGGGTTAGCGGATAAGCGCTGGCTCTGTTAAAGGGGCAGTTAGGAGAACTCTATGAAATTATTTTTGTTAGCAAAATCTGATAGTTCGGCATTTCAAGGCTTTGTTGCCGCCTGTCCGTGAGTGAAAGAAGCATTTATTTCAAAGAAATTTGGATTCAAAGTTGAAAAAGTTTTTCTCGCCACTCCGATTCAAACTCGGGAACTTTATGACATCACGGCGCACTCTTATGACGTTACAGGACGCAGTGACGTGAAACGTGACGTAAGAGCAGACGTGATTTCTTGTGGCTAGCAGTGTGGTCTAGCAGCCGAAATGAAAGCTACTGCCGCCGCACGTTGAAGGCATCTATCGGGGGTCGCTACCGTCGCTTCGTTTACGTTTGCACCGGCGTCTTGCTTGCGTTATGATCGATCCCGTTCCCGAACCTGACGACGAAGTTCTCGCAAAAACTCCGGCCTGCATTTCAGCGACCTCAGCACCACAGAGCGTGCGATGCTTTTGAGAGAGCACAGTTAGGTTAGGTGCCGGCGGGTTGTTTCCCCCTTCCGCCATGAGCAGCCATTGCAAATTAAGTATCATAACCCCAGTGCGGGGAGTCACCAGGGGCCAGGTCAAGGTCGGTGAGTCGCGCCCATTGGAGGCTGGCCGGGGCTTAGGGGCAAACGGATTGCGATTCCTTGAACGGCGCGATTGCACGGTGCAGCAGGTGGCATCGAGGTCTCCCACGGTTGCAAGGGCCAGGTTATTTTATTTTTTGCCAAAAAAAACGGATGGGTACTCAAGGGCGCTTGCATTTAAAGTTGCCGGCTTGAAAGTAAAGCCCACGCTTCAACGGCTTCCGCGCGTTTCCGGCGGTACGGGGTCTACTGGATCGGGCTCTCTCGCCCACTTGCATGTATCTTCAGATGTGTACTGTGAATGGATTAAATTATCCGAGAGCTCGAAAAGAACAGCTGCGTTCAACTGCTGAAGCTATTGAATGACGTCACAACACGTACCTCGCCGCAGAGCTGAATCGGTCTGGCCGGGCCGGCGGTGGCTGGCGCACCCTTCGCAAAATAGAGACATGCTTAAAGTCTCCGCCAGTGCGGTCAGAGTGCGCGGAAACCGCTGAACGCATTGACAGTCAAGCACAGTTGGAGCATAGAGGGTCTCGGTTTGGCCGACGTGACGTCGCCATGCGACTTGCGCCGCATTACTCCGGAGTGTAAACGCACCTTAACAGAGCCTGCGCTTAACCGCTAACCAACGTACTCAGTGGCGGCACCTATGGTAACCACTGAAACCTCCCGTCCACTCACTGAAAAAAGAAACCTGTGCCGAGGCTCGGAATCGAACCAGGGCATTTGTGGTTTGAGGCGGAGACTCTACCACTCCGCCACGACGGCTCATGATTTAACCATGAATGAAGGCGCATCTAGTGAATGCACTTTTCCGATGCAGAAGTCTCCGCGCTTTCGCTACGTATATCCTGGCCTAACACAGCTAGGCCATCAATTTTTTTTAACTGCCTTGTACCTTGTCTCTCATCCCTAATAAACGATTTCCGTTAAGTAGTTTGAAGTTGACTGGCACAGCCAAGAATGTTTCGCCGGGCGAGCGTGTGAAGACACAAGGCAGTTGGCAGTATAAAGATACTGCGAACTGCCTTGTACGATCACCACCATCGTGCCATAATAGTTTTTCATCGACCGTGGCAATCATTTGACCAGCCTTAACAGGCTCCTTTAAAGGTTAACTAGCACTTGGAGCGGCACTTGGAGTTCCTCTGCTGTTCGGGACTTGTAAATCGAGGTGCGTCAAAAACAAAACCACGGGGCACACGAAAGCTCATTGACGCGAAATGCCATAACTAATCGAAACTCTCCTGGCTGCCTGTGGCACCCCCAAGCATTGGTTTTCTTTGCTTCCAACATTCAGGTTGTCTTTTGTCTGTGTTCCTGGTGTGATAAAAGTGGGCTATCGGTTTTAAAACAAAACTTACTTCAATATTGAACCGCGCAACCTTCTTTTGTCAGCCTCAGAGATTCGCAGCTTCCATATAAAAAGGAACATTCCTCCAAGGTGGCGTGTCTTGTCCTATGACGTCATCACGCTTGTACTTGCGAGATTGCCCTGTGGCGGCGATACCTGTGTTTTGGTCCTTGCTATTTTCTACCTTACAAGAGCTTTGTTTTCAGTAAGAGTGGCGTTTTTGTGATCAGGAGCTTGTATTCTATTCTATTGTATTCTATTCTATTGTATTGTATTCTATTCTACAAGGCAACCTCAATTTCTCCTCAGTGTCCCTTTAATGCGCGTTTATAGCCTGGCATAACGCATGCGCGCGCACAGCACACCGTCACGACGGCCAAAGCGAGACCCTCTATACTCCCAACTGCGCTTGACCGGTGACGCGTTCGGCAGTTTAGGCGCACTGTGACCACACTGGCGGAGACTTGGAGCATGTTTCTATTTCGCGCCGAGTGCGCCAGCTGTGCCAGCCAGACCAGACTGATACGGTTCCGCGTAGAGGTGCGTGTTGTGACATCATTCAATAGCTTCGGTCGTTGGGCGGTGCTGTTCTTTTCGAGCTCTCGGCTAATTTAATCCACTCACAGTACACATCTGAAGGTACATGCAAGTGGGCGAGAGAACCCGATCCAGTGGACCCTGTACCTCCGGAAACGCGCAGAAGCCGTTGAAGCGCCGGCTTTACTTTCAAGCCGCCTACTTTAAATGCGAGCGCCCTTGAGTACCCATCCGTTTTTGTGGCAAAAAAAATAAATAAATAACCTTGCCCTTGCAACCGTGGGAGACATGGACGCCGTCTTCTGCACCGTGCAACCGCGCCGTTCAAGGAATCACGATCTGTTGACTCCAAAGCCCCGGCCAGCCTCCGATGGGCGCGACGCACTGACCTTGTCCTGGCCCCTCGCGACTCTTCGCACTGAGGTTATGATATTTAATTTGCAACGGCTGATCATGGCGGAAGGGGGAAACGACCCGCCGGCACCTAACCGTGCTCCCTCAAAGGCATCGTACGCTCTGTGGGGCAGAGGTCGTTGAAATGCAGGCCGGAGTTTTTGCGAGAACTTTGTCATCGGGCTCGGGAACGGGATCCATCGTAACGCTGGCAAGACGCTGGTGCAAACGTAAACGAAGCAATGGTAGCGACCCCCGATAGATGCCTTCAACGTGTGGCGGCGGTAGCTTTCATTTTCGCTGCTGCTAGACCGCGCCGCTAGGCACGAGAAATCAAGGAGTCTGCGTTTACGTCATGTTTCACGTCACTGCGTCCTGTAACGTCATAAGTGTGCGCCGTGATGTCATAAGAGTTCCCGAGTTTGAATCGGAGTGGTGGGAAAAACTTTTTTAACTTCGAATCCAAATTTCATTGAAATAAATGCATCTTTCGCTCTCGGACAAGTGGCAACAAAGTCATGAAATGCTGAACTATCAGATTTTGCTTACAAAAGAATTTGATTGAGTTCTCCTCACTGTTCCTTTAATGTACCATGTACAGTCTAGGTCAAAAGTGTTAAGGCTACAGCATTCAGCTGCAGTGAAATCAATGTTCCTAGATTAATTTATGTAGCGGATCATTCAAAACTGTAGTCAAGGAGGAAGCTTCTGTATCGCAAGAAGAAACCTGCTAGCATTTCAAGGTCACTTGGTCTTTAATATTACTGTAATGGCTCTGTTATGCGGCTGAAGCGAAAAGCCTTTGGCCTTAAGACTTCGCGGACACTGTACATTACTCTTGTTGCAAATGCGAACACTTTGCACACTTTCCAGGCTTCCACTAGCATGGGCCCTGCTGCACCACGGAATCCAGGTGTTCTTGCTGAGGTCAATGGCCAGGTACGATGGCTTCTCATATTTAGAACTAGTTTGTAAGCTTGAAATGCTTTTAGCTCTCGTTCTTGGTAGCTGCAGCCAAACAATCTAGAAACAGTGGAAACGTATAGGGCTGAGGATCAGTGCACACCTCTCGGACACGTGAAATTTTCCATCCAAATGGCATGGAGCAGAAAAAAATTGCCTGCACAGGAGCCTCAGGCACAATTTGAACCTGTGACAGCTCAGGGCAGCTTTGCTTAATGAACTCTTAGATCACTAGACCATGACCACAACCTGTCACCTTTCATGTTCTAATTAGCACAGCCTCTTGTGTTAAGATTTAATTCCTGTGTTTTAAATATTCATAATCTTTCATCTGTTAGTTCTGTGCTTCCGAATATTTGGCAGCATTACTGTTGCCAGGGTGCAGTGGAGCCTGAAGTAGAGATAAAAAGGCTCATCTATGTTGTCAAAGGCAGCTTGTATGATTGCACATAAACGTGACCTGGTGGCCCATCCCGCTGCTCACTCCGAAGAAGAGCGATGTGTCATGTTTTATCATTAGTAGCGCTTGCAAGGAATACTGCCATTTTCGTAGTTACATATAGGAGTCCTGAGGAATAGGATTTTAGCAGTTTTAATGTGGCAAATAACTCTATCCCCAATCTGTTATAGGGCTTTATACAAAGCATATGTGCAGCTGTTTTATTGCAGGTCCACCTCGGGAGCGGAAATTGTCAGTGCAGAGCGGTGGCGCTGGCTTCTTTCCCGAGGTCGAGACTTCTTGTTTTCCAAGGACGCCACAAAACTTTTGTGGGGTTCCCCACAAAAGTGACGCTCCTTCCTGGTGATGCTCCTTCCCCGAAGAGCCTTAGGGGAAAGAGCGTTCAGGGAAGGAGCATCACCGGCTCAGTATACCGGCAATTCCTTAAGGCTGGTGCCATGCAGAAGCCTCGGAGGAGCTCAGAAAAACTAGGAGCTGTGGGCAGTAAGCCTATTTTATTTAGGTACATTTCCTGACTGACAAAAGCACTTGTTTATTTAAGTGTGCATGACTTAAATATCTTTATTTTACAGCACCTGCATGTCTTCAGTTTTGTCATGATTATTACTCTTTCAGATGCATTTGATGCATACATCAAAGCTGCACGAGCTGCCGAGGATCAGAAAATGCGTAGAGCAGTTGAATTGCTACCTGGCGGACATGCTGAGGGACATCAAGTAATCATCGCCTGCCCCTGCCCCTGCAGTCAATGACTGTAGTGAGATAAAAACGATAAAATAAAGGCAGCAGGAAAAATTTCATTGACTGCAGCCTGGTATTTAGTGCTGGGATGCATCATTTGCTGCACTGAAGGGTTGCATGTTCATTCAGGTAGCCTACACATTCAGAGCTATTAACTGTACACCAGAGAACCTGTTGCAAGGCCATTGTATCCCCATGTCGAGGCCCTCGTATCTGTACGAAGGTTACGTGGCCCTCGTATATACGAGGGACGGTAGTGACACATATCCAATAGCATATATATGAGGCACGTATCACCCCTATATATGTGTTTCGCCATACGTACAGAGAACGCGTATGCCATACGAGCATGTATACATACGAGCATATATGTGGACACATATCCAATAATTGCGTATATATGAGACACATTTAACACATATATACGAAATTTTTCCATAGGGAAGTGAATAAAAAATTGCAGACTAAGCCACGCGACCCTGAAGAGCAATTTGTTTGTCATTGGGGCAGACACTCCGCCTTTTAAAGGCTGGGTTACCTTTACCTGTTACACTTGGTAAATATGTATGCATGAAGATGAGGATGGTTTTGCAGATTAGGACGGATGATATTTTCACATATGAGGGACAAATGTGTACGAACAACGTAATTGAACTTTCTTTTGCCATAAATGCTGTACCTTTTTACACAAAAAGGTGCATATCATTGCAGGTGAAAAACGTCAATTTCACGATTTCTCCAAATCGCCTTTGCACTCTCGCAGAACGAAAGAAAATTTTCTAGAAACTGACTCCATGTTCGATAATTATACGTAAGCTGTTCTGTTAGAAGTAGCCCGTTAAACTTTTGTACTTGGCTTTTGTACTTTTCCATTAAAAATATCGCAAACATGATTAAGGACAGTGGACGCTCCAAGAAAGCCATTTTTTACTGGGCGACGACGGGACTAGTAGGAACGAGAGTATAAAATTTATCGCTGTTTTCATCAATATTTTCTAATACCGTGAATTCCTACTTCCTGTCGAGTAAGCTTTTTGTTTATTTGCTTGGGCAAATTTCCAGCAATTCAAGAATTCAGAATAATGACAAATATTAAATAGAATTTTTTAAAAACGAACACATCCTATTTTCTTTTAAATTTGTCTGAAAATCGTTTAGTAACACGAAATTCTAAAATAAGGATAAGTGTCGATTTATATTGCATAAAATGAAAATGAAGTCCCTACAAGAGAACATATTTCATTCAGCTTCCCCTAAAATGAATAGCCCTCAGGAATATAATAATAGGAATAATTCTAATTGAATGCATTGACTTATATTTTTTATAGAAAGAAAAAGTATCGCGAAATAACTTGCTATTAAGTATGGCTTAATATTTTATTAAGTTCACCGCTTTAAGCACCCCATTTCGCACAGTGTTTCTAGGTATTACTAATGCAAGCAAGACAGTTATGGACTCCTAAATTAAATTTTGTAATGGTAATGTAATGTCAATATGCTGTAATTACTGTTTCTGCTAATTGTTGTAGTTTTGCAGGTTTTTGTTTATTTTTTGTGAATATTATATCACCACTAACTCCACGTATCAGATATTGTTTATGCATATTAGGACGGCGACTTTTTGGGATGTGAATTTCCATGTCTGTATTAAAAACGCACTTTTAACTGATCAGGCCATCCTGCTTAGCTAGCTGATTGGGTTCTGTCATTATGGAGTGTGCAGCGCTTGCGCACGACGCACGTAGACGACAAGACAACAGAATCGCGCAGTAGTTTGTCCTCGTCTATGTCCGTCGTCTTCAAGCTCTTCACATTCCATAATGA
The DNA here is from genome assembly GCF_052857255.1 of Amblyomma americanum. Taxonomy (NCBI): domain Eukaryota; kingdom Metazoa; phylum Arthropoda; class Arachnida; order Ixodida; family Ixodidae; genus Amblyomma; species Amblyomma americanum. The sequence continues at coordinate 77,750,171 of NC_135501.1, read as the reverse complement.
CAAAACCCAATAATCTAGCTTAGCAACATACCCTGCTTAGTTAATAGTGCGTTTTGACATCCAGGGGTCCACACTCTGATAAGTCCAAACGGAAACTCTGAATCCGTATATTATAAGTGGCCCCAACAGATCTTGCGACAGTCCTTAAACAGGCCAGGTTGGGACTGAAGATTTTGAAAGGGGTTCTATCTTTAACTCGAGCACCTTGGAGTAAGCGCGGGTATCCCTCGCGTAGCGCAATATCCCCATCAGATTCTCGAGGTCTGTTTAAACTGGCCACAGCGAAAAAGAACACCTTGAATGGATTCCCATCAGTGCCTCGAGCGCACTTTGGAGTAGTGCCCCAAGTATACCCCTGTCACAAGAGAAAACATGGGCTGCAATACACCGCGGTCTGGTCAGGGTAGGGAACTGGCTTGGGAAAAGAAGAACCAGGAAAGCGGTCTCTGAAGGGCTGGTTGTCTCGCTGGTCGGAGCCGGTAAGCTGCCATTACGCCGCTCCGACATCTGAATTCCTTTTCCTTACATTGTGTACAAACACGCGATTTCACAAGAGTTGAGCAGGGTTGTTTCCCCGGACTTGATCAATGGCCGTGTTTTCGTTCTTAGTTTCGTTGATTACTTTCGTCAATAAGTTCCTGACCTTCAGCTGAAAATATTCTCACGAGCCGCATCTTCGGCGAAAACATTTATGACTACTGTTGGTTTAAGCCTGCTGTTATTTGCGGTGTGAAAAGAGGCAATTTCATTCTTTGTCTTTTACGAGGCTTCGCCATAAAAAACGCCTCCGTTGGAATAAAGCAAGGATGGCAGGAAGGCGTGTGGACGAGACGACGGCGAGGTGCCAAACCAAGCAAGTTATACCTAATCAGATAGCGATGGCCAATTGTATGGATCTTACCTGCTTGGCATCGCAGTCTAGGGAGCTTTGCCGGCAGTCTTGTGCGTTGACTGGCGGAACCACTGTCATCGAAGCAAGTACCGCTACCAGAACGACCAGCAAGTTGAAATGCTGAGACGAGTTCATTACACAGAGCGCTACGAATTGAATAAAGAAGCACGCTTCGGATAAAGTATTGGGAGAGCAATCAGTTTTTTTGCCCTAATTCTAAAACGATAAATGGAATCGCTGTCCAGTGAAAGATTAATTGCGCTCAATAGCTCAGGAAAAACACACATCGGGAGAAATGTTTGTCGTCCAGTTAAAAACTAAGTCGTTGGACGGTAGGAGAAACCAGCAGTGTGAAGTACTTTGAAGATACTATACGCCGCACGTAAGAGTACGCTGTAGTAAAGGACGTCCTGCAGGGCACTACGTCGCGAAAAACGAAACGTCCTCCGTTCAGTCTTACTTTTCCAGAGCACGCGCGAGCATCGGAGCGTCCCGCGGTTGTTGTCTTCTTCCTTCAGCGCCAGCCCCTAAAGGTTCCGGAGCCAAAGGCCTGTGTTACGAAGCTTTGATTTTAACACAGGACATCATGGCTTGCACTTCTTAAGCTGTAAGCAGAAGTATTGTGCAGTCGGAGAGAAAAGTGTATAGACCACGTGTTCGGCAAACGATGCCGACAGTTCTACCATTACTCGTCGGCTGGTGAGGATACCTGTGGTGGCGACAGCCAAAGTTTTGTTCTTTCACACCAAGAATTGCGGTCAATCCCCAGCGGTTAGCAATAGACCTGTGAGTTTCGTTTACAGAAATAATTGGGCGCAAACTTAGGACATCAAACTTAATTGGTGCGCTCATTAAACAAGCACACTAGTAGTAAGACTGCGCTATTCGACATTTCGGTCGTAAGCAAAGCATGTTATGGATGGTAGGATTTGTTCGCGGCGAGAACTTACTTTTCCTTTCACAGCTCCTGAAATAGATGTGCTCCGTACACTCCTGGTGATCTCTTTATGAATCTTGGACTGGCAGATATTATGCATGCACTTTTTTTAATTCGGCCAGTTGCCATATAGCACAGAAAGCAGAATTATAGCTCTTCTTTTTTGGTTAGACTGCGATTCTGTAAGAAACGATACTGCAAAATGTGGCACATGCTTTTTATTCAGGAGTGCTCAAAGCGTACCTGCCACCATTTACGTCCATGTGTTAAAATATTTTTGTTTTTGGAGTATTCGCCATAGACTTCTTTTCTCATATAGCAGAAAGCAGCCGTTTCAAAGAGCAGTGCAATCGAAAAAAGATGTCGCTGGCCTTCTCTTTCTCTCCCTTAATATTCGAACATAATATCAACATCCGGTTCTTTCTTTTGTATTTTCCACCTTTGAAAATGCATTAGGCGCCCGCCAGTAAACCGCGTTGCGAATTACTGGCACTGGGAGTTTTTCGAAAGAGATAATATCGTGCTTTTTCATTGATGTTCATGCTTCACTATTGCTTCAGATGTAGTCTTGTAAACAAGAAGCTTCATTTTGAGAGCTTTGTTCCTTATCGTTATATAAACTTTCTCATGGAAAAGTGCGTGGGCTGTAGACCTTAGAGAACAGACATCCCTGACATACAAGCAGATTCGCACATGGAGCTGACCTTTATATTCACGTAAGAGGAGGCAAAGGACTGGAGGTTATTTATATCCCATTAAGTGTTTAGATGCTCCTTTAAGACTTTTAAGACAGGGACAATATGGTTTTCTACCGTTTTCACCTAAAGAGTGTTTTCTGCATCGCAGAGTCATTAGTGCAATAAATGAATCGAACGAGGATAGGGATATTCTCGCATTCCCACACAACCTGCTGGAATGGCCCTTTATGTAGCTCTTTTTACTGTTGCTGCACAATGCCATTTAACATGTATGGATGCTCGACGCCTGGAGTAATATTTTTTAGCAATGTGCAGTGGACGTCACTGGAGTATTCGTGTACCATCTCGGCCCCTGCACGAACATTTTTACGTGACGTGGGACTTAGAGACGATCAAAGCTGGCTACCTGCAATCTCCTCGTTTATGTTTAAACAATTGGTGACCATGAACACCTTTGTCGGTGCTTGCAAATATTTCCGCCGCTAAATTTTTTCTTTGCGGCGCATCTTCAACGTACGCTTTTTATTCCAATAAAATGAACTTATGTATACGAATAGAAATAGAATACAGATATAGGCTACAAGGGTAGACGTGCGGGCCTGTTGGTGGTTTATACTTCGTTTAAACAGCGCGAAAGACGCGGACGTAGAAAAGAAAAAAAGACACGAATAGCGCTGACTCTCAACTATGTTTATTCATGAAGTTTGCATGTATATATACAGATGACGATGCGCGACAGGTGCGAATCAAATAGCGCTCTGTGAGTCTTGTGTGTCCTTTCTACGTCCGTGTCTTTTGCGCTGTTTAAACCAAGATGTAGGCGCTGGATTTGTTGACAAAACCGAGCAACGTCTCTTTCTTTTGACTCTAGATCCACCCATTTCAGTCCAGTGGTCAACCAGGAATCACTGTCCTTTAAACACAGTATAGTTTTTTCTGCCTCAGGGAGAGTTGAGTACATGGGAGGTAATCTGTGTGTATAGCTCAACGTCGGGAAAGGGGTGAACGAGCCAGGAATCTCTGAAGAGGCAAACGGATGATGCTGGCTTCATCTATTGAATGGGTAGGGCGATAGCGAGGGGAAGGCTCGCCGACTTTGCAGAAAGACCTCTTACCAGCAGCAAGGCCGGTAGGATGACCGGTCCCCTCAACTTTGGTATCCTGTCGCCTTCCATGGCAAAGGTGATTAGATTTGCATACATAGGGTAGTTGTAGAAGCGGTGGAGGCTGAACGAACGAAGCGAGGGTGGGCGCTGTTTTGGCTGCCACACATTTTTGGCTAGCTATATGTACGGAGGACAACGTACATGCAAGGTAATGGCACCGCTCTGTTGCCAGGGGGGGTGTAAAATAAGGTTGATTTGCCTAGTTAGGCCACGTTCGAATCACACACACACACACACACACACACACACACACACACACACACACACACACACACACACACACACACACACACACACACACACACACACACACACACACACACACACACACACACACACACACACACACACACACACACACACACACACACACACACACACACACACACACACACACACACACACACACACACACACACACACACACACACACACACACACACACACACACACACACACACACACACACACACACACACACACACACACACACACACACACACACACACACACACACACACACGCTTAGTTGTGTTCTGTCCTTAGCTTTGTCGTTGCTCTATGCATAATTCAAAAGTGAACTTCAATCTCCAACTAGCCCGCAAGAAAACGCTTCTGGTGTCGGCTCAGTGGTTAGGGCGCTCGACTACTGATCCGGAGTTCCCGGGTTCGAACCCGACCGCGGCGGCTGCGTTTTTATGGAGGAAAAACGCTAAGGCGCCCGTGTGCTGTGCGATGTCAGTGCACGTTAAAGATCCCCAGGGGGTCGAAATTCTTCTGGAGCCTTCCACTACGGCACCTCTCTCTTCCTTTTTTCTTTCACTCCCTCCTTTGCCATTTCCTTACGGCGCGGTGGAGGTGTCCAACGATATATGAGACAGATACTGCGCCATTTTCTTTCCCGCAAAAAACCAATTATTATTATTATTGACATTCATGCTTCACGAATAAAGTTGTTTTGATAGCGGTAATCGGTTAATGTCCCTATATACAGAATTGGTGTTTCTGTACTTAACATTCATAGATCACCGGGAGTCCTCATATCCCTCCTGGCGCTGTGGTACAGCGGTTAAGCGATGCGCCACTGCACTGCAATGGCGGGTACTGCCATCGGTTTGGTTTCTTAGGCCCAGTTTGTGCTTCCTGAGCAAGCTCTCGCGGTGAATCCTTAATTTAACTGCGACCTACCATGGTGGGCGGTATGCTTCTTCCGGCGAGAAGGTTTCAGGTGCACATTTTAGCAACCTGTTCAGGTTGCCTACAACCAGGTGGGCAAGTGGGCAGCCTGCAAAAAACACATGGAGGCCAAATGCGGGGAATAAGTACTGTAAGTGCTAGCGCTTTGAAAAGGCCAGAAGTCCTGAACATACCTCAACTTATCCCGCCGGGTACTGAGGGTGGTGGCTGAAGAATCTGCGGAAGCGCCAATGAGAAACAACACTTCTTTTCAGTTATATAATAGGCGATCAGCCTGTTACTAGCAAGATTTGCATCTTATCACCTCTCGGAGAATGTGGTTGGCCAGCAGGTTGTGGACCTAGCCAGGAACCCCATGAGGCACGGGGGAGAACAGCAAAAAGCAGAGTAAGGCGACACGTTGCGCGATCACCACCGGTCTTCAAGATACAAAGTAGCCTTCTACATTGATTGGCTTGGAGTGCGTTGACCACAAAAAGCGTTCTACTGCTTTGGTAGCGTTTAGCTAATTCATGGGCGTGAAGGACGAATTTTACAAATGTCAGATTCTCACTTTTAGTCGGCAGACCAACCTGACATCAAAATAATGAGCTTGTCGGCAATGTGCATAAAGCCGGGCCCCTCACGAGTTCACGAATATAACGAATGTTGTAATAAAAATTGCTATGAAAGAATTAGTATTGTGTAAAACAAAAGGTTCGTGCTTTCAACATTTTGAGAAAAATGCATGTGCATAACCGGTTAAATATCCTTCGTTTTGGTGCTTTCATTATTTGTTGAGAGATAGGAAGAAGGTGGAATCCTTGACGCTAATTTACAAGGAACAACGGTTTGCTACCCTTGCCCTGAGCGTACCGAAAACGATCGTCAAGTGCCCGACAGCAGCTTTCAGCTAAAAAAATGGATTTGGTTAAGCTCTGGTTAAACCTGGTGGCAGCGAGAGCTACAGGCCATGACTACGCTTAGGCTTCGCTGTTAAGCAATTTAATGCTACTCATGATTTCCTTAGGTAATCTCTGTCTATGCTTATTTCGTTCCGACGCTGAAGTCTGGCGTCCTTCAGAGACGCTAAACTCGGCGCATCGTGTTCTACCGTAGTGGATTTACTGTAGGAGGCTAAGCCCGCTCGTCTAGCCGCGTCGTCATTAAGCCGCTTATCGAGACGTTTGACACGCTCTTCTTCGGTCTCTTCGGCACGCTGTCTCATCCATGTTTCCTTCCGACGCCAAAGTCTGGCTTCTTTCAGCCTAGCCGACTCATCGTTCTCCATAACAGCCGAAGCGCAAGGCAGCGTTTCTGCAGCGCCGCTTCAGCGTGTGGGCTACTGGCGTCGCCGGAGGCGAAAATTTGGCGCTTGGAGCGAGGCGACGCAGGAAGACGCACATATCTGGTGAGGCCAGATCTCAGCGTCGGCGCCGGAAATACCTCGTAGCTGGGGATTGGTGGGGCCAAAAGCCGCTTCCCGTTTCTGCGAAGGCAGCAGTGCCGCTTCTGTACCCTTGCTATTGTCCCCCTTGCATTCCCCAGCATAAGGACCCCGTCGCCGCTGAATGGGACGATTACCTATGGACAGGATATAATTGAGGGACTTTATGAACGATGTCTCCCCACCCACGTCTTGAGACGCCAGTTCGTATATCCTGATATGCTTGGTCACCCTCTGCTGCAGGCGCCGAGCGGAGACGACGGTAGGCGAGACGCTGACGCGACGCCGAACAAACGCTGTGGCTCGCTTCACCCTCACCGAACCGTATGTACATATATATACACTGTGACAGCCCCTTTCCCTCTACTACGAATGCGCACAACTGGCGAGGCAAGTGGCGTCTGGTCCACGACGAACGCAATGGCGTAGTGACTTTATGCCAGATGACGCGCCGAGCGGTGCGACCACGCCGAAAGTGCGACCATGCTGAAGAGGCGAAAGAGCTGCCATAATGTAGCTTTCGCTACAAACGATAATAGATAGAGAGTTACGAATGCAAGTACTATACTTTCAGGAATCCATGATGGTGATATGAGTATTAGCAGTAAAATGTACGAACAGTAGTCACTGAAGTTATTTACGAAGAAAGTGTTCCAATCTGCTAGTTCATTTGAGCCTCAGGTAGCTTCACTTGAAGATAATGCTGAAAAAATATGGCAAGCACTTCGCTCGTTAACAAGAAATTATCTCAAAGATATAGACACTGGCCATGACCTACCCTTACAAAAACTTCTTTAGATAATCCACCGACTGTTTATATATTTGACTCCATATAGACTATAGAATTTCTATAAGCTAGTCTATAGACAGCCTATTGATTTATAGCGATAGAGTTTTAGTAGACTTTTGTGAATAGACAAGCGTCTACTGAAAGTCTAAGCGACATAGGACTGCAGACAGTCTATAGGCGAACTGTAGACTTACCACGAGAAACTTCCCATAGATTTTTGTCTATTGACAGTCTATAGACAAGGTCTACAGACAGACTTATGGCCGTGCAATTCATGTAGTTGTCTGTCTATAGACAAAAGAATACTGGTCCAGTAGACATAAGGCTATGTACAGTCTGCTGACATTTCATAAGTATAAGGCCTGGCAGTGCTGGACACCGTTGTCTGTGGACGATGTATAGATGTCTATCTGCAAAACCTCCAACAGACCGTTGTCTAAGGTAGACCGTCTACAACCGTTGAAAAAGTTCACCACGCAGTCTTCAGAAATGACATAACGATCAATATACTTATAAATTAAGTTTTTTCCTATACTCTATAAATTGCTTTTTGCGGAAACGAAATGGCGCAGCAACTGTCTCATATATCCCCGTGGAGACCCAAACCGCGCCGTAAGGGAAGGAAGAAAGGAGAGAGTGAAAGGAGAAAGGCAGAAAGACGTGCCGTAGTGGAGGTCTCCGGTAAAATTGCAAGCACCTGGGGACCTTTAACGCGCACTGACATCGCTCACGGGCGCCATTTGCGTTTCGACTCCATCGACAAACGGCCGCCACAGTTGGGTTCGGAACGGTGTACTCCGGCTCAATAGAGGAGCACCTCACAACTGAGTTATCGTGGCGAGTAACCAAGGTAGGAATATGCAATACGTGCACCTCAAAAATGGACCAAATATATACTTGTAAAGGCATAAAGTAACGATCTGGGTAGTTTCCTCAGAAGCATTCTTGTGACCTTTTGGATGTAGTCAATTAAACAGGCATGTTGACCTGCACATGGTAAAGGAAATATATTAAAAGGGCAACTGAAAAAATTCCAACTCCATCTCTGGACATGTGCTTTTCATCGCAAGGAATATATCCTGGACATCCCATTCTAGAAAGGTAATCTGGACGTTTTAGTTTTGCTTTATGGGGTTCAAAGACACAAGGTGTGTCAGGCTATAAGAGACGCTGTAGTGAAAGGCTCCGGATAACATTGACGATCTGCGGTTTTGAAGCGAAAAGCTTCATTACGCTAGTCAACACCGCGTTTCGCGCGTGCCGGCGTACGTCGGAGTGCGAGTGATGTCCCGCACGGCGCAGGTGGTCGCCGCCGACTCCGTCGCCTCACCTTTCGTTTCTCTCTCTCTCTCGCTCTCTAGTCGCTACTGCGCATGCGCCACTAGTAGCACCGAGCCATTGCTGTTCCGCCGCTGCGCAGAGCCGCGCCTTTCCCCTTTCTCTTTCCCTCCCTTCTTTAATCCTTCCTTTACGGCGTGGTTCGGGTGTCCACCGAGATATGTGATACTGTTACTGTGCCATTTCCTTTCCTCAAAAACCAACAAAACAAGTGAGCCGACGGCGTTCGCAGAGTCCCTTGGCATTGGCAACTTTGCAAAGACCGTTCAATTTTACGAAAGGAAAGGCGCACAACCGGCTCCGTGGTTGAGAGGAGACCTCAATCTCGCTTTCGCTTTGTGTATCCTGGATTCGCTGAGCTAATCCACATTACTTTTGTTACCGTGCACTGTTGTATAGAACACGGCCTCTACCATTTCTCCTCTATCAAAATACGAACGCCGAGACCGGGATAGAACCTTCATCTTTCTGGTCACCATACGAACACAATAACCACTGAGTCATCGCGCCAGCTTAATTTCAGTAAATGCGCATGACAAATTCTCTATAAAATATTGTAACTAAAACCATGAATTCCTGGAGCACTCTACCTCTATACTGAATACCTACTGCTAATCATGTTGTCTGTATGACTACCTTTTATATTAATTGAAACAGAAGCTTTTCAAGAATTGAGCCTGGGGATTTTAAATGTTCAATGACATCGCACAGCAGACGGGCGCCTTTTAGGCAGACGGGCGAAGTGCAGAGACTGGCTCCATCCGCAATGTTGAACAGGCACAACACTATGTCGCCGTTCAATAATCAGCTCCTCAACTTGTGTTGATAGTTCCCGCAAGTATTTTTTTTTCACCGGATCGTTATAACAGCCGCGTGCAAACAAAACGGTTGGTGCATCATGTTTGATTAAACATTAGGAACGCAAATAAGAATTTCACGGCACGTATCCACTGTATGGCGCAAAATCTTCAAGCACCGACCAATCGTTAAAAAGATGACGTTTCGGCCCCGGCTTACGGGGGCCTTGTTCACAATGAAAGAAAGACAGGAGTGAAGGTGAGTTATATAGGCTTCATTATATGATGGAAGCAGCCGGGGTATATCGGGGGTAGATTGCATTCGTTGCGATTAAGCGTGTTTGCCGTCGTCTGAATACAAAAAAATTCTAGGTAAAGCCTTGTCTTGCTCTTTTCTTTTCCGATTATCTTCGTGCCGTCCGAGTCGATGTAATGGCCCTCGGAGATAGCATAATCAGCCAGTGCGTTTGTTGCCACGCGCTTGTTCTTGACTTCATTGTGGTGCTGCTGCTATCTTTTCCGAAAATCACCTGTTTCACCGATATAGACAGGCTCACTATCAGAGCAGGGAACCCTATACACGATAGCCGGGAACTTCTCCTTCTTTATCTTGTCTTTCACTGTAACCATCACGAGTCCCAGCTTCCGCGTGGGTGCATGTGCGACGTCGACTTCGTACGACTGGAATATGCGGGATAAACTTTCACTTACTCCGGGGACGAAGGGTATCGGAATCGATTTCTTCTCTCGCTGGGGTTGCTGTGGCGGCGGGTGAGCTAGGCGATTCTGTGGTTTTCGTATAAAAGAACTGGGATAGCCCGAAGCCATCAGGTCGCGGCGAACGGTGTCCAGATCCGTCGCTTTTTCTTCCAGCCTAGAGCAGAGGTTCGATCGGCGGACAAGCAAGGCGACAACGGACCTCTTGAGACAGGTCGGGTGTACGGAACTGAAGTTGAGGTACATGCCAGTGTGCGTGTCCTTCCGGAATACACTGAATGATATTCCAGGGCCGTCGCGTTTTACCGGAACGTCCAAAAAAGGCAGACGGCCATCTACTTCCTCTTCTGTAGTAAACTGCAAGGCCGGTTCCTTGCTGTTCAGGTGCAAAATTAATGTACTCACAGGCGATTTCTTGATTATGCAGAAACAGTCGTCCACATAAAGAAGAAAGACTTTCGGATACGGCGTGAAGCATGAAAGGGCGCGGGACTCCAGTGACTCTATTTTCAAGTTCGCAGCAGTGACAGAAATTGATGCTCCCATAGCCGTACCATGTACCTGTTTATATATGTTCTCCTAGAACGCGAAATAGGTGTTTGACACACAGAACTGAAGAAGTCTGCTGAGGTCTGGAACTTCAATGGGTGTTCTCTCCGGTAGGGTTGCATCCGCCTGGAGCGCATCTGCGCAAACCTTCACGGTCAGGGCAGTGGGCACGCTCGTAAACAGTGACTTCACATCCAATGACACCAACTTTTCATCGTCCTCTATAACCATGTTGCGAACCTTTTCATTGAAGTGCTGTGAGTTGTGCACGTGCGTTTCGCTTTTGCCAACCAAAGGGGAGATAACACGATGCAAATAGTTCGACAGCTTGTGAAGCGGGGAGCGGGTGAAATCGACGATTGGGCGCATTGGGTTGCCTTCTTTGTGGATCCTTGGCAGTCCATACAGAGTGGGAGCGGAACCATTGTGGCAGAGGAGGAAGTAGCAGAGGGACTTGTGTTGTGGCGGGACAAAGAAGACGTCAGCCAAATGTTTCCTCAAGTCCCTTTGCACCTTTGAAGTGGGGTCCCGATTTATGGCAAGAAGGTTATCTCATCTTCTAGCATACTCGTCATCTGAACACGTGAACAGCATGGAACCTGAACGGTTGGCGCATAATTTGTCATTAAACTTTATGAACGCAACTGAGAATTTCACAGCACGAACTCAATGCATTACGTCGACATATACTCTCTCCCGTTCAACTGGTTGCTTCGAGCTGGCACTGCTTCCTTACATGGGGCTTCAGCCTCCCTCGAACGCACCGTCGTCCGCGTTCTTGAACCGTCTGCTCCTCTCCGAGATTGGTAGGTTTAAAGCGAAAATCTCCGCTTCTCGCAAACAGAGCTGAAGGTCAAATGACGCTTCACTTTTACCCCTAACTGGAGGCTCTCCTTGGGCGTAGCTGTGATGTCATACAACGTAACGTTACATGATAATGAAGATACTGAATGTTTAGGCCGCAAGGGCATTTGCGCCCAAATAGTGCCATGACACAAGGTATTTTTCGTTTGCTAAAGGCGGGTAAAAGGCCCATTTCCCAAGCATTTCACCCTGACTAAGCCGAGCACCAGGCCGGGGAAAACTTGTACCCACTCTATCACCGCGGTGGGTGCCCGGCGGCACTGAGGATCAAACCCCGCACCTCCCGCATTCGAGGCAGATGCTAAACCACTGCGGGGTTTTTTGTCTTTATTGCCAGTTCTGCAGTGTTTGACATGATGGGGTTTCACAAGATGTCTACATGATGGAACCACTATACAAAAATGCAAGTGCAAATTTATTTCTAAAAACTCAGCGGTCATGTTTTCATTCGGTTATTGCACTGGGCTTAAAGTGGCAAGGGCGGGGCATCACGCCGTCTCTGTGTTGACGAAATTAGCCGATGAAACTGCCGCTGAATCCCGGGGGTAACCGCCACATCACACATTTCTGACGCTAATGCATGGTTTTGCTTCAATGTCCTAACACGCAGTGAACTGCCCTAAAGGGGGAGACGACCGTGAGTGAACAGCGTTAAGTTAGGAGACGACATCTGGCTAGGATATGGAGCTCAGCGGCCGTTCTGCACACACGTGCCCACTACTGTGCTACTTAATCCTACCATCATCTCTCCACCCCTCGGGCTTCGGTCCTGTGACGATTTTCTACACTTACGGAGTGCAATTACTACCCTAGAACCAGGTAGTTGTGGCCAGCTTGTCAAGCATACTGACCATCATATGGAAACAAGCTTGGGCTTCTTGGAAAGACTATAGACTTTATATAGACTAGTCATTAGACAGCCTATAGGTTTATGGCGATACAGTTTTAGTAGACTTGTCTTAAGACAAGTGTCTACTGAAAGTCTAAGCGACACAGGACTGCAGACAGTCTATAGGTGAACTGTAGACTTACTATCAGACACTTCCTACTGATTTTTGTCTATAGACAGTCTATACACAAAACTACTGAAAGCCTAGTAGACACTGGTCAATATAGAGTCTATAGACGGGGTCTACAGGCAGACTACGGCCGTGCACTTCCTGCAGATTTCTGTCTATAGACACAAGTCTACTGGTCCGGTAGACATAAGGCTACGGACAGTCTACTGATATTTCATAAGTATATGGCCTGGCAGTGCTGGGCACCGTTTTCTATATACGATGTATAGAGGTTTATCTACAAAACCTGCAACAGAATTTTGTCTAAGAGAGACCGTCTACAACAGTTGAAAAAGGTCACCACGCAGTCTTCACAAATGACATAACGATCAATGTACATACAAATTTAGTTTTTTTCCATACTATGAAAATTACTTTTTGAGGAAACGAAAAGTGGTTAGGGCGCTCAGCTATTGATCCGGAGTTATCGGGTATGCACCCGACCGCGATGGTTGTGTTGTTATGGAGGCAAAACGCTACGGCGCCCGTGTGCAGGCGAAGTCAGTGCACGTTAATGATCCCCAGGTGGTCGAAATTATTCTGGAGCCCCACTACGGCACTTCTCTCTTCTCTTCTTATTTCACTCCCTTTCTGTATCCCTTCCCTTGCGACGCGGTTCAGGTGTCCAACGATGTATGAGACAGATACTGCGCCATTTCCTTTCCCCAAAAAACCAATATATCGCTGGACACCTGAACCATACTACAACTACCGTATTAATACCGCAGCTACAAACACCGTACTACAACTGCAACAAAGCACAAATAAATCTAGCGGACACGATACTTACCAGAGCATACAAAACAGCGGTACACCTACCGCTATCAACCTCGACGTAGAAACTAACAGCTCTTCTCTGCATAACACCTTTCTGGAGCTAAGGGAGGCCCAACTCGTACCTCAGCTCCAGAGGTTAAAAAGACCAAAACCGGGACAGAGCTGCTGAAAGGTGAGGCTATGAGAGTGCACTGTCAGAGATAAAAACATCAAAACGATTACCCGATGAACTGCGGCAAAAAATTAGGGTACCACCAATTCCCAAAAATATGGACCCGAACCTGCACAAAGGGCGACGGGAGGCTAGGACACAGTATGTGCAACAGAGCCTAGCCAACAAAGAAAACATTACGTACATGAATGTGGCTGCATACGGAAGAACTAGACAACAAAACAGAAATAGAGTGCTTTCAACGGCAATTAATCATGACCTGAAAGAAATAGCCAGCGCAACTATCAGGGATGGCACGATTGAGGAGGCCGAAGAGGCTGCCATTGCCCTAGCGGCGTCAGATGGCTACCGTGCTCAAAGGTCAAAAATAATTCTAGCAGACTCGCAAACAGCATGCAGAAACTACATGAATGGCAAAATAGGGAGTGGGGGCCGCGCCACATCCTAAAGACAGCCAAATTACCGCCGAAGGAAAAGAATTGCAACACATAATATTGTGGGTACCGGGACACACAGGTATCGTGGGGAATGCCGAGGTGGATAGGAGAGCTCGAGAGCTAACAAATCGAGCCTCCAACCAAACCAACCTCGAGCAGCCTGACGCGGAACCAGTGCCTTTGGGAAACTCAGAAATTCTGAATTACTTTAAGGGGTCAGATATCCCCCACCTGACAAAAATCTCCACCAGCAGGAAGCCGTCTATTGGAGGCAGCTACAAACGGGAACTTTCCCGAATCTAAACATGCTAAGTAAGATCTACCCAGGGCTATATAGCAGCAAATGCCCGTGGTGCGAGAACAAAGCCACGTTGATTCGAACAGCGTGGTGTGAAGGGAAAAGAAAACAAATACTGCCGGAATAAACAAAATCCCGGGTGTGGAGCAGTAGGAGAGGATGCTTTCAAGTGAGGATCCGGCGGTCCAGGAAGAACTGGTCCGGAAAGCCTACCTGGCGGCAAGACTCAGTGGGGCCCTGGACTAGGGGCTCCAACCGTGCCACAAGAGCAACAGACCACATCAAAAGATGAGAAGAGTGGCTCGATACTGACAGGCACTCTTATATTTCTATGAATAAATTTATTACTACTTCTACATTTCCGTTTCGCCTCCATCGAAACTCGGCCCCCACGGTTGGGTTCGGACTGGTGTACTCCGGCTCAGTAGACAAGTAGCTTCACTACTGAGCCACCGTGGCGGGTCAACAAGCAAGTAATATGCAATACGTGTACCTTAAAAATGCGCTACATTTGTACATATATATGTCGAAAGTAACGAGCCGGGTATTTTCCACAAAAGCATTCTTGCGACCTGTTGTATGCAGTCATTCATACGGGCATGTTGACCTGCACAGTGCAATAATAATAATAATAGTAACAATAATAATAATAATCGAATTTTTGGGAAAGGAAATGGCGCAGTATTTATTCTATGGTTGGACACCTGAACCGCGCCGTAAGGTGATGGCATAAAGGAAGAAGTAAAATAAAAACGAAGAGATTCGCACAGCATACAGGCGCCTTAGCGTTTTGCCTCCATAAAAACACTGCTCCCGCGTTCGGGATCGAACCCGGGAACGGCGCAGCAGTAGCCGAGCGCTCTAACCACTGAGCCACCGCGGCGGGTGCTTGCATACCGTAAACGAAAAATATAAGGGGAACTGAAAAAATTCTATCTCTGCACATGTGCTTTTCGAAAAGCATATATCCTGAACTACCAACAACAAACCACAAACCAATTTTTTTTTGTTTTTTCGGCACAAGTAATAGAAAAAGTATCAACTTGGTCAAAACTCTGATGTAGCCCTCTCAATGCAGTCTCATGCACCCCAGTTTCCATGTTTTCTAGGTACCGGTTTTTTAATAACTAGAATGATACTCCCACTGAGCCAAGATTACAGTGCGCGTTGAATCGGATAGCATATTAGAACGATATGTGTATCAAGTAGATCGCAGAGCGCTGTCGCCTGACGACTCTTCAGAGGCCGGGTATCAAAGTTCCGCTCGCATTCATTCATTCATTCATTCAATCTAGCTGCAGAGCACTCGTGTGAGAGGAAGGAATTCCCGGTTTGGTTTGTTTGCGACCTGAAGAAAAATAATTTTAAGAACGATTGCTGTATTCCTTGATGGGAAATTTGAGTGCAGCTCTATAGGCGTTTTCATTTTGCAATAATTTTAGGGAAAGAATTGGCGAACGCTGAAGCTTCCTGTTAAAGAGTGGGACGCGACAGTGTGTTACAGTGTTGACAAGGGGTTCAGGAACCCCATGCCCGTTGGAATTCAGTTGAATTGGTTTTTGGGGAAAACTGCGCAATATCTGTCTCGCATCTCGACGCAAACCTGAACCGCACCGTAAGAGAACGATAAAACAGGGATTGAGAGTGGAAGGAAGGGAGAAAGAGGAGTAGTAGTGGAGAGCTCCGGAGTAATTTCGACCACCTAGGGATCTTTAACGTACACTGGAATCGCACAGCGCATCGGCGTTTTTGCGTTCCGCCTCCATCGAAACGCGGCCACCGCAGTCGGGTTCGAACCCGGGTACTTGGGCTCAGTATCCTAACGCGCTAGCCATTAAGCCACCGCGGCGGGTCCATGCCCGTTGGACAATTTAAGGAAAGGAAACGACGCCTGTCTCACATGTCTCGGTGAACACCGGAACCGCTCCACCGTTCCGTAAGGGAAGGAAAATGAAAAAGAATTCGGTTTTAAGGAAAGGAGATGACGCCTGTCATATATATTGATGGACACCAGAAAAGAATATATCCGAGGTGCGGTGCCGACAACCACAACAACTACGAGGACGCTGACGACTTTTTGACCGAACGAGCTGTATACGCTTTCGCGTAATAAAGTAACACACTTCTATAACTAGTCTCATTTTCTTAAAGGTTGCTTTAAAATCAGAGCAAAGGATGGAGCTATTTTGAGCCTGCTGCCCCAAAGCATGGTTCATAAGGAGACAAACTTAAAACAGGCTGACATTTTCGAAGGCGTGGCCTCCGCAGTCAGTCTAACGCGTGAAGCAGATTTCACAGCACCGCCCAAGAACGGAGCAGAGCGCGACGCGACTGCGAGGAGGGCACCTGTACCACTGCGGAAAACCTTCCCCTCCCCTAGCCATCTACCTCCGCACATGCATCCAGGCCGCATACCGCCACTATCTAAAG
This sequence comes from Amblyomma americanum, assembly GCF_052857255.1. Taxonomy (NCBI): domain Eukaryota; kingdom Metazoa; phylum Arthropoda; class Arachnida; order Ixodida; family Ixodidae; genus Amblyomma; species Amblyomma americanum. Next base: position 77,733,628 of record NC_135501.1, on the reverse strand, counting down.
GGCGTGGCGACGCCGGCCACACATGGTATTCTTGCCACAGCCACCTCTCTCGACCGAACGGTTACTCTGTCGTGGATCCCTTGGCATGCCTCGATCCCCGGAAATGAGCGTGTTCATGCGCTGGCCCGAGAACTCTCCCCCCGACCCCGGACGATCAGGCACCCAACTCTGCGCAAGAGGCCCCATCGGTCCATTATACATATCACCAAATCACCGCATTCTACAAACTCAGTCGCATGACATTCCCACCACGCCCCAGTTCTTTGTCGCCCTTATCCAGCGCCACATGGCGACAATTACCGACGGGCAGCTTAATTTCACCCTACCGTCAATCATGCTTTCATCCCACCTTTCCTCTTAATTGTAACACCTGTGGTGTGCCCGGATCTACACTTTTTCGCTACCTTTGGGAATGTCCTTCCCCACAGGCAGTACCCACATCCCCAATCCCACTCATTCTTCCTGGGAGGCTGCTTTACGGACCACTCAGCCCGCCGGCCAGAAACGGCTGGTGGATCGGGCCTTATGTGAGGCGCAAGCCTCTGGACTCCTAGACTAGTAGAATACCACCTTGGAAGATTTTTTTTTTTTTCATTTTTCTAATGAAAGTTCTTTCCACCCATCTATTCCCCGCACATGCACCGCTGATGGACGATGGCTCGCACCATTTTGACGCCAGCTATGAGCGAGAAGCGCTGCTTTCGCTCGCTCGGCACGGCCGGTATCTAAAGAACTGACTGAGTGAAAAACTTAATTTTCAAAAGTATGTACAGGGAGCGTGTGGAGCGGTACTTAAGGTGCCGTTTTTACAAACGCTAGATGCGCTCCTCTTTACAGGAGCACATTGGCGGTAGCTTCTGATTGAACTTTTCTATTGTTATAAGAAGGCATTTTTTCTCAAGAGATGTTATTCAACGTTTAGTGGGCAAAGAGAAGGTGGCTGTTGCGAACAAAAAAGCACATCTCTTGTAAATGTTTGGCCCTTTTAAAGTTGCTCCTATTAAGATCTATATGAATTTTTTCTATTTGAATCGAATAAATTGCTTTCAATCTGATATTTGCTATTACTGTCACTTTTTGCGTTTTATGTCCTTAAAAACGTCGAAGCTTCGCGGTGGTAGTGCTGCATCTCCCTTTAAAAAGCGCGTATGCAGCGTTGATTGTCCTGCTCCAAACCGATGGTACTTGGTATCGATATTTTCGGCAACGTGCGATTCATCTACCGTTTCGTGCCTCTCCGTAAGCAGAGTCATTTAGTTTGCGGCGAAGGAAATGAAACAAAACAACTATACTCAACCAAGATCTAGGTGTCTCATCGGATTAGCTAATGATTCAGAGATCCCGATCGTACCTATGCCGCCCAGGACCGCTCTGGCTGTCTTAATGCACTGTAATTGCACATTCAAAATAATGTTTGGGCACTACCTTGGAATTATCTTCGTTAAACAGGAATTTCCGGAGCAAAGTGCCGTGAAACACGGCGCGCTCGTCTCACAGCGTTAGTTCGTGCGACGAGAGACCGGACGGACCGGGTCAACAGCGTCGAAAGCGCCACCTCGCGAGAGGGAGCCGAATGCGGTCACGTTTTGTCGCCGAACTGACCTTAATGACCGTTAAGTAACAAAGCGGCTTAATGATAAAATCTTTGGAATCTACAAGAATTATTACAATATGGCTCTTCTATACGTATATATATATATATATAATGCTTAGAAATCAGACCAGTTCATTCGGCGACAGCCACCTTTTTGCATCTGTTTTAGCGTTGATAGGCGTGTGACTTGTTTTAGAGACTTCGATGACTTCGATGAAGGACAACCGCCCTTACCCTCTTAGAACCTAATGTCTTCTTCTCGGATCCCGTATCTTTGCCTTGCATATAGCTAGATGAGTGGGGGCTAATTCAATGAAGAAGTTTGATCATTACGTACCTTCCTGCACGTAGTGCGCAACGTTCAGTACTAGTTAACTGACTGGACGGTAAATTTGGTGAAAGCCTGAGAGGTTTTTCCACTTAAATTTTGCGGCACCGCTGCCTTAATGATGAGGAAAGATTAAAAATGCACCAATTGCTTTACCCCCAAAAACAACCGCTAAATGTTAGGTCCCTGCTTTTAGCAGAGGCGCCAGGCTGCGATCACTAGACGTTGTACGCGAACAAGACAGACTATGTTAGCGTACAGCAGTACTCTAATACAGCTTTAGCGACAGAAAAGTGACAATGTTCAGCTTTTCTTACGCTATAGCTCTCGGCTGCCTCATGATAGAAAGAAAAAGTTTAGAACGGAGATGAAATTCAAGAATATAGTTGAAAACACGGTGAGGAGAAAAGGGGACGCCGCCTACTGGAATTCAAACCCATTTCCCTAGCCGCGCGCACAGCCAAGCAGATGTAACAGTCAGAGTTGCACGATGCCTTCGGTAACAGACCCTAAATGGGTGAACTCTAATGCTTCCTTGGAACATGAAGATCTTTTTATTTTCCTGTCAACCGAATTTACTCATGACGAAACAGTTCTTTGCGCGTACAATTCGTTTGTTCGTTTCACAGCATTCAGAACTTCCCGTAGCAAATACCTGCTAGATTTTTTATGCTTTTGTATCCAAAGATAGAGAGCGTTAATGTTCGAGTTTAATATCCCTTCGATGGATACATATTAATTTGTGCTCGCAAAGCATTATGAGTAAAAGCTCGTCAATCGATAAACCAGGTGTGGTTTGAAACTTGCGCGCTTCCAATCGCAATTGGCTTGTCAGTGGCTAAAATTCTGGCCATATTTGCAGTTGCTCAACATTTCTACTGCAGTTTTATGGAATTGGGATTGAGCTGGAAAGATACCAAAAAATAAGCTGCGGATTGTAACTCGCACGAGGTATCCCTGCTTTTACTGTCAATGGCACGACAGAGGCCTTCAGCCTGTTTTTCGGGATAATGAGAAAATAGCTTCACTCTGAAACGGGAAGAAACGAGTGTAAATAAAGAAACCACTGCTGCAGGCAATCTGTGCGTCTGTTTTAAATATACATTGTTTGGTTTGGATCCTTCGGCACAGCAAGTACGCGACACCTAGCATTTGGTCTTGTTACTTACACTGCATTATAGGTTCCAGCAACAGAGTTTGCATGTTTATGTGCGAAGGCGAGAGCAGCTGTGGCCTTGAATGCTTGAATGCTGGAAAAGAGCGTTCAGTATGTTTGGCGCCATCCAATACGCTTTCCATCTATGTAGAAAAAGGCAGGGCTCCACTTTGCAGTTTTCTGTATGTACTGCCGCTATGTGCATTGCTGTTTGCGGAAGCGTCAGCAACTGATATAGGACACTTATTTTTCAGTCATCACCATAAACGCTTTCCTCTGAGGGTCAGTAAACGTATTCAAAGAGACCTTAGATAAATAACTGCCGATAAGACGTGCTTAGTGCGTCATACAAATGAGAGGTTTTAATCACTACTTTCTCTTCTGCCTCCATACGTAAATATGCTCTGTGGCTGGAAGGCGACAGTGGACGGGTTCGTAAATGTCGACAATGCAAAGATGATAGAGTGGAAGAGAGCCTGAGCCGCTGCTGGTACTCAACGCCGAAGCGGCTTCGTGAGCATAGCTCACTGGAACAAAACTTGATTATTTTTGCGCTAAACGGACATATTTTCTTTGTATGTACTGAAGAAAGCTGGTAAAAACAACAGACCATGCCTAACATTGAAGCACTGCGGCACAAAGTTTATGGGCTGTGTATAATATTTTAGCACAGCGCTAACAGGCATACAAAAGAAGCTGACATGCCTTAGGGGGTAAAACAGAAATTAAGAAATTCCGACACTTAGAAAGGGTCTAATGGCTCGGCGATGATTAGCGAATGCCCTGTTGTAGGTAAAATCAGACGCCCTACAAATACTTCACGTTAGCCATGGAATGGTTGGCAGACTGCCTCCAAGTGGTCACGGAAAAACGATACACACAGCGAAATATACCCGGAAAATACCCAGATGTACCGAGATGTACTCGCAAGGCAACAACAGACGTTCCTGCATCGAGCGCAGGCGAGATCGCTTGCGCATCCTGTACTGATTAACCGCATGTACACTGCGGAACACGATATGCTCTGTCCTTTTTGCAAAAGAGAAAAAGGCACCCTGCCGCGCGTCTTGCCAGAGTGCACAGAACTAAAGACCCCCCGCCCCTACTCCCCTTCCCTCCAACACCCCCAATCCCCAAACCATTGAGCGATAGGAGACCTTGTTATCCAGCCCCTTCCTACCGATTCAGCTAGCACTGACGGACAGGGGCCAGGAGCTGCTGAGAACATATGGGTCCCATAACTAGGGAACCACCCCGTCTGGTGCCTGCGTGCCCCACCGATTTATTTCGGGCATAGTAAATGTTGATTCATAAACAACAAAGAAATATAGCTTTGAGTAAAAAGGTGCGTAGGCAGTCTTCAACTAGTTGTAGGGCGCAAACGTGGACACGAGGTGGAGAAACATGCCTCTAAACCTCACTACAGGGCACATAGGAAGCAAAAAAGAAGTTTCCACGAATATCGAAAAGGAAGTTCGCGAATCCTAAACTGCCAACAGTTCAAAAAAGTGTTGCCTCCAATCCATGCTGTACCCGCCGCAGTGGCTCATTGGTTAGGGCGCTCGGCTACTGATCCGGAATTCGCGTGTTCGAACCCGACCACGGCGGCTGCGTTTTTATGGAGGCAAAACGATAAAGCTCCCGTGTGCTGTGCGATGTCAGTGCACGTTAATGATCCCCAGGTGGTCGAAATTATCGCTGAGACCTCCTCTACTGCACCTCCTTCTTCCTTTCTTCTTTCACTCCCTCGTTTATTCCTTCCCTTACGGCGCGGTTCAGGTGTCCAACGATATATGAGGCAGATACTGCGCCATTTCCTTTCCCCAAAAAACAAATTATTATTATTGTTATCATTATTTTAGGAACACCCCTTGTGGGGCTCATCAGTTAGGGAGTGGGAAAAGCTGGATTACGTCATCCCCAAGGTGGAGTTCTGCCGTGCGTCCCTGAAGGAAGACCCGAACATATAGCCTTATGTGTTTGTCGCCGCCAAGGGTGGCTAATGTCGTCAGGATATGGTCATAGCTTATTGTGTCGAAAGCCTTACGAGTATCCAGGGCCATACGGCTCACGTAGCGGCTGTACAGCGGTTAACGTAAAAGCTAGACTGTTTAGACGAGAAGTACGTCTTGCGCCGAGATGTTTTGGAAGGAAGCCAAATTGTACGTGGGAGAGAAAGCATATTGTTTCTAGGAATGGCTGCAGGCGACATGCTCGAAGAGCTTGCCGACACAGCTCGTTAAGTAGATGGGGCGCAAATTTTGAAGGGCGAGGGGTTTGCCCGGTTTTGGGTAAAAATCGCATGCTGTGTCATGGGTCCAGGCTGATGGGAGCGTCCCGGCGTGCCAGTGGTTATTAAAGAGCTCCGTGAGTACCTGAAGAGAGATCTCGTGCAGATTGAGTAGTGCCTTGTACGTTATGCCATCCGGCCTCGGCGCCGTAGAGTGGTGAATACTAAAGAGAACTCGGCGGACTTCGTTTAAGGCAGTGTCGGCAATAAGTTCCGGGTTAGGTGGAGGTAGATTGGGTTGATCTGCTGAATGAAGAGATGTGGGTATATAAGGTTCCCGCGGCTGTCCAATTACGTCTGCGCCCTTTTGGAGCTTTCGTTTTATTAGACGTTGTATGTTTATCTCTGTCTGAAAGTTAGTGGTTTTTGCGTCTAACGTTGCTTGGAGTCCGTGGCAGCGCTGCAACGCGCTGCCGAGTCCCGCTCCTACAGACGAAGATGTGTATAGTTTGATTTTTATTTTAAGAATATATTTTTCTTGCATTTTTTATTATGACCGCTTTATCATCAGTAAGAGGTGGAATTTGTCTCGTGTATTTTTTATTCTTTATTTTTTTTATAGATTTAGTTTTGATTAATAATAGGTTTTGTGGGAAAGGAAATGGCGCAGTATCTGTCTCGCATATCGTTTGAAACCTGAACCGCTCCGCAAGGAAAGGGATAAAGGAGGAAGTGAAAGAAGAAAGGAAGAAAGAGGTGCCGTTGTGGAGGGCTCGGGATTAATGTCGACCACCTGGGGATCTTTAACGTGCACTGACATCGCACAGCTCAAGGCGCCTTAGCGTGTTTCCTCCATAAAAACGCAGCCGCCGCTTTATTTTTACTTTTTGTTTGTTTTTAATTTTTTAGTTTTTATATTACGACTGTTTTCTGGTTAGCGTGATATGCGATTTCTTTGATTTTGGGTGCTTTCTCACTCCTCGGGTTTTTTTGCTGACGACCACGACAACACGACAATATCCTTGGACTGTAGGGGTATGCAGTCTCACTGTAAAAAATCAGCTGTGAAGCAACTACTGTAAACGGGTTAGACACAGAATGCTGTGGTGTATCCGTCAATTAGACGCGGCTTGGCGTCTGTAACGATAAGTGCGTTCCCGTACACTAAATAGCAAGTGCGCCCACCCTGCCACTCTGGCAAGAGGCAGGTAAATTAATGGTTCATCGTGAGATTTGGTCATCTAAGGAATGATTCGGCCTATTGCTGCAGTGCCGCTTGTCTGTCACAACGTTGTCAGCGCTAATGCATGAAACCCACTTCTCTCTCTCAGCGCCGCCACGTCCCTCAGAGCGCGTTTGAATACATCACTGTCCTAGGGAGCCAGTTTTGCGCCTTGCTTTCGTGAAAATGAAATTGAAAAGAAAAAATGGCGCAGTACCTGTCTCACATCTCGGCGGACTCCTGAACCTCGTCTTAACAGAAGGGATAAATGAAGGAGGGACTGAGAGAAGAACGGAAGAAAGAGGTGCCCTAGTGCAGGGCTCTGGAATAATTTTGACCAATTTGCGATCGCACTGACATCGCACAACACACGGGAGCCTTTGCGTTTCGCCTCCATCGAAACGCGGCCGCCGCGGCTGGGTTTGAACCCGTGTACTCCGGATAACTAGTTGAGCACCCTAACCACTGAGCCACCACAGAGGGTTAGTCAAAATCATTGGAGTATAGAAAGTTGTCAACGCCTACGGCAATGAACACAGTGAACGCAGACGGTCTAAAGCTTCAGTGTCCCGTTTCTGCTACAACGTTGTGAACGCCAACGCATGCAGCACATATCACTTACTATCGCCACGAAGATTAAAGCGCGACATAGGTGTGCGCTGTCCCAGAGTGCTAGTTAAGCCTTTTCCTTTGCTTTCCAAGAAAATTGATGATTGGTTTGAAAAATGAAAATTAGGTTTTGGGGACAAGAAATGGCTCAGTATTTGCCTCACATATCGGCGGTCACGTAGTAGTAATTCGTGCTTTTATTGAAATATTAATAAAAAGGAAGGACGAGATTCTTTCTAGCCCCAGCATCTGCCATCGATACTGAGGCACCTGAGTTGGCGCATCGGAAGTAAAGGATAGCCGGCAGAATGTAGAAATAAAATGAAAGAGGTAAGGTGCAAGAAGAGAGGATATGGGAGAGGTAATATACACAAACTATTTTCAAATTAAGAAATGCGTACAGGTTTTGCGCGTGATTAGTTTATGATGGAGCAATAAAAACACACGCGCAGCACTAGTAGTAGTAGTAGAAAACATTTATTCCAAAAAGATAGGATAGAGAGGCGAAAATACAGATTTTGGGGCGAAAATACAGAATACCTAAACCGTCAAAAAGGGAAAAGAATTAGATACTCCCCGTCACATAAGGGCCTAACACAACAAGAAGCAGCTAGTTGGCGGAGGCTGCAAACGGGAACCTACATATATTTAGCACGATGTATCCTACACAGTATAGGAACACATGCCCGTGGTGCGGGGCAACCCCCCTCTTTACCATATAACCTGGCAGTGCAAGCGAAACTACACGTCCCAATAAGACAAAACCCCGAGTGTGGAGCAGTCGAAGGGCCGGCTCACCAGGTGCGAGCTCGCTGCCCAAAGGTCAATGGTGCCGCACGCAAGCGAAGCAGCGCGACTCAGTGGAGCCCTGGACTAGGCGCCCAACCCTGCTTTGAAGCTCAAGAGTCTGCAGCAATGCAGACGAAGACCGAACGCTAAACCCTTAAAGGACAAAACATTTTTTTTTCTCTCTCTCCACTGGCGTCTTGGTGCAACAATTGGCAAGAGGTTTTGCCTGTGCTGCTTCGCCTTCCCCACAGTGAGGTGGTCCTTGTGTCGTGCTACATACGTCTCTACACTGGCAGAGCTCCTCGCTTTCAGCTAGAATGGATAGCTCACCTTTGCGGCGCATACCGGGGATGCTCTATCTTGGTTGGCGGTGATTTCAGTGCCCCGCATCAGAAATAAGTTTGCTTTCAATGTGTCCATGGCTACTCCTACTCACCCACCGCGTCAAATCGTCGGCATATAAGGTGTGATGCAAATTCTTGATTCCGTTCAGCTGCCCTGGGTGCCCAATCTTCGCTACATTAAACAGGTTCGGAGAGAGAACTGACCTTTGCGGCGTCCCTCTATTCCCCAATCGAATGTTTAGAGTAATTGTCCTCCCAGGCTGATGGTAGCAGTCCGAACTGAGAGAAAGTCTCTTACGTAGTTATATGTCACGACTCCAACATTTAGCGTGCTAAGGTTCTCAAGTATGGCTACGTTTGTGACACTATAAAAAGCTTCGGAGACGTCCAGTGCCACAAGCACCATAGTATCAACAAACTTTTTATTGATTACCTGCTCCTTAAGCTGTAGAATTCCATCGCATTAATGAGCTCTGCGCAAAGTATCCATGTCTTGTGCGCATACACAGGATTCGCGGCCATGCCCAGGATCAACATAACATTCAAGCGGATGCTATGACTCATCTTCATACCATAGACGATCCGCCACCTTCCCCTCTTCCCCCAGATCCGTTCCTGTCCCATGTTTCCGATTCCGAAGTTCTGCGCCAGCGAACACGCGCTCTAATTCCTCCGTGTTCGGAGCCTCTCCCCCGTAGTCTTACTCGGCAGGAGGAGGTATCCGTGCGCCGGATTCGGGCAGGGGCGGCTCTGACACCATCTGTCCGTCATCGGTGGCGTGCCAAAGATATGCCAGTACCTGGCAGGTGCCCTCACTGTAGCGCTGCACCGGACATTTGTGATGTGCGGCAATTGTTGTGGACGTGCCCAGCGACGGCTGCTATCAGAAAACGGCTCCTCAGGGAGGTGGGCCTGCGGTGGAACCGCGAAAGTGATTACATGAATTGGACATTGGACAACCGTTTCATTCACAACCTCTGCGACTACCTCAGCGCAACGGTTCATCACTCCTTCTTTTAACTTTAAATCCCGTGCATTCCTTCCCCCTTTCCTTTTTTCAACCTATGCCTCATGGCACACTTCTAGAATAAAAAAAATTGCATCGCATGCCGATAGGTTTGATCTGAAGCCTTTCAATGTATCAGGATAAAGTGTTTGGGGGGTTTAACGTCTCAAAGCGACTCAGGCTATGAGAGACGCCAGCATCAGGATAATGATTTTGACCTGCCATGACTCTATTCAGTTATAGATCGAATTATGTGCTCCATCAATTTTCCAACCCAAAATGTGATGGAAATGGGTCTGACATGCTCAAAGCTGAGCTTCTTCTCTGGCTTCGCAATGAAGACCAGGTTCGTAGCTTTCTACGCTTGCGGTATTGCTCCCTTGTCCCAGCATTCTTGCATACAGGTTGTAAGATTCCGAACGGAACCGTCGTCAAGATTCCTGAGCATCCTATTGTTGATTCTCTCGGACCCGGCTGCCGTTTTGGTTCTTAGGCTGTTGAGTTCAGCCCTCACTTCCCCGACAGTGATGGGACTGTCCAATACCGGGTTTACCGAGCCGCGTACTGAAGTACTCCAGAACAGCTAATGCAGCGATTCCTAACCTCGGCTATAAGTTGATTTGTCGGGCCTGCATATTTACGCACCAGCTCTTGAAGCTGCTGTCGAGCCTTCGATATTGTTTTCTCTGGAGCTAATACATGTCGGTACAGTTTCCACGTTCTGGCGCTGCCAATATTCCAATACATTTGTTACACAAATATTGCATGCAATGGATGCTCTTCAATGTCTTTGTTGAATGCTGCAAGTTTTCTGAGATTCCTACCACCTTTTCTTTGGCTAATCTTTTGTAGCAGCGCTGGCATCGCCAGCGACGCTGACGAAGATGCTGATGGGAGCGCGGCCTCGCTCGCGCAACAGAGAACGCATACGGCAAGCGGCCTGGCCTGCAACATCGACAGCCCACTCCGCCAGCTCACCAGCCGGGGCCACCGTGACCTCTAATGAATGTGGATCACTTTCCTCATCTTGTTACCCCGGACGACTGCTTCGACACACATAACGGCGCTCCCGCCGCCTTCCTGCGCTCCAGTTCCTGATTGAGAAGCTGTGGCGCCACGTCACGCACCCCCCCCCCCCGCCACATTCCTTCACCGAGTTATTTCAGATTTCCCTCTAACCAGCTAACACTACAACACCAGAGCCGCTCCCCACACCGGTCTGTCCACTATTGCCGCCAATTGATGTGCCCTCAGCCATTATTCGGAAAGTGCCACGCATGCACGCGTCGGTTCCTTGCCAACCTTCCCAACCAGCTGCCTGATGCTATACCGCGATCTTTCCTCAGTTTGCTCCAGCAGCCTCTACGGACGGCCATCCACTTGCGACCTCCCGTCCCAGAGCGCCTCCTGCCCATCCCTGCTTGCCAGCTGTGGCGCTTGGACCATTACCAGAAGAAACCTCTCTCGACCCGGGCCCCAACTCGTTTCAAGTCGCATCTTCGCTTGCTACCTCTAGCCTAACCAGAGTGAGCCCAAGTCTTCTTATCGTGGGGCGCCCATTCAAGCCCCACCAGAGCATTGTCGCTCATCACACGCCATCTGAACCGCCTGGCTCGGATACCTGCCTGCCTGGCGCCTTCACAAGTGACTGTTCCTTTTCGACAGACAAGATAGCCATCGAAGAAGGCGTCAGGCTTCCGACGCATTGCAGCATGCCCCATCCAACACCGCAAATGTACTCGGCACTATTACTTCCTTCCAACTCCAACCACTATGTCACGGACTTGTGCCCTCAGTTCCCAGCAAGCAGTCCCAATGCCACTGTGGGCTCACTTTTGTAAACAGTCGGTACACAACGTCGCCCACTTCGACCACTCCCCTACACGGCAGCAAGAGCCACACGGAGCACATCGCAAGCCCAATGTCGTGCGCTGTCGTTGCACCGTCGCCAGCGGCCGAGGCATCCCCTTCTCTTCTACGGCTGTGGTTTCCTCTTGCCATAACTTCGCCTACACTATGTGGGCCAGCACACATCCCATATCTCCCGTAAATCCCCACGGCGATGCGTTTTTTGTATTGGCGTTTCCCGGACAGCTACTGAAGGGGCCTTTCCCGGCCCCGCCAGTAGGCCTTATGACTGAAGCATGCCTAGCTCGCCTCCCGTTCCTCGATGACTTTTCGAGCCTGTTTTTTGCGTCATCCTCACCATTTTTTGGCTCCTCTCGCCCTGTGCGAAGCAGCCAGGCTCAAGCACCCAAGCTCGTTTCTCGCGCACGACGGCTTTCACGAACTCTGATTCGAACTTCACTCGCCTGAAGAAACTTGGTAGATACCGATTTTAGACCATTTTAAAATTGTCTTCTATCACACATCGCGCGGAGGCGGTGGGGAGGGCACCTGTAGCGGCGCTGGCATCGCCAGCGGCTCTGATGATGATGGGATCGAGACCTCATTGGCCCAACACAGAGCGCATTTGGCAACAGGAATGGCCAGCAACATCAACAGCCCGCTCCGCCTGTTTTGTTTTCTTCCATAAACCCACGAGATGTCTATCAACGACTTCCGGATCACCTTCAAATTCAATTTCTTCGGTACCGTCCTGAACAGACTGAATAACTCTCTTGCTCAAATTTTTAATAACGCTTATCGTGTCCGATCGCGACCTGATACTTCTAACGGTATCCCAATGTATAGTCTCAACCCTCCTCTTACTGAAGACCGGTGGGCAATTCTCAACGATGGTCTCTTGTATCCTATGATCACTACCTAGGTCTTTCCCGGTGTTGTGCCATGTAGCAGTGATGCATGCCACTACCGATCAAGGTTGCATCTGGTGTCGTGTCTACGGATGCGCTATTTCTCTTCCTAGTCAGCCTCATCGGGTCCCTAATAAGAATGAGCCCATGTTGTTGAATTTTATGTCAGAGACTTCTGATTTTAACCTGAATGAATTTATCTCCCCCTGCCGGATGGCGCGCATTAAAATCGCCAAGTATCAAGATGGAATCTTTTTTGAAATAACCTTAGTCTCCGTAAAAGGATCGCCAAAGTCACATTTGCGCTGCCTTGGTGATCTACACACGTTCAGGAAGGAAATATTGTTGTTGCGATTACGAGGGAATAGTTCGACCAAAACATGGTCGATATGCGCATTCCCCGTATCGCGCAGCAGCGTTGAAATGTTTCTTTTTTATAAAGGTATTCACTTGGGTAGCATACTCGACCCGGAAAAATTTGTAACCCGCTAATTTATCAATTTCCCCCACTTCTTGGTTGCAATAATCTCCGGTAGATTGCCATTGACGCAAAGCACTGCAGAACCGCATGTTTACGCGAGAAACCTCTACAGTTCAACTCTAAATCTTTATTATTACAGTGACGCGCAGGTCTATTGTGTTTGAGTTTTTGAGCCTCTTAGCATAGCCGTTGCAACTGCCTTTCGCTATAGTCAACCTCCATGCAAAGCATTTGTAGCATACCATGCAAAGGCTTTGTTTCAACCTCAAGTGCTACAATTCTCACTCCGTGATGATCCTCGACCTCTGTTTCCTTAGACCTCTCCCTCTTTAAGGGTGGAGGATTAGGTGTCCGGGATGTTACCGGTTCCGGTTCAGGTTTATTTGCAAGCTGTTTCTTAATGTTATCAAGTAGTTTTCGTAATTCTGCAATTTGCTCGTGTAAAATCTCGTTTTGCTCTTTAAGAGCATTAATAATTTCTGCATTAGCATCCTGGAAGACCTTATTTCCCAACCCACCTTTGGTCCAGTAGACATTGTCTTCTTCTGCGTGCCGCCACTACGCTCCTGGGGTTCCTTCGCCGTAGGTTTATCTTTTGCCAGTGATGGCAGTCGAGGGAAACATTCCGAGCGCCGTCTCGACTTGCTGCGATGCCCGGATTCACTCCTCGAACTGTCTCTAAACTAGCTTTTCCAGCTGCGCTGTTGTTTTTCTGCGTCAGCCTTGCGTCGCTCTTCATTCTTTCTCGCTTCGTATTCCAGCTTCATTTCCATCTGTCGCTTCTTGACTATATAAGGTGTTCGGAAGAGTGCCTTGCATCTCTTATCTTTGGTGATGTGATCCTTGTCATACAGTTGGCACCACGGCAGTGTCGGCACACACGCGTGGGCCTTCGTCTGGGATGTTGCCCCACACCCTCTGCACTCTGCAGGCGGGCTGCCTCACATGTTACCACACCTCAACAAACATGTAGCATACTTCATATCTCTTCATGTATAGAAAGCACTTCATTGGCGCCCCGAAACAGATCATCCATTTCGGCACATAGCCGTGACCAATAGTGATGATCACCGATTTCGAGTCGCCCATCCTGCGCAACAAGAATGGGAGGATTCTGCGCAGGTGAGAAAGCCAATTCCAATTCTTTTTCAGACAGCCTCAGATCGAGACCCTGTACCACTTCCTTGCCACAGCTTTCAGGTTCCGCCATGTAAGTCGGCACCTCGTACTTCTTATTGTCGAGCTTAATGGAAATCAGTCCCAACATTTTTTTGGCATCGTCCTCGTTGGGCGTGATGTAAATCACTATTTCCTGCTTGTTTTTCATGACGATTCTGTCCTCCTCTTGACCTTTGCGCAACGGAATGCCAGCCGCCATCCTTATTACTCCGCCAATAACTGGCACCGACAGCTTGGTTACGGTCAGTTCTTCTTTGGGCCTCATAATAATCTTGTGATCCGCGTTCGGAGGACGCGGCAGGTGCGACGCCACCCACGGCTCCGGGAGCTTTGTTCCCGCCGCTTCATACGAGCGTCACCCGCAGACGCTTTATTGGCTGCCACTGTGTCCGACCGGCGTCCCCCTGCGGGCTTTCTCTACTTCACCGCTGAACGTCGCTTTTTTGGCGGCGCCATCTGGGCGTTCTCGTTGTTGGCGCTCCTGAGCCTCCACGACACGTTCCGATACTTTCGTCACCAAGTCCTATATTTGAAGTTCTGCCGGATCGACATCCGTACCCTCAACGCTCACTGGCATCGTGATGGTGACGCCACAGTCTCTAGGACCTGACGTCGGTGGCCCTCGGCCACCGCTCAGGCCATCTCAGCATTAGGCTGATTGAGGCTTTCGGCGTGGTAGAATACACAAGACGGGATAAAATCCTACAAGCTTCGCTTACAGTCTTGGTAATAGTATTCACAGGATCCTTGCCACGTCCGCCGCACACACACAACACTTTTTCTACAGTAAAATGTAATTTCCGTCCTAAAAGATGGTCATTCCACGGAGCCGAAGTGCCACACGTCGCGCCCCTGGTGGTTCCTTTGAAAACTCCTTGAGTCCCAAAGGACTATGGTGAACCGGGCGCGAGACGGGGTCTCGTCATGCGGTGTCTCAGAATAAGGACGCCGACCATGTAGCAGGACCTCTCCCAAGAGGTCCTCTTTAGGCGCCTCCAGACCCGCTCTCTGTCATCCCCTCATCTGTTATTCCACTATTGTGGCACGTCCCCTGCATGCTCCCTATGCGGCGACCATCAGGCCACAATCTCCCAGATGCTTTTCGGCTGCCGTGCAGGCCCTCCCATGCTGGGACAGCACGCCACCTCGAGCTGGGAGGACTGGGAGGTCCTGCTCACGTCGGCAGCCCGAGCCACCGAACCCCTCAGGGACAGCATGCAATCTCGAGCTGGGAGGACTGGGAGGTCCTGCTCACGACTGCTGACCCGACATCGCTGCTTCCTGAGGTGGCTCGGGCTGCCGACGTCATGTCCCGACATGACCTACATGACGCAGTGCAGTTGCGCATAGTGGTCCAGCGACCCAGCAGGGTCTAAAATAATAAAATTTAGTTTTGGGGGAAAGGAAATAGCGCAGTATTTGTCTCATATATCGTTAGACGCCTGAACCGCACCGTACGAGAAAAAAAAAGGAGGGATTGAAAGAATGAAGAAAGAGGTGTCGTACTGGATGGCTCCGGAATAATTTCTACCACGTAGAGATCATTGTGCACTAAAATCGCAAAGCACACGGGAGAATTAGCGTTTTCCGTCCATAAAAACGCAGCCACCGCGGTCGGGTTCGCACCCGGGAACTCCAGAGCAATAGCGGGGCGCTCTAACCACTGAGGCACCACGGCTGGTTGGTCTAAAACTCACTTGCAGAAATAAACAGTCTGTCTGTCTATCGCTTCCAAACTCTCTTCCACCAAATAAAAGTTTTCATCATCACCACTAACCCGCCGCGGTGGCTCAGTGGTTAGGGCGTTCGACTACTCATCTGGAGTTCCCGGGTTCGAACCCGACCGCGGTGGCTGCGTTTTCATGGACGCAAAACGCTAAGGCATCCGTGTGCTGTGCGATGTCAGTGCACGTTAAAGATCCCCAGGTGGTCGAAATTATTCCGGAGCCCTCCACTATAGCACCTCTTTCTTCCTTTCTTCTTTCACTCCCTCCTTTATCTCTTCCGTTACGACGCGGTTCAGGTGTCCGTCGATATATGAGACAGATACTCCGCCATTTGCGTTCCCCAAAAACCAATTAATATTATTATTATTATTATTATTTGCCTCATTTATCGCTGGACACCTGAACCGCGCTGTAATGGAAGGGTAAAGGAGGGAGTGAAAGGAGAAAGAATGGGAGAGGAGCCGTAGTGGTGGACTCCGGAATACTTTCGACCACGTGGGGATCTTTAACGTAAACTGACATCGCACAGCACATGGGCGCCTTAGCGTTTTGCCTTCAAAAAATGCAGCCGCATAAACCCTTTTACAAATTGTACCCCGTTGCTAAATGCAGTTAAACGACGAATCTTTAAAATACCTTGAAAATGCTCTCCTGATCAGTAGTCGAGCGCTCAAACCACTTAGCCACCGCGGTGGGTATTGAAGATCCCCAGGTGGCCGAAATTATCCCGGAGCCCTTCACTACGGCACCTCATTCTTTTTCACTGCCTCCTTTATGCCTTTCCCTTTTGGAGCGGTTCTGGTGTGCAATGAATTATTAGACAGATATTGCACCACTTCTTTTCCCACAAAACCATTTATTTTTATTATTATTACCACCACCATACCCACCTCTCACTAACGCCACGCCACGCCACGTACCTCAAAGCACGATTGGGGCGTTCACTGACCCAGGAAGCCAGTTATGCGTTCCTCCTTTAATCAAAATCGTTAGAATAGAGAACGTTGTCAACGCCAAAGCCTTTGAGCAAACTGAACGCCGACAGTTTTTGCTTTTTCTCTCCTGGATAAACTGAGTTAAATACACAACCTCAGGTTGACTACGCAATTAATAGTCAACAAACAGCTGCCACTCTTTTAGTGCTGTGTAATGTGTGGAGATGTATGACGCATCGATTATATTTTGCAGCCAGCTTAGCACGCCTTTATAGTTGAATCGCTGTAGACCTGCGCGCTGGCTACGAAGATATGGTTACGAAGATATAGGAGATCCCGAACGTGGTGTCTACGTTAAATATTCAGCTCCATTACTCAATTCGTTCCCGCATTCCTGCAAGTGTTTTCCCCGGATCGTTAAAACAGCACTGTACAAGTAGAGCGGTTGGCGCATCATTTGTCTTAAAAATTTATGTATGCAACTGAGGATTTCACAGCAAGAACTCACTGCATTACGACGATAAATACTCTTTCCCGTTCAAATCGTTCCTTCGAGCTGGGATTGCTTCCTGACTATGGGCTTGAGCCTCCCTCAAACGCACCGTCGTCCGCGTTCTTGAAGTGTGTCTGCTTCTTTCCGAAATTGGTAGGTTTAAAGCGAAAATCTTCGCTTCCATCAAGCAAATCCGAAGGTCAAATGACGCTTCACTTCGACCTCTAAAATAATAATAATAATAATAATAATAATAATAATAATAATAATAATAATAATAATAATAATAATAATAATAATAATAATAATAATAATAATAATAGGTTTTTCGGGAATAGAAATGGCGCAGTATGTCTCATATATCGTTGGACACCTGAACCGCGCCGTAAGGGAAGGGATAAAGGAGGGAGTGAAAAAAGAAAGGAAGAAAGAGGTCGCGCAGTGGAGGGCTCCAGAATAATTTCGACCACGTGGGGATCTTTAACGTAAACTGACATCGCACAGCACATGGGCGCCTTAGCGTTTTTCCTCCATAAAAACGCAGCTGCCGCGGTCGGGTATGAACCCGGGAACTATGTTAGTAGTCGAGCGCTCTAACCACTGAGCCACCGCGGTGGGTATTAATATCCCCAGGTTTTCGAAGTTATCCCTGAGCACTCCACTAAGGCACCTCTTTCTTTCTTCTTTCACTCCCTCCTTTATCCATTTCCCTTTCGGCGCAGTTCTGGTTTCCAATGAAATATGAGACATATTGCGCCATTCAGTTTAATAATAATAATAATTTGTTTTTGGGGAAAAGAGACGGCGCAGTATCTGTCTCATATATCGTTGGACACCTGAACCGCGCCGTATGGGAAGGGATAAGGGGGAGTGAAAGAAGAAAGGAAGAAATAGGTGCCGTAGTGGAAGGCTCCGGAATAATTTGGACCACCTGGGGATCTTTAACATGCACTGACATCGCACAGAACACGGGCGCCTTAGCGTTTTTCCTTCATAAAAACGCAGCCGCCACGGTCGGATTCGAACCCGGGAACTCCGGCTCAGTAGTCGAGCGCCCTAACCTCTGAGCCACCGCGGCGGGGTTCCCTCAAAACCAATTATTCCTATTATAATTACCACCACTATTTCCCTCTCTCGCTACCGCTACGAACCTCAAAGCAGGATTGAGGCGTCCACTTTTCCTTCCTTTTTACTATTATTTTTAATAAAACCACTACCACCACCACCACTGACCCAGGGAGCCAGTTATGCGTTCCTCCTTTCCTCAAAATCTTTAGATTCTGGAACGTTGTCAACGCCAAAACCTATGAACAGACTGAACGCCGACAGTTTTTTTAAGATGACTACGCAATTCCTAGTTAACAAACAGCTCCCACTATTTGAGGGCTGTGTCATGAGTGGATATGTATTAAGCATCGATTATATTTTGCAGCTAGCTTAGCACGCCTTTCTAGTTCAATCGCTGCAGACTTACGCGCTGGCTGCGAAGACATGATGTAGCGAAGTGCAGAGACTGGCTCCATCCGCAATATAGAACAGGCGCAGCACTGTCGGCGTTCAATAATCAGCTGCTCAACTTGTGTTGATAGTTCCCGCAGAGTTTTTTTTTTCACCGGATCGTTATAACAACCGCGTGCAAACAAATCGGTTGGCGCATCATTTTTGATTAAACATTATGAACGCAAATGAGAATTTCACGGCACGAATCCACTGCATGGCGGAAAATCTTCAAGCGCTGACCAATCGTTAAAGAAATGACGTTTCGGCCCCGGCTTACGGGGGCATTGTTCACAATGAAAGAACGACAGGAGTGAAGGTAAGATATATAGGTTTCATTATATGATGGAAGCAGCGGGATTATATCGTGGTTAGATTGCATTCGTTGCGATTAAGCATGTTTGCCGTCGTGTGAATATAAAAAGATTCTAGGTAAAGCCTTGTCGTCTTGCTTTTTTGTTTTCCGATTATATTTGTGCCGTCCCAGTAGATGTCATGGCCCTCGGAGATAGCATGATCAGCCAGTGCGTTTGTTGCCACGCGCTTGTTCTTGACATCATTGTGGTGCTGCTGCAATCTTTTCTGAAAATCACCTGTTTACCGATATAGACATGCTCACAATCAGCGCAGGGAACCCTATACACGATGCCCGGGAACTTCTCCTTATTTTTCTTGTCTTTCACTGTAACCATCGCGTGTCGCAGCTTCCGTGTCGGTACATGTTCGACGTCGACGTTTGTACGACTGGAATATGCGGGATAAACTTTCACTTACTCCGGGTACGTAGGGTATCGGAATCCTTTTCTTCTCTCGCTGGGGTTGCTGTGGCTGCGGGTTAGCTGGGCGATTCTCGGATTTTCGTATAAAATAACTGGGCGCGGCGAACGGTGTCCAGATCTGTCGCTTTTTCTTCCAGCGTTGAGCAGAGGTTCTCCGATCGGCTGACAAGCGAGGCGACAACGGACCTCTCGTGACAGGTCGGGTGTACGGAACTGAAGTTGAGGTACATGCCAGTGTGCGTGTCCTTCCGGAATACACTGAATGATATTCTAGGGCCGTCGCGTTTCACCAGAACGTCCAAAAAAGGCAGACGGGCATCTACTTCCTCTTCTGTAGTAAACAGTATAGCCGGTGTCATTTTGTTCAGGAGCAAAAGGAATGTACTCACAGCCGATTTCTTGATTATGCAGAAACAGTCGTCCACATAACGAAGAAAGACTTTTGGGCGCGGCGTGAAGCCTGAAAGGGCGCGGGTCTCCAGTGACTCTATTTTCAAGTTCGCAGTGGTGACAGAAATTGATTCTCCCATAGCCGTACCATGGTCCTGTTTATATATGTACTGCAACGCGAAATAGGTGTTTGGCAAACAGAACTGAAGAATTCTGCTGAGGTCTGGAACTTCAATGGGTGTTCTTTCCGGTAGGGTTGCATCCGCCTGGAGCGCATCTGTGCAAACCTTCACTACCAGGTCAGTGGGCACGCTCGTATACAGTGACTTCACGTCAAATTACACCAAAATTTCATCGTCCTCTATAACCATGTTGCAAACCTTTTCAAAGTGCTGTGAGTTGTGCACGTGCGTTTCGCTTTTACCAACCAAAGTGGAGATAACACGATGCAAATAGTTCGACAGCTTGTGAAGCGGGGAGCGGGTGAAATCGACGATTGGGCGCATTGGGTTGCCTTCTTTGTGGATCCTTGGCAGTCCATACAGAGTGGGAGCGGAACCATTGTGGAAGAGGAGGAAGTAGCAGAGGGACTTGTGTTGTGGCGGGACAAAGAAGACGTCAGCCAAAAGTTTCCTCAAGTCCCTTTGCACCTTTGAAGTGGGGACCCGATTTATGGCAAGAAGGTTATCTCATCTTCTAGCATACTCGTCATCTGAAGACCTGAACAGCATAGAACCTGAACGGTTGGCGCATAATTTGTAATTAAACTTTATGAACGCAACTGAGAATTTCACAGCAAGAAATCACTGCATTACGACGACAGATACTCGCTCCCGTTCAACTGGTTGCTTCGAGCTGGCACTGCTTCCTTACACGTGGCTTCAGCCTCCCTCGTACGCACCGTCGTCCACGTTCTTGAAGTGTGTCTGCTCCTCTCCGAGATTGGTAGGTTTAAAGCTAAAATCTCCGCTTCTCGCAAGCAAAGCCGTAGGTCAAATGACGCTTCACTTTTACCCCTGACTGGAGGCTCTCCTTGGGCGTAGCTGTGATGTCATACAACGTAACCTACCGCTCGCTCCTAGCCCACCGCTCGCCGCCTAAACACCGCAGACGTGGAGCCAGAACCGGTCACCAGGACGAGTATTTCCACAGAGGATTAGAGGCGCCGGGCTGCTTCTAGCGATCCCTACGACAAAGAGCGTCAAGAAACCACCGTTGGCTAGAGACAACTCATGAAAGCGGCCTCGTGGAGTTTGTGAAACCGACGAACTGAAGGCATGTCTGGAGAAGCAACGACACAGGCAACAAAGGTATCTCAATTGGAAAAGGGCAGCGGATGCTGCCGTCTCTGCGCCGACATCGGTTGCCTTTCAATCCTTATAACCTGACTCAGCCGGATAGAGCCACTGCCACATTTTTTTTATTCGTCGAGTTTTTCTGTAGTTTTTAAGAACGCTGCTTTCGCTTATTTTTTCGGTGGTTGCTTTCTTGTAGTGAATTACTTCTTTCCCGGCGATGTAATGTATTCGTATGTGTTGAAGAGCCATTGCTTTGGACCGAGCAGTCTATTGATGGGTAACTGACACAAAAATGACTGCACATAATTTTGTGTGCGTAAGAGAAAATCTGGTACCAATAAAGCAAAGCAGACGTTACATGATAATGAAGATAACGAATTTTTATGCCGCAAGGGCATCTGCGCTCAAATAGTGCCATGGCATAAGGTATTTTTCGTTTGCTAAAAGCGGATCAAAGGCCCATTTCCCAAGCATTTCAACCTGATTAAGCCGAGCACCAGACCAGGGAAAGCTTTTACCCACTCCATCACCGCGGTGGGTGCCGGCGGCACTGGGGATCAAACCCCGCACCTCCCGCATTCGAGGCGGATGCTAAACCACTGCGGGTATTTTTTTGTCTTTATTGCCGGTTCTGCAGTGTTTGACATGATGGGGTTTCACAAGATGTGTACATGATGAAACCACTATACAAAAATGCAAGTGCAAATTTATTTCTAATAACTCAACGGTCATGTTTTCATTCGGTTATTGCACTGGGCTTAAAGTGGCAAGGGCGGGGCATCACGCGGTCTCTGCGTTGACGAAATTAGCCGCTGAAACTGCCGCTGAATCCCGGGGGTAGCCGCAACATCACACTTTTCTAACTCTTACGAGTGGTGTTGCGTCAACGTCCTAGCACGCAGTGAACTGCTAAAAGGGGGAGACAACCGTGAACGAACAGCGTTACGTTAGGAGACGACGTCTGGCGAGGATATGGAGCTCAGCGTCCGTTCTGCACACACGTGCCCACCGCTGTGCTACTTAATCCTACCATCGTCACTCCACCCCTCTGGCTTCTGTACTCTAGCAATTTTCTACTCCTACTGGGTGCAATTCCTACCCTAGAACCAGGTAGTTGTGGCCAGCTGGTCAAGCATACTGACCATCATAAGGGAACATGCTTGTTCTTCTTGGTTCCAAACCTTAGGCCACCCTTATCGATTAATTCCAAGTTTTGAAGGTTTAATTCCGTGTACTTTCACTGTTCCGCATTCTTCGGTTTAGGCGAATGAATCGTTTGCCGCGCTGCTGTAATTTTATGCTTTTGTTTGTTTGCATCTTATTACGCTGCATTATATTTGACGTAAATATATTTTTCGTTGTCTTCCTGCAAGTATTCTTATGATTGTGTTGTAACGCTCTTCCCACATCTGTAATGTCAAATAGGCGCTGTGGGTAATGTGATAAATAAAGAAATAAAAGTCCAACCACTTACTTATGGCGAAGGTTCCCAGCCTTCGATAGAAATAGTCTCTGTCAACAGCGAGTAGCCGTGTTGATTTGACCACCTCGCACAAAGAAGATAGGCAGGACAGGATGCAAAAGAGAACTAGAGCCGAGACTACAGATACGATTAACGAGATATAACATATCTGTTTATTCAACTAAAAAAAATGAGTGAAGATGTCGTTGACAGGTTATCTATGAGGACACGCAGTCTGTGTGCCCGATGTATTGATAATAATTTCCTATATTACAGATAACAAAGCAAATTGCTTTTTTGCTCAGATGCCCAGTAGGCCTCTTTTATGGCACCACGTGAAGTCAGTTGTCTCAAAGAGATAAAATATAGCTCTTATAAACAGCACGTCCTTGAAAACGAAGCTACAGGTAGCCAATGTGTTTAGGTTTTTGCAGCAGTTTGCACAAAATAAGTTTTCACTAGTTCTAGGGGCAAACCTTCAGGAATGTCAGCACTTTTAAAACACGTTCTTCAGTCATTTCGCTGTCTAGTATGTTTACACTTTTGCTGTTTGCAGTGGTTGTCAAAATATTTATATTTTTTTATTCCGGGTAGCCTTTAGACAATCTTGGCCCTTCAAGATGGGTTTTAAAGAGAACTTAAGCACAGTTAGTAACGGGGCTGCGACAACTAGCAGAATCCCGGCGGAAGCGGCAGCGCCCCATTGGACACTATGTTCCGCAGCACGGTCAGGGCCTCGTCGCCGTACATGATGCCCCATGTGACCGTGCTCCTGATGAAGTCCTCAGCGGTCATGGTCAGGAAGCGCAGCTTGGTAAACGAATGGACGCATCATCACTTTCAGCTGCAGCGGGGAACCCGTGCCGCGGCTCCTGACACACTGCTCCTGGGCCCAGCGCACGGCGAATTCCGCCACCGCTATCATCGGGAAGTACCTGATATGCACAGAGAACACATCAAGGAAAGAATGAGTGTTTTGTGTAGCGATAGCTACGTTACGGTAGTATTTCGAGACATCAGCGTGGCGGCGCCGCTACCCTGTGGCTGCGCCGCCACGCCGTGGATGAACCGCCACGACGTCGCTTCACTGCCACGCTGTCACGTCGTTCGTCACATGGTAGAAATCAAGAGGAAGAAATCAATCCTAGTCGAGATCAAGAGGAAGAAATGGGCTCGGGCCGGGCATGTAAAGCGACGACAAGATAACCGTTGGTCCTTGAGATTAATAGAGTGTATTCTAACAAAATGTAAAAGTTTGAGGGGGCGGCAGCAGGTTAGGTGGGCAGAGCAGATAAGGAGTTTGCAGGCATAGTGTGGATGCGGCTGGCGAAGGACAGGGTTAATTGGAGAGACATGGGTGTGGCCTTTGCCCTGCATTGGGTGTAGTCAGGCTGATGAGGATGATGAAATGAAACAAAAATGCAAGAGTTTATTATGTAACAGTTATCACGCAAAATATATGTAACGAAATAAACAATGCAAGAAATATAAATAAAAATACCAAACAACAATGAAGCAAAAATAATAAAAAATAAAAAGCAAAGAAAAGCAACCAGCAAGAAGAGACACTAAAGGACGCAGAAAACAACATGAAAAATTTAGGGACAAAAAAGACAGCGAAAAACTCGAAATTTCGGCTGACCAGCAGACTTAAGTGCAATTCTCTGGGCAGAGAGCAAACCTTTATTAAGGAAATAGACAGGATGAGCCGACGTAGTTGGTGAATACCGATATCTTCTTGGACCGCGTCCGTATAGGCCGGGGTGCCCCAAGATCCCGCCGCCTCGTGAGCCCGGCTTGCGAGGGCAGCTTGTGGTGTCACACTCGAGCACTCGAGGAGAAAGATCTCCCAAGCCTCTTTAGTGGGGGTGGGTTGGGGAGAGAAGTTTGGACTGTGTTGACAGGTCCACGTCATGTGGGATAGAGAACAGAACTCATCACAGTGTAGACATAAAAAATTCACTTTCGGGGCAGAGCGAGCAGCTATGGCGGTACACCAGTAGGTGTTCGTCTGTAGCTGTCGCCGAATGCGTTCTTCTGCCTTCGACAGCCCCTTTGCCGAAGGAAGGAACTGGTGATGCCTGTCTTTCTAATAGTCGACGATATCTTGAAACCGCAGAAGCGGTCGGCTAGGCTCATCGGTTGGCTAGCAGGCGGTAGTAGGTGTCTGGAGCATAAGCGCTCGGGCAGCCGCATTCGCAGCTTCGTTACCACGGAGTCCCTGGTAGGATGGCGCCCACATGATGCGTCTAGGCAGGCTTGGACTCGGAGTCTTTATCGGTGTTGTAGAGTATATGCTAAATGCTAGAGGACATACCTCGACCCTGTTATAACTCTCGCAAACGAAACGTGAGTCTGAGAAGACAACCTTTGCATTGAGGGTCTACGACCGCGAGGGCGAAAGCGACTTCTTATAATAATATTAATAATAATTGGTTTTTGGGGGAAAGGAAATAGCGCAGTATCTGTCTCATATATTGTTGGACACCTGAACCGCGCCGTAAAAGAGAGAATAAAGGAGGGAGTGAAAGAAGGCAGGAAGAAAAAGGTGCGTAGTGGAGGGCTCCGGAATAATTTCGACCACCTGGGGATCTTTAACGTGCACTGACATCGCACAGCACACGGGTGCCTTAGTGTTTTTCCTCCATAAAAACGCAGCCGCCGCGGTCGGGTTCGAACTCGGGAACTCCGGATCAGTAGCCGAGCGCTGTCACCACTGCACCACCGCGGCGGGTCACGACTTCTTCAGCGCGGGGGGCATTCTCGGCGCAGAAGGAGAGCCCATTGGTTTGCAAGTTGTGGTGGACTGCGGCTGCCATGTAGTGGCCGGATGGAGTCGGACCTGCGATGTCAATGCCTCGAAAATTGGTTTTGAGGAAATGAAATGGGGCACTAACTGTCTCGGTGGGCACCAGGACCACGCTATAAGAGAAGGGAGGAAGGTGCGAGTGAAAGAAGTGAGACAAAAAAGTGCCATTGTGGACGGCTCCCGGAAAAATCACAGGATTGCAGTAGCTCTTGCACGAGCCAAGTCGAAGATACTGCAATCCTGTAATTTTTCCGGAGCCGTCCGCAATGACACCTCTTTGTCTCTCTTCTTTCGCTGGCATCTTCTTCCCTTTTCTTACGGCGCAGTTCGTGTGTACACCGAGATGTGAGACAGTAACTGCCCGATGTCCTTTCCTCAAAAACCTACTTCCAAATTCAACCCAAATTTTTTGCATCTGGCCACCAACGCCACGTCCCTCAAAACGCGACTGAGTATAGTGTCCCAGTCCCGCCGCGGTGGCTCAGTGGTTAGGGCACTCGGCTATTCATCCGAAGTACCTGGGTTCGAACCCGACTGCGGAGGCCACGTTTCGATGGAAGCGAAAAGCAAAGGCGCCCTTGTGCTGTGCTATGTAAGTGCACGTTAAAGATCCCCAGGTGGTCGACTTTAGTTCCGAAGACCTCCAATACAGCGCCTCATCTTCGTGTCTTCTCTCTGTCTCTCCTTTATTACTTCCTCTACATCGCGGCTCAGGTGTCCGCTGAGATGTGTTACAGATACTGCGCCACTTAGCCCACTTTACAAGCTTGCTGTCTGCGCCTGCAGACAGTCAAGGGGTACTTTAGAACCTACTTAGTGCTGCCAGCTCAAGAGTCAAAATAAAAACGTTTTTAGAGCTTCTTTACACTTCGTTTGATTAGATCAGTATAACACGAACGAAAAATTGTAGACTAGGCCACGCGCCTTTGAACAGCTAATTTTTTCCTAGGGAAAGGGCACACTGCCTTTCAAAAGCTATATTACCTTTACCTGTGACACTCGGTAATGTGTATGCATGCAGTTGATGACAGTTTTGCAGATTAGAATGGATGAAATTTTTGTATATGTGGGACAAATCTGTAGGAACAAATGACTTGAACTTTGTTTTGCCAGAATTGCTGTACCTGTTTACAGCAAAAAGTGTCTATCACAAGAAGTCAAAAACCTCGATTTCGCGATTGATCAAATCGCGTTTGGACCCTTGCAGAACGGAACAAAATTTTCTGGAAACTGACTCTGTTTTCGATGTTGTATGCAGGTTGTCCTGTTAGAAGCAGTGCGTTAAACGTTCCTGGATTTTGTACTTTTTCAGTAAAAATATCGAAAGCATGATTAAGGACAGTGGACGTTCCAAGAAAGGCGTTTGTTTTACTCGGCGACAATGCTACAATTAAAAACTGGAGGACAAAATTTCTCCAACTTTTCTTCAGTACATTCTATTATCGTAATTTACTACTTCTTGTCGAGTAAGGTTTTTGTTTATTTGTTTCTGCAAATTTTTAGATAGGGCTTTTAGATTTGAATGAAAACCGTTTAGTAACACGAAATTCTAGAATAACGATATGAGTCGGATTAAATCGCATAAACTGAAAATGAAGTTCCTATTAGCGAACATATTTCATTCAGCTACTGTTACTCGATTTCGTTCCTTAAATTGAATAGCCCTCAAGAATGCAACTTCAAACTGAATGCATTTGGTTCTGTTTTTTTTAAACAACAGAATATTACGAACTAATTTGATATTTACTATAGCTTACTTTTTGTTAAGATCAACGCTCTAAGCACACGATCTCACGTAGACTTTCTAGGGTAGACTTTCTAGCGGTGCAAGCAGAGGCAATTTCAATCTTTGCCTTTTAAGGGGCTTCGCCATAAAAATGTCTCCGTTGGAATAAAGCAAGGATGGCAGAAAGGCGTGTGGACGAGGCGACGTCGAAATGCCAAACCCGGGAAGTTATAATTAATCAGCTAGCGATGGCAAATTGTAGGGATCTTTCCTGCTTTGCATCGCAGTCTTGGCAGCTTTGCCAGCAGTCTTATGCGTCGACGGGCGGAACCACTGTCATCGAAGCACGAACCGCTACCAGAACGACCAGTAAGTTGAAATGCTGAGACGAGTCTATTACGAGAGCGCTACGAAATGAAGAAGCAAGCTTCGGATAAGGTATTGGGTAGGGCAATCGTTTTTTTTTTTGCCCTAATTCTAAAACGGTAAATGGAATGGCTGTCTGGTGGAATATTTATTGCGCTCAATGGCTCAGGAAAAACACATATCGGGAGAAATTTTTGTCTTCCAGTTAAAAACTATGTCGTTGGACCGTAGGAGAAATCAGCAGTGTGAAGTACTTTGAAGACACGATACGCCGCTCGTAAGAGTAAGCTGTAGTAAAGGACGTCCTGCAGGGCGCTACGTCGTCAGCAATTAACGAAACGTCCTGCGATCAGTCTAAATTTTCCAGAGCACACGCGAGCCTCGGAGCTTCCCGCGGTTGTTGTTGTCTTCTTCCTTCAGCGCTAGCCCCTAGAGGTTACGTAGCCAAAGGCCTGTGATACGAAGCTTTAATTTTAACACGGGCCATCATGGCTTGCGCTTCTTAAGTTGCATGGAGAAGTAGTGTACAGTTGGAGAGAAAAGTCTATAGACCACGTGTTCGGCTAACGATGCCGATAGTTCTACCATTAGTCGTCGGCTGGAGAGCATACCTGTGGAGGCGACAGCCAGAGTTTTGTTCTTTCTCCCCAAGAATGGCGGTCTCTCTCCAGAGGTTAGCAAGAGACCTGTGGGTTTCGTTTAAAGAAATTATTGGGCGCAAACGTAAGGCATCAAACTTAATGAGTACGCACATTAAACAAGCGCACTAGTAGTAAAACTGCACTATTCGACATTTCGGTCGTAAGCCAAAGCAAGTTAAGGACGGTAGGATTTGTTCACACCGAAAACGTACTTTTCCTTTCGCACCTCCTGAAATAGATGTGCTCCGTGCGCTCGTCGAGATCTCTTTATGAATCTTGGGCTGACATATTATGCGTGCATTTTTTTTTAATTCGGCCAGTTGCCATATAGCACAGAGAGCAGAATTACAGCTCATTTTTTTTAACTGCGATCCTGTGTGAAAACGATACTGAAAAATGAGGCACATACTTTTTATTCGGGACTGCTTAAAGCCTACCTGCCAGCATTTACGTCCATGTGTTAAAATATTTCTTCGTTTTTGCAGTATTCGCCACAGACTTCTTTTTTAATATAGCAGAAAGCAGCCGTTTCAAAGAGCGGTGCAATCGAAAAAAGATGTTTTAAGCCTTCACTTTCTTTTCCTTAATATGCGACCATATTATCTAAATGGGGTTCTTTCTTTTGTATTGTCCACATTTGAAAATGCTTTAGGCACCCGCCAATAATCCGTGCTGCGAAATACTGGCACTGGGAGTTTTTCGAAAGAGATAATATCGTGCTTTTTCACTGATCTTCATGCGTCACTTTTTCTTCAAATGTAGTCTTCTAAACAAAAAGCTTCATTTTGGGAGCTTTGTTCGTTATCGTTTCATAAACTTTGTCATGAAAGAATGCGTAGCTTGTAGACCTTAAAAAACAGAAAACCATATCATACAAGCAGATTCGCACATGGAGCCAACCTTTATATTCAGATAAGAAGAAGCAAAATAGAACAAGTTATTTTTATCCCATTAAGAATGTAGGTGCTCCTTTAAGATTTTTAAGACAGGGACAAGCTGGTATTCTACCATTTTCACTTCAGGTGTGTTCTCTACATACGCAGTCATTAGTGCAATAAATGAATCGAACGAGGTGAGGCATGTTCTCGTGTTCACACACAACCTGCTGGAATGGCCCATTTATGTAGCTCTGTTTACCCTTGCTAGCACATTGCCATTTGTCATCTATGGATGTTCGACGCCTGGGGCAATATTTTTTACCAATGTGCAGTGGACGTCAATGCATCACTGCCTTTGCACTAACATTTTTACGTCACCTGGGACTTAGTGGCGATCACAGCTGGCTATCTGCAATGTCCTCGTTTATGTTAAAACAATTTGTAACCTTGAGCACCTTTGTCGATTCTTGCAAACTTTTCCACCCGCAATTTTTTTTCTTTGCGGAACATCTTCAACGTACTCTTTTTATTCCAATAAAATGAACTTATGTATACGAATAGAAATAGAATACAGATGTACACGCTGGATTTGTTGAGGAAACCGAGCAACGTCTCTTTCTTCGAACCCAAGATCCACCCATCTCAGTCCGGTGGTCAACCAGGAATCACTGTACTTTAAACGCGGTGTATTTTTTTCGGTCTGATGCATAGGTGCGTACACGGGAGGTAATCTGTGTGTTTAGCTCAACGACAGGAGAGGGGTGAACGAGCCAGGAAACTCTGAAGAGGCATACTGATGATGCTAGCTCCGTCTATTGAATGGGTAGTGCGATAGCGATATGAAGGCTCGCCGACTTTGAAGAAAGACCTCTTACCAGCACCAAGGAAACTAGGATGACCGGTTCCCTCACCTTTGGTATCCTGTCGCCTTGCATGGCAAAGGTGATTAGATTAGCGCACATAAGGTAGTTCCAGAAGCGGTGGGGGCTGAATGAACGATAGCGAGGACGGGTACTCTTTTGGGTGCCATACAGTTTTGGCCAGCTATATGTACGTAGGACTACGTACATGAAAGGTAAATCACCGCTTTGGTGCCAGTGCAGGTGTAAAATGTGGTGGATTCGCCTAGTTAGGCCGCATTCCAATTAAGTGCAGTAACAGTTCTGTTTTCACTTCGAATCACACACACACACGCAAACTAAGAAGCATATTTGTGTTGTGTCCTTTGCTCGGTGGTTGTTCTGTGCGCAATTCTAAAATGTACTTTAATCTCCAACTACCCCGCCAGAAAACGCTTCTCGTGTTCACATTCATTGTTCACGAATAAAGTTGTTCGGATAGCAGCAATCGGTTAATGCTCGTTATACAGAATTGGTATTTCTGTACATAACATTCATAGATCACTGGGAGTCCTCATACCACTCGTGGCGCTGTGGTACAGCGGTTAAGCGCACGCCACTGCCCTTCAATGGCGGGTACTGCCACCGGTGGGGTCTGTTAGATCCAGGTTGCGGTCTCGCGGTGAATCCTTAACTTCGACCTACCACGGCGGGCACTATGCTTCTTCCGGTGAGCAGGTTGAAGGTGCACTTTTATATCCACCTGTTGAGGTTGCCGACAACCAGGTGGGCAACAGGGCAGCCTGCCACACACACAGGCCAAATGCGGAAAATGGCCACTGTAAGTGTTAGCGCTTTAAAAAGGCCAGAAGTCCATAACATTCCTCAACTTATCCTGCTGGTTGCTCAGGGTGGCGGCTGAAGAATCTGTGGCAGCACCAGGGAGAAACAACACTTCTTTTCAGTTATATAAAAGGCGATCAGCCCGCTTCTAGCAAGCTTTTTTGCCTCTTATCACCGCTCGGAGACTGATGGGCCAGCTGGTCGCGGACCTCTCTAGGAACCCCATGAGGCACGGGGGAGTCAACGAAACGCAGAGTAAGACGACACCTAGCACAATCACCACCAACCTTCAAGGTGCAAAGCAGCCTTCTACATTGAGTGGCTTTGCGTGCGATGACCACAAAAAGGGTTCTACTGCTTTGGTAGCCTTGAGCCATTTCATGGGCGTGAAAGACCATTTTGAGGAATGTCATGTTCGCTCACGTTCGCACTTTGAGTCGGTAGACCAACCTGACATCAAAATGAGTTTGTCGGCAATGTGCATAAAGCCAGGACCCTCACGAGTTCACAAATACAACAAATGTTGTAATAAAAATGGCCACAAAAGAAGTGAATTGCATAATGTATAAAACACAAGATTCCTGCTTTCTACATTTTGAGAAAATTCATGTAGACAACCCGGCTAAATATCCTTCATTTTGGTGCATTCATACTATGTTGAGAGATAGGAAGGAGGTGGACTTATTGATGCTAGTTTTCAAGGAAGAACGGTTTGCTACACTTGCACAGAACCTACCGAAAACATTCACCAAGTTCCCGACAGTAGCGTTCGGCTAAAAAGGTGGCTGTGGTTTAGCTTTGGTTAAACTTGGTAGGTAGCGAGAGCTACATGCCATGACTACGCTTAGGCTTCGCTTTGGTTAAGCGATTTAATGCTAGTGATGATTTCCTTAGCTAATATCTGTCTATGCATGTTTTGTTCCAGCGCTGAAGTCTGGCTTCCTTCAGAGACTCCAAACTCGGCACGTCGTCTTCTACCATCGAGTATTCACTGTCAATGCTCAGCGAGCTCTTCTAACCGCATCGTCAATACGACGCTTATCGAGACGTTTGACACACTAATGTTCGGTCTCTTCGGCACGCTGTTTCGTCCTCGTTTCGCTCCGATGCCAAAGTCTGACTTTATTCAGCCTAGCCGACTCATCGTTCTCCATAACGGCCGAAGCACAAAGCAGCGTTTCTTTGGCGCCGCGTGAGCGTGTGGGCTACTGGCGTCGCCGGAGGCGAAAATTCGGCGCTTGGAGCGAGGCGACGCGGGGTGACGCAGATTTATGGCGAGGCCAGATCTTAGCGTCGGCGCCGGGAATACCTCGTAAGTGGGGGCTGGTGCGCCCAAAAGCCGCGGCCCGTTTCTGCGAAGGCAGCAGTGCCCCTTCTGTACCCTTGCTATTGTCCCCCTTGCATGCCACCGCATAACGTCCCCGTCGCAGCTGAATGTGACGATTAGCTACGAACAGGGGATAATTCAGGGGCTTAACGAACGATGTCTCCCCACCCCATCTGGAGAGCTATTTCGTATGTCCTCATGTGTTTGGTCGCTCTCTCCTGCGGGCTCCGAGTGTCGACGAGACGCGGACGCGACGCCGAAATCTGTGGCTGGCCTCGCGCTACGCCGAACCGTATGTACTGTACATATATACACACTGCGACAGCCCCTCTTCCTCTACTACGCATGCGCACAACTGGCGAGGCGAGCGGCATCTGCTCCGCGACGAGCGCAAAGCGGAATGATGTCATGCCAGATGGCGCGCAGAGCGGTGCGACAACGCCGAAAGTGCGACCATGCTGAAGAAGCGAACCGGCTACAGTGATGTAGCTTTCCGTAGAAAAGATATTAGATTGAGAGTCACGAATGCAAGTACTATGCTTCTAGGAAACCATAATGGTGCTATCAGTATTATCAGTGGAAATCTAAAAAATTATCACTGAAGTTGTTTACGAAGAATGTGTTCCAATCTGCTGTTTCACTGGAGCCTCAGGTAGCGTCACTTGAAGATAATGCTGAAAAAAATGGGCAAGCACTTCGCTCGTTACAGGAAATTATCGCAAAGGTATAGACACTGGCCGTGACATACCCTTACAAAAATTTCGTTACACAGTCCACAGAGTGTTTATATACTTGACTCCATAAATACTATAAACTTTCTATTGACAGCCTATAGATTTATGAAGATACACATTTAGAAAACTTTTGTCTAGAGACCAGTGTCTACCTAAAGTCTATGCGACACAGGACTGCAGACAATCTATAGGCGAACTGTAAACTTACGACCAGACACTTCC
Organism: Amblyomma americanum; assembly: GCF_052857255.1. NCBI lineage: Eukaryota > Metazoa > Arthropoda > Arachnida > Ixodida > Ixodidae > Amblyomma > Amblyomma americanum. The sequence continues at coordinate 77,700,968 of NC_135501.1, read as the reverse complement.
TATATATTTTTGTCTATAGACAGTCCATACACAAAACTACTGAAAGTCTAGAAGAAACAGGTCAATAGACAGTCTACAGACAGGGCCTACAGACAGACTTATGGCCGTGCACTTCATGTAGATTTCTCTCTATAGGCAAGTCTACTGGTCCAGTAGACCTAAGGCTATGGACAGTCTACTGACCTTTCACAAGTATATGGCCTGGCAGTGCTGGGCAGCGTTGTCTATAGACGATGTATAGATGTATATCTACAAAACCTGCAACAGACCGTCGTCTAAGATAGACTGTGTACAACCGTGGAAAGAGGTCACCCCGCAGTCTTTACAAAATACATAACGATGAATTTACATACAAATTTAGTTTTTTCTTCTATACTATGAAAATTGCTTTTTGAGGAAAAGAAAAGTGGTTAGCGCGCCCGCCCCGCCGCGGTGGCTCAGTGGTTAGGGCGCTCGACTACTGATCCGGAGTTCCCGGGTTCGAACCCGACCGCGGCGGCTGCGTTTTTATGGAGGAAAAACGCTAAGGCGCCCGTGTGCTGTGCGATGTCAGTGCACGTTAAAGATCCCCAGGTGGTCGAAACTATTCCGGAGCCCTCCACTACGGCACCTCTCTCTTCCTTTCTCCTTTCACTCCCTCCTTTACCCTTCCCTTACGGCGCGGTTCAGGTGCCCAACGATATATGAGACAGATACTGCGCCATTTCCTTCCCCCCCCAAAACCAATTATTATTATTATTAGGGCGCCCGACTACTGATCCGCAGTTCCCGGGTTCGAATCCGACCGCGGCGGCTGCCTTGTCATAGAGGCAAAGCGCTAAGGCGCCGGTGTGCTGTGCGATGTCAGTTAACGTTAAAGTCCCCAGCGGTCGAAATTATTCCGGAGCACTCTACCAGGGCACCTCTATTCCTTTCTTCTTTCACTCTCTTCCTTTCTTCCTTTCCTTACGGCGCGGTTCAGGTGTCCTATGATATATGAGACAGATACTGCACCATTTCCTTTTCCCAAAAAACCAATATATCGTTAGATACCTGAACCGTACTACAACTAGCATAGTAATAGCGCAATTACAAATACCGTACTACAACTGCAACAAAGCATAAATAAAGCTAGCGGACACGATACTTACGAGAGCATACAAAACAGCGGTACACCTACCACAATCAACCTCGACGTAGAAGCTAAAGGCTCTTTTCGGTATAACACCTTTGGGGACCTAAGGGAGGCCCCACTCGTAGCTCAGCTCCAGAGGCTGAAAAAGACCAAAACAGGGACAGAGCTGCTCAAAAGATGCGGCTACAAGAGTGCACTGTAAGAGATAAAAAGATCAAAACGAATACCCGATGAACTGCGGCAAACTGGGTATCGCCAATTCCCAAAAATATACATCCGAACCTGCACAAAGGTCGACGGGAGGCTAGGGCACAGTATGTGAAACAGAACATAGCCAACAAAGGAAACATAACGTACACGGATGCGGCTGCATACGAAAGAACTAGACAACAAAACAGAAATAGAGTGGTTGCAACGCTAATTATACATGAGTTCAAAGAAATAGCCAGCGCAGCTATCAGAGATGGCACGATTGAGGAGGCCGCAGAGGCTGCTATTGCTCTTGCGGCCGATAGGGCTACCGTGCTCAAAGGTCCCTAATAATTTTAGCAGACTCGCAAACAGCGTGCCGAAACTGCATGAATGGCAAAATAGGTGGGTGTGCAGCGCTCCACATCCTTAAGAGAGCCAAATTACCGCGGAAAGAAAAACAATTGCAACACATAATAATGTGGGTACCGGGACACACAGGCATCGCGGGGAATGCCGAGGGGGATAGCAGAGCACGAGAGCTTACAAACCGAGCCTCCAACCAAAGCAGCCTCGAGCAGCCTAACGCGGAACCAGTCGTCTTAGGATACTCAGAAATTCTGAATTACTTAAAGAGGGTAAGGACTAGATATCCCCCACCTCCCAAAAATCTCAACCAGCAGGAAGCGGTCTATTGGTGACAGCTACAAACGGGAACTTTCCCGAATCTAAACATGCTAAGTAAGGTCCACCCAGGGCTATATAGCAGCAAATGCCCGTGGTGCAAGGACAAAGCTACATTGATTCATACAGTGTGGTCTGAAAAGAGAACAAATCCGACAGCAATAAACAAAATCCACAGACCACATCAAAAGATGTGAACAGTGCCTATTTACCGAGACCCATTCATATATTTCTATGAATAAACTTATTACTACTACTTTTCCGTTTCGCCTCTATCGAAACCCGGCCGTCACGGTTGCGTTCCGACCGGTGTACTCCGGCTCAGTAGAGGAGCACCTTCCGTGGCGGGTAACAAAGCTAGGAATATGAAATGCGAGCACCTTAAATATGCGCCAGATTTATACATATAAATGCCGAAAGTAACAATCCGGCTAGTTTCCACAAAAGCATTCTTGCGACCTGTTGTATGCAGTCATTCATGCGGGCATATTGACCTGCACATCCCAATATTAATATTAATAATTGTTTTTTGGGGAAACGAAATGGCGCAGTATCTGCCTAATATATGGTTGGACACCTGAACCGCGCCGTCAGGGAAGGGATAAAGGAGGAAGTGAAAGAAGAAAACAAGAGGGAGGTGTCGTAGGGGAGGGCTCCGGAATAACTTCGACCACCTGGAATCTTTAACGTGCACTGATAGATGAATGAATGAATGGAAACAACTTTTATTAGAAAAAAAGGAAAGAAAATAATCTTCCAGGGTGGTCTCGTACCGGTCCAGGAGTTCACTGGCTTGTGCCTCACATAAGGCTCGATCGGCCTGCCGTTTCTGGCCGGCGGACTGAGTGGTCTGTAAAGCAGCCTCCCAGGAAGAATGAGTGGGATTGGTGATAAGCGCTACTGCCTGTGGGGAAGGACAATCCCAAAGGTAGTGAAAAAGTGTGGATCTGGGCACGCCACAGGTGTTACAATGAGGAGGAAAGGTGGGGTGAATGCATGAGATACGGTAGGGGCAAATAAAGTAGCCGTCTGTAATTGTCGCCATATGGCGCTGGATGAGCGCGACAAAGAACTGTGGGGTGGTGGTAATGTCATGTGGCTGAGTTTGTGGAATGCGGTGATTTGATGATATGTATAAAGGACCGATGGGGCCTCTTGCGTAGGGTTGGGTGCTTATCGCCTGGGGTCCGGAAGGAGAGTTCTCGGGTCAGCGGATGAACGCGCTCATTACCGGGAATCGAGGCATGCCCAGGGACCCATGACAGAGTAACCGTTCGGTCGAGAGGGGTTGCTGTAGAAAGTATGCAGTGTGTGGCAGGCGTAGCCAGGCCCTTTAGGTAGTGGAGGTATGTAGCCACGCCCTTTAGGTAGTGGAGGTATGCGGCCTGGGAATCTGCAAATTTCGGTTATGTTTTTGTCAATGGTGGAGTGGGCCAGCGCAAGTGCGATGGCGGCTCCTTCCGCCTCTCCAGGTGAATTAGTTCGGATAGTGGCGGCGGCCCCCACAGTACCGTCTTCATAAGCTGCGACTGCCGTGAAGAATCCTACTTTAGAATTTTCTGCCACGTCGACATAAAGGATATAGGAGCGGTTGCTGTATGTTTTGGTGAAATAGCTCGCTCGAGCCTGCCGCCTACCCTGATGGAGGCTAGCGCTCATATTGCGTGGTAGGGGCTTCTGATATATGTGATCCTGCATGCGCAGAGAAATCATGTAAGGTGTAGGACTTGGGGTTGGAATGGGTGCATTGAGACGGTGATGTCGCAGTAGGCCTTGTCCTGTTTCCGTGCGACTCAGGCTGACTAATTGGTTGGTGCGTTGAGCCTGTATAAATTCGATCATGGTATTGTGGGTACCAGTGGCCAGGAGGCGTTTCGTGCTAACCGTCCGTGGAAGACGTAGGGCGGAGGTGACAGCCGTGCGTAATAAGGTGTCTGCCTGTTGTGTTTGGCGCTGAGTGAGTATATGGTATGGGGGGTGGTATGTAATGCGACTGAGGATTAATGCATTTGTCATATTGAGGGTCCGCGTTCAGACAGCCCATGATTGCGTGCTGCCACCCGCTTGATTAGTGCAGCCCCCTGTTTGGTCTGCCTTTGCAAGAGCTGAAGGGTGCGGGTAGCATCGAGTTTGCTGTTAATGAGAAGGCCGAGAATCTTCACCTGAGACACAATGGGCACTGGATTCCCGTACATGTGCAGTTCAATGGGGGTCACTGGGCAGGGGTTTCAGCTGCAAGAGTTCCGATTTATCTGGACAGCTACGGAGGCCTGTGTTTGCTAATTGGGTGGTGGTGATGCTTATGGCAGATTGCAGGATACCCTGGACTGTTCCAATGGATCCTCCCGTTGTCCAGAGGGTTATATCATCTGCGTATATGGCCGTCTGGAGCCATTGGATAGCATCAAGGGCTTTTGCCAGTGGCGCTAGGGGAATGTTAAAAGGTAAAGGTGATAGGATCGCCCCTTTTGAGGTTCCCCGGTTAGGCAGGGGGAAAGGCTGGGAGGCGACATCCACAAGATAGAGTTTTGCCGTGCGTCCCAGAAGGATGGCCCGAACATATTGCCATATGCGGGTGCCACAGCCGGTGGTGGCTAATGTCGTCAGGATATGGTAATGGCTTATAGTGTCGAAAGCCTTATGCATATCCAGGGCCAGTATGGCTCGCGTAGCTGCTGTGCGGCGCTTTGTGTAAAAGAGAGACTCTTTCAGGGCGAGAAGCACGTCTTGCATGTAGATGTTTGGACGGAAGCCAAATTGAACGTTGGAGAGGAAGGCTGTTGTTTCTAGGAACGTTTGCAGGCGGTTGAGAATAACATGCTCAAAGAGCTTGCAGACACAGCTCGTTATTTAGATGGGGCGCAACTTTTGAAGGGTGAGCGGTTTGCCCGGTTTGGGTATAAATCGCATGCTGGCATTGGTCCAGGCTGACGGGTGCGCCCCAGCGTGCCAGTGCTTATTAAAGAGCTACGTGAGTTCCTGAAGCGAGGCATCGTCCAGATTGAGTAGTGCCTTGTACGTTATGCCATCCGGCCCCGGCGCCGTAGAACGGTGAATGCTAAAGAGTGCTCGGCGGACTTCGGTTAAGGTAATGTCGGCATCAAGTTCCGGGTTAAGTAGAGGTAGATATGGTGGATCTGCTGACTGAAAGGATGAGGATATATAAGTTTCCCGTAGTTGGCCAATTACGTCTGTGCCCTTTTGAAGCTCTGCTTGTATTAGACCTTGTGTGCTTACTTGTGTCTCAGATTTAGAAGTTTTTGGATCTAAGAGAGCTCGTAGGAGGGACCACGTGCGTTTAGTGCTTAATGTATCCTTGAGGTCGTCACAAAAGGTTGCCTAGTTTGCGCGGGCTAAATTGGTCGCGCGTTCTTCTGCCTCACGAATGAGAGCGGCTATGTGGAGTCTCAATTTACGATTGTGTCGCTGGTGACAGCAGCGCTTGAGAAGTCCCTGTCGGGCCTCCCATAGATGAGCCAGTTGCAGATCAACCTGCGGTGCCGCAGGGGTGTTTTTAATGCGGTTGCTGTTCGCCTGGATGGCCTCAACCAGACGGTCTGTCCAGTCGGTGACAGTACGGGGTTCGGTAGAATCAGCTGTCAAGTATGAGTGCAATTTATCCCAGTCAGTGAGGAGCATTGAACGAGGGCTGAAAATCTTGGAATCGTAAGAAATAGTAGTGGAGACTGGAAAGTGGTCACACCCATGGCTGTCTTGGAGCACCGTGTGAGATTTAACGATTATGTTTGGTGTGGCCCATGTGAGATTGGGTGTGGTGCCAATGCGAGTGTGTACGGTGGGGTTTGTGATCAGGCCAAGGTTGTAATCAGCCATTGCGGTAGAAATGAGATTACCTTTGTGGGTATCCGAGGTTTATCCCCAGTGCGTGTGACGTGCAATAAAATCATCCACCACCAGGAGCTTTGAGGAACTAAAGGAGCCCAGGCTGCCCGGAATAACTCTGCCTTTATCTTTGGCATTGCTGTATATGTCAAGAATAGTGAGGCCATATGTGTGCCCGGGTGAGCTGAGCTCTATCGCGGTATACTGAGTGTCCGTGCTTGCGGGTGTGTTTGTCGCTGTGCGGTCTAGCACCGGCATGGATGCGAGTGTCAAGATTGCTGTACGTGGCGTAAGGGCTGCCGCGTGATAACCACTGATATGAATGCGATTTGTTTCCGTCTCTTGCAGAGCGATGACATGAGGGGATTAGGGGAGTTTGCGACATATGCGGCTAGTTGCGCTTGTTTTCGGCGTATGCTGCGACAGTTCCATTGCCATATAATTGTTTCTTTTGGTGTAGTGGACTGGCGTCGCCGCCGACCTTTTCGCGTGCTATTGTTCTGTGCCGTGTTGCTGGTCTGGATATACTGGATCAGGACAGGCAGCGGGTTGAACTGCGCGTTGCTTGCGGGGCAATTACTCATGAGGTATAAGTTGGAAAAACTTATTGATGCCGGCTTAATTTTTTTCCAAGCGTGTGTTGATCGTAACTTCTATCCTATCCGTCATGGACTATATCAGCTGTGCCTGGGCTTGTATGATCTGTTGCTGCATCGCTCCGAGTTGTTCAGAATCTATAGTGTGGATTATGCTAGTGATTTCTGAACGAAATTCAGCGGAACGTATGTATTGCTTTACCGCCTCTTGAGGTATAATAGGGGGGTCAGGGGTTGGGTAAGAGGTACTAGGGGAGGCTGCTTGGATGGATCACTCACAATTTTTAGCAGGGCCGGCTCCTTTCTCAGGTGTAGCATTCCGGAGTGACTGCGCCTCAACAGTCTCCTGGATGGGGGCTGCGGATTCACTCGCTTTCGAGGTAGAGACCCGCGGCTCGATGGAATCCGTCTTGGTACCACTAGGCTCCAAAGCTTTATATCCGGCGTTCACGGTGTTCACACTTTGATTTTCCGTCTGGTTTTGGTTATCCTGTTCGTGAGAACGGTTCTGGGTTCTCGGTCTCCATGGCCTGCTCCAAAGGTACCAGGGCGGCCGTGGTGACCACTGGGTTCTTCTTCCTGAGCGGTGGGAGGGGTGGCCATTCTTTTGTGCTTTGGTTCCAAGGCATCTTTTGGTGGACGTTGGGTGCCTGCTTGGACCGTTGGTCTGATTCACTTTCATGGGCAGTGTTGTGCTGTTGCTATATCTTTGCTGTTCTCCCGGCCGGTGGACTTTGGTTTGGTTCAATTTGGGCCGATGCTCATTCCTGGGTCCAGGCTCCTGCTCAGCCTTATGCTTCAGCGAAGTCTTTTGCTTCTGCTCAGTCTTTTGGTTCTTCTGCACATCTAAAAGAGGGTTGTGTGCGGCAATTTCCCCATCAGGATGGCGTCAGAGTGTGGCTTCATCAATTTTGCCTGTCTTTTCCCCTCTTTTGCTGTAATTATTCGGTCTTGCCGGACAGTTCTTGACAATGGTGAAGTGTTTGGATGTGTCACAGACAATGCAGTGCTTTTTGCAATCGGCATGTCCTGGTGGAGGATTGCGTATTCCGCAGTTGTAGCACCTTTTCTCCTGCAGAGTGGGGCAAATGTCAGCTCGGTGTCTTGTTTTTAGGCAGCGTCCGCAGACCTGCACCACTGTTCGCAATGGTTTGCACCTGTATTTTATGCCGCTGAGGTAGACAAACCGTGGTACTGTTTTGCCTTCAAAGATATATAGTAACCCCCCTTTGTGCCGAAAGGCCTTGCTTGAATGGTGTTTATTTGTTGGGGATATGTTTCCGTGCAGTTTATCAATTCCTCTTCCGTTGATATCGATAAGGCGCCGGTAATGATGACTTTACATGAGTTGTCTGGTGATGCTGCATACGCATTCATTGAATATTCCTTTCCTCCTAGATTGATTGCCCTGGATGTTGCATATCTGCTCAGTTAGGTCCGGATCCGGGGTGCTCAGAATAGCGATATTTTGCACCGGCTTGACTCTGACCCTGGCATCGGGTGTTAATTGACGGCTGAGCTTGAATTGCAAAGCAGCATGTAGTGACCTAGCGGAGTTGTTCTGCAGCGTCACCCCTCCGCGTAGACGTATCAAGATCTTGTAATAATCATGCGGCAGCCTCGGTAATTTAACGGGGCGAGCTGGTCGTGATCTTAACGCAGGTTTGTTTGCTTCTGCCTCCGTTATAGGTTCGAATCGTTTTTTTTCGTGCGTCGATCATCCTGAACCATGGCGTGGCCTTCGGGTAGGCTTCAGTCTTGTCTCGTGTCGTCCAGTTGGAAAACGAGTTGGAGTACGGGTCGTCCTGCGGCGTCCCCTGCGGTAGGCCCTCCTCCGGTGCGTAGGTATTAGAAATTCCGGCGGTGGAGTCCTGAGTTTCTATGTCGGCAAGTTCGTGGACTCCCTCCGGTGCCGTCGGAAGCGAGCACGACCCGCTGTGCCTGGATGGCAAGGCAGCGGCGTCGGCCGTATGATGCGTTCATGTGGAACGCCGCTTCTCTCCTCCGTGCGCCGCCAAGGGGAATTAGGCTTAGTGCTGCGACTCCGCCTCGAGGGTTTCATAAGCCTGCTTGTGCAAAATACAGTGTACTCACGGGCGAAGAAGTCCTCGCAAAACGTCCGTTGGGTGTTCACGAAAGCCTGAGATAGGAATTTTGGGCCCTATGAAGAGTAATTGGTAGAATAAAGCAGGAAATTCGCAGAGCCTATGTGAAGCGTGTCCACTCCGCTCGGCTCCCTGGCTGGCCTTTAGCAGGCACTTTCTTTAGCGTGCACTGATATCGCACAGCATACGGGCGCCTTAGCGTTTGGCCTCTATAAAAACACAGCCGCCGCGGATGGGTTCGAACCCGGGAACTCCGGATCAGTAGCCGAGCGCCCTAACCACTGAGCCACCGCGGTGGGTGCCTGCACAGCGTAAAGGAAAAATTTGAGGGGAACTGAAAAATCTCCATCTCTGCAAATGTGCTTTTTTATCGAAAAGCATATATCCTGGCTAGCCCATTCTAAAAAGGTAATCTGGACATTTTGGTTTGGTTTTATTGAGTTCAAGGTCTCAAGGTGACAGGCTATAAGAGACGGTGTAGTGAAAGGCTGCGGATAACATCGACCACCAGCGGATTTTACCGTGCACTGGCAGCGTGTAGTACACGGGCCTCTAGAATTTCTCCTCTATCAAAATACGACGACGGATTGAACCTTGATCTTTCAGGTAGCCATAGGAACACAATAACCACTGGGCCATCGCGCCAGCTTCATTTCAGTATATGCGCATGACAAATTCTGAGCGGTTTATATTAAATGTAACTAAGGCCCATTATTCCTGGAGCAATCTACCTCTACATTGAATACCTACTGCTAATACTGATTTCTGTAAGACATCTCTTTACATTAATTGGAACAGAAGCTTTCGAAGAATTGTGTCTGGGGGTCTTAAATTTGCAATTACTTCGCACAGCAGACAGGCGCCTTTTCGGCAGACGGGCGAAGTGCAGAGACTGGTGCCGGGGAACACCGGGCGAGGCGCTGCGCGTGCAGGGGTGCATTCAGAGAGCTCGGACCGCAATCGGCGCCAGCTTGCACGGCCTTGGTTTGTCGCTGAGCGCGGAGAAATTGGTGGCCATGGCCTGCGTTTCGCGCTCACGCGTGCACCTTGCTCCACTGTCGCTGGACGGGACTCCGATTCCTTGGCGTAAATCGGTGTGGTACTTTGGACTGGACATTGACTGGCGTCTTTCCTTTCACCCCGCGGCGACCAAGGACTATCTGTCGATGAAGAGGATCAACGCCGCCGCGCTCAAGCTCACCGCTCGAGGCAAGGGCATCTCCCAGCAAGCCGCGCTGCGGATATACAATGCCGCAGCTTTGGGGGCGGTGCTCTATGCGCTGCCGCTCGTCACGGTGCGCAAGCCGTGCTGGAAGAAACTCGAGCTTCAGCACCGCAAGTCCCTGCGCGTGTGCCTAGGCCTGCCCAAAAACTCGCAGTGCGCCGCAACGTTGGCCGAGGCAGGAGCGTGGCAACTTGAGCTCGAAGCAGCACGCAGGGCATTTAATCACATCGACCGGCTTCACCGCGCACCGGACGGCGGCTCGCTGCTGCAGCGTATGCGCTCGCACCCGCGCTTACGAATGGGCTCGGCGCTGCTCGAGTATGAGCAATTGACACAAGGTCCACCCCCCTACGGCTCCTGTGCGGCCTGGCCTGCTGCCTCGGAGGTACAGCGAAAGATCGTCGACATTGCGGGAAAACGGAGCACACCAATCTGTGCTGTGCAGCAGCTGGCCAGAGCCGTCATACACGAGGAGCTCCAGGACCATCTCCTCGTGTACACCGGCGGCTCAGTGGCTCGCAACAGCTGCTCCCTTGCAGCGGCGGCCACCATCCTCGCCCTGCAACTGCACAACCAGCAACACGCAGCCTTCCTGGGCTCCACCACCACGGCGGAGTTGATGGGGATCCGGCTCGGGCTGGACCTTCTGCTCACCCTCGGCCCTCCACCGCCCAGGAGTGCTCTGCTGTGCGACTCCCGCGCCGCCCTCAGCCGCCTGCAGTCTAACGGCCGCGGTACCCCACTAGTGCGAGAAATTCGCTCGCGCATCGAGCGCCTCGCGCAGAGACGTTGTGCCGTGCGTGCACAGTGGGTGCCCGATCACTGCGGCATCGCCGGCAACGAAGAAGCTGACGACCTCGCGACCGCTGCACACCAACTACCTGCCAGCGATCTGCCCCTTGTGCTGGAGGACGTGCGTGCGGCCATCCACGACCATCTCTGAAAGCAGCACCCCGACCCACGCATCGCGGGAGGTGAGTGCATCGACAGTGTCAGCGGCTGTCGCGCACTTACACGGTCACAACGTGCAGTGATCCTCCGCGCGCTCATTGGCTGCGTGTGGCACGGATAACGACGGGTGCGTCACGGAATCCCGACGAGTGATGTGTGTGACGGATGCGGTGCAGTGCAAACACTAGAACACCTGCTCTTTCGCTGTGCCGCGTTCGCTGATGCTCGTCGCGATATGCTCGCGGCCTATAGGGCGCAAGGCATACTACCAGACTCCATCAAGACGCTATTGTGGCCGCAGGGCAGTGTGCGCACTAGTGAGCGAACTTTCGTGAGCCTCTGTGCATTCCTCGAACGCACGGGCTTGACGTCCCGTCTGTTCTCCGTCTGGTAGTTACACGCAGTGACCGAACGCTCCGCGAGTTCTACCTTGAACGAATAATAACTGGACGCCCCACTCCAGTTGTAAACATCACAGTGCTGTGCGCGTGCGTGATTTAATTCCTCTAATATAATCTAATCTAATCATGCGCACAACCTTGACACATTTCTTATTGTGTAAATAGTTTGTACATATTACTTCTCCCCCAATCCTCTCTTCCTCTCCCCTCACCTCTTTCATTTCATTTATCCATTCTGCCTGCTATCGTTTATTTCCGCTGCCCCAGCTCAGGTGCTTCAGTATCGATGGCAGATGTAGGGGCTAGAAAAATCTTCTCCTTCCTTTTTACTATTGTTTTTAACAAAACCACTACCACCTACGCACAGCAGACGGGATACTTTCGATTTCGCCTCAATCAAAACGTGTCCACCGCGGCCAGGAAGGTTTATACTTCGTTGAGTTTGAGGAAAGGAAAGGCGCATAACTGGCTCCTGGCTCGGTGGACACCTAGGCGGCGCTTTCAGGCACGTAGCGGTACTGCAAAATGCCTTCTCTTTTGAGAAAGCGCTCATGTCTGGATACAGTAGGGTATCTGTTACGGGTCCAATTGGACTTATTTTTGGAAATGTGGCGGAGAGTTTGAAGGATGCTTCACTCCCGCCATCGGTTGGTCCGGTATTGCTCTACCTCCGGGATCGGCCTTGTCTTTACTATCCTGTCTTTCTATCCCATCTTTCAACTCTCCTACTATCTGCACGTGGTAGCGATTGTGGCTCGGCTAGGGCCAGTGAGCAGGCCTGTGCACTTTCCTTTTCTTTCTTCCTGACAACCACAGACGGACAGACAGCCCTCTCTTCGCACTTTTATGTTTAGCAAAGTTTAACCCACAAACCATTTTTTTGGCTCATGTAAGAGAAAAGGTATCCACTTGATTAAAACTCGGATGTAGACTTCTAAGTGCAGTCTCATGCACCCCAGTTTCCGTCTTTTCTACGCACCGGTTTTTAATAACAAGACTGATACTCCCACTGAGGCTTGATTACAGTGTGCGTAGAATCGGATAGCATATTAAAGCGATATGTGTAGCGAGTGGATCACGGAGCGCTGTCGTCTTCCGACTACTGAGAGGTCGGGTATCAAGTTTCCGCTCTCATTCATTCATTCATTCATTCATTCATTCATTCATTCATTCATTCATTCATTCATTCAATCAATCAATCAAGCTTCAGAGTACTCGTGTGAGACGAAGGAAATCTCGTTTGGGTTTGTTTGCGACCAGAAGTAGATGCAAATTTTAGCGAAGCTCTGTAGGTGCTTTCATTTTGCCATAATTTGAGGGAAAGAATTGGAGAACGCACAAGCTTCGTGTTTAAGAGTGGGACGTGAAAGGGTGTTACATTGTCGCCAAGGGGTTCAGGAACCCACGCGCATTGTAGTTCAATTGAATTCGTTTTGGGAAAGGAAACTCCACAATATCTGTCTTCGCATCTCGACGGAAACCTGAACTGCGCCGTAAGGACAGGGATAAAGGAGGGATTGAAAGAAGAAAGGAAGGAAGGAAGGAAGGAAGGAAGGAAGGAAGGAAGGAAGGAGGGAAGAGGTGCCATAGTGAAGAACTCCGGAGTAATTTCGACCACCTAGGGATCTTTAACGTACACTGACATCGCAGAGCGCATGGGCGTATTTGCGTTCCCCCTCCATTGAAACGCGGCCGCCGCATTCTGATTCGAACTCGGGTACTTCGGCTAAGTATCCGAGCGCCCTAACCACTGAGCCACCGCGGCCGGTCCATGCCCGTTGGACAACTTAAGGAAAGGAAATGACGCCTGTCTCACATGTCTTGATGTACACCGGCACCGTTTCGTAAGGGAAGCAAAATGAAAGGAAAATTTGTGCTAAGGAAAGGAAATGACGCCTGTCACATATATTGATGGACACCCGAAAGGAATATTTCCGACGTGCGGTGCCGATAACTACAATAACTACGAGGACGCTGACGACTTTTTGACCCAACGAGCTGTATACGCTTTCGCGTAATAAAGTAACACTCTTCTATAACTAGTCTGATTTTCATAAAGGTTGCTTTAAAATCAGAGAAAAAGATGCATAAAGTTTGGACCTCCTGCACCAAAGCAGCTGAACGAACGCAGCCGCCGCCGCGAGAGGACGTCAGTGCATCGGCTCCGCCAATTTTTGGCTGGAGCCACGGATCTTCGACCGCAACCCCGTCAACACAGCGGCGTTTGACTTCCCGAAGTCGACAGCTACCTGTGCATACCTCTCGCATACAGGTGGGGCAAAATTTAGACCTTTTAGGGCCGATCTTCACTTGGGTATCGTGGCGGCGGCGCTAGGCCTAACGCCGGCGCCCGACCGGGAGTGAGTCGCCCATCCGCGGCAAGATGGCTTCGTTAAACCTACAACGTGGCTACGACCCGGACGCCATGGCCTGGTCCGAGGTTCCAGCAAATCCAGCGCCTGGTAGCCCGGACTCTGCGCCCATCAAGAACTTGAAGTTATTCAAGCTAGTGGAACACCGCTCCCACAAGCGGAACGCTAACTCCAAGAAAGCGGGCGCCACGTCGCCAGGCCGCTCAACACGGCACAACGCTGCTGCGCGCGCTGCAGCGCTTGACGGTGGGCCCCAGGGACCTGCTTGGAAACCAAAGCCGCTTCCGCGGCTTCATCCCGAGGACATCGTTATCATCCTGAAGCCCCGGGTGACCGTCGCTCTGAAGGATGTCTTTCAACATGGTGAGCTGGGAGCAGCGTTCGCGGCCTACCTGGGCACCAAGGCCGCAGCATCGCTCAGCCTGCTCCCGACATGGGAGCAAAACCTGATTGTGGCAGGCACCCGAGAGCCGCACGTCGCCGACAAGCTACTGCGGGACTTCGAACTAACAACACCGAAAGGCCAGCTCTCTATGTACGGCAACTTGAAGCTCACTGTTGACGTGTGCCATGGCGTCATCACCGTGGCCAAGCACGAGACCAGTGAGTCCCTGCAAAACAAGATCCAGTGGCGTGCTGGAGAGCTTGCCGATATCCGCAAGCTTGAAACATCAGACGTCGCGGCGCTCACCTTCGTGGGCAAGGTGGCGCCGCGATACGTTCATTACAACTCAGAAATCACCCTTGTACGTGCATATAAGAAAAAGATCCCGGCCTGCGTGTGGTGCGGTACTGTGGGACACCGAGCGGACACATGCCCTTGCCCGGATAAAAATTGTGGCCTTTGTGGCCGTGCGGTGTCGACCGTCGACGGCGTGAAGACACCGCATGAGTGCACTCCGTCCTGTGCAGTCTGTGGGCAATCCCACGCCACCAACTCCCGGGACTGCACGGGGAAATTCAGGCAGCTCAAGGTGCCCGGCCGCAAGGCTAGGCGCCCAGAGCTCCCTGGAAAACAGCGACCTGGCCGGCAGCCAAGTCATCCCAATTCAGGTGCCGGTGGCGGAACGCCGCGTGGGGCTGACGCCATCGACAACAAAACGTCATCATCATCATCATCCTCGGTGAAGTTACCGCCCGGGAACAAGACTACGCCCCCACAGCCACCGCCCAGCTGCAGGAACGCTGGCCACTTCCCGGCGCTCAAGACAAATGGCGCTGCCGTAGTCCGGGCATGAGCGTCTCAACACGGCAAACAACAGGTGAGCAGCTGGGCTGAGATCGCCTCCTCCTCCTCCTCCCATTCCCCCTCCTCCCTAGTTACCGTCTCCGCACTCGACGCGGAATACAAAAAACAGATCGACGTGCTCCGGCCACAGAATTAGCTTTTGCTCAACAAAATTCAAAATTTAGAATCAAAATTGGCGTCCGCCGCTCCGAGCCCACAGAACACGGACGCAATGGAAAGCGACGCGATCTCGCCTGCCCTCGTGACAGCCATCTCCGCGATGGAGGAGCGCATAACCTCTAAATTACGATCTATGATCGAGACCGCCATGGACCAAATCTTGACCAAGGTCATATCTGCCGTCCCCGCGGTAGTATCAAACCACATCTTGGACAACCCCCGCCTCCTCCGTCGGACGGGGCCCATTAGGGACGTATCCCGTCCTTCAAAATTCAACCGTCTGATTATTGATTCGGACAATGAGGACAGCTGCCCCGCTCCTTTCATAATCACCCCCTTGATGGCGCAAGTAGCTGGCTCTGGGGCAGCCAATCCCTCCTCCCCCCCCCCTCTAGAATTTTAAATCATGGCGAGGCACCTTAATCAAAGGAGTTCCGCCATCTACAATTCGGCCATATCAACTTCCATAACACAATGGAACTGTAGAGAATTTAAAAACCGCACTAAGCGGGCCAATTTCCGCCTCTACCTTGAAACCTTCGAGTCCCTACCATCCGTGGTTGCCCTCCAGGAGCCAGGCGTGGGCGCCACACTTTCAAATTACACGAAGTTCCAACAGGATCCCGCGTCATGTCCTCTCGTTCACAAAGCCTACACAGCCAACTTAGTGGATCTCGACCTCAAGCTCGAGTATTCCTATGTAATGGTGACTATCCTACCACTCCGCCGCAGGGACCCGCCGTTGCATATACTCAACGTTTACTGCGCTCCCAAACTCAAGCGAGTGACTTTTGCGGACCTCTTTAGCCGCGCGCTAAGAGTAGCGGGCCGCGATCCCCTGCTGATTGTGGGCGACTTTAACGCTCCCAGTCAGCTGTGGGGGTATCGCAAGGAGGAGTCGCGCGGACGTAGGCTGGCGGAGCTTGCATCCACGTTGGGCCTCACCCTCCACACGGACCCCGTCCACCCAATACGGCTAGGAAACTCCGTGACACGGGATACGTGCCCGGACTTAACCTTCACTCGCAACATACGACACGCAGACTGGCTCAACACCGAGGTGACCCTCGGTAGCGACCACTGCATCGTTAACACTACACTACGCACACGCCCCCTCAAGCGTCCCAGAACACAAGCTCGTATCCGAGATTGGACGAAATTCAGGAAAAATTTTAACTCACTTGATAATACACCCATTTCCGCGCAAGGCTACACAGCATGGTCCAAACAGCTGCTGGCACACCTTTCCTCGCATGAAACACACATCCAGCTCTCAGAGGCGGTCACGGACGTAGATAACCACCTTCTACACCTCTGGGAAGCCCGTCGCAGCCTCGTCCGTTGTTGGCGACGCCAAAAACACAATAGAAAGCTTAAAGCTCGAATTGCAGAGCTTACCCAGAAAGCGGCAGAGTACGCGGCCCAACTCGCCGACTCCAACTGGGTAGATAGATGCAACACGGCCGCGCGACAAATGTCCAGCCGAAACACGTGGCGTCTCTTTCGAGCCCTAATCGACCCAACCCAAACACGAACCGAAACACAAAAACATTTGCAGCGAGCCATGTACGCTTTTCCCAGCAACACGACTCAACTGGCACAGAAACTTCGGGACCAGTATCTGTGTACAGCCCAAGACCCCCGTGGATCTGCGTACTCTTATGCAGGCAGAGAAAACACGGAGCTGGATCAATCTTTCCAGCTCCATGATCTGCGGGCGGCTCTCGCCAAAATGAAACGAGGCACTGCGCCAGGGCGGGATAAGGTCACCGTCAAGCTTTTGACGAACCTGCCCGACTTGGCATACCAGTCCCTCCTGGAATACGTCAATGCGATTTGGCGCTGGGACACCTCCCTGCCAATCGAATGGAAAACGGGTTTGGTTACTTTTATTCCTAAAGCTGGCAAACCAATTGACACAGATAACCTCCGCCCCATCTCTCTCACCTCATGTGTGGGCAAACTAAGGGAGACGATGGTGCGGGATCGGTTATCTACATATCTTGAACACAAACATGTCTTTGCGAGCACCATGTTCGGATTCCGCCCACACAGATTCGCACAGGATGCCCTCCTGCAAATCAATCGGGAAGTCCTTGACCCCCTCGAATGCCCCCATAATGACCGGGTAGTCCTCGCCTTGGATCTTAAAGGGGCATTTGACAATTTAGCACATGAGATCATACTCACTAACCTAAGTCACACCGACTGTGGCCTCAACACATTCCAATACATAAGCCAGTTTTTAATGGATCGTCAATCCTACACTTGAATTCAAGATAGAGACCATGGTCCTTACCTACTCGGCACGCGGGGAACCCCTCAAGGCGCGGTACTTTCCCCGCTGCTCTTTAATCTGGCCATGATGCACCTGCCGGCCCAGCTGAGTGGTGTCGCCGGCGTGCAGCACGCCCGGTACGCCGATGACATCACTCTGTGGGCAACACAGGGCAGCACAGGGGACATTGAAATCAGCCTGCAAACAGCGGCGACGATAGTAGACAGCTACGCCCGCCGCTGCGGTCTTCAATGTTCCCCTCAAAAATCGGAATTTGTGCACCTCCGCCCCTCACAGAAGTGCACAACTAAAATATCTCTTTCTCTCGAGATTGGTCCCATACGCGAAAGTGATGAGATACGGGTATTCGGACTCTACATCCACAAACACAGGCGGCCAGACACTACATTGGCCAAACTCCGTAAGGTGGGGGACCAGGTGGGCCGCGTGGTCCGCCGGGTTTCCAACAAACGCGGAGGGTTACTAAGTAAGGATGCCTTGCGGCTGGCAAACGCCTTCGTAACTAGTCGAATTCTCTATTCGACTCCTTATCTCCACCTACAGAAACAAGAGGAGGACGCCCTTGAGGTCATCCTTCGCAAAATTGTTAAACGTGCCCTTGACCTCCCCATCACTACTTCAAACAGCCGGCGTATGGCCCTTGGGGTGGTGAATACTTTCCGGGAGCTCCGGGAGGCGCACCTTACAAACCAGTACACGCGCTTGTCGCTAACGGAGTCGGGTCGCCGCCTTCTTACTCGACTCCATATCCAACACACCCCTCCAATGGAAGACAGGTTTCACATCCCGGAACTGTGGAGACGTGCCCTCCACGTGCGGCCTCTTGCAGCAAGCATGTCACATGAAGACCATAATGGTCGGCGCCTGGCACGAGCGGAAGCGCTAGCCCGATATTATGGCAACAAAACAGGTGTATACTACGTGGACGCCTCCGGCCCTCACCACAGGGGATGGTACATGGCCGCGGTAGTTCACAACAGCAACACAGTTAACGGCCTCACTTTCAGAGCCCGCAGTGCAGGACAAGCAGAAGAGGTCGCGATTGCTCTCGCGGCCTCACATTACAATTCAAAATACATAATCACCGACTCGCGAGGGGCCTGTCGGAACGTCGAACAAGGCTGCACTCCCTTCATGGCCTATCGAATATACCAAAATTGCATACGGGATACGGACCCCGAACACCGTCACCTCATATGGGCCCCTGCTCATCAGGGATTGGAAGGAAACGAGGCAGCAGACGCAGCCGCCCGCGCGCTCTCTCACCGGGCTGTTTTCTCCTCCCCACCTGATCAGGAACCCGATGTTAATCCGGTCTATACGTTCAAAAATATCGCAACCTACTATCAAGATAGCCATCGCCTTTACCCTAGCCCAGGTAAAGGCCTCAACAAGGCGGATGAGCGGCTCCTTCTCCGCCTCTTCACCAATACATTGCTGTGCCAGGCAGCCCTAAAACATTTCGACCCCTCTTTTAGCGGCAACTGCTCGTACTGTAGCGCGGTGTCTTTGAACACCTATCACATGGTGTGGGCCTGCCCCTCCAACCCGGCCATTCCCCCCATCCCCAACCCAGCCCGGGAGGACTGGGAGGCGACCCTGCACGGCTGCCACGAATTAAAGGCCCAACAAGCCTCAGTCGGGCGCGCCCGGGCGGAGGCTACCGCCACTGGGGTCCCATACTAGGGACCTCCACCTAGTGTATGTAAGGATCGGTCCCTTACGGGCTGATCCAAACACCTCCTGTCCGTTCTGAATAAATGTTTTCACCACCACCAAAGCAAGGTTCATAAGGAGACAACATATAACGGGCTGACATTTTCGATGGCGTGGCCGCCGCGGTCAGTCTAACGCGTGCAGCAGATCTCACAGCACCGTCCAACAACGGAGCAGAGCCTGACGCGACTACGAGGAGGGCACCTGTTCCACTGCGGGCAAACCTCCCGTCCCCTAGCCATCTACCTCCGCACATGCACTCGGGCCGCATACCGCCACTACCTAAAGGGCGTGGCGACGCCGGCCACACACCGTATTCTTGACTCAGCCACCTCCCTCGACCGAACGGCTACTCTGTCGTGGATCCCTGGGCAAGCCTCGATCACCGGTAATGAGCGTGTTCATGCGCTGGCCCGAAAACTCTCCTCCCGCACCCCGGACGATCAGACACTCAACCCTACGCAAGAGGCCCCGTCGGTCCTTTATACATACCATCAAATCACCGCATTCTACAGACTCAGCCGCATGACATTACCACCACGCCCCAGTTCTTTGTCGCCCTTATCCAGCGCCACATGCCGACAATTGCAGACGGGCTGCTTTATTTGCCCCTACCGTCTCTCAAGCATTCACCCCACCTTTCCTCCTCATTGTAACACCTGTGGCGTGCCCAGATTCGCAATTTTCCACTACCTTTGGGAATGTCTTTCCCCACAGGCAGTACCCCCCATCCCAATCCCACTCATTCTTCCTAGGAGGCTGTTTTACGGACCACTCAGCCCGCCGGCCAGAAATGGCTGGTGGATCGGGCGTTATGTGAGGCGCAAGCCTGAGGACTCCTGGACCAGTAAAAGACCACCCTGGAATATTTTTTTCTTTCCTTTTTTTTCTAATAATTTAAAGGTATTTTTATCCATCCATTCACCGCACATGCAGCGGCAATGGACGACGGCTCGCACCATTTTAACGTCAGCTATGAGCGAGAAGAGGTGTTTTCGCTCGCTCGGCATGGCCGGCATCTAAGGGACTGACTGACTGGAAAACTTTATTTTCAAAAGTATGTACAGGGAGCGTGTAGAGCGGTACTTAAGGGGCCGTTCCTTACAAACGCTAGGTGCGCTGCTCTTTACAGGAGCCCATTGGCTGTAGCTGCTGCTTGAACTTTGCTATTGTTACAAGAAGGCACTTTTTCTCTAGAGATGTTATTCACCGTTTAGTGGGAAAGGAGAAGGTGGCTCTTGCGAACAAAAAAACACGTCTCTTGTAACTGTTTTGGCCCTTTAAAAGTGGCTCTTATTATTATCTATATGTTTTTTTCCTATATGAACTGAATAAATTGTTTTAAATCTGATTTTTGCTATTGCCGTCATTTTTTGCGTTTAATGTCCTTAATAACATCGACGTTTCACGGTGGTAGTGCTGCATCTCCCTTTGGAAAGCGCGTATGCTGCGTTGATTCTCCAGCTCCAAACCGAGGGTTCTTGGTATCGATATTTTCGGCAACGTGCGATTCAACTACCGTTTCGTAAGCTCTCCGTAAGCAAAGAGTCATTTAGTTTGCGGAGAAGTAAATGAAACAAAACAACTATACCCGACCAAGATCCAGGTGCCTCATCGGATTAACTAATGATTGAGACATGCCGATCGTATCTATGCCATCCAGGACCGCTCTGGCTATCTTAATGCACTGTAATTGCACATTCAAAATAATGTTTGGACACTGGCTTAGAAATATCTTCGTTAAACAGGAATTACTGGAGCAAAGTGCCGTGAAACACGGTGCGCTCGTCTCACAGCAATAGTTCGTGCGACGAGAGGCCGGCCGGATCGCGTCAACCGCATCGAAAGCGCCACCTCGCGAGAGGGAGCCGAATGGGGTAACGTATGGCCGCCGAATTTACCTTAATGACCGTTATGTAACAAAGCGGCTTAATGAAGCTATCTTTGGAAGCTAAAAGAATTATTACAATTTGGCTCTTCTACATAAAATATATATTTTTTAAATGCCCAGAAATCAGACTAGTCCATTCGGCGAAAGCAACCTTTTTGCATCCGTTTTAGCGTTGATAGGCGTGTTATTTGTTTTAGAGACTTCGGTGACTTCGATGAAGGACAACCGCCCTTACCCTCTTAGAACCTAATGTCTTCTCCTCGGCTCCTGAATCTTTGCCTTGCATAAGTCTAGATGGGTGGGGGCTGATTCAATGAAGAAATTTGATCATCACGTACCTTCCTGCACGTAGTGCGCAACGTTCAGTACTAGTTAAGTAACTCGAAGGTAAATTAGGGGAAAGTCTGGGAAGTTTTTTCACTTAAATATTGTGGCTGCGCTGCCGCACTGAGGAAATATTATAAACGCACCAATTGCTTTACTCCAAAAAAACGCTAAATGTTAGATCCCTGCTTATAAAAAGGCGCCAGGCGGCCATCACTAGACGTGGTACACGAACGAGACAGACTATGTGAGCATACAGCAGTACTGTAATATAGCTTTAGCCACAGAAAAGTGACAATTTTCAACTTTTCTTAGGCTATAGCTCTCGGCTGCCTCAAAATAGAAAGAAAAGGTATAGAAGAGAGATGAAATTCAAGAAAATATTTGAAAACACGTTGAGAAGAACAAGGGATGCCGCCTACTGGAATTCATACACATTTCCCTAGCCCGAGCGCACAGCCAAGCAGATGAAACAGAGTAGCACGATGCCTTCGGTAACCGATCCTAAATGGGCGAACTCTAATGCTTCCTTGGAACATGAAGATCTTTTTATTTTCCGGTTAATCGAATTTACTGAAGACGAAACAGTTCTTTGCGCGTACAAATTGTTCCTTCATTTCACAACATTCACAGCTTCCCGTAGCAAAAACCTGCTCGATGTTCTTATGCTTTTGTATCCAAATAGAAAGAGAGGACATGTTTGAATTTTAATATCCCTTTGATGGATACATTTTAATTTGTGCTCGCAACGAATTATGAGTAAAAGCTCGTCTCTCGATAAACCAGGCGGTGTTTGAAACTTGCGCGCTTCCAATCACAGTTTGCTTCTCAGTTGCTAAAATTTTGGCTATTTTTTGCAGTTGCTAAACGTTTCTACTGCCGTTTTGAGGTAGTGAGAGTGAGCTGGAAAGATACAAAATAATAATCAGCGGATTGTTATTCGCACGAGGTATCTCTGCTTTTACTGCGAATGGCACGACAGAGGCGTTCAGACTCTTTTTCGAATAAAATGAGAAAACAACTTCACTCTGAAACGGGAGAAAACGAGTGTAAATAAAGAAACCACGGCTGCAGGCAATCTGTGCGTCTGTTTTAAATATACATTGGATGCTTCGGCCTAGCTTATATGCGACATGTGGCATTTGGCCTTGTAAAGTACACTGCATTATAGGTTCCAGCAACGGAGTTTGGATGTCTATATGCAAAAGGCGAGAGCAGCTGTGGCTTTGAATGCTGGAAAAGAGCGTTCAGTATCTTTGGCGCCATCAAAAACGTTTTCCATCTATGTAGCAAAAGGCAGGGCTCAACTTTGCAGTTTGCTATGTACTACCGCTATTTGCAAAGCTGTTTGCGAAGGCGTCAGCAACTGATATAAGACACTTATTTCCCAGCCATCACCATAAATGTTTTCCTCTGAGGGTCAGTAAACATATTCAAAGAGATCTTAGTTAAATGACTGCCAATAAGACGTACTTAGTGCGTGATACAAATGAGAGATTTAAATCACTACTTTCTCCTGCTGCCTTCATACGTAAATATGCTCTGCGGCCGGAACGCAATAGTGGGCCATTTCGTATTGGTCGACAATACAAAGATGAGAGAGTGGACGAGAGCCTGAGCCGCTGCTGGTACTCAACGCCGAAGCGGCTTCGTGAGCATAGCTCATTGAGAGAAACACATGATTATTTTTGCGCTAGACGCACATACTTTGTTTATATGTACTGACGAAAGCTGGTAAATGAACATCACATCATGCCTCACATTGAAGCACTCTGGCACTAAGTTTATGGGCTCCGTATATTTTAGGACAGCGCTAACATACATACAAAATAAGATGATATGCCTTATGGGGTACAACAGAAATAAAGTAATTCGAGACTTTGAAAGGGTCTAATGGCTCGTGTATTATTATCGAATGCCCTGCTGAAGGTAAAATCAGACGCCCTATAAATACTTCAGGATAGCCACAGAACGGTTGACAGACTGCCTCCAAGTGGTCACGGAAAAACACACACAGAGAAATATACCCGGAAAATACCCGGATGTACCGAGAGGAAAGGTGCAGACTGCCTGAACAGCACCCCAAACTCACAAGGCAACAGCACACGATCCTGCTTCGAGCGCAGGCGGGATCACTTGCGAATCCTGTAATGATGAAGCGCATGTACCCTGCGGAACACGATATGCTTTGTCCTTTTTTGCAAAAGAGAAAAAGGCATCCAACCGCGTGTCTTGCCAAAGTGCACAGAGCCCAAGACCCCCCCCCCCTACTCTCATTTCCTCCAACACCCCCAACCCCAACCCATTGAGCGGTGGGAGACCTTGTTATCTAGCCCCGCCCTACCGATTCAGCTCGCACTGACGGACAAGGGCCAGGAGCTGCTGGGAACATATGGGTCCTATAACTAAGGAACCACCCCGTCTGGTGCTTGTGTGCCCCACCGAATTATTTCGGGCCCAATAAATGTTGATTCATCAACAACATTCAAATACAGCATTAGAAGACGGACTGAGTAAAAAGGTGAGTAGCCAGTCTTCAACTAGTAGGGCAAAAACGTGGACACGAGGTCAAAGAACATGACTGTAAACCTCACTATAGGGCACGTAGGAAGCAACAAAGAAGTTTCCACAGAATATGAAAAGGAAGTTCGCGAATCCTCAACTGCCAACAGTTCAAAAAAGTGTTGGCTCCAATCCACGCTGTACCCGCCGCAGTGGCTCAGTGCTGCCGCTAGGAAACGGGAAGCCGCTAGAAAACGTGCCATTACAGGAAGACGTTGTGGCGCCCAAAGCACCGTCAGTGCCTCTGGAAGAGATAGGCGGACTCTGCAGCCCGTATGCCGGTCTAACAGTCGATCATCGTCGACCATGCACGAGCCGGGAAGGCCATCTGTGCCACATCGTAGCCAACCCGAAAGCCTGGAACAGATTCTTCTGGATCCGCAGGCTGGAACTACAAGAGGATGCTGCCTTCCAGCTCACCCTCGTTCCGGCGAGCGACGACGCATACATCAAACACCGGACCATCATGGAAAACAGGCAACAGGCGGCTACACTGCTTCACTATCTGCAGACTGACCACCGGTGCGCCACGGAAGTCACCATCAACGACAAAATCCTCTCCGACCATGAACAAATCGTGAGCCTCGCAATTAGCGACAGCCTGTGGCTGAAGAGGATTTCGTTGCAGTTGATATCACCGAATGTGGATATCTCCGGCGCCCTTGCAGAAGCTATATCTTTCTTGACACGATTGGAATCCCTCGAACTATCCGGTAATTTGCACGGGCACTTTCTTGCCAGTCTTGCGCCTCTGCTCACGAGAACTGCTTCCCTGAAGACGCTTATAGCTTTGGAAGTCCGCGCGCCTGACGAGGCCACCAGCCGCTTCCTCGCAGATCTCTGTAAACAGGACCATCACTGACCTGTCTCTTACGTCGAGTATTCTTAACTGCGACAGCGCACCCTACGGCCCACACAACCCGCATGTATCTCTTTGCAAGTACCTGGAGTTGAGTCAATCCCCGACATCGATGCGTATAAAAGACCCTAAATATGGTCCATACATGGACGTTTGGACTACCTGCAACGCCCTAACTACTAACAAGGTGCTAGTTTAACTGGAGCTAGAAGTGAACACGCTCAGGTTGGAGTACGCCACAGCAATAAAGAAGCTACTGCGCACCAACAAGACGCTCAGGTACTTCGCCTTTGTGTGCAACGTGACTGACAACGACGACGATGGCGGCACTGAAGATGAAGCCATTCCTCGTGATGCCAGCAACAACAAGAATGAAGACTTTCCGCAGCAAGAGTGTTTAAGGTGCCGGACCATCCACTTCGATGACGACGACCATCTAGAACCTTGGGTCTCTGCTCTTCTCGACAACGAGACGTCCATTACGGAACTGACGTTCTTAATGTGGTGTTTCAGTCTCCTGGACTGCCAGAAATTTTGTCGTGCGCCAACAGGTCGCTCTAGAAGGTCACCCTTGATGACCTCGGCAGCCATACTTTGGAAATCTGCAGAACCCTCTCTGAATGTGGCCTACAAGACAAGGTCATTGTGAAGAGCGAATGCATCTTGGACAACGCAGGCAGAGGCCCCTGTCCGATGACCTGGTTCTCGGGCGCCATGCCCTTCGACTTGCTCCAAAGCGATGTGGACACAGTGAGCATGCCTCGCAACCTCACGCATATCACTCTAAGCGTGTTCGCGCTTTCGTGCGTTGACGGTGAAACAGATCCAGCCTCAACGCCGATCGTTCAAGTTATCCAGAGGTTCACTGGCATCAAACACCTAATGATTTTTCTCCAAAATGAAAAGGAAATTGGTTTTAAGGAAAGGAAATGGCGCCTGTCACATATATTGATGGACACCCGAAAGAAATATATCCGACGTGCGGTGCCGACAACTACAAATACGAGGACGCTGACGACTTTTTGACCGAATGAGCTGTATACGCTTTCGCGTAATAAAGTAACACACTTCTATAACTAGACTGATTTTCATAAAGGTTGCTTTAGAATCGGAGAAAAGGATGGAGATTTTTTGAACCGTCTGGACGAAAATATGGTTCATAAGGAGTCAAACTTACAGCAGGCTGACATTTTCTATGGCGTGGCCACCGCGGTCAGTCTAACGCGTGCAGCAGATTTCACAGCACCGCCCAAAAACGGAGCAGAGCGTGACGCGACTGCGAGGAGGGCACCTGTGCCACTGCGGACAAACCTCCCTACCCCTAGCCATCTACCTCCGCACATGCACCCAGGCCGCATACCGCCACTACCTAAAGGTCGTGGTGACGCCGGCCACACACCGTATTTTTGACACAGCAACCTCTCTCGACCGAACGGTTACTCTGTTGTGAATCCCTGGGCATGCCTTGGCCCCCGGTAAGCACGTTCATGCGCTGGCCGGAGAACTCTCCTCCCGGACCCCGGACGATCAGGCACCCAACCCTGCACAAGAGGCCCCATCAGTCCTTTACGCATATCACCAAATCACTGCATTCTACAATCTCAGTCACTTGACATTACCACCACCCCACAGTACTTTGTCGCCCTCATCCAGCGCCACATGGCGACAATTACAGACGGGCTGCTTTGTTTCACCTAACGTCTCTCATGCTTTCACACACCCTTCCTCTTCATTGTAACACCTGTGGCGTGCCCAGATCCATGCTTTTCCACTACCTTAGGAAATGTCTTTCCCCACAGGCAGTAACCCCATCCCAATCCCACCCATTCTTCCTGGGAGGCTGTTTTACGGACCACTCAGCCCGCCGGCCAGAAATGGCTGGTGGATCGGGCGTTATGTGAGGCGCAAGCCTGTGGACTCCTGGACTATTAGAAGACCACCCTGGAAGATTCTTTTCTTTCCTTTTTGTCTAATAAAAGTTCTTTCTATCCATTCATTCCCCGCACATTCACCGGCGATGGACGACGGCTCGCACGATTTTGACGGCAGCTATGAGCGAGAAGCGGTGCTTTCGCTCCCTCGGCACGGCCGGTATCTAAAGGACTGACTGACTGAAAAACTTTATTTTCAAATGTATGTACAGGGAGGGTGTGGAGCGGTAGTGGTACTTAAGCGGCCGTTCCTTACAAACGCTAGGTGCGCTGCTCTTTACAGGAGCCCATTGACTGGATCTGCTGCTTGAACTTTGCTATTGTTACAAGAAGGCACTTTTTCTCTAAAGATGTTATTCACCGTGTAGTGGCCAAGGAGAAGGTGGCTGTTGCGAACAAAAAAGCACGTCTCTTTTAACTCTTTGGCCCATTTAGAATGGCTCCTATTAAGACCTATATGTCTTTCCTATATTAATTGAATAAATTGCTTTCAATATGATTTTTGCTATTGCTGTCATTTTATTGCGTTTAATGTCCTTAATAACGTCGAAGTTTCACGGTGGTAGTGCTGCATCTCAATTTGGAAAGAGCGTATGCAGCGTTGATTGTCCTGCTCCAAGCCGATGATACTTTTTATCGATATTTTCGGCAACGTGCGATTTATCTACCGTTTCGTAGGCTCTCCGTAAGCAAAGAGTCATTTAGTTTGCGGAGAAGTAAATGAAACAAAACAACTATACTCAAACAAGATCCAGGTGTCTCATCGAATTAGCTAATGATTCAGACATCCCGATCGTACCTATGCCGCCCAGGACCGCTCTGGCTTTCTTAATTCACTGTAATTGCACATTCAAAATAATGTTTCGGCCCTATCTTGGAAATATCTTCGTTAAACAGGAATTACCGGAGCAAAGTGCCGTGAAACACTTCGCGCTCGTCTCACAGCGATAGTTCGTGCGACGAGAGACCGGCCAGACCGGGTCAACAGCGTCGAAAGCGCCACCTCGCGAGAGGGAGCCGAATGGGGTGACGTTTCGCCGCCGAACTGACCTTAATGACCGTTAAGTAACAAAGTGGCTTAATGAAGCCATGTTTGGAAGCTAAAAGAATTATTACAATTTGGCTCTTCTACATAAAATATATGTTTTAAATGCCCAGAAATCAGACTAGTCCATTCGGCGAAAGCAACCTTTTTGCATCCGTTTTAGCGTTTATACGCTTGTTATTTGTTTTAGAGACTTCGATGAGTTCGATGAAGGGCAACCGCTCTTACCCTCATAGAACCTGATGTCTTCTCCTCGAATCCCGTATCGGGAAGGACTCGAATCAGACGGATGCCTCCCAAACGCCCTCCAGTGTCTCCAGCAATTAAGATTCACAAACAGAAGTGTACTTAATCAACATGTTAACCACACATCAGTTAGTACAACAAGCACCAACACCGCACTAAAGGCTTTCCCCTCGCAGAAGCATTTGGCTCCTGGCCACCAAGGCTCACGAGATAATGAGACCGCTCACGCGGCTGACCGAGAGCTTCCTTACCGGGCTCCTCATCTCAGCTGTTCTGCCTCGGAGAGAAACCAGCAAATGCTATGGTTCAGGGGAATCATAACAGAATATATTGACAACCACCGCCTTTTCCCGGCCCCCGCAGAGGGGCTAAGTAAGACGAAAGAGCGAACCTTAAGGCGCCTCCAAACAGGTACTCTATTCTGTCCTGCACTCATCAATCATTACGATCCTAGCACGGATAGGCGATGCCCGCACTGTGGGGAGGCCTGTGATATCTTCCACATGGTGTGGGCACGTACTCAAAATCCCCACCTCCCCCTTCCCCTATCCCTTCCTGAGAGACACGGGAGTCTACCCTCTTCAACTGCTCCTCGCTTGATTCCCTACAGTGAGAGAGAAGTAACTTTAATTTGCACCCGTGAAAAGTGAAGGGGGGAAAGCTATAGCCTAAACCGTCGGGCGGAATCCCTGGGCCTCGGTGGTGGTCAGGGCCGGGACCGATGACTATGCTTTGTTCTTCTGCTTCGGGGTTGAGCAATAAGGTCTCCCAGGATTGTAAAGTTTATTCGGGTCGTTATAGAAAAGGCAGCAGTGGACTAGATCTGCAATGCTGTTGCAGTGCATACATCTAGGATTAAAGACTTCTGGATAGCATTTACTGTAAATTTGAGGGCTTGGAATCACCCCGATTGGCAATTTCTTCCACATGATTTCCTCTTTCCTACTGAGCTGTTTATCTGCTGCTGAATAGGCCTTACGATCGAGCTTATAATGAGAAATTATTTCATAGAATGTTGTCAGTTCGTCACCCGATGGGAGGTGTTCCTCATGTGCAGGCGGCGCGTCAGTAGCGATCTACTGCAAAGTGAGGTCTCGGGCGGTCGCGTTCAGCACCTTCTTCCAAAACAGGCGCTGATGAGCCGGGGACCAGTTCCTTGAGATTAGCTGTGATGGTACTTGCCGTTCTTTCAGAATTTTGGCGGCTTGAGCAGAGATGCTGCCCATATCATCGTTTTAATGGCTGCCTTAGAGACACTCACTATCACCCTTGTACCGTTTTGTATTACTGCTATACCAATGGCAACTCCTACATCTGTAGCACTTGTGTTTTAACGGTGCAGCACGAGACAAATTCTCCACTCTCACGAACCACTACCGCTGTTTGTGCTGCCTTGCGATCGTATTTGACAGCGTCCATGTAGAGCACATCGGACATACCTCGAAATTTGCTCTGTAGGGCCACAGCCATATCTTTGCGTCTACCTTGGTGAAATACCGGATGCATGTTCTTTGGCAGCGGTGGAATTTTGAGTCTATCCCTGGTTGCACTAGGTATGTTATCTGTCCGCTTTGAACACTTCGAGGGTTCTAACCCGAGACGCTCAATGATTTTCCTCCCAGTTTTTGGTTTTTAAAAGCCTTCGATGCTGCGACAGGGCGGCGGCTTCCATGAGCTCATTCAGATTGTTGGAGACACCTAGGTTTAGAAGTTCTACCATCGAAGTGTTCGGAGGAAGACCTAGGGCGGTTTTGATCCCTTTTATGATTATGATTTCAATTTTGTCCTTTTTTGCTTTGGCCAGTTCGAGATAGGATGCAACGTATAGCATTCGGCTTATGACAAAATCTTGAACCAATCTCAAAAGATTGGCCTCCTTCGTCCCCGCATGCTTTTTAGAAATGCACTTGAGTAGCCGGCACGTCTGGCTGGTACTCGCTTCAAGTCTCATGATAGTTTCTGTGTTTTTACAAATTTCTTTGCATGCGCGGCCCTAGGACTAGAATACTGTCTACCACCGGAATGGAATTGCCACTTACTCGCAAAGCAATATCCCAGCTTTTTCAAGGGGACTGTTTGTTTTCCTTTTTTGTGATGAAACAAAAAGAGTCCCCTGATTTTTCTGCCCATCATTTTAACTCAATGGGCTCGAGATATTTCTCTATGGCACCTATGGCTCTCTGAAGTCTGCTTTCAATCTGTCCATTGCTACTCCTTCTCAACCACCGCGTCAAATCGTCGGCATATATGGTGTGATGCAAATTTGTGATTCCGTTCAGCTGCCCTGGGAGCCCAATCTTCGCTATCTTAAACAGAGTCGGAGAGAGAACGGCCCTTTGCGGGGTATCCCTATTTCCCACTCTGATGCTTTAGATTGATTGTCCACCCAGGCTGATGGTAACAGTCCGATTTGAAAGTCCCTTACATAGTTATACGTCGCGACTCCAACTTTTAGCGTGATAAGGTTCTAAAGTATGGCTACGTTTGTGACACTATCAGAAGCTTCGGAGACGTCCAGTGCCACAATGACCCTAATATCAACAGTGTTTTTATCGATTACCTGCTCCTTAAGCTGTAGAATGGCATCGCATGCCGATAGGTTTGATCTGAAGAATATCAATGTATCAGGACAAAGTGCTTGTGGGGGTTTAACGTCCCAAAGTGAGCCAGGCTATGAGAGACGCCGGTATCAGGATATATTTTGATCTTCCATGACTCTATTCGATCTAGATTGAATTATGTGCTCCATCAATTTTTCAACCCAAGATGTTAAGGAAACGGGTTTGACATCTTAAAGCGTAGCTTCTTCCCTGGCTTCGCAATGAAGACCAGGTTCTCAGCATTCTATGCCTGCGGTATCTCTCCCTTGTCCCAGCATTCTTGCATACAGGTTGTAAGATTCCGAATGGAACCGTCGTCAAGATTCCTGAGCATTCTGTTGTTGATTCTCTCCGACCCCGCTGCCGTTTTGGTTCTTAGGCTGTTGAGTTCAGCCCCCGCTTCCCCGACTGTGATGGGACTGTCCAATGCCGGGTTTACCGAGCCCGTGTACTCAAAGACTCCACAACAGCTAAGGTAGCGATCCCTAACCTCAGTTATAAGTTCTATTGTCTGACCTGCATAATTGTGCACCAGCTATTGAAGCTACTCTCGAGCCTCCGATATTGTTTTCTCTGGAGCTAATAGATGTCGGAGCAGTTTCCACGTTCCGGCGCTGCCAATATTCCTATCTATTTGTTATACAAATATTACCCAAATTTGCTTTCTGAGTTCCAATGCATTCTCTTCAATGTCTTTGTTGAATGCTGCAAGTTGTTTTCTGAGATTCCTGTCAACTTTTCTCTGGCTGATCTTTTATAGCCGCGCTGGCATCCCCAGCTCCGCTGACGAAGATGCTGTAGGGGGCGCGGCCTCGCTCCCGCAACAGAGAACGCATTCGGCAACCGGCCAGGCCAGCAACATCGAGAGGCCACTCCGCCGGCTTGCCATCCGTGGCTACCGGGACCTATAATAAACGTGGATCACCTTCCTCATCTTGTGACACCGGACGACACCTTAGACGCACGCAACACCGCTCCCACCTGCTCTGCGCTTCCCCCGTCTTGTCCCACCACTTGGCCTTGCCGCTGCACGCCGCTGTTCGCACCTGGCTTTCGACACCTTCTTCTCTACACCATGCACGCGCCTATCATCGCATCCGGTGAGTTCTCCCAGCAGTGTCAGCGCTCCTTCATTCCTCGGCTGTACGGTCTACCCGCGTTTTATGCCAGGGACCCCGTTTTGTGGCTGGCGCTGCTGGTCTCGCTCTTTCAGATCCACCATGTGTTCAGCCACGCTATCAGCACGCCGGCCGCGGACTCCAACCCAGTCTCCTGGCAAAGCTGCGGTTGCCGCCTCCTGGCCCAGACATTTACGCTGACTTCAAGAAGGGCCTGACGGCGTACTTTGGCCTGGAGCTCCCGCCGCCTTCCTGCGCTCCAGTTTCCAATTAACAAGTTGCGGCGCCACTCTACGCACTACCCCTGGCCGGACTCCCTCACCGAGCTGCTTCGGATTTCTCTCTGCCAGCTAATACCTCTGTCACACGGCCAGTTTCAATCACCCTCGTGTCGAGGGTCTTCGAGATTCTCAATAACCATCGAACTCGTCGCTGCTACACGGCAAATCTCAATGGCCATTGTAATAGTTCTCGTGTTTTGCGCCACGGATGTGTGGCACCACAATAGCTACTTTGGATTTTGCAAAAATAATATAAATGTATACTAAATGCTGAAATACACGCATACGCGCAAGTCGTTCAAAACCCTTTTAATTGCGCGTACGCGACGGACATATGCAGACACTGCTGTAGCCACTCTAATACAAGACGAGCCAAAGCCAAGCCAGTCTAACTGCGTCAGAGCGTTGCTTCGACAGGCTTAAGACCTGGGAAATCGTCGTATTTGAAAAACAAGAGCTATTTGTCTCCTGAAACTTTATGCGAGTGTAAGAATGGGCAAATCGAAGGCGAATACAACAGCTTAGAACACGATATTGCTTTGAGGGATTAGCGACGAAGCTGTTATCGCTGTGAAGCGGGCGGGCAGGGTGCCGCCATGTTGTCAACGTTAAATACGCATGCAACGAAAAGACTGCAACTCAAAATTAATGCGCTTAGTGCGCTTAAAACCAGTCTAATATAATTTTAAAATAATTATACAGACTGCTTGCATTAAATTGTATGCGAATAATGTTCATGTTTTTGTACCGTGTATGTGTCGTGTACGAAAGTGCGCTTGGCGCCGCTCGAAGACGCGCTACCAACCTTGGGCAGCGCTTGAAGGCCCTAGAAATCTCGATGGAGTTCTGCGCTACTCCGTTGACTCGATAGGCTATTGACTCGATCGGCATTAAAACTGCCCGTGTAGCAGCGCTCGATCGCCTTTGAGTCGATAGACTATCGGTTCGAGGACCCTCGAAATTCCCGTGTGACAGGGGTATAACACTACCACACCAGAGCCGCTCCCCACACCGGTCTGTCCACTATCGCCGCCACTGAATGTGCCCACACCCACTGTTGGGCAAGAACCGCGCACGCACGCGTCGGTCTCTTGCCAACCTTCTCAACCAGCTGCCTCATACTACACCGCGGTCTCTCCTGAGTTTGCTCCAGCAGCCTCTGCGGACGGCCATTCACAAGCGAGCTCCCGTCCCAGGGCGCCTCCTGCCCATCCCTGCTTGCCAGCTGTGGCGTTTGGACCATCACCAGAAGAACCCTCTCTCTACCCGGGCCCCAACTTGTTTCTAGTCGCATGTTCGCTTGCTACCCCAAGCCTAACCAGAGTGAGCCCAACTCTTCTTATCGCGGGGCGCCCATTCAAGCCCCACCAGAGCATTGTCGCTCATCACACGCCATCTGAACCGCCTGGCTCGGATACCTGCCAGCCTGGCGCCTTCACAAGTGGCTGTTCCTTTTTGACAGAGAAGATAGCCATCGAAGGAGACGTCATGCTTCCGACGCATTGCAGCATGCCCCATCCAACACCGCAAATGTACTCGGCACTATTACTTCCTTCCAACTCCAACCACTATGTCACGGACTTGTGCCCTCAGTTCCCAGCAAGCAGTCCCAATGCCACAGTGGGCTCACTTTTGTAAACAGTCGGTACACAACGTCGCCCACTTCGACCACTCCCCTACACGGCAGCCAGAGCCACACGGAGCACATGCAAGCCCAATGGCGTGCGCTGTCGTTTCACCGTCGCCAGCGGCCGAGGCATCCCCTTCTCCTCTACGGCTGTGGTTTCCTCTTGCCATATGTTCGTCTGCACTATGTGGGCCAGCACACATTCCTTATCTCCCGTAAATCCCCACGGGGATGCGTTTTTTGTATTGGCGTTTCCCGGACAGCTACCGCAGGGGCCTTTCCCGGCCCCGCCAGTAGGCCTTATGACTGAAGCATGCCTAGCTCGCCTCCCGTTCCTCGATGACTTTTCGAGCCTGTTTTTTGCGTCATCCTCACCATTTTTTGGCTCCTCTCGCCCTGTGCGAAGCAGCCAGGCTCAAGCACCCAAGCTCAATCTCCAGCACGACGGCCTTCACGAACTCTGACTCGAACATCACTCGCCTGAAGAAACTTGGTAGATGTTTTTATACCGTTTTTATATTGTCTTTTATCGCGCATCGCGCTGGGGGGGGGGGGCACCTGTAGCGGCGCTGGCATCGCCAGCGGCTCTTATGATAATAGGATCGAGACCTCTCTCGCGCAACACAGAACGCATTCGGCAACCGGCCTGGCCAGCAACATCAACAGCCCGCTCCGCCTGCTAGCCAGCCGCGGCTATCGTGACCTCCGATAAATGTGGATCAGCTTCCATAAACCCTCGAGATGCCTATCAATGACTTCCGGATCACCTTCAAATTATATCGCTTCGGTAGTGTCCCGAACAGATTGAATAACTCTCTAGGTCCTATCGTTAATATCGCTTAACATTTCCGATCCCAACCTGACACTTCTAACAGTATCCAAATGTACAGTCTCAACTCTCCTCTTACTGAAGACCGGTGGGAAATTCTCAACGATGATTCCTTGTATCCTATGATCGCTACCTAGGTCTTTCCCGGTGTTGCACCATCTAGCAGTAATGCATGCCACTACTGACCAAGGTTGCATCTGGTGTCGTGTCCACGAATACGCTATTTCCCTTCCTAGTCGGCCTCATCGGGTCCGTAATAAGAATGAGCCCATGTTGATGAATTTAATGCCACAGACTTCTGCCTTTAACCTGCGTGAATTTTCATCCCCCTGTCGGCCCAGTATCAAGACGTAATCCTTTTTGAAATAACCTTAGTCTTCGTAAAAAAATCGCCAAATTCACATTTGCGCTGCCGGGGTTAGCTATACACGTTCAGGAAGGAAAGAATGTTGTTTCAGTTACGAGGGACGAGTTCGACGAAAATATGATCGATATGCGCATTCCCCGTATCGTGCTGCAGCGTTGAAGTGTTTCTTTTTTACAAAGTTTGTCACTTGGCTAGCGTACATGACCCGCAAAAGATTTGTAACCCGCTAATTTAGGATTTTCTCGCACTTCTTGGTTGCAATAACCTCAGGTAGATCGCCATTGGCGAGAAAGCGCTGCAGAACCGCACGTTTACGCGAAAACCCACTACAGTTCAACTACAAATCTTTGTTATTAGTGACGCGCAGGTCCATTGTGTTTTGAGTATTTGAACCTCTTAGCATAGCCGTTGCAACTGCCTGTCCCTATAGTCAACATTCATTTGCTCGACAGCAGTGCCCATCTGTTCCAGCTGCTCAAGTACCGTTTGAAGCATTCAATGCAATGTCTTTGTTTCATCCTCGAGAGCTACAATTCTCACTCCGTGATGATCCTCGACCTCTGTTTCCTTAGCACTCTTCCTCTTTAAGGGTGGAGGATTAGGTATCCGGGATGTTTCCGGTTCAGGTTAAGGTTTATATGCTAGCTGTTTCTTAATGTTATCAATTTGTTTTCGTAATTCTGCAATTTGTTCTTGTAAAATCTCGTTTTGCTCTTTAAAAGGATTAATAATTTCTGCATTATCATCCTGGGAGACCTTATTTACACAACCCACCTTTGGTCCAGTAGTCTTTGTCTTCGTCAGCGTGCCGCCACTACGCTCCTGGGGTTCCTTTGGTGTAGGTTTATCTTTTTTCGGTGATGGAAGTCGAGGGAAAGATTCCGAGCGCCGTCTCGACTTGCTCTGATGCCCCGAATTACTCGTCTAACGGTCTCTAATCTGGCTTTTCCAGCGGCGCATTTGTTGTTCTGTATCAGCCTTGCGGCGCTCTTCACTCTTTCTCTATTCGTATTCCAGTTTCATTCCCCTCTGTCGCATCTTGAATATATAAGGTGTTCGGAAAAGTGTCTTGCACCTCTTCTCTTCGCTGATGTGATCCTTGTCATACAGTGATCACCTCGGAAGTGTCGGCACACACTCGTGGGCCTTCGTCGGGGAGGCTGCCCCACACCCTCTGCACTCTGCATGCGGGCTGTCTCGCACGTCACCACACCTCACCACACATGTACCATACTTAATATCTCTTCTTGTATAGAAAGCAATTCATTGGAGCCCCGAAACAGATCATCCATTTCGGCACATAGTCGTGACCAATAGCGATGATCACCGAGTTAGAGTCGCCCATCCTGCCTGCCATGAATTGGAGGATTCTGCGGGGATGAGAAATCCAATTCCAATTCTTTCTCAGACGGCCTCAGATCGAGACCGCGTACCACTTCTTTGCCACAGCTTTCAGGTTCCGCCATGTAAGTCGACACCTCGTACTTGTCGAGCTTTATAGACTTCAGTCCCAACATTTTTGGCATCGTCCTTGTTGGGCGTGCTGTATATCACTATTTCTTGCTTGTCTTTCACGACGATCCTGTCCTCCTCTTGACCTTTCCGCCATGGAGTGCCAGCCGCCATTCTTATTACTCCGCCAATAACTGGCACCGAGAGCTTGGTTACGGTCAGTTCTTCTTTGGGCCTCATAATAATCTTGTGATCCGCGTTCGGAGGGCGCGGCAGGTGCGACGCCACCCACTGCTCCGAGAGCTTTGTTCCCGCCGCTTCATACGAGCGTCACCCGCAGACGACTTGTTGCCACTGTATCCGACCGGCACGTCCCGGGGGAGATCAGGGGAGACTCCCCGGGCCCGCTCCCCCGGCTGTGGGTCGCTTAGTAGCATTACCCCATTTTTTTATTTTCCCACCTACGGGTGGCAAAAGCACAACATTGCCTTCGGGCCTTTTCTTTGATATTACGATTGGGTTAAGCCTGTGATACTTTAGTGGTACAGGCAGGAGCTTATTGGTTTACGTTTTTTTATGGCAGCTTCACCATACTTATTATTGTATCCGACCGGCGTCCCCCTGCCGGCTTTCCCTGCTCCACCGCTGAACGTCGCTTTCTTAGCGGTGCCATGTGGGTGTCCTCGTTGTTGGCGCTCCTGAACCTCCGCGACACCTTCCGATACTTTCGTCACCATGTCCGAGCTTTGAAGTTCTGCCGCATCGACATCGGTACCCTCAACGCTCACCGCCATCGTGATGGTGACGCCATAGTGTCTAGGGCCTGACGTCGGTGGCCCTCGGCCACCGCTCAGGCCACCTCGGCATTACGCCTACCGTTTGGCTGATTGACAAAATATGCATCGACTGTTGGGCAAGGATTACGCTAAACCACATTACTTGGGAATGTCTTAGCTCACCAGAGGCTAAACAACATATAACTAGTTTTGAAGCCTGGGAGGCGGTGCTGCGGAACGAGGGCCCCAACGCGCAACGCAAAGCAACCCGCATGGCGGCTGAGGCCGTGAAGCATCAGCTACACCGTCCTCAGCTGACGGTTTCTCCTCCTGATCGGGCTTAGGCTTCGGCCGAGCCTGGGAGGGGGTAGGGAAACCACCACCTTCCGGAAATAAAGTTTTTCTGAACTGCACTTAACTGACGTCGGTGGCCTTCGGCCACCGCTCAGGCCACCTCGGCATTAGGCCTAACGTTTGGCAGATTGAGGCTTCCCGCCGTGGTAGAATACAGAAGATGCGATAAAATCCTGCAAGCCTCGCTTACAGTCTTAGCAATAGTATTTACAGGATACTTACCACGTCCGCGGCACGCACAAAACACTTTTTAAGCGGTCCATTGTCGTTTTCCGTCGTAAAAAATTGTCATTCCACGGAGCCGCAGTGCCACGCGTCGCGGCCCTGGTCGTCCCTTTGAAAGCTCCTTGAGTCCCAAAGGTCTCTGGTGAAATGGGCGCGAGACGGGGTCTCGTCATGCGGTGTCCCGGAATAAGGACCCCGACCATGTAGCAGGGCCACTCCCAAGAGGTTCTCTTCAGAGGCCTCCAGACCTGCCACCTGTCATCCCCTCAGCTGTTATCCCACTATTGTGTCACGTCCCCTGCATGCTCCCTATGCGGTGACCCTCAGGCCACACTCTCCCACATTGTTTTCGACTGCCCTGCTGACCCTCCCCTGCTGGCACAGCACGCCACCTCGAGCTGGGAGGACTTTGAGGTCCTGCTCACGTCGGCAGCCCGAGCCACCGCACCCCTCAGGAAAGAGCATGCCATTTCGAGCTGGGAGAGCTGGGAGGTCCTGCTCACGTCTGCTTACCCCACATCGATGCTTGCTCAGGTGGCTCGGGCTGCCGACGTCATGTCCCGATATGATCTACATGACGCAGTGCGGGAGCGCGCAGTGGCCCAGGGACCCACCAGGGTCTAAATTAATATTAATTGCTTTGGGGGAAAAGGAAATAGCGCCGTATCTGTCTCATGTATCGTTGGACAAATGAACCGCCCGTAAAGGAAGAAATAAAGGAGGGATTGAAAGCATGAAGGAAGAAAGAGGTATCGTAGTGGAGGGCTCCGGAACAATTTCTACCACTTAGAGATCTATAACGTGCACTGAAATCGCAAAGCACACGGGAGAATTAGCGTTTTGCCTCCATAAAAGCGCCTCCACCGCGGTCGGGTTCGCACTCGGGAACTCCGGATCAGTAGCCTAGCGCCCTAACCAATCAGACACCGCGGCTGGTTGGTCTAAAACTCACTTGCAGAAATAAAGCCAGTCTGTTTGTCAGACTGTGGCTTCCAAACTATCTTCCACCAAATACATGTTTTCACCACCACCACAGACACGCCGCGGTGGCTCAGTGGTTAGGCGCTCGACTACTGATCCGGAGTTCCCAGGTTCGAACCCGACCGCGGCGGCTGCGTTTTAATGGAGGCAAAACGCTAAGGCATCCGTGTGCTGTGCGATGTCAGTGCGCTTTAAAGTTCCCCAGGTGGTCGAAATTTTTTCGGCGCCCTCCACTAGAGCACATATTTCTTCCTTTCTTCTTTCACTCCCTCGTTTACCATTTCTCTTACGGCGCGGTTCAGGTGTCTGCCGATATATGAGATAGATACTGCACCACTTCCGTTCCCCAAAACCAATTATTATGATTATTAATGTTTGTCTCATATATCGTTGGCCGCCTAAACCGCGCTGTAATGGAAGGGAAAAGGCAGGGAGTGAAAGACGAAAGGATGAGAGAGGTGCCGTAGTGGAGGGCTTCGGAAAAATTTCGACCATCTGGGATCTTTAACGTAAACTGACAACGCATAGCACACGGGCGCCTTAGCGTTTTTCCTCCATAAAAACGCAGCCTCTGCGGTCGGGTTGAAACCCGGGAACACCGGATTAGTAGTCGAGCGCTCTAACCACTCAGCCACCGCGGTGGGTATTATAGATCCCCAGGTGTTCGAAATTAGCCTGGAGCCCGAATTTATCCCGGAGCCCTCTTCTACGGCACTTCTTTCTTCTTTCACTCCCTCCTTTACACCCTTTCCCTTTCGGCGTAGTTCTGGTGTCCAATGAAATATGACAAAGATATTGCGCCATTTGCTTTAACCGAAAACCATTTATATTTATTTTGATTACAACCACCATATCTCTCTCACTACCGCTGCCTACCTCAAAGCATAATTGAGGCGTCCACTGATCCAGGAAGACAGTCATGCGTACCTCCTTTCTTCCTTTCATCCTTTCTTCTTTCACTCCCTCCTTTATCCCTTCCCTTACGGCGCTGTTCAGGTGTCCAACGATATATGAGACAGATACTGCGCCATTTCCTTTCCCCAAAAACCAATTATTATTATTATTATTTATCCTCCTTTCCTCAAAATCTTTAAGAGTCTGGTACGTTGTCAACGCCAAAGCCTATGAACAAACTGAATGCCGAGAGTTTTCGCTTTTTGTATTCTGTAATAACTGAGCTAATCAACAGCGTCAGGACGGCTACACAATTCCTAGTTAACAAAGAGCTGCCCCTCTTTTAGTGTTTTGTGATGAGTTTAGATGTATGAATCAACGATTATAATTTACAGCTAGCTTTGCACGCCTTTCTAGTTGAATCGCTGCTGGCTTGCGCGCTGGCGACGAAGACATAGTGTAGCGAAGTGCAGAGACCGGCTCCATCCGCGAGGCATGGAAAGCAGACGCTATGTCGCCGTTCAATACTCACTCTTTTTGATAGTTCCCGCAAGTGTTGTTTTCACGGGATCGTTATAACAGCCGCCTATTAACAGGATGGTTGGCGCATCATTTGTCATTAAACTTTATGAACGCAACTGACAACTCCACAGCACGAATTCACTGCTTTACGGCCATAGATACTCTCTCCCGTTCAATTCGTTGCTTCGCGATGGCATTGCTTCTTTTCACGGGTCTTCAGCCTCCCTCGAACGCACCGTCGTCCGCGTTCTTGAAGTGTACCTGCTCCTCTCCGAGATTTATAGGTTTAAAGCGAAAATCTATGCTTTTCGTAAGCAAAGCCGAAGTTCAAATGACGCTTCACATTGACCCATAAATTAATAAAAATAATAATTGGTTTTTGGGGAAGGAAAATGGCGCAGTATGTCTCTTATATTGTTGGACACCTGAACCGCCCGGTAATAGAAGGGATAAAGGAGGGAGTGAAAGAATAAAGGATGATAGAGGTGCCGTAGTGGTGGGCGCCTGAATACTCTCGACCACGTGTGGATCCTTAACGTAAAATATCACCGCACGGCACACGGGCGCCTTAGCGTTTTTCCTCCATAAAAATGCAGCCGCCGCGGTCGGGTTCCAAACCGGGAACTGCGGATTAGTAGTCGAGCGCTCTTACCAATGAGCCACCGCGAAGAGTATTAAAGATCCCCAGGTGGTCGAAATTATCCCGGAGTCCTCCACTTCGGCACCTCTTTTTTCCTTTCTTCTGTCACTCCCTCCTCTATTCCTTCCCTTACGGCGTGGTTCAGGTGTCCGCGGATATATGAGATTGTTACTGCGCCATTTCCGTTCCCCCCAAACCAATTATTATTATTATTAGTGTTTGTCTCATATATCGTTGGACACCTGTACTGCGCTGTAATAGAAGGAATAAAGGAGGGACTGAAAGAAGAAAGGATGAGAAAGGTGCCGTAGTGGTGGGCTCCAGAATACTTTCGACCACGGGGGGTTTTTAACGTAAGTTGACATCGCAGAGCACACGGTCGCCTTAACGTTTTGCCTGCATAAAAACGCAGCCGCCTAAAACATTTTACAAAATGTTCCCCGTTGCTAAATGCAGCGTAATGACGAATCTGTAAAAATCTTGAAAATACTCTTCGTATCAGTAGTCGAGTGCTCTAACCACTTAGCCACCGCGGTGAGTATTAAAGACCCCCAAGTTCGTCGAAATTATCCCGGAGTCCTCCACTACGGCACCTCTTCCTTCTTTCACTCGCTCCTTTATTCCTTTCCCTTTCGGCGCGGTTCTGGAGTGCAATGAAATATGAGATAGATATTGCGCCATTTCCTTTCGCCCAAATTCAAATATTTTTATTTTTATTACCACCACCATATTCCCCTCTCACTACCGCCACTTACTTCAAAGCATG
This sequence comes from Amblyomma americanum, assembly GCF_052857255.1. Lineage (NCBI taxonomy): Eukaryota > Metazoa > Arthropoda > Arachnida > Ixodida > Ixodidae > Amblyomma > Amblyomma americanum. The sequence continues at coordinate 77,659,775 of NC_135501.1, read as the reverse complement.
ATTGAGGCGTCCGCTGATCAACGAAGCCAGTCATGCGTTCCTCCTTTCCTCAAAATCTTTATTGTCTGGAACGTTGTCAACGCCAAAGCCTATGAACAAACTGAACGCCGACAGTTTTCGTTTTTTGTATCCTGCATTAACTGAGCGACCCGCCGCGGTGGCTCAGTGGTTAGGGCGCTCGACTACTGAGCCGGAGTTCCCGGGTTCGAACAGTGGTTAGGGCGCTCGACTACTGAGCCGGAGTTCCCGGGTTCGAACCCGACCGCGGCGGCTGCGTTTTTATTTAGGAAAAACGCTATGGCGCCCGTGTGCTGTGCGATGTCAGTGCACGTTAAAGATCCCCAGGTGGTCGAAATTAATCCGGAGCCCTCCACTACGGCACCTATTCCTTTCTTCTTTCACTCCCTCCCTTATCCCTTCCCATACGGCGCGGTTCAGGTGTCCAACGATATATGAGACAGATACTGCGCCATTTCCTTTCCCCCAAAAAACCAATTATTATTATTATTATTAACTGAGCTAATCCACAGCCTCAAGTTGACTACACAATTTCTTGTTAACAAACAGCTGCCACTCTTTTAGTGTTGTGTCATGAGGTTAGGTGTATTAAGCATCGATTATATTCTGTAGTTATCTTAGCACGCCTTTCTAGTTTAATCGCTAGACTTGCGTGCTGGCTATGAAGACATAGTGTAGCAAAGTGCAGGGACTTTGACTCCATCCGGAATGTAGAAAAGTCGTAACGCTATGTCGCCGTTCAATATTCAGCTCCTCTACTCGGTTTGATAGTTCCCGCAAGTGTTGTTCTCACCGGATCGTTATAACAGCCGCATACAAACAGAATGGTTGGCGCATCATTTGTCATCGAATTTCATGAACGCAACTCAGAATTCCAAAGCACGAACTCACTGCATTACGGCGATAGATACTCTCTCCCGTTCAATTCGTTGCTTCGAGCTGGCATTGCTTCCTTACGCGGGGCTTCAGCCTCCCTCGAAAGCTCCGTCGTCTGAGTTCTTGAAGTGTACCTGCTCCTGTCCGAGATTTATAGGTTTAAAGCGAAAATCTACGCTTCTCGCAAGCAAAGCCGAAGGTCAATGACGCTTCACTTTGACCCCCTAAATTAATAAAAATAATAATTGGTTTTGGGGGAAAGGAAAACGTGGAGTAAGTCGCGTATACCGTTGGACACCTGAACCGCGCCGTGAGGGAAGGGATAAAGGAGGGAGTGAAAGAATAAAGGAAGAAAGAGGTGCCGTAGTGGACGGCTCCAGAATAATTTCGACCACGTGCGGATCTTTAATGTAAACTGACAACGCACAGCACACGGGCGCCTTAGCGTTTTTCCTCCATAAAAACGCAGCCGCCGCGGTGGGGTTCGAACCCGGGAACTCCAGAATAGTAGTCGAGTGCTCTCACCACTGAGACACCGCGGTGGGTATTAAAGATCCCCAGGTGGTCGAAATTATCCCGGAGCACTCCACCACGGCACCTCCTTCTTCTTTCACTCCATCCTTTATTTTTTCCCGTTCGGCGCGGTTCTGGTGTGCAATGAAATATGAGACAGATAATGCGCCATTTCCTTTCCCCCAAAACCAGTTGTTTTTATTTTTATTACCATCACTATATTCCTGTCTCACTACCGCCACGTATTTCTAAGCATGATTGGGGTGCCCAGTGACCCAGGGAGCCAGGTATGCGTTCCTCCTTTCTTCAAAATCATGAGAGTCTAGAACGTTGTCAATGCCAAAGCAAAAAAAAAAAACTGAACGCTGAGTTTTTAGGATGACTACGCAATTCCTAGTTAACAAACAGCTGCCATTCTTTTAAGGCTGTGTCATGAGCGGAGATGTATTAAGCATCGATTATATTTTTCGGCTAACTTAGCATGCATTTCTAGTTGAATCGCTGCAGACTTCGGCGCTGGCTACGAAGACATGGTATAGCGAAGTGCGCAGACCGGCTCCATCCGCAACAGAGGGAAGGCGCAACGCTATGTCGCCGTTCAATATTCAGCTCCTCTACTCGTTTTGATAGTTCCTGGAAGTATTGTTATCACGGGGTCGTTATAACAGCCGCGTACAAGGAGTGAACCCAACTGATAATTTCAGAGTACGAACTCACTGCATTACGACGATAGATACTCCTTCCCGTTGAGAACTGGCATTGCTTCCTTACACGGGGCTTCAGCCTCCCTCGAACGCACTGTCGTCCGCGTTCTCGAAGTGTGTCTGCCCCTAAACGAGATTGGTTGGTTTAAAGCGAAAATGTCCGCTTCTCGCAAGCAAAGCTGAAGGTCAAATGACGCTTCAATTTGACCCGTAACTGGATGCTCTCCTTAGGTGTGGAGGTGACGTCATACTCCATGAGTTGCCGCTCGCTCCTAGGCCAGCGCTCGCCGCCTGGACACCGCAGACGTGGAGCTAGAACCGGTCTCCGGGATTAGTTCTTCCACAGAGCATTAGAGGCGCTGGCCAGCTTCTAGCGATCCCTACGACAGAGAGCGTCAAGAAGCCGCGTTGGCTAAAAATATCTCACGAAAGCGGGCTCGTTGAGTTGGAGAAACCGACCAAGAACTGAAGGGTTGTCTGGAGAAGCAACGACACAAGCAACAAAGGTATCTCAAGTAGTAATGGGCAGGGGATGCTGCCAACGTCTCTGCGCGAACATCGGTTGTGATCGTCAGCGCACGTTAAAGATCCCCACGTGGTCGAAATTATTCCGGAGCCCTCCACTAAGGCACCTCTCTCTACCTTTCTTCTTTCACTCCCTCCTTTATCCCTTCCCTTACGGCGCGGTTCAGGTGTCCAACGATATATGAGACAGATACTGCGCCACTTCCTTTCCCCCAAAACCAATTATTATTATTATTATTATTACTATTATTATTATTGTCTTTCGATCCTTATAACCTGACTCAGCCGGATTGAGCCACAGCCACATTTTTTTTATTCGGCGACATGTTCTGTGGTTTTTAAGAAGGCTGTTTTCGTTTATTTTTTCGGCAAAGGTTACTTTCTTGTAGTGAATAACTTCTTTCCCAGCGATATGATGTATTCGTATGCGGTGAAGAGTCATTCCTTTGGACCGAGGAGTCCATTGATGGCTAACTAACACAAAAAGACCGAACATACATTTGTGTGCGTAAAATAAAATCTGGTACCATTAAAGCAAAGCAGGCGTTACATAGTAATGAAGATACTCAATTGCTATGCCGCAAGGGCATCTGCGCCAAAATTGTGCCAAGGCACAAGGTATTTTTCGTTTGCTAAAGGCATGTCAAAGGCCCATTTCCCAAGCATTTCGCCCTGATTAAGCCGAGCACCAGTATCACCGGTGGGAGCACGGCGGCACCGGGGATCGAACCCCGCACCTCCCGCATGCGAGGCGGATGCTAAACCACTAGGTCACCGCTGCGGTTTTTTCTTGTCTTTATTGCCGGTTCTGCAGTGTTTGACATGATGGGGTTTAACATGATGTCTAGATGATGAAACCGCTATACAAAAATGCAAGTGAAAATTTATTTCTAAAAACTCAGCTGTCATGTTTTCATTGGGTTGTTGCAATGGGCTGAACGAGGCAGAGGTGGGGCATCACGCGGTAGCTGCGTTGACGAAATTAGCCGATGAAACTGCCGCTGACTCCCGGAGGTAGCCGCAACATCACACTTTTCTGACGCTTATGCACGGTTTTGCGTCAACGTCCTAACCCTCAGTGAACTGCCCTAAATGGGGAGACGACCATGAACGAACAGCGTTACGTTAGGAGACGACGTCTGGCGAGGAGGTGGAGCTCAGCGGCCGTTCTGCACACACATGCCCACCGCTGTGCTACTCAATCCTACCATCGTCTCTCCACCCCTCTAGCTTCTGTACTGTGACGATTTTCTACTCCTACTGAGTGCAATTCCTACCCTAGAACCAGGTAGTTGTGGCCAGCTTGTAAAGGATACTGAGTGTCTTAAGGGTACATGCTTGGGCTTCTTGGTTCCTAACCTTAGCCCGTCCTTACCGATTAATACCAAGTTTTGAAGATTTAACTCCTTGTACTTCCACTGTTCCGCATTCTTGGGTTGGGTTTAGACGAATGAATCGCTTGCCGCACTGCTGTAATTTTATGCTTTTGTTTACTTGCGTCTTATTATGCAGCTTTGCATTTGCTGTTTGCATCATATTATGCTGCTTTGCATTTGCTATGAATATATTTTTCGTTATCTTCCTGCAAGTATTCTTATGATCGTGTTGTAACACTCTTCCCACAACTGTAACGCCAAATAGGCGCTGTGGGTAATATAAATAAATAAATAAAATAAATAAATGGCGAAGGTTCCCAGCCTCCGGTAGAAATAGTCTCTGTCAACAGCGAGTGGCCGTGTTGATGTGACCACCTCGCACAAAGAACAAGATAGGCAGGACAGGATGCAAAAGAGTGCGAGTGCCGAGACTATAGATACGATTAACGAGATATAACATATCTGTTTGTTCAACGAAAAAGGAAATGAGTGAAGATGTCTTTGACAAGTCATCTATGTGGACACGCAGTTTGTCTGCCTGATGTATTGATAATAGTTTCTTATGTTACAGATAACCAAGCAAATTTCTTTTTTGCTGAGATGCCCAGTAGGCCTCTTTTAAGGCTCCACTTCATGTCTGTTGTCTGAAAGAGATAAAATATAGCTCTATATCAACATCACATCCATGAAAACGAAGCTACAGGCTGTCAATGCGCTTATTTTTTGTAGCAGTTTCTACAAAATAAGTTTTCACTACTTCTAGGGGCAAACCTTCCTAAATGTCAGCACTTTTGAAACACGCTCTTCTGTCATTTCGCTGTCTAGTAAATTTACACTTTTGCTGTTTGCAGTTGTTGTGAAATTTCTTCCAATTGTTTTATTCCGTTTAGCCTTTGGACAATCTTGGCCCTTCAATATTGGTTTTACAGAGAACTTAAGCACAGTCAGTAACGGTGTTGCGTCAACTCGCAGAATCCCGGCGGAAGCGACAGCGCCCTATTGGACACTATGTTCCGCAGCACGGATAGTGCCTCATCGCCGTCCATGATACCCCACGTGGCCGGGCCCCTGATGATGCCGGCGGTCATGGTGAGGAAGCGCAGCTTGGGAATGAAAGGACGCATCACAACTTTCAGCTGCAGCGCGGAACGCGAGCCGCGGCTCCTGACGCACTGCTCCTGGGCGCAGCGCACGGCGAGTTCCGCCACACCTATCTGAGGGACGTACCTGATATGCACACAGAACACATCACAGAAAGAAGGAGTGTTCATGTAGCAATAGCTAAATTATGGTAGAATTTCGAGCCTTCAGCGTGGCGGCGCCGCTACCCTGTAGCTGCGCCGCCACGCCTTGCCTGAACCGCCACGCCACCGCTTCACTCCCACGCTGTCACGGGGTTGGTCACATGGTCGAAATAAAGAGGAAGAAATCAATCCTAGTCGAAATCAAGAAGAAATTGGCTTAGGCTGGGCATATAAAGCGACGGCAAGATAATCGTTGGTCCTTGAAATTAATAGAGTGGATTCTAACAGAAAGTAAGAGTAGCAGGGGGCGGCACAGGTTACGTGGACAGAGGAGATAAAAAGTTTGCAGGCATAGTGCGGATGCGGCTGGCGAAGGACAGGGTTAATTGGAGAGACATGGGAGAGGCCTTTGCCCTGCATTGGGTGTAGTCAGGTTGGTGAGGATGATGAAATAAAACAAAAATGCAAGAGTTTATTAAGTAACAGTTATCACGCAACATTATATGTAACGAAATAAACAAAGCAAGAAATAGAAATAAAATAAAAACAAAATTGAAACAAAAATAGTATTAGCTAAAGAGCAATGAAAAACAACCAGCAAGAAGAAACACTAAATGAAGCAGAAAATATTATGAAATTGTAGGGACAAAGAAGAGAGGGACAAACTTTCGCATTTCCACTGTAAAGCAGACTTAACTGCAATTCTCTGGAGAGAGAACAAACCTTTATTAAGGAAATAGAGAGGCTGAGCCGACGTAGTTGGTGAATACCGATATCTTCTTGGACCGCGTCTGTATAGCCCGGCATGCCCCAAGATCACGCCGCCTCACGAGCCCGGCGTGCGAAGGCAGCTTGTGGTGTCGCACTCTAGCACTCGAGGAGAAAGATCTCCCAAGCCTCTTCAGTGGGGGTGGAGTGGGGAGAGAAGTGGGGACTGTATTGACAGACCCACCCCATGTGGGATAGAGAAGAGAGCTCCTCACAGTGTGGACATAAAGGATTCACTTTCAGGGCATAGCGAGAAGCTATGGCGATACACCAGTAGGTGGGCGTCTGTAGCTGTCGCCGAATGCGTTCGTCTGCCTTCGACCGCCGCTTTGCTGGAGGAAGGAACTGGTGATGCCTGTCTTTCTAATAGCCGAAGATTTCTAAAAACCGCAGAAGCGGTCGGCTAGGCTCATCGGTTGGCGAGCAGGCGGTAGTAGGTGTCTGGAGGATAAGCGCTCGGGCAGCCGCATTCGCAGCTTCGTAACCACGGAGTCCATGGTAGGCTGGCGCCCACGTGATGCCTCTAGACAGGCTTGGGCTCGGAGTCTTTTCTCTGCTCAGTAGAACAGTTAATACTTACTGAAATACGATAGCAAAGTGTAACCAATGTTCCGCCGCTCATGACAGTACCTTAAAAGTGGGCGATATACAACTCCAAGAAATGAACAAGGTGTTCAGTAACTACTTCGAAGCACTTTCGCATTATGGTTTCGGCAAGATCTTCTGGCACTTTTGGAGGTCACGCAAGAATGTGACGTTGCCCTCAGAGTAGTTTCAATCTGCTTGAGACATTCATGGTATTGAAAGATGTCCGAGTCAGGACTGTCGAAGAGATAGTACTCTGGAAAAAAGAAGAACAATAATAGGCTGAGACGCAGAAGTGACAACTTTGTGCTTTTATCTCCAAAACAAATGCCTATCTACGCCAAAGTTGGATGCCGTTTCCTGCTGCTTCTCCATATCGCAATGCCGCCGCAGTGGCTCAGTGTTTATGGTACTTGGTTGCTGTCCCGAAAGGCGCGGGTTCGATCCCGACCACGATGGTCGAATTTCGATGGAGGAAAACTCTAGAGTCCCGTGTACTGTGCAATGTCAGCGCACGTTAAAAAACCCCTGGTGGTCAAATTTCCGGAGCCCTATACTACGGCGTCCCTCATAGCCCTCGTCGCTTTGGGACGTTAAACCCCATAAACCATAAACTATGTTTATTACAATAACCAGTGCAGGATTAAGAAAAATGGGGGCCCTGGACTAATGCGCATGCTGGCCCCATTTCCTTATACTGAGTCCCCCCCTCCCTCTGTCGCCTGCTACGCTGCTGGAAATATGCCATGTTTCAGTTTAATTGCGCCAAAATAAAAAGAACGAAGTGCGATCAACGGGCATATATATTTCCTTTTCTTTTCTTTATTTTCTTTTCTTGAAACTCGTGCTGTTGTAAACACCAACACATATGTTCACTTTCTGATTAATGTGCATTGTGTTTACAGCAAAAGCTAGGCTTTAAGGAAAAGTTTAGTGCACTCAAGACGAACAAGAACGTAGAAAAGACAACACGGCTCAGATGTCGATCGTTCTGAAGCTAGGTTTTGTTTGCATCACTAAGTTTAATTCGGTAAGGAGACGCATGGTTGGTATCTAAAACATTCTTTATTATCATTAAAGCATCAGACTGCAGTAATCATTATACACGTTACTCTATAAAAATGCACTAGAATACGGGTGAAAATTACCAAATGTAATTACAGAACATTCCTTGAAATATTTTTCGTTAAAGGCAAGACAAGCAAGGTCGACACCAAATAAACGTGGCACGATCAAAAACAACAAATATACAGTTCTTTATAAGCACGATAACTTTCGCAAGAACAAACAAGAGACGAACAACGAATATTTGCATATCTTGAATTACATTGCTCAGCGCTTCAATGGCAATGCAGAGGCTCGGAGGAGGCACAACGAACTTATTGGAACTATTCATGTATAGCGCAAACAGTCCTCTTTTAAAATGGCATCTTTCGCGCCTTCGCTTTTGCAAAATCGCATATAGTCTGTTCGAAGGACATATTGCGGTGGAGGTCACTTTCAATAGACATGATTCCAAGCGAGTTCAACTAGGCGTCAAGGAGGCTCAAACAAGGGCAAATTTTATCAGCGACAACTTGGAAAACGATCGTTCGGTCTCGCAGTTTGCCACTGGTATGCTTAAGTACATTCGCTAAGCAATAGAAAGGTTCGGAAACACATCAACAAGCTTTCGTGCAGCAACTTCATTATTCTTAGGGGAGTGTGTCCTGGCAAAAGAGTTGTGCAGAAAGTTCGCAAACTGAACGATTTGAGTGAAAATGCTGGCTCCAAATCTTTTTTGTAGGTTTACATCAACTTCCGTGCCTGCTGTGCCAGAGAAGCCTCGCTCCGAACTTCTGCCAGCAATTTTAAGAATCCGAACCCTTCGCAGAGTTCAGTATAGGCAGCCTTTCGCACTCACAAAGCAGAGCCTATACTGTCAATTATAACATTTTAGGTCTCTACGATAAACGTTTTTCTACCTTGTAGCCCACTATCGCTTTTCCCGTTCGGGTGCTTACTCAAAACGGTTCGTTAACCCTCATCCTGATAACATTAATTGGTACTCAGCTTGCGTGCTCTCTCTTTTGAAGGTATCAAAGAGAGGTTGCAAAGAATTAATATAGCTTTCTAGCAGTTGAAATGTCTATGCCTGGTTTCTGAAATACTACGCTCATTTTGTCAAAGCGGTCCAAGATTTCACTCCAGAAAATCGCCAAGAATGCAGTCTCTTGTTTTGTCATTTTCTTGAAGAGAGAGTGCGCTTCGTTTCTAGCGTAACCGTTTTCTTCCTCGTTCTTTGATATAACTTCAAGGCAACACAAGGCTACATTGAAATTTTTCAGAATGGCCTTACATGATATAGCGTGTCTTGACCATCTGGTCCCAGAAAGACTTTTTAGAACAAGCTGCTGGCCAGTTCCGCCCATGCTGTCCAAAGGATCCTTCAATCGCTTAGGTGAGGCAGCAAAGAACACATACCGTGTCTGAATTCGCGAAAAATTTGGCTCCCTCAAGGCAACTGTCAACGCTACACGCGCCAACTAACTTAAGTGATTGACAAGCACACGGGACATAGACTGCCGATTCGTTCAAGTGTTTGATTTGAGCTTGCAGTCTCTTGTATTTTCCTGACATATTACTCGCATTATCATAAGCTTGGCGCCTACAATCATCAATTGAGATGCCACTTGTCGTCAAGAGAGACATCACGGTATCGAAAAGATACAAGCCGGCATGCGATTCGATTGGAACAAATCCAAGAAAGCCTTCGTACACTTTCCCATTTAAATGGTATCGTAGCGTTTTGTGTGCTTGTCTAGAAAGAGATAAAACTTTGCAATGGCCTCAAGGACTCTAATATAATTGCCATTTCGCGGTGGACCAAAAATCTCCTCACTGCCCCTAAACGCTAGATTGCGCTAAAGAAGAAGCTTAACTGCAACGACTACGCGCTTTAACACCTCTGTCCAGTAAGCGGTCTCAGTGGCAAGATGTTTAATAGCTCATTGTCAACTGTGCTGCTTGAATTAGAGCGGGCGAGCCATGTTTCGAGGCTGTTCCGGTGCTTGACGCTATTTTCATGAGCGCAATCCTTTTCTTCTGCTCTTTTCCAATAAGAAAAGCCGAGCGTGGTGAAAGCACTGGGGATGCTTGAAATCGAAAATAGTTTGCACATGAAATAGTAAACGTAACCTTTGGACATCGAGTACATTAACCAGTGTCGGTCGTACGCCCCTCATTTACAGCCTTTCGCACGAAAGGATGAGGTGATATATAGCGTTCAGAGTTTTCTATTGCTTTCAGGAAGACAGAAAATCTTTTGCCCGATTTTGAAAATACAATGGCCCTTTTTCAAGGCATACACACCGAAAGCTGTCAGTAATAACGTCCGGCCACTTAGCAGGGTCACTACGGTGAATCTCGCAACGTACCTCTTGCTGTGGGGGAGTCTGTACTTCTCTGGAGCCGCAACGAGAAGCCGTCTGATTCGTCCTCTTGAAGCACACTTTGTGAGTGGGAACATGAATATTTGAAGCCAAACTAACAGGAAACAAGTGAGTTGGTTCTTTGAGTGTTGTTTCCTTGCGCTAGTCAGTAGAAGGAGGCTCATCGGGGAGGTTTGGCACCTGTTGATAAGCAGAAGATAGAAATTGGGCGTGGCATACTGGACACCTGCAGCTCTGTTGGCACGTGCCCGGCCGAGTAGCATAGACGTTGCTGACGCAGGATAATGGCACGGCTCTGTTAGCGTCGGTTGCTCAGAAATATGGACGACCGAGGTTGGCACCGTTTTCACCGGATCCAGACAACCAAGATCAGTCAAACGTTGCTTCTTGCCATGAAACCGTGGCGATATAGTTGTCAAGTCTTCCACGGAAGCGCAGTCGGTACTATTGGCAGTTTGACACGGACTCTCGGTAGAGCAATCAAAGCGCTCCTCGGAAGCTGCATTCAGTAAGTACTTTGTCATCTATGGTAGCTTCTTTTCACGCTCTTCTCTTTCTAACTTCGCCTTTCATTTAGACGCACCAATTTTATACTTCCGACTTAGCATTTAGGATGAATGGATGCTAATTGTTCACCACACCGGGCACTTCTTCTGTCCGACGCGACCGCAGGTGTCCAACGGTGGTCGTCCCGATGACTGAAGTACGCTGCATCGATGGTCTGTGGCTGGCCGAGAGTGGTGCGTCCCCCGAGAGCTCCTCAGCGGGCGGGTTTACGCAAGCTTAATCGGCGGCTCGGGGCTGAATCGCAGCCCGCGATCAAGTTGGTTTTATAGACGAACGCCGCTTCTGTCTTTTACTAGCGCCGAAACAGGCGTTCACATACGCATAGTTCCTTGTACAAATTCCCTCCTTCCCCGTACAAACTCACTCCTCCCTTTCCGGTCTCGCCATCCTATTGACTAGGAGGAGTCGTCTGTTCTGGGAGGTTAACGATTTTTCTTTCCCCCCTCGACACCGAGCGCGAGAACGAAGGGCAGAGGGCGACTCCAAGCGCGGGCGAAGTTACGCGCCCTCCGTCGCCTCTGAGTCATCTTCTATTTCTTTCTGGAAAGTGCGGCGGCCAGCCTGACCTACTTTTTCCGTCGAGAGCGCGCGAGGGTGCGCTCCCACTAGGCAGGAATAAGCCCCGGAGACAGGCCTTTGCGTCCAGCTCTCCAACTTCCGCCTTCACTCTTCCACAACCCTAGCCCTAACCCTGAACATTCCATGCCCCACGGCACGCCGACAAATGCACGTGTGACGTCTTTCCTTTCCTGCCTAGACTGGGCATCAGACTGATCATTCTCTTCTACCAGACTCATCCTCCCCCGCCCGAATTGTCATCACGGTAATAAAAAGTCGAGTGTAAGGCGCTGTTGGGAACTGCAGCACATCCGTTCTATGAGAAGGACTGCGGCGGAACTATTTGAGAGGTGGAGGGTGGCGTGGTGGTGACGAGGGGCAAGAGAGATCTTGGTCTTCATTCCACTTTACATGTTTTAGGTGTTTCCCTCTTGCCCCTCCTCTCCAGGCAGCACTGGACGGACGGACCGACCGGAAACAACGAAAACTCTTCCAAGCAAACGCACCTTGCTTCCTAAGAGAGAGGGCTCCGCCGAGGTGGCGGGGGATTCCTGTTTATGCAGCTCGACGAGCTCTCTCCAATTGATCAGGCTAAACGTATGCCGTTTATATTAGGCGCGCACCCCGTCTGCTCGTTTTGGTTTTCTCGCTTCATACATGTCACTCGAAGATACGTTGCCCATGGTTTCATATACTAAGCAGGTTATATTAAATGGGCCCCCTTCTCCTACTGTCCGAGGTGAGGCCCAGGGCTGCAGCACCCTTAGCCCTCCTCTTCTTAATCCAGCGCTGACAATAACAGGTGGCAGGGCTTGAGCGCTTCGCTATCGTGAGGCACATTTTTGACTAGGGCTTTGTAACCTGGCACCAGCGCGAATGGAGGTAACCCCAGCTTCCTGTATGTGGCACAGACAAAAGCGCGAGTGACAAGAACAGAACTCCCACAAAGTCATGACACAACATGCGGGCTTTTCAATATAGATATAGGTGCTCATTTCTGGCCAGTACCTCGATTGTCGGTGCTCTGTTATGGCACCTCGAATGCCATTATTCGGAGACAGGCAATGCGGCTGGTGCCGGGCAAGTGGTATTATTTGGTGACGTAAACGAACGTTTTTCTCCACAGCAGTCATGGCTAGCACAGAGTTCAAATCAGTCAGCTACAAATCAGACATTATATATGCCGTTAAAATGAAGGGTGCTCTGTTTAGCTCAAAGATTAAAATTTTGCTACGGTATGTAGTCGCAACCACGGCTCTGTACTGCCGCTGTGCTGTCGACGACGATGTTGCAGCCAGCGCCGATGCGACCGGGATTTTGTGTGCTGCTTCACTACGGGCGGTCGTGCCTAGCGCTCAGCTAACTCTGGTCATAAGAGAGAGCTTTAGTTTCACGTACGTGAAGGCTTCACGTACGTAGAGCTCTTACGGGTGACCAGTGCGCATGTGCAGAACGCAAGGGGTATGCGCGAGTTTCACGTACGTACGTGAGATTCGGATTTTTACGTTGCGGTCTTTGCGTTGCTTGCGTACGTAGCGTTGACAAACATGGCGGCGCCCTGCTCGCCGCTTCACTGCGATAACAGCTTCGTCGCTTATCCGTCGACGCGATATCGTGTTCTAAACTGTCGTATTCGCCTTCGATTTGCCCATTATTACCCTCGCATAAGGTTTAAGGCGACAAATAGCTTTTGTTTTTCTGACAGAACGGCGATTTTTCAGCTGTTAAGCCTCACAAAGTAGCGTTGGTCGTCCTCATAGCAACGATCTCGCTAGAGGACAAACCGAATGGCTTGGCCTAAAGACTTGTCTTGGATGATTTAGGCTACAACTAGTGTCTGTGTTTCTTAGTAGATGGCGCTAGGAGTAACACGCGGCCTGCGCCGCGTACGTGTAACTATAAGGGTTTCAAACGACCTGCGTGCAGGCTACGTAGACTCCTCACGTTTGCGTACGTGAACCCTCTGCGTACGTGAAACTAAAACACTCTAATATATGTGTAGGACATAACAAAAGTGCCCGGTGAAGTTTTAACGTAAACACAACGTTATAAACGAATATGTAGCATTACCGCCGCTTAGACTGAGTAATTAGTTGCCGCTTGCTCACTGCGGCAAGTAGCGGATAGTTTGTGTTGTATTTACGGAAACGAACACTTTAGTCTTTACACCGCCTCGTGCTGATACTGTTATGATTGATGCTGCTATGTAAAGAATGGAGTTCAGCGTTTTCCACGGGAAGAAAAGATCAGGATTTACACTCACGGGTTTCTGTGCAATTGCAATGGCCTACAAAGCATTGGTCCTTGTTGACGTAGTCCAATGTGAACAGGTAGACGGCGCTGCTATTGGATAAAAGAAACAATGCAGATACGTGTTGTATGAATGCGGGATTTTAAGGTACGTTCTTTAACTATCTTCGTACAGAACTAAGCTGCTACCGTAACTGCTGAGAAAAACTTAAATATCTGTCATATTTTCTTAACGCTAATGGCGAATGACGCCCTGTTGCTTTCGACATGGCTCTGGAATCAAAAAATGGAATCGAAGTTGGGAATTTGAGACGTCGGTAATTATTTTTACTCCGTGTTGGTAAAACCTTTAGGTGTCTTCTTGATGGTTGTGCTGGAAGCTAGCACTTGAAATGAAGTACAAATGCACTCAAATGCGATCTTCGCCCAGTTGTTTCTTCCCAAAATCTAAAGAATAAGTTCCACACCTCCTCAGCTGTCCAAATTCTCTGTTCTGGGAGATTTGCGGACCTAACAAGAAGCAAAACTCTAACGGTAACTGTTTGCTAGGACGCGGATTCCACATATCAATTCTTTCCTAAGAAAACGTTCTCATCTGCGCTTTTTTTTGCAGGCCAGTGGTCTGTGCAGTTCGGTGAAGGGCAAAATTTGGAACTTTTCGCTGCACCACGGCAGTGTATTTTTTGTCAGAGCATTAAAGTTCCTTGAAAAGTAAAAGAGGCAGCAGGTATTGCTGCATTCAGAAAAAGAGATTTCATCATTCGCAGTTAGAATAACTTTTTCCTGAATGCCTCGCTTTATATGAATTTCAACCCAAACACGGTAAGTGACCTTTTATTTTATAAATCTCATGTGTGGTACGAAAATCCTACTCCTGCTGAGCACGAAGCAATTTATTAGGGCATCTGTCAACAACTCCGCATTTTTTCCACTCACCGCTTTCGTAAGTAACATAAATGACTGTATTATTGGCGAAATCAAAAGTGGAGGTGTTACTGATCCTGGGAAAGAAATTTGAAATGCATGAAAATTATTTTCATTACCCTATCTTCATAGAAGAAATGGTATCACCTGACTATTAGGTGCAGCTGAAGATTGCATTTTGGATACCTTGAAATCCGCGGCATCAAAAACAGAGGCATGCCCGAGTAGCTTACACTGCTCCTGTAGCGAAACCGCGTCTATATGCGCTGAAAACCAAAGTGGCGGCTCCTTGGGCGCGAACTCGAGGGTATGCGAAAATTTAGCTGTTAAAGTAAAACAGATTTAAATGCCAGTAATTGTGCACAATTGATAGCGTAGCTTCCGGTAAGTCACTGCAAATAAAGTGGCGAACAGCGAGGAACGCGATGCTGTTCTGATGTCATTGTGATCTGGGGCAGTTCTCTTTCCAAAAGTGATACGATGTACTTCAGAAAATAGCACTGTACATAAATAAATTCGCGGAACTTTGAAAATATAAACTTGTCAAGCAGATACAAGGTAGGAGCAACATCTGAAGTTTTCACATTGTGCGGCGGTCACATTTCTTCACCAATATCCGTATTTGCGGCGGCAATAGCGGTTGTATCTATGCTTGTCAGGCTATGGTGTCGCGTCAGTCACCGAATGAAATATCCGAGGGAAAACAGCGAAGGAAGCATTGTTTCTTAGGTAGGTATCCAACTCACTCCTACAGCGCCCTCAAGTGCAGAATCCGCGCTCAGTACTAACTCACTGAGCCAAAGCGATCATGCAGCCAGCGAGAAGAACACAGTTGTTTGGAAGCGTGCATTGGGAGACATCAAATCAATGTAGGCTGGCAAACTGTTCACTTTTCGGACACTACTGATATATTCCTCTGTTTGGCCGAAAAAAATTATCGAAGAAGGATACTAAATTTACGCGGATTTTTCATCAAACATAAAAAATGGCTGGCGGTTTAGCATTCTTTAGCATAAAATATTGTGAGACCCGCCGCGATGGCTCAGTGGTTAGCGCGCCCGGCAACTAGGCAGGAGTTTCCTGGTTCGAATTCGGCCATGGCGGCCGCGTTTCGATGGAGGCAAAACACAAAAAGGTGCCCGCGCGCTGTGACGTCAGTGCTGGTTAAAGATCCCCAGGTGGTGGAAATTATTAAGGCGTAATCTATTCTTGGGTTATGATTGCGGGGGCGGCAGTTGTAGACGGAATTTGTCCGCGCGAACTGTCAATGATAAGTTGTATGGCAAATAAAACAAATATGCACAACTTCATTAAGCAACAGTTATCATGCTAAATACACGTAACTAATTAAAACAAAAATATGATTAAAAATAGAGAACAAAATTTTAAAAATAGGAAAAAAGGTATAAAAAAGAAATTAAAACAAACAACAAGTAGAAACATTAAATGACGCAGAAAAAAATAAAAATGGCGAAAGGATAGGGAAAGGCTTTCGCTTTTCCGCTCTTAAGCAGACTGAAGTGCAATACTCTAGCGAGAGAGCAAACCTTTATTAAGCCCATGTACTGTGTGATGTTAGCGCACGTTAAAGAACCCCAAGTGGTCGAAATTTCCGGAGACCTTCACTACGGCGTCCATATAGCCTGAGTCGCTTTGGGGCGTTAAACCTCCATAAACCAATAAACCAAACCTTTATTAAGAAAATAGAGAGGATGATCTGACATAGTTGGTGAACACCGATATCTTTTTGGTCCGCGTCCGTATAGCCCGGGATGCCGCAAGATCCCGCCCCTGGCGAGTCCGGCGTGCGAGGCCAGCTTGTTGTGTCCCACTCGAGCACTCCAGGAGAAAGATCTCCCAAGCCTCTTTCGCGGAGGTGGCGTGGTGAGGGAAGTGGAGACTGTATTGACAGGCCCACACCACGTGGGAGAGAGAACAGAGCTCGTGACTGTGTGGGCACAAAGGACTCACTTTCGGGTCATAGCTAGCAGCCATGGTGGAACAGTAGTAGGTGTTCGTCTGATGCTGTCGCAGAATGCGTTCGTCTGCCTTCGACAGTCCCTCTGTCGGTGGAGAGAACTGGTGATGCTTGTCTTAGTAATGGGCGACGATTTCTCGAAACCGCAGAAGCGGTCTGCTAGGCTCATCGATTGGGGAGGAGGCGGTAGTAGGTGCACGGAGGATAAGCGCTCGGGCAGCCGCAATCGCAGCTGCGTTACCACGGAGACCCTGCTGGGGCGGCGCCCACACGATGCGGCTAGGCGTGGGTGCGGAGTCTTTAATGGCGTTGTAGAGTGTATGTCAAATGCTAGAGGATATACCTCGCCATTGACACAACTCTCGCAAGTGAAAAGAAGTCTGAAATGACAACCTTTTCATTTGGAGTCTACCATCACGAGGGCGATAGCGACTTCTTCAGCCTGGTGAGCATTCAAGGCGCGGAAGGAGAGCCCATTGGTTTGCAAGTTGCGGTGGACTAAGGCTGCCGTTTGGTGGTCCGATGGAGTGGGACCATGAGAACTGGTTTTTGAGGAAAGAAGATGGGGCAGTAACTGTCATCTCGATGGGCACCCGAACCACGCCGTAAGGGAAGGAAGGAAAGTGCGAGTGAAAGAAGAGAGACAAAGAGGTGCCGCTGTGGACTGCTCCGGAAAAATTACAGGATTACAGTAGGTTGTACTTGGTTGGGACAGAGCTAAAGCAACCCTGTAAATTTTCCGGAGGCGTCCACAACGGCACCTCTTTGTCTCTCTTCTTTCAATCGCACCTTCCTCCCTTTTCTTACGGCGCGGTTGGGGTGTACACCGAGAAGTGAGACATTTACAGCCCTATCTTCTTTCCTCAAAACCAATTTTCAATTAGAACACGAATTTTCCGCAGGTGGCCACCACGTACTTCAAAGCGCGACAGAGGTTAGTGGCCCATCCCCGCCGTGGTGGCTCAGTGGTTAGAGCGCTCGGCTACTGATCCGAAGTACCCGGGTTCGAACCCGACCGTGGCGGCCGCATTTCGATGGAGGCGAAACGCACAGGCGTGCTTGTTCTTTGCGATGTGAGTGCACGTTTAAGATCCCCATGTGGTCGAAATTAATTCTGAAGACTGCGCCACGTTTCTTTGTCTCTTCTCTGTCCCTGATTTATCCCTTACTTTACACCACAGATAAGGTGTCCGCTGAGATGTGAAACATACTGCACCACTTAGCCCACTTTATAAGCATGCTTTCTGTGCCTCCAGGCTGGCAAATGGTACCTTTGAACCCACTTGGTAATGTGCTGGCAGCTCAGGAGTCAAAAGAAAAGTGTTTTGAACCGAAAAGCTTTACTACGCTAGCCAACACCGCGCTTTGCGCGAGCCGGCGTATGTCGGAGCAGAAGTGACGTCACGCACTGCACAGTTTCTTTCTCTCGTTTCCTTGTGAGTAGTGCGCATGCGCGACTAGTAGCACCGAGCCAAAGTTGTTCCGCCGCTGCGCAGATCCACGCATTTCCTCAAAATACAACTCTAATTATAATAATAATTGGTTTTTGGGGGAAAGGAAATGGCGCATTATCTGTCTCATATATCGTTGGACACCTGAACCGCGCCGTAAGGGAAGGGTAAGATTTTTAGTTTTCTCTTTCCTCTTTCTCTTCCTCCTTTATCCCTTCCTTTACGGCGTTGTTCGGGTGTCCACCGAGATATGTGAGACGGTTACTGTGCCATTTCCTTTCCTCAAAAGCCAAACAAAACAAGTGAGCCAAAGGCGTTCATAAAGTTCATTGGCGTTGATAACTTTGCAAAGACCGTTCATTTTCATGAAAGGAAAGGCGCACAACCGGCTCCGTGGGCCACTGCAGCCCTCAATCTCGCTTTCGCTTGTAATATCCTGGATTAGCTGAGCTAATCCACATTAGTTCTTAGAGGTTCTTTAGATATCATTTGATGAGATCACAATGAAGTGAACAAAAAATTACAGACTAAGCCACGCGACTCTGAAAAGCCATTTTCTTTCATTGGGGCAGACACTCCGCCTTTTAAAAGCTGGGTTACCTTTACCTGTTACACTTGGTCAATATGTATGCATGCAGATGAGGATGGTTTTGCAGATTAGGACGGATATTTTTATATATGAGGGACAAATGTGTACGAACAATGTAATTGAACTTTCATTTGCCATAAATTCTGTGCCTTTTTACACCAAAAGGTGTATATCATAACAGGTGAAAAAGTCGATTTCGCGATTTCTCCAAATCGCCTTTGGACTCTCGCAGAATGAAGCAAAACTTTCTGGAATCTGACTCTGTGTTCGATAATTATACGTAAGCTGTTCTGTTAGAAGTAGCGCGTTAAACATTTGTACTTGGTTTTTGAACTTTTTCATTAAATATATCGCAAACATGATTAAGGACAGTGGATGCTCCAAGAAAGCCATTTTTTTTATTGGGCGACGATGGGACTAGTTGGAACGAGAGGATAAATTTTCTCGCTGTTTTCATCAATACCTTCTATTACCGTGAATTCCTACTTCCTGTCGACTAATCTTTTTGTTTATTTGCTTGTGCGAATTTCCATAAATTCAAGAATTCAGAATAATTGCAAATATTAAATAGAATTTTTTAAAAAAAGAACAGGTCCGATTTGCTTTTAAATTTGTCTCAAAACCGTTTAGTAACACGAAATTCCAGACAACGATAAGTGTCGATTTATATTGCATAAAGTGAAAATTAGTCCTTACTAGAGAACATATTTCATTCAGGTACCGCTAAAATCAATAGCCCTCCGGGATTTAATAATAAGAATAATTCTAACTGAATGCATTTGCCTCTGTTTTTTTATAGAACGACAGAATATCGGGAAATAACTTGCTTATTATGGCTTATTATTTTAGTAAGTTCAGCGCTTTAAGCACCCCATTTCGCGTAGTGTTTCTAGGTATTGCTAATGCAAGCAAAACAGTTATTTACTCCTAAATTAAATTTTGTAATGTTAATGTAATGTCAATATGCTCTAATTACTGTTTTTGCTAATTGTTGCAGTTGTGCACGTTTTTCTTTTTTTTGAATTTTATATTGCCGCTAAATTCATGTAGAAGATATTGTTTATGCATTTTAGGTAGGCGACATTTTGGGATGTGAATTTCCATGCCTGTATTAAAAACCCACTTTTAAGTGATCAGGCCATCCTGCTGAGCTAGGTGATTAGGTTCTGTCATTATGGAGTGTGCAGCGCTTGCGGACGACGGACGTAGACGACAAGACAACACAATCGTGCAGTAGTTTGTCCTCGTCTATGTCCGTCGTCTTTAAGCTCTTCACATTCCATAATGACAGAACCCAGTCAGCTAGCTTAGCAACATACCCTGCTCAGTTAATAGTGCGATTTGAAATCCAGGGGTCCACACTCTGATAAGTCCAAAAGGAAACTCTGAATTCGTATATTATAAATGGCCCCAACAGATCTTGCGACAGTCCTTAAACAGGCCAGGTTGGGACTGAACATTTTGAAAGGGGTTCTATCTTTAACTCGAGCACCTTGGAAAAAGCGCGGTGTATCCCACGCGTAGCGCAATATCACCATCAGATTCTCGAGGTCTGTTTAAACTGGCCACAGCGAAACTTAACACCTTGAATGGATTCCCAGCAGAGCGTCGAGTACTTTGGAGTAATGCCCCTAGTATACCTCTGTCACAAGAGAAAACATGGGTTGCGATACATTGCGGTCTGGTCAGGGTAGGGAAACTGGCTTGGGAAAAGAAGAACCAGGAAAGCGGTCTCTGAAAGGCTGGTTGTCTCGATGGTCGGAGCCGGTAAGCTGTCAATACTGCGCTCCGAAATCTGAATTCCTTTTCCTTACATTGTGTACAAACACGCGATTTCACAGGAGATGAGCAGGTTTGTTTCCCCGGGCCTGATCAATGGCTGTGTTTTCGTTCATTAGTTTCGTTGATTAGTTTCGTTAATTAGTTCTTGACCTTCAGCTGAAAATATTCTCCCGAGCCGCATGTTCTGCGGAATTATTTATGACTACTGTTGGTTTAAGCCTGCTGTTATCAGCGGTGCGAAAAGAGGCAATTTCATTCTTTGTGTTTTACGAGGCATCGCCATAACAAATGTCTCTGTTGGAATAAAGCAAGGATGGCAGGAAGGCATGTGGACGAGACGACGGCGAGGTGTCAAACCCGGGAAGTTATACCTAATCGGATAGCGATGGCAGATTGTAGGGATCTTACCTGCTTTGCATTGCTGTCTTGGGAGCTTTGCCGGCAGTCTTGTGCGTTTACGGGCGGAACCACTGTCATCGAAGCAAGTACCGCTACTAGAACGACCAGCAAGTTGAAATGCTGAGACGAGTTCATTATGAGAGCGCTGCGAATTGAATAATGCACGCTTCGGATAAGGTATTGGGAGGGCAATCGGTTTTTTTGCCCTAATTCTAAAACAATATATGGAATGGCTGTCTGTTAAAAAATTTATTGCGCTCAATGGCTCAGGAAAAACACATATCGGGAGAAATTTTGTCTTCCAGTTAAAAACTAAGTCGTTGGACCGTAGCAGAAATCAGCAGTGTGCAGTACTTTGAAGATACAATAAGGGGCACGTAAGAGTAAGGTGTAGTAAAGGACGTCCTGCAAGGCACTACATCGCTACCATTTAACGAAACGTCCTGAGATCAATTCAAGTTTTGCAGAGCACATTCGAGCATCGGAGCTTCCCGCGGTTGTTTTCGTCTTCTTCCTTCAGCGCCAGCCCCTAAAGGTTCCGGAGCCAAAGGCCTGTGTTACGAAGCTTTAATTTCAACACAGACCATCATGGCTTGCGCTCCTTAAGCTGCATTTAGATGTAGTGTACAGTCGTGGAGAAAAGTCTATATATCACGTGTTCGGCAAACGATGCCGATAGTTCTACCATTAGTAGTCGGCTGGAGAGCATACCTGTGGAGGCGACAGCCAGAGTTACGTTTTTTCACCCCAAGAATTGCGGTCTCTTTCCAGCGGTTAGCAATAGATCTCTGAGTTTCGTTTACAGAAATTATTGGGCGCAAACGTTAGACATCAAACTTAATTAGTACGCACATTAAATAATCACACTAGTAGTAAGACTGCGCTATTCGACATTTCGGTCGTAAGCCAAAGCAAGTTATGGATGGTAGGATTTGCTCACACCGAGAATTTACTTTTCCTTTCGCAGCTCCTAAAATAGATATGCTCCGTGCGCTCGTGGTGATCACTTTATGAAGCTTGGACGGGCAGATATTATGCAGGCATTTTTTTTATTTCGGCCAGGTGCAATATAGCACAGGTGGCAGAATTATAGCTCTGTTTTTTTTTATTCTGGAATGCTCAAAGCCTACCTGCCACCATTTACGTCCATGTGCTGATAATATTTCTTTGTTTTTGCAGTGTTCGTCACTGACTTGCTTTTTCATATCGCAGAAAGCAGCCATTTCAAAGAGCGGTGCAATCAAAAAAAGATGTCGTTGGCCTTCACTTTCTTTCCCTTAATATTCGACCATAATATCGACATCCTCTTCTTTCGTTTGTATTTTCCACGTTTGAAATTACATTAGGCACCCGCCAGTAAAACGCGTTGTTTTTCGAAAGAGATAATATCGTGCTTTTTCATTGATGTTCATGCTTCACTTTTGTTTCAGATGTAGTCTTCTAAACATAAAGCTTCATTTTGAGAGCTTTGTTCCCTATCGTTTTTTAAGCTTTTTCATGAAAACGTGCGTAGGGTGCAGACCTTAGAGAACAGACAACGCTAGCAAACAAGCAGATTCACACATGAAGCTCACCTTTATTTTCACGTAAGAAGAGGCAAAGAACAGGAGGTGTTTTATATCCCATTAAGTGTTAGATACTCCGTTAGACTTTTGAGACAGGGACAATATGGCTTTCTACCCTTTTCACCTCAGGTGTGTTCTGTATATCACACAGTCATTAGTGCAATAAATGAATCGAACGACGTGAGGGATAATCTCGCAATCCCACACAACATGCTGGAATGGCCCATTTATGTAGCTCTGTTTACCATTGCTAGCACATTGCCATTTGTCTTGTATGGATGTTCGACGCCTGTCGCAATATTTTTTAGCAATGTGTTGTGGACGTCACTGGAGTATTCGCGTAGCATCTCGTTCCCTGCTCAAACATTTTTACGCCACCTATGGCTTAGTGGCGATCACAACTGGCTATCTGCAATGTCCTCGTTTATGTTTAAACAATTTGTGACCATGTACACCTTTGTTGATTCTTTCAAATTTTTCCGCCGCCAAATTATTTTCTTTGCTGGGCATCTTCAACGCACACTTTTTCTTCGAATAAAATTAACTCATGTATAAGAATAGAATTAGAATACAGATGTGGGCTACAAGAGTAGACGTGCGGGTAGTTGGTGGTTTATACTTGGTTTAAACAGCGCGAAAGACGCGGACGTAGAAAGGAAACACAAGACACAAATAGCGCTAACTCTCAACTCTATTTATTCATGAAATTTACATGTATATATACAGATGGCTTGATGCGCGACAGGTGCGAATCAAATAGCGCTCTGTGCGTCTTGTGTCTTCTTTCTGCGTCCTCGTCTTTTGCGCTGTTTAAACCACGATGTAGGCGCTGGGTTTGTTGACAAAACTCAGCAACGTCTTTTTTTTGGGACCCTAGATCCACCCATTTCAGTCCGGTGGTCAACCAGGAATCACTCTACTTTAAACACGGTATATTTTTTTCTGTCTCATAGATAGGTGAGTACATGGGAGGTAATCTGTGTGTATAGTTCAAGGACAGGAGAGGGGTGAACCAGCCAGGAATCTCTGAAGAGGCAAACGGATGATGCTAGCTCCGTGTATTGAATGGGTTGGGCGATAGCGAGAGGAAGGCGCGCCGACTACGCAAAAACACCTCTTACCAGCAGCAAGGCCGGTAGGATGACCGGTTCCCTCCCCTTTGGTATCCTGTCGCCTTGCGTGGCAAAGGTGATTAGATTTTCATACATATTGCAGTTGTAGAAGCGGTTGGGGTTGAATGAACGAATGAGGGTGGGTACTGTTTTGTTTGCCGTACAGTTTGGCTAGCTTTATGTACGGAAGACTACGTACATGCAAGGTAATGGCACCGCTTTGGTGCCAGTGTAGGTGTAAAATGCGGTTGATTCCCCTAGTTAGGCCACATTCGAATAAGCGCCTTAAGAGTTCAGTTGTCACTTCGAATCTGGTGTTCAGCGCGCGCGCACACACACACACACACACACACACACACACACACACACACACACACACACACACACACACACACACACACACACACACACACACACACACACACACACACACACACACACACACACACACACACACACACACACACACACACACACACACACACACACACACACACACACACACACACACACGCACGCGCACACACACACACACACACACACACACACACACACACACGCACGCACGCACGCACGCACGCGCACACGCACGCACGCACGCACACGCACACGCACACACACAAGCGTAGTTGTGCTGTGTTCTTTGCTCTGTGGTTGTTCTGTGCACAGTTCGAAAATGAACTTAATCTGCAGTAGCCCGCCATAAAACGCTTCTCGTGTTCACATCCATTGTTCACGAATAAAGTTGTTCAGATAGCAGTAATCGGTTAATGTCCATATATACAGAATTGGTGTTTCTGTACTTAACCTTCATAGATCACTGAGAGTCCTCATACCCTTCCTGGCGCTGTGGTACAGCGGTTAAGTGATGCGCCA
The DNA here is from genome assembly GCF_052857255.1 of Amblyomma americanum. NCBI lineage: Eukaryota > Metazoa > Arthropoda > Arachnida > Ixodida > Ixodidae > Amblyomma > Amblyomma americanum. The sequence goes on along the minus strand of NC_135501.1, from coordinate 77,635,684 downwards.
CTGCCCTGCAATGGCGGGTACTGGCACCGGTGGGGTCTGTTTGACCCGGTTTGCGATTCCTGAGCAAACTTTAGCGGTTAATCTTTAATACAACTGCGACCTACAATGGTGGACAGTATGCTTTTTCCTGCTAGAAGGTTGCAGGTGCACATTTTAGCCAGATTTTCAGGTTGCCGACAACCAGGTGGGCAAGTGGGCAGCCTACCACAAACACATGCTGGCCAAAAGCGGCGAATGGCCATTGTAAGTGGTAGCACTTTAAAAAGGCCAGAAGTCCAGAACATTCCTCAACTGATCCCGCCGGTTGCTGAGGGTGGTGGCTGAAGAATCTCTTGAAGTGCCAATGAGAAACAACACTTCTTTTCAGTTATATAAAAGGCGATCAGCCTGTTTCTAGCAAGCTTTTTTGCCTCTTACCACCGCTCGGAGCGTGGACCTCTCCAGGAACCCCATGAGGCACGGGGGACTCAACAAAAAGCAGAGTAATGTGACACCTAGCACGATCACCACCGGCCTTCAAGATAAAAAGTAGCTTTCTACATTGTTTGGCTGGGCGTGTGATGACCACGAAAAGCGTTCAACTGCTTTGGTAGCGTTCAGCTATTTCATGGGCATGAAGGACGAATTTGACAAATGTCATATTCGCCCTTTAACTCGGTAGACCAAACTGACATAAAATAATGACAGCAATGTGTCGGCAATAATGTCGGCAATGTGCACAATGGCGAGACCCTCACGAGTTCACAAATATAACAAATGTTGTAATAAAATGGGTATAAGAGAATTAGTATTGTGTAAAACAAAAGGTTCCTGCTTTCAACATTTTGAGAAAATGCATGTGCAAAGCCCGATGAAAGATCCAATTTGGTGCATTCATATTTTGTTGAGAAGATGGAATTCTTGACGCTAGTTTGCAAGAAAGAACGGTATGCTAAACTTGAACAAAACATACCGAAAACAGTCATCAAGTGCCCGACAGCAGCGTTCAGCAAACAAAATTGGCTGTGGTTTAGCTCTATTTAAACCTGGTGGCAGCACTTACGCTTCACTTTGGTTAAGCGATTTAATGCTAGTGATGATTTCCTTACGTAATTTCTGTCTATGCTTGTTTCGTTCCAACGTTGAAATCTGGCTTCCTTCAGAGACGCCAAACTCGGCACGTCGTCTTGTACCGTCGCGGATTTACTGTAGGAGGCTAAGTCAGCTCGTCTAGCCGCGTCGTCATAATGACGCTTATAGAGACGTTTGACACGCTCTTCTTCGGTCTCTTCGGCACGCTTTCTCGTCCTTCTTTCGTTCCGACGCCAAAGTCTGGCTTCTTTCTGCCTTGCCGACACATCGCTGTCCAAAACGGCCGAAGCACAAGGCAGCGTTTCTTTGGCGCCGCGTCAGCGTGTGGGCTACTGGCGTCGCTGGAGGCGAAAATTCGGCGCCTGGAGCGAGGCGACGTAGGGAGACGCAGATATCTGGCGAGGCCAGATCTCACCGGCGGCGCCGGAAATATCCTCTAGGTGGGGATTGGTGGGGCCAAAAGCCACGGCTTGTTTCTGCAAAGGCAGCTGTGCCCCTTCTCTAACCTTGCTGTTGTCCCCTTGCATGCCCTCACATAAGGTCACCGTCGCCGCTTAATGGGACGATTAGCTACGGACAGGGGATAATGGAGGAGCTTTACGAACGATGTCTCCGCACCCCCGTCTTGAGACGCCAGTTCGTATATCCTGATGTGTTTGGTCGCCCTCTCCTGAAGGCTCCGGGCGGCGACGCCGGTAGACGAGACGCTTACAAGACGCCGAGCAAACGCTGCGGCTCGCATCCCCCTACGCCGAACCGTTTGTACATATATATACACTTCGACAGCCCCTTTCCTTCTACTACGAATGCGCACAACTGTCGAGGCGAGCGGCGTCTGCTCCAAGACGAGCGCAATGGCGCAATGACGTCATGCCAGATGACGCGCCGAGCGGTGCGACCACGCCGAAAGTGTGACCATGCTGAAGAGGCGAAGGGGTGATGTAATGTAACTTTCGCTACAAACGATAATAGGTGGAGAGTTACGAATGCAAGTACTATACTTCCAGGAAACCATCATGGGGATATGAGTATTAGCAGTAAACATGTACGAAAAATAGTCACTGAAGTTATTTACGAAGAAAGTGTTCCAATCTGCTATTTCACTTGAGCCTCAGGTAGCGTCACTTGAAGATAATGCTGAACAAATGTGGCATGCACTTCGCTCGTTACAAGGAATTATCCCAAATATATAGATACTGGCCATGACCTACACGTACAAAAATTTATTTAGACAATCCACAGACTTTGTAGACCTTATTCCATAGACTAAAGACTTTCTATGCACTAGTGTATACCCAGTCTATAGATTTATTACCATACACATTTAGTAGACTTTTGTCTATAGACAAGTGTCTACTGAAAGTCTAAGTGACACAGGTTTGCAGACCGTCTATAGGCGAACTGTAGACTTGCGACCTGACACTTCCTAAATATTTTTGGAAGAGAGACTATGGAGAGTCTATACAGAAAACAATTGAAAGTCTAGTAGACACAGGTCTATAGGCAGTCTGTAGGCAGGTTCTACACAGAGACTTATGGCCGTACACTTCATGTAGATTTCTGTCTATAGGCAAAAGTCTACTGGTCCAGTAGACATAAGGCAATGGACAGTCTACTAACATTCCATAAGTATATGGCCTGGCAGTTCTCGGCGCCGTTGTCTATAGACGATCTAAAAGTTGTCAATCTGCAAAACCTCCAACAGACTGTTGACTAAGGCAGACCGTCTACAGCCTTTGAAAAAGGTCACCACGCAGTCTACACAAATGACATAATGATCAATATACTTACAAATTCAGTTTTTTTCTATACTATAGTTTTTTTCTATACTATATGCCAGTCCCTCGCCCGTAGCCTCGGAAGGTCCATGTGATGCGCTGTTCACCGTGGCGGAACTGAACAATGCGCTGCAGCGCTGCCGCCGCCGCTCGGCGCCCGGACCGGTCGGGTTGACATACCACATGTTGCGAAACCTGGATGCGCAGCAACAACAGATCCTCCTGCAGCAGATCAACCTGATGTGGGAACGCGGAGAGCTACCGGAGGATTGGCGAACCGCGGTCGTTTGTCCCATCCGAAAGGCAGGGCGCTCACCTACGGAGCTGAGCGGATACCGGCCAGTGGCATTAACATCGGCGGCAGGTAAGCTCATGGAGCATATGGCGTTGCAGCGTATGAACGAGCGGGCTGCGTCGGCTGATTTGTTTGACGAGCGGCAGACGGGTTTCCGTGGGATGCGGTGCACGGCTGATTCTATATCGGACGTAGTTACAGCGCTGGAGCATGCCAGGGCGGCAAGCCAGGTTGCGCTGCTGCTACTAATGGACGTCTAGGGCGCTTTTGACAACGTTCACCGCGCACCAATTCTCGCGGTGCTTGAGGGGGCTGGTGTGAGCGGGCGCCTTTTGCGATACGTTCATGGCTTCCTGAGCGGGCGAACCATGCGCGTACGAGTAGCGGGTAAGCTCTCCAAGCCTAGCCAGGTGGACATGGGCGTGCCGCAGGGCTCTGTCCTATCACCCTTTCTGTTTAATGTGGCCATGTCGATGGTGCCGGCCTCCCTCCCAACGAGCGGCCGACACCATGTGTACATGTCCTTATATGCAGACGACATAGCTCTGTGGTGCCGGGAACCACCGGTCGAGGCGTTCCGCGTGCGGGGGTGTGTTCAGGGAGCCCAGCCGCAATCGATGCCAGATTGCGCGGCCTTGGTCTGTCGCTGAGAACAGACAAATCGGTGGCCATGGCCTGCGTTTCGCGCTCGCGCGCGCACCTTGCGCCACTGTCACTGGACGGGACTCCGATTCCTTGGCGTAAATCGGTGCGGTACACTGGCCTGGACATCGACTGGCGCCTTTCCTTCCGCCCCGCTGCGACCAAGGCCTGTCTGCAGATGAAGAGGATCACCGCCACCGTGCACAAGCTCACCGCTCAAGGCCAGGGCATCTCCCAGCAAGCCGCGCTGCGTCTATACAATGCCCCAGCTTAGGGGGCGGTGCTCTATGCGCTGCCGCTCGTCACGGCGCGCAAGCCGTGTTGGAAGAAACTCGAGCTTCAGCACCGCAAGTCCCTGCGCGTGTGCCTATTCCTGCCCTAAAATTCGCAGTGCGCCGCAACGTTGGCCGAGGCAGGAGCGTGGCCACTTGAGCTCCAAGCAGCGCTTAAGGCATTGAATCACATCGACCGGCTTCATCACGCACCGGACGGCGGCTCGCTGCTGCAGCGTATGCGCTCGCACCCGCGCTCACGAAATGGCGCGGCGCTGCTCGAGTATCAGCAATTGACACAAGGCCCACACCCCTACGACTCCTGAGCGCCCTGGCCTGCTGCCTCGGAGGTACAGCGAGAGATCGTCGGCATTGCGGGAAAACAGAGCACACCTCTCTGTGCTGTGCAGCAGCTGGCCAGAGCCGTCATACACGAGGAGCTGCAGGACCATCTCTTCGTGTACACCGACGGCTCAGTGGCCCTTGACAGCTGCTTCCTTGCTGCGGCGGCTACCATCCCCGCCCTGCGACTGCACAGCCAGCAACACGCAGCCTTCCTGGGGTCCTCCACCACGGCGGAGTTGATGGGGATCCGGCTCGGGTTAGACCTGCTGCTCGCCCTCGGCCATCCGCCGCCCAGGAGTGCACTGCTGTGCGACTCCCGCGCCGCCCTCAGCCGCCTGCAACCTAACAGCCGCGGTACTCCACTAGTGTGGGAAATTCGCTCGCACATCGAGCGCCTCGCGCAGAGAGGTTATGCCGTGCGTGCACAGTGGGTGCCTGGCCACTGCGGCATCGCCGGCAACCAAGAAGCTGATGATCTCGAGACTGCTGCACACCAACTATCTGCCAGCGATCTGCCCCTTGCGCAGGCGGACGTGCGTGCGGCCATCCACGACCATCTCCGAAAGCAGCACCCCGAACCACGCATCGCGGGAGGTGAGCGCATCGACAACGTCACCGGCTGTCACGCAATTACACGGTCACAACGTGCAATAATTCTCCGTGCGCGCATTGGCTGCGTGTGGCCCGGGGAACGAAAGGTGCGTCACGGAATCGCGACGAGTGATGTGTGTGACGAATGCGGTGCAGTGGAAACACTGGAACACCTGCTTCTTCACTGCGCCGCGTTCGCCGATTGTCGTCGTGATATACTCGCGGCCTATAGGGCGCAGGGCATACTACCAGACTCCATAACGACGCTATTGTGGCCGCAGGGCAGTGCGCGCACTCGTGAGCGAACTTTTGTGAGCCTCTATTCATTCCAGGAACACACGGGCTAGACGTCCCGTCTGTTCTTCATCAGGTAGTTACACGTAGTGACCGAACGCTCTGCGAGTGCTACCTTGAACGATTAATAACTGGACGCCCCACTCCAGTTGTAACCAACACAGTGGTGTGCGCGTGTGTGATTTAATTCCTCTAAAATGAGCTAATCACGCGCACAAGCTGGACACATTTCTTATTGTGTAAATAGTTTGTACATATTACTTCTCCCCCTATGCTCTCTTTCTGTACCCTCACCTCATTCATTTCATTTCTCCATTCTGCAGCTATCCTTTATTTCCGCTGCTCCAGCTGAGGTGCTTCAGTATCGATGGCAGATGCCGGGGCTATAAAACATATTTTTTCTTCCTTTTTACTATTATTTTTAATAAAACCACTACCACCTTCTATACTATAAAAATAGCTTTTTGAGGAAACGAAATGACACAGCAACTGTCTCATATAACCCTGCGGGGCACCCTAAACAACTCCCTCTCTTATCCCTTCCCTTAAGGCGCGGTTCAGGTGTCCAACGATATATGAGACAAATACTGTGCCATTTCCTTTCCCCAAAAAACCAATTATTATTATTAACCGCGCCGTAAGGGAAGGAAGAAAGGACAGAGTGAAAGTAGAAAGGAAAAAGAGGTGCTGTAGTGGGGGTCTCCAGTAAAATTGCAATCACCCGGGAACCTTTAACGCGCACTGACATCGCTCACGGGCGCCTTTTGCGTTTCGACTCCGTCGACACCCGGCCGCCACAGTCGGGTTCGAACCGGTGTACCCCTGCTCATTAGACGAGCACCTCACAACTGAGTCATCGTGGAGGGTAATGTACCACATTTATACTGTTAAAGGCAGAAAGTTTATAAAAATCCGGGTAGTTTCCCCAGAAGCATTCTTGCGACCTGTTGCCTGCAGTCATTCATACGGGCATGTTGACCTGCACAGCATAAAGGAAATATAATATAAGGGCGACTGAAAAAATTCCAACTCCATCTCTGGACATGTGCTTTCCATCGCAAAGCATATATCCTGGCTATCCTATTCTAGAAAGGAAATCTTGACGTTTTGGTCTCGCTTTATGGGGTTCAAAGACAGAAAGTGCCTCAGGCTATAAGAGACGCTGTAGTGAAAGGCTGCGGATAACATCGACCATCTGCGGTTTTGAAGCGAAAAGCTTCACTACGCTAGTCAGCACCGCGCTTCGTTGTCCCCCCTATTTTGCCATTCATGTAGTTTCTGCACGCTGTTTGCGAGTCTGTTATAATTATTAGGAACCTTTGAGCACGGTAGCCCTCTGCCGCCGCTAGGGCAATGGCTGCCTCTTCGGCCTGCTCAATCGTGCCATCCCTGATAGTTGCGCTGGCTATTTCTTTGAGCTCATGATTAATTGCCGTTGCAACCACTCCATTTCTCTTTTGTTGTATAGTTCTTCTGTATGCAGCCGCATCCGTGTACGTAATGTTTTCTTTGTTGGCTAGGTTTTGTTGCATATACTGTGCCCTAGCCTCTCGTCGCGCTTTGTGCAGGTTCGGATTCATATTTTTGGGAATTGGTGCTACCCTTATAGTTTGCCGAAGTTCATCGGGTATTCGTTTTCATCCTTCTATCTCCGGCAGTGCACGCTCGTAGCCGCATATTTTGAGCAGCTCGGTCCCTGTTTTGGTCTTTTTTAGCCTCTGGAGCTAAGCTAGGAGTGTGGCCTCCCTTAGCTCCTCAAAGACAGTCAAATTACCGCCGAAGAAAAAACAATTGCAACACATAATAATGTGGATACCGGGACACACAAGCATCGCGGGGAATGCCTAGGCGGATAGGAGAGCTCGAGAGCTTACGAACCGAGCCTCCATCCAAGCCAGCCTCGAGCAGCCTGACGCGGAACCAGTGCCCTTAGCATACTCAGAAATTCTGAATTAATATAAGGGGCTCAGGATTAGATATCCCCCACGTCACAAAAATCTCATCCAGCAGGAAGCGGTCTATTGGAGACAACTACAAACGGGAACTTTCCCGAATCTAAACATACTAAGCAAGATCCACCCAGGGCTAAATAGCAGCAAATGCCCGTGGTGCGAGGACAAAGCCACAATAATTCATATAATGTATTGCGAAAAGAGGACAAATGCGGCTGCAATAAACAGAATCCCGAGTGCGGTGCATTGGGAGAGGATGCTTTCCAGCGAGGATCCGGCGGTCCAGGCAGGTCTTGTCCGGAAAGCCTACCTGGCGGCAAGACTCAGTGGGGCACTGTACTATGGGCTCCAACCCTGCCACAAGAGCCACAGGCCACATCAAAAGATGTGAAGAGTGTCTCTACACCGAGACCCACCCATATATTTCTATGATTAAAGTTATTACTAACACTACCGCGCTTCGCGCGAGCCGGGGTAAGTCGGAGTACGAGTGACGTCACGCACGGCGCAGGTGGCCGCCGCCGACTCCGTCGCCTGACCTTTCGTTTCTCTCTCTCTCTCAATCCCTTGTCACTACTGCGCATGCGCCACTGGTAGCACCGAGCTATTGGTATACCGCCGCTGCGCAGCGCCGCGCCTTTCTCGATTTCTTAGTTTCCTCCCTCCTTCACTCCTTCCTTTATGGCGTGGTTCGGGTGTCAACCGAGATATGTGATACTGTTACTGTGCCATTTCCTTTCCTCAAAAACCAATCAAAACAAGTGAAACGACCGCGTACACACAGTTCCTTGGCGTTGACAACTTTGCAAAGGCCGTTAATTTTTACGAAAGGACAGGCGCACAACCGGCTCCGTGTGTTAAGGCAGACCTCCATCTCGCTTTCGCTTTGCATATCGTGCTAATCCACATTTGAGCTAATCCACAATAATTTTTTACTGTGCACTGTTATTGTATAGAACACGGGCCTCTATCAATTTTCCTCTATCAAAATACGCCAGCCGAGACCGGGATAGAACCTTCATCTTCCTGGTCACCATACGAACACAATAACCAGTCATCGCGCCAGCTTTATTTCAGTAAATCCGCATGACAAATTTTCAGCGGTTTGTATAAAATATTGTAACCTAGACTATGAATTCCTGAGCAATCTACCTCTACAATGAATACCTACTGCTAATAGTGATGTCTGTATGACAACCTTTTGTATTATTTGAAACCCAAGCTTTTCAAGAATTGTGCCTGGGGATCTTAAATGTGCAATGGCATCGCACAGCAGACGGCCGCCTTTCCGTTTTGCCTCCGTCCAAACGTGTCCGCCGCAGCCAGGAAGGTTCAGACTTCGTTGATTTTGAGGAAAGGGAAGGCGCATAACTGGCTCCAGGGTCTGTGGGCACCTAAGCGGCGTTTTCAGGTACATGGCGCGGCTGCAAAAAGCCATAAGTACTATGGGCAAGCCCACGATGCCGTTTGGGTAGATGCCGCATGTACAGAGCATGGAGCGGTAGCCGTTGCCCACAATCCAACCCTACCTCACCCCCTACTCACCGTCTTCCCTCGGGCTCTACGCCTGAGGAGGCACAGGAGACCGCCATTGCCCTAGCCCTTGCACATTCGGACGCCCAATACTTCTTCAGCGACTCCAAAACGGCTCTGTCCAACTTTGCCAGGGGCAGGATTCACGCCCCTGCCTGGAAATTGTTGAACACCCCTACCCAAAATTTACCGCGCAGGTTAGAGCTTCAGTAGGTGCCGGCTCACTCTGGGAACCCTGGAAACGAGGCTGCCGATAAATTGGCCCTAGGTGTGATTTGCCGGGCTCAGGACAGTCTCGATCCAGGATTCTCGAAGGAGCGGGCGCACACCTTTGCGCAGCTCACGCAAATACCCCGTTTGGACCGTCGGACTTACCCTGCTCCCCACCCCTCTCTTACGCACTCCCAACAGATCCTTTTCAGACGCCTCCAGACCCGCTCTCTGTCATCCCCTCAGCTTTTATCCCACTATTGCGGCACATCCCCTGCATGCTCCCTATGTGGTGACCCCCACGCCACACTCTCCCATATCCTTATCGGCTGCCCTGATGACCCTCCCCCGCGGAGACAGCACGCCATCTCGAGCTGGGAGGACTGGAAGGTCCTGCTTATGTCTGCAGACCCGACATCGCAGCTTGCTGCGGTGACTCGGGCTGCCGACGTCATGTCCCGGCATGACATACTTGATGCAGTGCGGGACCGCGCAGTGGCCCAGGGACCCAGCTGGGTCTAAAACACACTTGCTGAATAAAGTTTTTCTGTCTGTCTGTCTGCAAAAAGCCGTCTTCGCACTTATTTTATGTTTAGCAATGCTTAACCACAAACCATTTTTTGTTTGTTTTTTCGGCTCAAATAATAATAAACATATTAACTTGGTTAAAACTCTAATGTAGCGCTCTCAGTGCAGTCTCATGCACCCCTGTTTCCATGCCTTGACAAGCTACTCTTAAATTCGCATGCATTGGAATCTGTAGCCATAAGATTTTGTATTGACATCCCAAAAAGTATAAAAGGAAGTTTAAGTGAAGCTAGATAGTCAAACAGGCACTCGAAAAATTGAAAAAAGTCGGCTTATCAACCATGGGTGGTCGGTAATAATAATAATAATAATTAGTTTTTGGGGAAAGGAAATGGCGCAGTATGTGTCTCATATACCTTTGGACACCTGAACCGCGCCGTAAGGGAAGGAATAAAGGAGGGAGTGAAAGAAAGGAAGAATAGGTGCCTTAGTGGAGGGCTCCGGAATAATTTCGACCACCTGGGGATCTTTAACGTGCACTGACATCGCACAGCACAGGGCGCCTTAGCGTTTTTCCTCCATAAAAACGCAGCCGCCGCGGTCGGGTTCGAACCCGGGAACTCCGGATCAGTAGTCGAGCGCCCTAACCACTGAGCCACCGCGGCGGGGCATAGGTGGTCGGTACATTCCAACAATAAAAACGCGCGAGAAGGATATAGAAAGGCACTCAAAATTGGGAGTTTTGATCGAAAACTTCAATTACAGTAGGCGTGTAGCAGTCTTTCACATAAATTGCAAGACCGCCGCCTATTCCATGAAGCCTCGCAAAACCATTGTACTTATTTAGTGCTCAGTGAAGAAAGTTGTAGGGAGCTGAACTTGATTCCAATCTTCATGTTAAGAAGTACGGATACCTGGGAAACATGGCAGGAGTTTGTTGTGGGCGGTGCAGCGTGAATGAGATGAAAGAAAAAAATTAGAAGACGACACAGGCGAGCGTTACCTCCCAACTGGTTTTCCTATTGAGAAAAAAACACATTTTATAAATCACAGTTCTATGGTGCTAAAGGGCTTAGAGCACTTGCACAAATCACTTTAAATGGGTGCACCTTTAACAACTCATCTGCTACTCGGTGAACCCGATGTCCAATAACCAAGACTTATCAAGAACCGAGACCTCCTCAACAAAGAGCAATAAAAAGGCGAGTAGGATAGAGGATAGAGGAGATGACACGGGCACTGAGTAGCTACTAAATTTTATTGGAAAAACATGTGAAATATATAAGTTGGAAAACCAGCGAATCCAAACAAACAAAAAATAAACGCATTGAAGATTGCACTGCGGATGGAAGCCTCTTATCGCGTAAGGCTATTTCATTTTCCTGTAAAGCCACGGATGGTGGTATCGCCACATTCGTGTCCGTGTTCTTGGCGATGCAATAAGCTTCGAAGATTTCCCTACTTAACTGGTTGCTGATGTAGTAATGGATCTATTTGTTATGAATATAAGGCCGGCAACAGTTCTCATTTTGATCTTTACAATAACTGCAATGCTGCACTAGGTGGGAAGAATGGGTTTTTAAGGCAAGAGCCTTTTATGGCTCATACTCCCGGTCGAGGTCCTGTTCGTCCGCTGCATCGCCAACCGGAAGTCACGACAACAGAAGTGACACCATACCATCGTTCAGCCCGATACGGTCTTCAATTCGATAACAAAAAAATCTTTGTGCAAGATCGGATTCGAACAAACATCTTTCCGATCAGCAGCCGATCGTGCTCTACAACGCAGCTTGCTGTCAACGCTTATGCATTTCTCCTCGTGTTGGACGCTGGAGAGTGTTTGCGGGAAGGAGCCGAATCAGACGGATGCCTCCCAAACGCCCTCCAGTGTCTCCAGCATTTAAGATTCACAAACAGTAGTGTACTTAATGAACATCTTAACCACACATCAGTTAGTAACACAAGCACCAACACCGCGCTAAAGGCTCTCCCCTCGCCGACCTTCAGGTTAACAAAGTGCCCACTGAATATTTTTTATCTGGAGGGAATTCTCGTGCTCTTTCAGTGTGATGTTTATGCACCTGTCCACCTGGCCCTAGTATACCTTTCCACAAGAGAAAGGTGCCCAATACATGACGCCTTTTTTCCAGTTTATGAACTTTTCTGCGTGTGCAACTGAGCACTGCCGATTATATTTTCTAAGAGAGCCCGGATTCAGCTTCTTGAGCACAGCAGCGCGTACTTTCTCAACTTTATGTTCGGCGGAGAACACCACCTGCATATTCCGCCGAGCAGCGATCTTCTTCAGACGATGTGAGACACCGTGCGTATACTGGATGTACACGACCTTCCTTCGTGCCCCTTCCTGCTGCCCCTCAGTATAAGATGCCGCCTTAAGCTTCAGCTTGCACAGGATTCTTTCCACGAACCTTGCAAGGTTGCTGTCTTGATATAATAAGAAATCTAATATAAAGCCGTGGATCGGTTTCGTATAGATATGCTGCCAATATTTATGCATAGAAGAAGTTCGATTACTCTTCTGATGACAGAAAAAGTAGTGCCCAAGAAGACGTCTGCATAATCAAAGTTCCAAACACATGGCTACAGGTGCGTCCAGGTCAGTCATTTTCTACACCACCTCAAGTTTACAGTCAAAAGAGAACTAAAGCTCCTGTTCCTTATGACAATGCCAATCACAATCACGGCAACGAAATTTTCTAAGAACTTTGACCCTTCCTCGTGATTGTGCCCTTGAAACTTTTTATATCCTTTCTTTGTCTGCCATAAACAAAAAATTGAGAAAAATTGAGAGACAGCACGATGCCGACCTGGTGTATACTATCTAGATGTAGCAGGGCCATCACTCACGGTATTTTACTCGGCCACTGACTTTTACCAGGAAATGAACGTTGAAGGATTCTCCTTTCGAGACCAGAATTCAATGCGAGCGGAGGAAGTAGCGATAGTGCTTTCTGCCGCCCACGCCAATTCGAAAATCATCATCACGGACTCCCGAAAAGCTTGTGATCATTACTTAGCAGGCGAGATCTACCACTTAGTCGCATGTATTTAACACGGACTGCCGCTGATCGAACACCGAAAAGAATCATTTGGCTCCTGGCCTCAGGGTTTACGAGATAATGAGACCCGTGACGCGGCTGACCGAGAGTTTCCTTACCGGGCTCCTCATCTTAGCTCTTCTGCCTCGGAGACAAACCAGTCACTGCTGTGTTCACGGGTATCATAACGGATTATATCGACAACCACCTTCTTCTCCCGGCCTCCTAAGATGGGCTAAGTTAGACGAAGGAGCGAACTTTAATGCGCCTTCAAGCAGGTACTCTATTCTGTCCTGCAATCATCAAACATTACGATCCCAGCACGGATGGGCGATGGCCGCACTGTGGGGAGACATGTGATATCTTCGACATGGTGTGGGCATGTAGTGAAAATTCCCAGCTCCCCCTTCCCCTACCTCTTCCCTGGAAACCCGGGAGACTACCCCCCTCAACTGCTCCTCGCTTGAGTCCCAAGAGTGAGAGAGAATGAACTTTAATTTGCACCCGTGTAAAGTGAAGGGGGAGAAGGCTATAGCCTAAACCGTCGTTCATTCTCCAAACCGTCGGCCGGAATCCTTTGTTAGTCGGCGGCGGTCAGGGCGGGACTGTTGACCTTGCATTGTTCTTCTGCTTCGGGGTGGAGCAATAAGATCTGCCAGGATTGTACATTTATATCAGGGTCGTTATAGAAAGCGCAGCTCGAGACCATGTGGAATAGATCTGCAATGCTATTGCAGTGCGTACATCTAGGAATAAAGATGGTTTCTTAGCAGCGCAGGGGACAAAGGACATGACAAGTGCACAGACACGGCGCTGATCTGTGCACTTGTCACGTCCTTTGTCTCCTGCGCCGCTGAAAAAGCATGTCACACCAACTTGCCCAAGCTTCTATAGGATTAGAGACTTCTGGATGCCATTTACTGTACAGTTGACGGTTTGGAATCACCGTAGTTTGCAATTTCCTCCACATGATTTCCTCTTTCCGACTGAGCTGTTTATCTGCTGCTGAATAGTTCTTACGACCAAGCTTATACTGAAAAATTATTTCATGGAATGTTGTGAGTTCGTCACCCGATGGGAGGTGTTCCTCGTGTGGAGGCGGCGCGTCTTCGGTGATCGACTGCAAAGTGAGCCATCGGGCGGTCGCGTTCAGCTTCTTGTTCCCAAACAGGCCCTGATTATCCGGGGACCAGATCCTTGAGATTAGCTCTGATGGTACATGCCTTTCTCTCGGAATTTTGGCTTCTTCAGCACAGATTCTGCCCATATCATAGTTCTTAATGGCTGCCCTAGAGTCACTCACTATCACCCTTGTACCGTTTTGTATTACTGCTATAGAAATGGAAACTCCTTCTGCATCTGTTGCACTTGTGTTTTTAACGGTGCAGCACGAGACTGGGTCTCCACTCTCACAAACCACTACCGCTGTTTGTGCTGCCTTGGGATCGTATTCGAAAGCGTCCGTGTAGAGCACATCTAATCTACCTTGAAATTTGCCCATTAGGGCCACAGCCCTATCTTTGCATCTACCTTGGTGAAATACCGGATACATGTTCTTTGGCAGCGGTGGAATTTTGAGTCTATCCCTGGTAGCTCTAGATACGTTATCTGTCCGCTTTGAACACTCCTATGGTCCGAACTCCAGTCGCTCCATAATTTTCCTCACAGTTTTGGTTTTTAAAAGCCTTTGATGCTATGACAGCGCGGAGGCTTCCTTGAGCTCACTCAGATTTTTGGAGACACCTAGGTTTAGACGTTCTATCATCGAAGTGTTCAGAGGAAGACCAAGTGGGGTTTTGGTCCCTTTTATTGTTATGATTTCAATTTTGTCCTTTTCTGCTTTGGCCAGTTCGAGATGGGCAACATATAGCACTCGGCTTATGACGAAAGCCTGAACCAATCTCAAAAGATTGGCCTCCTCCTTCCCCACATGCTTGTTAGAAATGCGAATTGAGTAGCCGGCACGTCTGGCTGGTACTCGCTTCAAGTCTTATGATAGTTTCTGTTTTTTTACCAATTTCTTTGCATGCGCGGTCCTAGTACTAGAATACTCTCTACCACCGGAATGCAATTGCCACTAACTCGCAAGGCAATAACACAGCTTTTTCATTGGGGACTATTTCTTTTCCTTTTTTGCCATGAAACAAAAAGAGACCCCTTATTTTTCTGCCTTGCATTTTAACTCAATCGGCTCGAGATATTTCTCTAATACACCTATGGCTCTCGGAAGTTTGCTTTCAATCTGTCCATCGCTACCCTTGTGTACCCACAGCGTGAAATCATCCGCGTATATGGTGTGATGCAAATTTGTTATTTCATTCAGCTGCCCTGCGAGCCGAATCTTCGCTACATTTAACAGGGTCGGAGAGATTACGGACCTTTGCGGCGTCCCTCTATTCCCCAATCTAATGTTTTAGAGTGATTGTCCACCCAGGCTGATGGTAACTATCCGACTTGAATGTCCCTGACGTAGTTATATGCCGTGACTCCAACATTTAGCGTGCTAAGGTTCTCAAGTATGGCTACGTTTTTGACACTATCAAAAGCTTCGAAGACGTCAAGTGCCACAATGACCTTAGAATAAACAGTATATTTATCGATTACCAGCTCCTTAAGCTGTAGAATGGCATCGCAAGCCGATTGGTTTGATCTGAACCCTATCAATGTATCAGAATAAAATGTTTGTGGGAGTGTAACGTCCCAAAGCGACTCATGCAAAGAGAGACGCCGTTATCAAGATAATTATTTTGATCTTCCATGACTCTATTCAGTTGTGGATTGAATTATCTGCTTCATCAATTTTTCAACCCAAATGTGGTGGAAATGGGTCTGACATTCTCAAAGCTGAGCTTCTTCTCTGGCTTCGCAATGATGACCAGGTTCGCAACTTTCTACGATTGCGGTATCTCTCCCTTGTCCCAGCATTCTTGCATACAGGTTCTAAGATTCCGAATGGAACCGTCGTCACGATTATTGAGCAAAGTGTTGTTGATTCTCTCCGACCCCGCTGCCGTTTTGGTTCTAAGGCTGTTGAGTTCAGCCCTCGCTTCCCCGACAGTGATGGGACTGTCCAATACCGGGTTTACCTAGACCGCGTAGTCAAGAACTCCAGAACAGCTAAGGTAGCGATCCTTAACCTCGGCTAAAGTTCCTTTTTCGGACCTGCATATTTACGCACCAGCTATTGAAGCTTCTGTCGAGCCTCCGATATTGTTTTCTCTGGAGCTAATAGATGTTGGAGCAGTTTCCATATTCCGGCGCTGCCAATATTCCTATCCATTTGTTACACAAATATTACCCAATTTTGCTTGGTGAGTTCCAATGCATGCAGTTCAATGTCTTTGTTGATTGCTGCAAATTTTTTTCTGAGATTCCTGTCACGTTTTCTCTCGCTGATCTTTTATAGCTGCGCTGGCATCGCCAGGGGCGCTGACGAAGATGCTGATGGGAGGGCGGCCTCGCTCGCGCAACAGAGAACGCATTCTGCAAGCGGTCTGGCCAGCAACATCGACAGCCCACTACGCCGGCTCTCCAGCCGGGGCTACCGGGACCTCTAGTGAATGTGGATCACTTTCCTCATCTTGTGACTCCGGACGACAGCTTCGACGCAACGACGCTTCCGCCGCCTTCCTGCTCTCCAGTTCCCGATTGAGAAGCTGCGGCGCCACTCCATGCACCCCCCCTGGCCACATTCCCTCACCGAGCTGTTTCGAATTTCCCTCTGCCAGATAACACTACCACACCAGAGCCGCTCCCCGCACCGCTCTGCCCACTATCGTCGCAACTGAATGTGCCCTTACCCACGGTACGGCAAGTGCCACGCATGCACGCGTTGGTCTCTTGCCAACCTTCTCAACCAGCTGCCTCATACTACACCGCGGTCTCTCCTAAGTTTGCTCCAGCGGCCTCTACGGACGGCCATCCACATGCGAGATCCCATCCCAGGGCGCCTCCTTCCCATCCCTGCTTGCCAGCTGTGGCGCTTGGACTATCACCAGAAGACCCTCTCTCGAAACGGGCCCCAACTTGTTTCTGGTCGCATGCTCGCTTGCTACCTCTAGCCTAACCAGAGTGAGCCCAACTCTTCTTATCGCGGGGCGCGAAGCAAGCCCAACCCGAAATTTGTCGCTCATCACACGCCACCTGAACCGTAAGGCTCGTATCCCTGCCAGCCTGGGGCCTTCAAAAGTGACTGTACCTTCGCGACAGACAACACAGCCATCGAAGATGTCATGCTTTCGACGCATTACAGCATGCCCCATCCAACACGGCCAATGTACTCGGCACTATTACTTCCTTCCAACTCCAACCCCTACGTGACATACTTGTGCCCTCAGTTCCCAGCAAGCAGCCCAACCCCACAGTGGGCTCACTTTTGCAAACATTCGGTGCACACCGTCGCCCGCTTCGACCACTTCCCTACACGGCAGCCCGAGCCCCACGGAGCAGATCGCAAGCCCAATGGCGCGCGGCGTCGTTTCACCGTCGCCAGCGGCCGAGGCATCCCCTTCTACGGCTGTGGTTTTCTTGCCATACATTTGCCTACACCGCGTGGGCCATCACACATCTCATATCGGCCGTACATCCCCACGGGGCAGCGTTTTCTATATTGGCCTTTCCCGGACAGCTCCTGGAGGGTGGTCTCCCGGCCAACCAGTAGGCCTTACGATGAAGCACGCCTACCTCATCTCCCGTTTCTCGACGACTTTTCAAGCCTTTCTTTTGCGTCATCCTCATCTTCTTTTGGCTCCTCTCACCCTTTGCGAAGCAGCCAGGCTCAAGCACCCGAGCTTGTTTCTCCCGCACGACGGCCTTCACTAACTCTGACCCGAACTTCAACCGCCTGAATAAAATTGGTAGATACCGTTTTATACCGTTTTTATATTGTCTTTTATCGCGCATCGCGCTAGGGGGGGCACCTGTAGCGGCGTTGGCATCGCCAGCGGCTCTGCTGAAGATTGGATCGAGACCTCGCTCGCTCAACACAGAGCGCATCCGGCAACCGGCCTGGCCTCCAACATGAACAATCCGCTCCGCCTATCCTTTTTCTTCCTCAAACCCACGAGATGTCTATCAACTACTTCCGGATCACCTTCAAAATCAACCCATCTGTTTTCGTAATTCTGCAATTTGCTCTTGTAAAATCTCGTTTTGCTCTTTAAGAGCATAAATAATTTCTGAATTAGCATCCTGGGAGACCTTATTTACCCAACCCACCTTTGGTCCAGTAGACTTTCTCTTCGTCTGCGTCGCACCACTATGCTCCTGTGGTTCCTTCGGTGTAGGTTTATCTTTTCCCAGTGATGGAAGTCGAGGTAAAGATTCTGAGCGCCGTCTCGACTTGCCGCGATGCCCCGATTCACTCCTCGAACGGTCTCTAAACAAGCTTTTCCAGCTGCGGCGTTGTTTTTCTGCGTCAGCCTTGCGACGCTATTGATTCTTTCTCGCTTCGTATTCCAGCTTCATTTCCCTCTGTCGCTTTTTGACTATATATGGTCTTCGGAAGAGTGCCTTGCAGCTCTTATCTCCGGTGATGTGATCCTTGTCATACAGTTGGCACCTCGGCCGTGTCGGCACACACTCGTGGGCCTTCGTCGGGGAGGTTGCCCCACATTCTTTGCACTCTGCATGCGGGCTGTCTAACACGTCACCACACCACAACAAACATGTAGCATACTTCATATCTCTTCTTGTATAGAAAGCACTTCATTGGCGCCCCGAAACAGATCATCCATTTCGGCACATAGTCGTGACCAACTGTGATGATCACCGAGTTAGAGTCGCCCATCCTGCGCGCGAAGAATGAAAGGATTCTGCGGGGGTGAGAAAGCCAATTCCCATTCTTTCTTAGACAGCCTCAGATCGAGACCGCGTACCACGTCCTTGCCACAGCTTTCAGGTGCTGCCATGTAAGTCGACACCTCGTACTTCTTCTTGTCAAGCTTAATGGACTTCAGTCCCAACATTTTTTTGGCATCGTCCTCGTTGGGCCTGCTGTATATCAATGTTCCCTGCTTGTCGTCCACGACGATCCTGTGGTCCCATTGACCTTTCCGCCACGGAGTACAAGCCGCCATCCTTATTACTCCGTAAATCACTGGCATCGAGAGCTTGGTTAGGGTCAGTCCTTCTTTGGGCCTAAAAATAATCTTGTGATCCGCGTTCGGAGGACGCGTCAGGTGCGACGCCACCCACGGCTCCGCCAGCTTTCTTCCCGCCGCTTTATACGAGAGGCACCAGCAGACGTCTGCCTTATTTCCACTGTATCCGACCGGCGTCTCCCTGCCGGCTATCCCTACTCCACCGCTGAACTTTTTTACGGTGCCATCTGGGCGTTCTCGTTGTTGGCGCTCCTGAACCTCTGTGACACGCTCCGATACTTTCGTCACCAAGTCCGCGCTGTGATGTTCTGCCAGATCGACATCCGTACCCTAAACGCTCACTGCCATCGTGATGGTGACGCCACAGTCTCTAGGACCTGACGTGGGTGGTCCTCGGCCACTGCTCAGGCCGCATCAGCATTAGGCCTAACTTTTGGCTGATTGAGGCTTTCGGCGTGGTAGAATACACAAGACGCAATAAAATCCTACAAGCTTCGCTTACTGTCTTGGTAATCGTATTCACAGGATCTTTACCACGTCTGCGGCACACACACAACACTTTTTCAGCAGTCCAATGTCGTTTTCCGTCCTAAAGAATGGTCATTCCACGGAGCCGAAGTGCCACACGTCGCGCCCCTGGTTGTCCGATTGAAACCTCCTTGAGTCCCAAGGGACTCTGGTGAAACGGGCGCAAGACGGGGTCTTGTCATGCGGTGTCCCAGAATAAGGACGCCGACCATGTAGCAGGGCCTCTCCCAAGAGATCCTCTTCAGACGCCTCCAGACCCGCTCTTTGTCATCCCCTCAGCTGTTATCCCACTATTGTGGCACGTCCCCTGCATGCTTCCTATGCGGCGACACTCAAGCCATACTCTCCCACATGCGTTTCGGCTGCCGTGCTGACCCTCCCCTGCTAAAAAAGCACGCCACCTCGAACTGGGAAAACTGGGAGGTCCCACTCACGTCTGCTGACCCGACATCGCTGCTTGCTGTGGTGGCTCGGGCTGCCGACATCATGTCCCGATGTGACCTACATGATGCAATGCGGGAGCGCGCAGTGGCCCAGGGACCCAACAGGGTCTAAATAATAATAATTCGTGTTGGGGGAAGGTAAATAATGCAATATCTGTCTCATATATTGATGGACACCTGAACCGCGCCGTAAGGGAATAAATAAAGGAGGGATGGAAAGAATGAAGGAAAACAAAGGTGCCATAGTGGAGGGCTCCGGTATAATTTCTACCACCTAGAGATGTTTAACGTGCTCTGAAATCGAAGAGCACACCGGAGAATTAGCGTTTTGCCTCCATAAAAACGCAGCCACCGCGGTCGGGTTCGCACCCGGGAACTCCGGATCAGTAGTCGAGCGCCCTAACCACTGACACACCACGGCTGGTTGGTCTAAAAATTGCATAAATAAAGCAGTGTGTCTTTTTGTCAGTCTGGTTGTGGCTTGCAAATTTTTTTCCACCAAATAAAAGTTTTCACCACCACCACAGACCCGCCGCGGTGGCTCAGTGGTTCGCGCGCTCGACTACTGATCCGGAGTTCCCAGGTTCGAATCCGACCGCGGCGGCTGCGTTTTCATGGAGGCAAAACGCTAAGGCGTCCGTGTGCTGTGCCGTGTCAGTGCACATTAAAGATCCTGAGGTGGTCGAAATTATTCCGGAGCCCTCCACTACAGCACCTCTCTCTTCCTTTCTTCTTTCACTCTCTTCTTTATCCCTTCCCCTACGGCGCGGTTCAGGTGTCTGCCGATATATAAGATATATACTGCGCCATTTCCGTTCCCCCAAAACCAATAATATTATTATTAATATTTTTCTCATATATCGTAGGAAACCTGAACCGCATTGTAATGGAAGGGATAAAGGAGGGGGTGAAAGAAGAAAGAATGAGAGGTGCCGTAGTGGTGGACTCCGGAATACTTTCAACCACGTGGGGATCTATAACGTAAATTGACATCGCACAGCACACGGGCGCCTTAGCGTTTTGCCTCTATAAAAACGCAGCCGCCTAAAACCTTTTACAAATTGTACCCCGTTGCTAAATGCAGTGAAACGACGAATCTGTAAGAGACCTTGAAAATACTCTCCGGATCAGTAGTCGAGCGCTCTAACCACTTAGCCACAGCGGTGGGTATTAAATATCCCGAGCTGGTCGAAATTATTCCGAAGACCTCCACTACGGCACCTCTTTCTTCTTTCACTGTCAACTTATGCCTTTCCCTTTCTGCGCTGTTCTGGTGTGCAATAAAATATGAGACAGATATTGCGCCAATTCCTTTCCCCCAAAACCGTTTATTTTTATTATTATTACCACCACCATATTCCTCTTTCACTACCTCCACGTACCTCAAATCACGATTGAGGCGTCCACTGACCCAGGGAGCCAGTTATGCGTTCCTCCTTTCTTAACAATTATGAGAGTCTAGAACGCTTTCAACGCCAAAGCCTATGAACAAACTGAACGCCGACAGTTTTCGTTTTTCATATCCTGGATTAACTGAGCTAATCCACAGCCTCAGGATGACTATGCAGTTCCTAGTTAACAAACCGCTGCCACTCTTTTGGTGCCGTTAATGAGTGGAGATGTATAAAGCATCGATTATATTTTGCAGCTTGCTTAGCACGCCTTTCTAGTCTAATCGCTGCAGCCTTGCGCGCTGCCTACGAAGACTTGGTGTAGCGAAGTTCAGAAACCGGCTCCATCCGCAGTGAAGTAGACGCCGAGAGTGGTGTCGCCGTTCAATTTTCACCTCTACTCGATTAGTTCCTGCAAATGTTTTCACCGGATCGTTAATAAAGCCGCGTACGAATAGGGCGGATGGCGAATCATTTGTCAAACTTTATGAACGCAACTGAGAATTTCACAGCACGAACTCAATGCATTAGGACGAGAGATACTCTCTCCCGTTCAATTGCTTGCTTCGAGCTGGCATTGCTTTCTTACACGAACGCACCTCGAACGCACCGTCGTCCGAATTCTCGAAGTGTGCCTGCCCCAATCCGAGATTGGTATGTTTAAAGCGAAAATCTACGCTTACATCAAGCTAAGCCGAAGGTCAAATGACGCTTCAATTTGAACCCTAACTGAAGGCTCTCCTTAGATGTGGCTGTGACGTCATACCACGCGACATACCGCTTGCTCCTTGGCCAGCGCTCGCCGCCTTGACACCGCAGACGTGGAGCCAGAACCTGTCTCCGGGACGTGCTCTTCCACAGAGCATTAGAAGCGCCGGGCTGCTTCTAGCGATCCCTACGACAGAGAGCGTCACGAAGCCGCGTTGGCTAGAGAGAACTCACGAAAGCGGGCTCGTGGAGTTGGTGAAACCGACGAAGAACTGAAGGCTTGTCTGGAGAAGCAACGACACAGGTAGCAAGGGTATCTCAGTTTGAAAAGGGCAGCGGATGCTGCCAATGTCTCTGCGCGAACATCGGTTGTCTTTCGATTCTTATAACCTGACCTTATAGCCACATTCCGCGACTTGTTCTGCGGTTTTTTAAGAACGCTGTTTTCGTTTATTTTCCGGCAACGGTTAGTTTCTTGTAGTGAATAACTTCCTGCCCGGCGATATAATGTATTCGTATGCGGTGAAGAGTCATTGCTTTGGACGGAGCAGTCCAATGATGGCTAACACAAAAAGGACCGAACATACATTTGTGTCCGTAAAATAAAATCTGGTACCATTAAAACAAAGCAGACGCTACATGATAATGAAGATACTGAATTGTTATGACGCAAGGGCATCTGCGCCCAAATAGTGCAATGGCATAAGGTATTTTTGGTTTGCTAAAAGCGAGTCAAAGGCCCATTTCCCAAGCATTTCGCCCAGATTAAGCCGAGCACCAGGCCGTGGAAAGCCTGTACCCACAGTATCACCGTTGGGTGCCCGGCGGCTAAGGGGATTGAACCCCGCACCTCCCGCATGCGAGGCGGATGCTAACCCACTAGGTCACCGCTGCGGTTTTTTTTTGTCTTTATTGCCAGTTCTGCAGTTTTTGACATGATGGGGTTTCACATAATGTCTGCATGATGGAACCGCTATACAAAAATGGAAGTGCAAATTTATTTCTAAAAAGTCAGCTGTCTTGTTTTCATTGGGTTGTTGCACTTGGCTGAACGAGGCAGGGGCGGGGCATCACGCGGTCTCTGTGTTGATCAAATTAGCCAATGAAACTACCGCGCACTCCCGGGTGTAGCCGCCACATCACACTTTTCTGACGCTTATGCATGGTTTTCCTTCAAAGTCCTAACACGCAGTGAACTGCCCGAAAGAGGGTGGCGACCGTGACCGAACAGAGTTACGTTAGGAGACGACGTCTGGCGAAGATATGGAGCTCAGCGGCCGTTCTGCACACACGTTACCACTGTTGTGCTACTTAATCGTACCATCGACTATCCACCCCTCTGGCTTCTGTACTGTGACGATTATTTTCTACTCCTACTGGGTGCTATTCCTACTCTATAACCAGGTAAATGTGGCCAGCTTGTCAAGGATACTGACTGTCATAAGGGTACATGCTTGGGCTTCTTGGTTCCTAACCTTAGCCCGCCCTTATCGATTAATACCAAGTTTTGAAGGTTTAATTTCGTGTACTTTCACTGTTCTGCATTCTTCGGTTTAGAAGAATGAATCGTTTGCCGCACAGCTGTAATTTTATGCTTTTGTTTGTATGCATCACATTATGCTGCTTTGGATTTGCTGTGAATATATTTTTCGTTGTCTCCCTTCAAGTATTCCTATGATTGTGTTGTAACGCTCTTCCCAGAACTGTAATGACAAATAGGCGCTTTGGGTTATGTGATAAATAAAGAAAAAAGTCGAACCCCTTACTTATGACGAAGGTTCCCAGCCTTCGGTAGAAATTTTCTCTGTCAACAGCGAGTAGCCGTATTGACGTGACCACCTCGCTCTAAGAACAAGATAGGCAGGACAGGATGCAAAAGAGTACTAGTGCCGAGACTAGATACGATTAACGAGATATAACATATCTGTTTGTTCAACGAGAAAGGAAATGAGTGAAGCTGTCGTTGACAGGTCATCTATGAGACACGCAGTTTGTGTGCCCGATGTATTGATAATAATTGCTTAGATTACTGATAAGAAAGCAAATTTATTTTTTGCTCAGATACCCAGTAGGCCTCTTTTATGGCTCCACTTCAAGTCTGTTGTCTCAAAGAGATATAATATAGCTCTATATACACATCACGTCCATGAAAATGAAGCTACAGGTAACCAATGTATTTAATTTTTTTATGCAGTTTGTACAAAATAAGTATTCACTACTTCTAGGGGCAAACCTTCGAATTTTCAGAACTTTTTAAACACATTCTTCTGTCATTTCTCTGTCTAGTAAGTTTACACTTTTGCTGTTTGCAGTGGTTGTCAAATTACTTCCAATTTTTTTTTATTCCGGATAGCCTTTGGACAATCTTGGCTCTTCAACGTGGGTTTTACAGAGAGCGTAAGCACAGTTGGTAACGGGGTTGCGTCTACTCGCAGAATCCCGGCGGAAGCGATAGCGCCCCATTTGAAACTGTGTTCCGCAGCACGGATAGGGCCTCGTCGCCGTGCATGATGCCCCACGTGACCGGGCCCCTGATGAAGTCCTCAGCGGTCATGGTCAGGAAGCGCAGCTTGGGAAAGAAAGGACGCATCACCAATTTCAGCTGCAGCGGGGAACCCGTGCCGCGGCTCCTCACGCACTGCTCCTGGGGCCAGCGCACGGCGAGTTTCGCCACCAGTATCTGCGGGACGTACCTGATATGCCCACAGAACACATCAAAGAAAGAATGAGTGTTTGTGTAGCGACGGCTACATTACGGTAGTATTTCGAGCCTTCAGCGTGGCGGCTCCGCAACCCTGTGGCTGCGCCACCACGCCGTGGCTGAACCGCCACGCCATCGCTTCACTACCGCGCTGTCACGTGGTTGGTCCATGGTAGAAATAAAGAGGAAGAAATCAATCCTAGTCGAAATCAAGAGGAAGAAATGGGCTTGGGCCGGGCACGTAAAGCGACGGCAAGATAACCGTTGGTCCTTAAGGTTAATAGAGTGGATTCTAACAGAAAGTAAGAGTTTGAGGGGGCGGCAGCAGGTTAGGTGGGCAGAGCAGATAAGGAGTTTACAGGCATAGTGTGGATGCGGCTGGCGAAGGACAGGTTAATTGGAGATACATGGGAGAGGCATTTGCCCTGCAGTGGGTGTAGTCAAGCTGATGAAGTTGAAGAAATAAAACAAAAATGCAAGAATTTATTAAGTAACAGTTATCACGCAACATATATGTAAAGACATAAACAAAACAAGAAAATAAATAAATATAAAAACAAAAATTAAGCAAAAATAATAGTAGTTACAAAGCAAAGAAAAACAACCAGTAAGAAGAGACACTAAATGACGCACAAAATAACATGAAAAATGTAGGGACAAAGAAGACAGGGAAAAAAATTCGCAATTCCACTGACAAGCAGACTTAAGTGCAATTCTCTGGACAGAAAGCAAACCTTTATTAATGAAATAGAGAGGATAAGCCGACGTAGTTGGTGAGTACTGATATCTTCTTGGGCCGCGTCCGTATAGGCTGGGATGCCCCAAGATCCCGCCGCCTCACGAGCCCGGCGTGCGAGGGCAGCTTGTGGTGTCACACTCGAGCACTCGAGGCGAAAGATCTCCCAAGCCTCTTTAGTGGGGGTGGGATGGGGAGGGAAGTGCGGACTGTGTTGACAGGCACACCCCATGTGGGTTAGGGAACAGAGCTCATCACAGTGTGGACATAAAGGATTCACTTTCGGGGCCTAGCGAGCCGCTATGGCGGTACACCAGTAGGCGTTCGTCTGTAGCTGTCGTCGAATGCGTTCGTCTGCCTTCGACAGCCCCTTTGCCGGAGGAAGGAACTGGTGATGCCTGTCTTTCTAATAGTCGACGATATCTCGAAACCGCAGAAGCGGTCGGCTAGGCTCATCGGTTGGCGAGCAGGCGGTAGTAGGTGTCCGGAGGATAATCGCTCGGGCAGCCGCAGTCGCAGCTTCGTTACTACGGAGTCCCTGGTAGGCTGGCGAGCACAGGATGCGTCTAGGCAGGCTTGCACTCGTAGTCTTTATCGGTGTTGTAGAGTATATGTCAAACGCTAGAGGACATACCTCGTCCCTGTCATAACTCTCGCAAGCGAAACGTGAGTTGAGATGACAGCCTTTGCATTGGTGGTCTACGACCGCAAGGGCGAAAGCGACGTCTTCAGCCCGGTGGGCATTCTCGGCGCGGAAGGAGAGCTCATTGGTTTGGAAGTTGTGGTGGACTACGGCTGCCGTGCATTGGCCGGGTGGACTCGGACCTGCGATGTCAATGCCTTGAAAATTGGTTTTGAGGAAATAAACTGGGGCAGTAACTGTCTCAAATGTCGGTGGGCACCAGTACCACGCCGTAAGAGAAGGGAGGAAGGTGCGAGTGAAAGAAGAGAGACAAAAAAGTGCCGTTTTGGACGGCTTCGAAAAAATTACAGGATTGCAGTAGCTCTTGCCTCAGCCAAGACGGAGCTACTGCAATCCTGTAGGTGGCGCTGTGAGCGCGCGAAGCGAGTGGACATACAGCGCATCGTCTCCACCAACTTTTGGCTGGAGCCACGGTTCCTCGGCCGGAACCCCGTCAACACAGCCGCGTCTGTGTTCGCGAAGTCGGCAGCTACCTGTGGACACTACTCACACACAGGTGGGGCAACATTTACGCATTTTAGGGCCGATCCTCACTTGCGTTTCGTGGCGACGGCGCTAGGCCTAACGCCTACGCCGACGCTCGGCCGTGAGTGAGTCGCCCACCCGTCTCAAGATGGCTGCCCAAAAAGTACAACGCGGCTACGACCCGGACGCCATGGCCTGGTACGAGGTTCCTTCAGCTCCAACGCCTGAGAGTCCGGATTCTGCGCCCATCGAGAACCCCAGGCTCTTCAAACTAGTGTAACGCCGCTCCCGCAAGCGGGACGCCGCCTCCAAGAAAGCGGACGCCACGTCGGCAGGCCGCTCAACACGGCACAGCGCTGCTGCGCGCGCTGCAGCGCTTCACGGAGGGGCCCAGTCTAAGACCGGACCCTCTTGGAAACCAAAGCCACTGCCGCGTCTTCATCCAGAAGACATCGTCATCATCCTGAAGCCCCGGGTGACCGTCGCTCTCAGGGATGTCTACCAACATGGCGAGCTGGGAGTAGCGTTCGCGGACTACCTGGGCGCCAAGGCCGCAGCATCCCTCAGCCTGCTCCCCACATGGGAGCAAAACCTGATCGTCGCAGGCACCAGAGAGCCGCACGTCGCGGACAAGCTTCTGCGGGATTTTCAACTAACATCACCGAAGGGCCAGCTCTCCATGTACGGCCAGTTGAAACTCACTGGAGACGTGTGCCGCGGCGTCATCACCGTGGCAAAGCACGAGACCAGTGAGTCCCTCCAAAACAAGATCCAGTGGCGTGCTGGAGAGCTTGCCGATATCCGCAAGCTTGGCAAATCCGACGTCGCGTCGCTCACCTTCGTGGGAAAAGTGGTGCCGCGATATGTGCATTACAACTCTGAGGTGACCCTTGTGCGTCCGTACAAGAGAACCATTCCGGCCTGCGTGCGGTGCGGCACTGTGGGCCACCGAGCAGACACCTGCTTCTGCCCGGATGAAAAGTGCGGCCTGTGTGGCCAAACGGCGCCGACCGTCGACGGAGTCAAGGCGCAGCATGAATGCAGTCTGTCCTGTGCAGTCTGTGGGCAAGCCCACGCTACCAACTCCCGCGACTGCACGGGAAAATTCCGGCAGCTCAAGGTGCATGGCCCCAAGGCTAAGCGCCCAGAGGTGCCAAAAAACCAGCGACCTGGCAAGCAGCCAAGTCATTCAAAACCAGGTGCCGGTGGCGGAACGCCGCGTTGTGCTCACGGCACCGACCACAAGACATCGTCACCTTCTTCACCGTCGGTGAAACCAGCGCCCGGGATGAAGACGGCGCCTCCACCGCCCAGCGGCAGAGACACTGGCCACTTCCCGGCCCTCAAGACAATTGGCGCTGCCGACGCCCGGGCATCAGCGCCTCAACACCACAAACAGGTGAGCAGCTGGGCTGAGATCGCCTCCTCTTTCTCCCATCCCTCACCCTCCCCCGTAACCGTCTCCGCACTCGACGCGGAATACAAAAAACAGATAGACGTGCTCCGGGCACAGAATGAGCTTTTGCTCAACAAAATTCAAAATTTAGAATCAAAATTGGCGTCCGCCGCACCGAGCCCGCAGGACTCGGACGCAATGGTGAGCGACGCGGAGATCTCGCCTGCCCTCGTGACAGCCATCTCTGCGATGGAGGAGCGCCTAACCTCTAAATTGCGATATATGATCGAGACCGCCATGGACCAGATCTTGACAAAGGTCAAATCTGCCGTCCCCGCGGTGGTCTCAAAACACATCTCGGACAACCCCCGCCTCCTCCGTCGGACGGGACCCATTAGGGACGTATCCCGCTCTTCAAAATTCACCCGTCTGATTATTGATTCGGACAATGAGGACAACTGCCCCGCTCCTTCCGTCATCACCCCCTTGATGGCGCAAGTAGCTGGCTCTGAGGCATCCAATCCCTCCTCCTCCCCCCCAAGAATTTTAAATCATGGCGAGACACCTTAATCAAAGGAATTCCGCCATCTCCAATTCGGCCATGTCAACTTCAATAACACAGTGGAACTGTAGAGGCTTTAAGGACCGCACTAAGCGGGCCAATTTCCGCCTCTACCTTGAAAATTTCGAGTCCTTACCAGCCGTGGTTGCCCTCCAAGAGCCAGGCCTGGGCGCCACAATTTCAAATTACACGACGTTCCAACAGGATCCCGCGTCTTGTCTTCTTGTCCACAAAGACTACACAGCAAATCTAGTGGATCTCGACCTCCCACAAGAGTACTCTTATGTAATGGTGACCCTCCTACCAGTCCGCCGCAGGGACCCACCGCTGCATATACTCAACGTGTACTGCTCTCCCAAACTAAAGCGAGTGACTTTTGCGGACCTCTTTAGCCGCGCGCTAAGAGTAGCGGGCCGCGATCCCCTGCTTATTGTGGGCGACTTTAACGCTCCCAGTCAGCAATGGGGGTATCGCAAGGAGGAGTCACGCGGGCGTAAGCTGGTGGAGCTTGCGTCCACGTTGGGCCTCACCCTCCACACGGACCCTGTCCACCCAACCCGGCTAGGAAATTTCGTGACACGGGATACGTGTCCGGACTTAACCTTCACTCGCAACATACAACACGCAGACTGGCTCAACACCGAGGAGACCCTCGGTAGCGAACACTGCATCATTAACACTACACTACGCACACGCCCCCTCAAGCGTCCCAGAACACAAGCCCATATCCCAGATTGGACGAAATTCAGGCAAAATTTTAACTCACATGATAATACACCCATTTCCGCGCAAGGCTACACAGCATGGTCCCAACAGCTGCTGGCACACTTTTCTTCGCATGAAACACACATCCAGCTCTCAGAGGCGGTCACGAACGTGGATAACCACCTTCTACACCTCTGGGAAGCCCGTCGCAGCCTCGTCCGCCGTTGGCGACGCCAGAAACACAACAGAAAGCTTAAAGCTCGAATTGCCGAGCTTACCCAGAAAGCGGCAGAGTACGCGGCCCAACTCGCCGACTCCAACTGGGTAGATAGATGCAACACGGCCGCGCGACAAATGTCCAGCTGAAACACTTGGCGTCTCTTTCGAGCCCTACTCGACCACCACCACCAATCCTGTAATTTTTCTGGAGCCGTCCGCAATGGCACCTCTTTGTCTCTCGTCTTGCACTGGCATCTTCCTCCCTTTTCTTACGGCGCGGTTCAAATGCCCACCGAGATGTGAGACAGTTACTGCCCGATGTCCTTTCCTCAAAAACCCATTTCGAAATGGTGGTAGTGGTTTTATTGAACAAAATATTTTTGACAGCCCCGGCATCTGCCATCGATACTGAAGCACCTGAGCTGGGGCAGCAGAAATAAAGAATGGAGAAATGAAATGAAAGAGGTGAGGGTAAAGAAAGAGAGGATAGGGGGAGAAGTAATATGTACAGACTATTTACACAATAAGAAATGTGCCCAGGTTGTGCGCGTGATTAGTTCATTTTAGAGCAATTAAATCACACAGGCGCACAGCACTGTGTTGGTTAGAACTGGAGTGGGACGTCCAGTTATTAATCGTTCAAGGTAGCACTCGCGGAGTGTTCTGTCACTGCGTGTAACTACCTGACGGAGAACAGACGGGACGTCAAGCCCGTGGGTTCGAGGAATGCACAGAGGCTCACCAAAGTTCGCTCACGAGTGCGCGCACTGCCCTGCGGCCACAATAGCGTCTTGATGGAGTCTGGTAGAATGCACTGCGCCCTACAGGCCGCGAGCATATCGCGACGAGCATCGGCGAATGCGGCGCAGTGTTTCCACTGCACCGCACATCACTCGTCGCGATTCCGTGATGCACCCGTCGTTCCCCGGGCCACACGCAGCCACTGCGCGCGCGGAGGATCATTGCACGTTGTGACCGTGGAAGTGCGCGACAGCCGGTGACACTGTCGATGCGCTCACCTCCCGCGATGCGTGGGTCGGGGTGCTGCTTTCGGAGATGTTCGTGGATGGCCCCACGCACGTCCTCCAGCGCAAGGGTCAGATCGCTGGCAGGTAGTTGGTGTGCAGCAGTCGCGAGGTCGTCAGCTTCTTCGTTACCGGCGATGCCGCAGTGGCCGGGCACCCACTGTGCACGCATGGAACAACCTCTTTTCACGAGGCGCTCGATGCGCGAGCGAATTTCCCGCACTAGTGGGGTACCGCGGCCGTTAGATTGCAGGCGGCTGAGGGCGGCGCGGGAGTCGCACAGCAGAGCACTCCTGGGCTGCAGAGGGCCATTTTCAAATTCAACCCGAATTTTTTGCAGGTGGCCACTAGCGCAACATACTTCAAAGCGCGACCGAGGATAGTGTCCCAGTCCCGCCACTTTGGCTCAGTGGTTAGGGCGCTCGGCTACGCATCCGAAGTACCCGGTTCGAACCCGACTGCGGCGGCCGCGTTTCGATGAAAGCGAAACACAAAGCCGCCCTTGTGCTGTGCTATGTCAGTGCACGTTAAAGATCCCCAGGTGGTCGAATTTAATTCCGAAGACCTCCTCTACTGCTCCTCATTCTTCGTGTCTTCTCTCAGTCTTTCCTTTATTACTTTATCTGTCTGTCGGTTATAGTCAGGAAGATATAATAATAACAATAATATTTGATTTTGTGGGGACAGGAAATGGCGCAGTATCTGTCTCATACATCGTTGAACACCCGAACCGCGCTGTAAAGGAAGGAATAAAGGAGGGAGTCAAAGAAGAAAGGGAGAAGGAGGACCAGGAAGAAATAAAGTGCACAGGTCTGCTCACTGGCTCAAGCATAGCCACAATCGCTACCACGTGCAGATAGTAGGAGTTGAAAGATAGGATTGAAAGACAGGATAGTAAAGACCCACTAAAGACAAGGCTGATCCCGCAGGCAGTGCAATACCGGGCCAACCGGTGGCGGAAGTGAAGCATCCTTCAAACTCCTCGCCACCTTTTCAAAAATAAGTCAAATTGGACCCGTAACAGATATTCTACGGGGTCCGGACATTTTTCGCGGTTCAGGTGCCCGCTGAGACGTGCGACAGATACTGCGCCACTTATCCCACTTTACAAGCTTGCTTTCTGCGCCTGCAGACAGGCAAGAGGTACTTTTGAACCCACTTTGTAATGTGCTGCCAGCTCATGAGTAAAAAGAAAAACATTTATAGAGCTTAAGATTTCGTTAGATTAGATCAATATAAAGTGAATGAAAAATTGTAGACTAGGCCACGCGCCTCTTAACAGCCAAGTTTTTTTCATAATGAAAGGGCACACTGACATTTAAAGGATAGGTTACCTTTATCTGTGGCACTCGGTAAATGTGCATGCGTGCAGATGATGACAGTTTTGCAGATTAGGATGGATGAAATTTTTTAAATGTGGGAAAAATCTGTAGGAACAAATGACTTGAACTTTGTTTTGCCAGAATGGCTGTACCTGTTTACAGCAAAAGGTGTCTATCACAAGAGGTGAAAAATGTCTATTTCGCGATTTTTCAAATCGCGTTTGGACCCTTCCATAACGGAACAAAATTTTCTGGAAACTGACTCTGTTTTCGATGTTATATGCAAGGTGTTCTGTTAGAAGCAGCACGTTAAACGTTACTGACTTCTGTACTATTTCATTAAAAATATCGCAAGCATGATTAGTGACAGTGAACGTTCCAAGAAAACCGTTTTTTTACTGGGCGACAATGATACAAATAAGAACTAGAGAATAAAATTATTCCAAGTTTTATTCAATACATTCTATTATCGTCAATTCATACTTCCTGTCGAGTAAAGTTTTTGTTTATTTGCTTCTGCAAATTTTCAGATATTGCTTTTAGATTTGAATGAAAATCTTTTAGTAACACGAAATTCTAGAATAACGATATGAGTCGGATTATATCGCATAAACTGAAAATTAAGTTCCTATCAGCGAACATATTTCATTCAGCTACCGTTACTCGATTTCGTTCATTAAAACTAATAGCCCTCAAGAATGCAACTTCAAACTAAACGCATTTGGTTCTGTTTTATTAACAACAGATTATCACGAAATAATTTGATATTTACTATAGCTTAGTTCTTGTTAAGATCAATGCTCTAAGCACCCCATCTCACGTATACTTTCTAGGTATACCTAATGCAAGCAAAAAAATTATATACACCTAAATTAACTTTCTTAATGTTAACTGATTGTCATTACACTAAAATTACTGTTTTTGCTAATTGTTGTAGTTGTGCACGTTTTTTGTTTATTTTTTGTGAATTTTATATCACCGCTAACTCCATATAGAAGATATTGTTTATGCATTTTAGGACGGCGACTTTTTGTAAGGTGAATTTCTATGTCTGTATAAAAACGCACTTTTAACTGATCAGGGCATCCTGCTGAACTAGCTGATTGGGTTCTGTAGTTATGGAGTGTGCAGCGCTTGCGAACGACAGACATAGACGACAAGAACACACAACCGCGCAGTTGTTTCTCCTTCTCGTCTATGTCCGTCGTCTTCAAGCTCTTCACGTTCCATAATGAGAGAACACAATCAGCTAGCTAAGCGACATGCCCTGATCAATTAAATGTGCGTTTTGACATCCAGGTGTCCACACTCTGATAAGTTGAAAAGGGAACGCTGAATCCGTAGATTATATTTGGCCCCAACAGATCTTGCGACGGTCATTAAACCGGCCAGGTTGGAACTGAACGTTTTTACAAGAGATCTGTCTTTAACTCGAGCACTTTGGAGTAAGCGCGGAGTATCCCTCACGTAGCACAATAGCACCATCAGATTCCCTAGGTCTGTATAAACTGGCCACAGCGAGTCTGAACACCATGAATGAGATCCCATCAGTGCCTCGAGCACTTTGCAATAATGCCCCAAGTATGCCTCTTTGACGAGAGAAAACATGGGTTGCGAGACCGCGCTGTCTTGTCAGGGTGGGGAACCTGGATTGGGAAAAAGAGAACCCGGAAAGCGGCCCCTGAAGGGCAGGTTGTCTCGATGGTCGGAGCCGGTAAGCTCTCATTATGCCGCTCCGACATCTTAATTCTTTTTCCTTACTTTCTCTACAAACGCACGATTTCACAGGAGTTGAGCAGAATTGTTCCTCGGGCCTGATAAATGGCAGTGTTTTCGTTCATTAGTTCTAGTGATTAGTTTCGTTAATTATTTATTGACCTTCAGCTGAAAATATTCCCCCGAGCCGCATCCTCGGCGGATTCATTTATGACTACTTTTGGTTTAAGCCTGCTGTTATTAGCGGTGCAAGCAGAGGCAATTCCATTAATTGTTTTTTACGAGGCTTTGGCATAGAAAAATATCTCGGTTGGAATAAAGCAAAAATGGCAGGAAGGCGTGTGGACGAGACGAAGGCGAGATGCCAAACCCGAAAAGTTATACTTAAACAGCTAGCGATGGCAAACTGTAGGGATATTACCTGCTTGGCATCGCAGTCTTGGGAGCTTTGCCGGCAGTCTTGTGCGTTGACGGGCGGAACCACTGTCATCGAAGCAAGTACCACTACCAGAACGACCAGCAAGTTGAAATGCTGAGAAGAGTTCATTACGAGAGCGCTACGAATGGAAAAAAAAGCACGCTTCTGATAAGGTATTGGGAGGGCAATCGGTTTTTTTGCCCTAATTCTAAAACGATAAATGGAATTCTTGTCTGGTTGAAGATTTATTGCAATCAATGGCTCAGGAAAACACAATTCGGGAGAAATTTTTGTCTTCCAGTTAAAAACTAAGTCGTTCGAACATAGGAAAAACAAGCAGTGTGAAGTATTTTGAAGATAGGATAAGCCGCACGTAAGTGTAAGCTGTAGCAAAGGATATCCTCCAGGGCACTACGTCGCCAGCAATTAATTAAACGTCCTGAGATCAGTCTAAGTTTTCCAGAGCCCACGCGAGCATCGGAGCTTCCAGCTGTTGTTGTCGTCTTCCTTCAGCGCCAGACCCTAAATGTTCCGTAGCCAAAAGCCTGTGTTACGAAGCTTTAAGTTCAACACAGACCATCATGGCTAGCGCTCC
This sequence comes from Amblyomma americanum, assembly GCF_052857255.1. Classification (NCBI taxonomy): domain Eukaryota; kingdom Metazoa; phylum Arthropoda; class Arachnida; order Ixodida; family Ixodidae; genus Amblyomma; species Amblyomma americanum. The sequence continues at coordinate 77,601,380 of NC_135501.1, read as the reverse complement.
TTAAGCTGCATTTAGATGTAGTGTACAGTCGGGAGAAAAGTCTATAGATCACGTGTTCGGCAAACGATGCCGATAGTTCTACCATTAGTCGTCGGCTGGAGAGCATACCTGTGGAGGCGACAGCCAGAGTTAAGTGTTTTCACCCCAAGAATGGCGGTTTCTCTCCAGCGATTAGCAATAGACCTGTGGGTTTCATTTACAGAAATTATTGGGCGCAAACTTTAGACTTCAAACTTAATTAGTATGCACATTAAACAAGCACACTGGTAGTAAAACTGCGCTATTCGACATTTCGGTCGTAAGCCAAAGCAAGTTATGGCTAGTACGATTTGTTCACTCTGAGAACTTTTCCTTTCGCAGCTCCTGATGTAGATATGCTCCGTCCGCTCGTGGTGATCTCTTTATGAAGCTTGGACTGGCGGATATTATGCGTCCGTTTTTTTTAATTAGGCCAGTTGCCATATAGCACAGATAGCAGAATTATTGCTCTTTTTTTGTTGGACTGCGAGCCTGTGCGGAAACGATACTGTAAACTGAGGCAAATGTTTTTTTTTATTCAGGAGTGTTCAAAGCGTACCTGCCACCATTTACGTCCATGTGTTAAAAATGTTGTTGTTGTTGTTGTTAGCCTATCAAAACATGGCACATACCCACACTGGGGGATCGGCCAAGAATCGGGTGGCTATTCACCTGAACGCAGTTAACAAAAAGGGAAAGCACGTGGGAGCATAACACCGGTGAATTTTTCGTCATGAACAAAAAAGGGATGAGTGTTTTGATTTTAAAATTTTAAGAATAATAATAAAGAGAGTGATTAAATATTAATGATTTAGTCAAAATGTAATAATTGATAGAAAAGAAAAGGGTGAAACACTTAGCAAGGCAGTCGGTGAGATTCTATCAGGAAATTTTGAACAGCGGTGCAAACAGATCTGTGGCTGAACCCAAATGTGGTGGCGCCAAATGATAGCAAGAGCGGGCTGCTCAAACTAAGGCCAAGATGCTGCAAGGGCTCCTCCAGCAACCTTTTTCTCAGTGAGTTGAATCGGCGACAATACAGCCAAAAATGTTCAATAGATTCTGGCTCACGGCAAAATGCACAAAGGGGAGAGAGCGCCAAACCCGACTTGTGGAAATAGAAATTTAGAGGGGGGATGCGGCAGCGCAGCCTCGTCAGTGATACTTCAAGCTGCCGAGAGCAACAAATTTTCCTGTTCCAATAATATTTAAGGTGCTCATAATCCGCCGATGTTAAAAGTGATGTGTCTTGCGTGCTTAAAAACGCACGTCGCCGAAATCTAGATGCTGTAATGTAGGCTGTAGCCGGGATGATTGGCAACACGGGGCCGCTGAGGGAAGCCTTTGCGAGATTATCAGCAATCTCATTTACTGTCACACTGCTGTGGCCGGGAACCCATACTAAATGAACAAGGCTCAAATGCGGAGGAAGTAGGGATAAGAAAGTTGATAAAATGGGACCGTCAACCTGTGCAGCGAGGGACGAACACAAAGTTAAAGAATCAGTAATTACTGCAACTGCTGTAATAGAGGGGTCTAGCTTGCGTAGAGCAAGTACAACTGCTAGAAACTCTGCTTGAAAAATAGGGGTGAAATCTGGAAGGCGCAGAGAAAAGGACCAGTCTAAATGGGAGCAAAATATTCCCACACCTGCTTTTTCATTGCATCGCGATGCATCAGTGGCTATTGCTATATCGGTTGGTAGGGTCCTCAGATGATCTTCTAGAAGGCCATTTAGAAAACTCGGTGGCAAAAGTTTTGCATTTTTTGGGAATATGTCGTCGAAAACAATGTGTATAGTGGGCCCATTCCGAAGCGCAGGAAGGATATCATAAATGTTTACATCTAAAGGCTGAAGTAATCTTTGCACAAACACAACCTGAGGGGAATTGAAACGAGACCAGGGGACACCAAAAAAGGAGGTCGGCTGAGAACAGAAAATGCTTTGGGAACGGTGGAAATGGGATTCATAGATCCTGAGGTAAGTTTGCACAGTTAAAAATTGAAGTCGTGATAAGAGAGACGGAATGCGGGCTTCAAGGTACAGCACATTGATAGCCACAAATTTTGGAAGGCCGACTCACATGCGAAGTGCTTCCCTCTCTAAAAGGACGAGAGGGCGAAGTTTATATGTAGCCGAGCCTGAAAACAACACTGATCCAAATTCTAAAATTGGCCTGACATACATTATGTAGATCATTAATAGCGCATCTCTGCGCATGCCGTACCGGTGATGACATAATCTCCGTAACATGCCCACGGCACGAGCCCCTTTCGCCGCGACATTGTCAATGTGAGGTCGCCAGGTTAGTTTGTTGTCATAAATGACCCCTAGGTATTTTAGGGATTGAACCTGCGGTAATATTTTTAAGTGGCAAGTGAGAGAGACCACTACAGGAGTGAATAGAGGGAAAACAAGAGTAGCGCACTTGCCAACATTTAACTTCAGGTGTAATGAGCTCAACCAGTGCTCAAGTGTATTCAAATATGACTGCAACAGACCATACAGAGAATGTATATCCGGCGCAGCAGCAAAAAACGCAATGTCGTCCGCATAGACGTAAGTGCGTACATAGCGGTGGAGAGGAATTGAGCTTAACAGAATATTAAAGAGCACAGGAGAAAGAACAGCTCCTTGCGGTACACCTCGCGTTTGTCTATACCTCTCTGAATGAACACCATTATGGACGCAAAAGAATTCCCTGTTATGAAGAAATGCAGATATCCATGCAACTATATAATCTGGAAATTGAAGAGACTGTAGCCTATGTATCAGGATGGAGTGTTCTACACTGTCGTAAGCTTTGGCGACATCTAACGTAACCAAAGCCGTGACCAGGCGTTGACGACGAGCAAGGAGAATTCTGCTCTCAAGATCAGCATGTACATTCCATAACGAACACCGTGGCCGGAAACCGAGTTGGCACGGGCTGAGTATACTTTTGCGGTCCACAATGGCTGACACCCGAATTAGTAACAACCTTTCTATCAACTTTACCACGTTTGATGTTAAAGAAATTGGCCTAATATTATCCAATTCATAGCCTCCGCCCTGATTTTTAAGTAAAGGGATCACCTTGGACAGCTTCCACTCAGAAGGTATCCAAGCGTGTTTGAGAGAGTAGTTTATTAGGTGCAATAAGGAGTTGGGAGACTCTTCAAATAGAATCTTGAGCATCTTTGTGGTAACACCATCAGGGCCAGGAGCAGCAGCTGGCAATCTCTGGACAACTTGTGAAAGCTCTGATAGATTTACTTGTGAGGCATTATCATTTGGTACGACTGGTGCAAACAACAATGGTCGCATAGGTAGTAAAGACGTGAACCGCTTTCGCAGGCCTGTGGCTATTAATTCAACCGCCTGGATAGCTTCTACAGGTGACATAACAAATGACTGAAAATTATGAGAGGACATGAGCTGTTTCCTAGACCGTAGAAAACCGAATAGTGCACGTCGGTTGCCCACCTTTGAAAGATAATCTAAGTGTTCTGAGTCATATTTTTCCTTTGCGCGAGAAACTGTGCGTTTAAAGGTGGCTGCAATAAATTTATAATCACTCCAGTTATTCGGACATTGGTTATGAAGAAGCTTTTTCCATGCTGCCTTCCTCCGCCTGTAATCTCTTGTACAGTCCGCATTCCACCAGTTAGAGGAATTCCCTTTTAATGGCCTCACCAGGAACTCCGACTTTTTACGGCTTTCCTCAATAGCCAGACATATGCTTGCTGACTGGTGGACCTCGGCGATGTTAGACACTGGAGCAAGGGCAGAGCGCAACGCCGTCTGAAATCTGTCATAATTTACATGTGACCGCAACTGAGAAGACGCCGGAGTAACACGACATATGATATCAAAATGAATAGGTATATGATCACTTGAAGTGCCGCTATCAACTGTCGACCAATTCGTTACGCCAATTCCAGGACTAATGAACGTGAGATCTAAAACAGATTGAGTGTGTGAGCGAAGATAAGTGGCCGATCCTGAATTTAAGCACATCAGGTTGTGAACAGAAACCCAGTCCCAAAGGCGCTTTCCGCATGATTTAGTCCTAAACCCCCGAGACACATGGTGAGAATTGAAGTCCCCAGCCACGAGAACTGGGTTTTTACAGTTTACGAGTAAAAAATCCAGAGGTCTGACATCCTAGACTCCATTGGGGATATAACAATTTGCTATTGAAAATGGAGAGCACCCAGGAAGTACAAAGTCTATTGCCAAAATCTCACAGTCAGGAGACATTTGTTGAAAAGATACCACAGCCCTGTGGCAAAATTTTGAAGAGACTAAAGTTAGTAAACCCCCGCCTCTTGACTGGCGGTCTAGGCGAAATGACCGATAATTTTTATATGAAAATGTTTGTCGGTTGAAAGCCACGTTTCTTGCAGAATTATGACATCCGGATTAAGCTGAGTACAAAGGCAGTGTAAATCTGTGGAAGCGGAAAGAATAGAGCGACAGTTCCACTGCAGAACTCGCAACGACGCTATGGTTGCGAAAGTCTAGCTGCAGCAACTGCCTGCTCCAAAATGGTATCCTTGGGTTTAGTGCCAAGCTGCTGCTTCTTTGATTTGGGCTGGGTGCCCTGAGAAGACAACGAATGAGACATGGGGGACCCACTGCGCTTAAGAAGCCGCGCATCAGGCTCCACCATCTCGGAATCATACATTATATCAACATCCCTCGAAGTACCCGAGGTAGGTACAGCGGAAGTGACAGAAGTTTGTTCCTGGGGTTGTGATGCTACTGGAATTTGAGACCGGATAAGAGAAGAGGGAATTGTTGTCGAAAGAGGTGCCAAACTAGCCTGCACGGAATGTGTAATCTGAGTCGCTAGAACATTTGTAAAGCACGTCGACACACTTGCGACAATCTTTTCTACCATTTTAGACGTCGAAGCCTCCACATCAGCCGCAATTGCCTGGGACAGCATTGAGTCTAGCATGACACCTTGCCGAGCGGTCACACTGGCATAACCGCGGGCACGTTCTTTGACCTCTGAAATAGCGTCACGGCGCGAACAGCGTTTCCTGTCAATTATTTCCAGAATTTGAATTTCCTGAGCTCGAGAGGGACAATTTGAGTAGTTTGCAGAGTGTGCACCACCGCAAAGGCAACACTTCTCATTCTTCTCAGTGCAGGTGCTTGTTGCATGACCATCCCCACAGTTGCAACACCTCAAGTTGGATTTGCAACCGCCAGCGCTATGTCCATAACGCCAGCAGTTGTTACACTGCAGAGGCCGAGATGATAATGGGTCTACCCGAAAAATTAGAGGCCATGCCTTGATTTCAGAGGGGCAGGAAGTGCCGGCAAAGGTAGCAACCACTGATTCAGTGGGCATCCGCACGTTGTTTACATCCCGGCTACAGCGGTGCACAGCAACAACACCTGCAGCCGACAGAAGCTCAAGAGTCTCTGCCGGAGACAGGGAAGAGTCTACACCCCGTACAATACCTTTCGTGCACGCCAGATGAGAAGGGATGAAAGAACTTACCCGAAGGGAGGCAAAGGATGAGGAGTTTAGTAAATCTCTTACACAGGCGAGGTCTGGCGATCTGCACAGAAACCCACCGCGTACAAACTGGCGAACCTCTGAGATTGACTCATAATGAGAAGTCGTCGACTGGAGAGCAGCCCGAACAGCACCAGGGTTGTTCATCCTGATAGCACCACCATCCTTAGGCACCAGCGCGACAGGGATACTGCCGACACCACTGCGCAAAAAAGCTTCCAACGGTAGGAGATCAGTTGACAGAGAAGCCGACCAGAGGGAACTCCCCTGGCCGGGAGACTGGGTGGACATAGTCCGGGCTTACTGCCTTACCGCGCAAAGACGCAGAGAGAAAATGCCACAATCAGCCACCCGAAACTTAGCCGATCGTTCCCAGCAGAGCAGAGCCGTCGGGGCAGCGATGAACAGGACGAACGCCACTGGGTCGAACGATGTCCTCCTAACAGAGCCAAGAGCACAGGATCTTGGTTCTCGTGCAGCTCAGGCAGCGTTGGCCACTGACTTCTTTTTTCATATAGCAGAAAGCAGCCGTTTCAAAAAGCGGTGCAATTGAAAAAAGATGTCCTTGGCGTTCACTCTCTTTTCCTTAATATTCGACCACAATATCGACATCCGGTTCTTTTTTTTTTGTATTTTCCACCTTTGAAAAGGCATTAGTGACCCGCTAGAAAACCGCGTTGAGAAAACCTGGCACTGGGAGTTTTTCGAAAAAGATAATATCGTGCTTTTTCATTGATATTCATGCTCCACTTTTGCTTCAGATGTAGTCTTCTAAACAAGAAGCTTCATTTTGAGAGCTTTGTTCCTTATCGTTTCATAAATTTTGTCATGAAAAAGTGCATAGGCTGTAGACCTTAGAGAACAGACAGCCATAGCATACAAGCAGATTCGCACATGCAGCTCGAATTTATATTCACATAAGAAGAGGCAAAGGACAGGAGGTAATTTATATCCCATTAAGTGTTGAGATGCTCCTTTAAGATTTCTAAGACAGGGACAATGTGGCTTTCTACCGTTTTCACCTCAAGTGTGTTGTCTGCATCGCAGAGTCATTAGTGCAATTAATGAATCGAATGAGGTGAGGGATGTTCTCGTATTCCCACACATGCTGGAATGGCCCATTTATGTAGCTCTCTTTACCGTTGCTAGCACATTGCCATTTTTCATGTATGGAAGTTCGACGCCTGGTGCAATATTTTTTCGCAATGTGCAGTGGACGTCACTGGAGTATTCGTGTAGCACCTCGGCCTCTGCACAACCATTTTTACGTGACCGGGGACTTAGAGGCGATCAAAGCTGGCTATCTGCAATGTCCTCGTTTATGTTTAGACAATTTGTGACCATGAACACCTTTCTTGATCCTTTCAAATTTTTCCGCCGCCAAATTATTTTCTTTGCGGGACATCTTCAACATACTTTTCTTCCAAAAAAATGAACTTATGTATACGAATAGAATTAGAATACAGATGTAGACTACAAAGGTAGACGTGCGGGCTTGTTGGTGGTTCATACTTGGTTGAAACAGCGCGAAAGACGAGGACGTAGAAAGGAAAAAAAGACACAAATAGCGCTGACTCTAAACAATGTTTATTCATGATATTTACATGTATATATACAGATGACTTGATGCGCGACACGTGCGAATCAAATAGCGCTCTGTGAGTCTTGTGTGTCCTTTCTACGTCCGCGTCTTTTGCGCTGTTTAAACTAATGTGTAGGCGCTGGGTTTGTTGACGAATCCGAATAACGTGTCTTTCATGAGACCCTAGATCCCCCCATTTCAGTCCAGTGGTCAACCAGGAATCACTGTCCTTAGAACAGAGTATTTTTTTCTGCCTCAGGGATAGTTGAGTGCATGGGAGGTAACCTGTGCATATAGCTCAACGACAGGAGAGGGGTGAACGAGCCAGGAATCTATGAAAGGCAAACGGATGATGCTAGCTCCGTGTATTGAATGGGTAGGGCGATAGCGAGAGGAAGGCGCGATGACTTCGCAGAAAGACCTCTTACCAGCAGCAGGGCTGGAAGCATGATTGGTCCCCTCACCTTTGGTATCCTGTCGCCTTCCATGGCAAAGGTGATTACGTTTGCATACATAGGGTAGTTGTAGAAGAGGTGCGGGTTGAACGAACGAGCGAAAGCGGGCACTGTTTTGGCTGCCGTACATTTTTTGCTAGCTATATGTGCGGAGGACTACATACATGCAAGATAATGGCACCGCTTTGGTGAAAGTGGACGTGTAAAATGCGGTTGATTTGCCTAGTTAGGCCACATTCGAATTAAGAGTAGTAACAGTTCGGTTTTCACTTCGAATCACACACACACACAAGCATAGTTTTGTTGTGTCCTTTGCTCTGTCGTTGCTCTGTGCATAATTCAAAAGGAAACTGCAAGCTCCAGCTAGCCCGCAAGAAAACGCTTCTGGTGTTGACATCCATGCTTCACAAATAAAGTTCTTTTTATAGCGGTAATCGGTTTATGTCCGTACATACAGAATTGATGTTTCTGTACTTAACATTCATAGATCACTGGGAGTCCTCATGCCCCTCCTGCGGCTGTAGTACAGCGGATAAGCGATGCGCCACTGCCCTGCAATGGCGGGTACTGCAATCGGTTGGGTTTCATAGGCCCAGTTGCCGCTTCCTGAGCAAACTCTCGTGGTGAATCATTAATGTAACTGCGACCTACCACAGTGAGCAGTCAGCTTCTTCCGGCGAGAAAGTTGCATGTGCACATTTTAGCCACCTGTTCAGGTTGCCGACAACGAGGTATGCAAGTGGACAGCCTGCCACAAACACATGCAGGCCAAATGTACGGAATGGCCACTGTAAGTGCTAGCGCTTTAAAAAGGCCAGAAGTTCTGAGCATTCCTCAACTTATCCAGCCGGTTACTGAGGTTGGTGGCTGAAGAATCTGTGGATGCGCCATTGAGAAACAACACTTCTTTTCAGTTATATAAAACGCGATCAGCCTGTTTCTAGCAAGCTTCTTTGCATCTTATCACCTCTCGGAGGCTGGTAGACCAGCACATCGTGAACCTCTCCAGGAATCTCATCAGGCACGGGGAAGTCAAGAAAAAGCAGAGTAAGTCGACAAATAGCACGATGACCACCGGCCTTCAAGATAAAAAGTAGCCTTCTAATTTGATTGGCTTGGCGCGCGATGACCACAAAAAGCGTTCTACTGCTTTGGAAGCTTTCAGCTATTTCATGGGCGTGAAAGACGAACTTGACAAATGTCATATTCGCACTTTTAGTCGGTAGACCAACCTGACATCAAAATAATGACAGTTTGTCGGCAATGTGCATAAAGCCGGCTCCCTCACAATTTCACAAATATAACGAATATTGTAATAAATATGGATAAAAAAGAATTAATATTGTATAAAACAAAAGGTTCTTCCTTTCAACATTTTGAGAAAATGCATGTGCGTAATCCGGTGGAAATTTCTTCATTTTGGTGGATCTGTACTTTGTTGAGAGACAGGAAGAAGGTGGAATTCTTTACGCTAGTTTACAAGGAACAACGGTTTGCTACTCTTGCCCAGAACGTACCGAAAACAGTCATTAAGTGCCCGACAGCAGGCTTCAGCTAAAAAAATTGGCTGTGGTTTAGCTCTGGTTAAACCTGGTGGCAGCCAGAGCATCAGGCCACGACTACGCTTAGGCTTCACTTTGCTTATGCGATTTAATGCTAATGATGATTTCCTTAGGTAATTTCTGTCTATGCTTGTTTCGTTCCAATGCTAAAATCTGGCTTCCTTCAGAGAAGCCGAACTCGGCACGTCGTCTTCTACCGTCGCGGATTTACTGTAGGAGGCTAAGCCAGCTCCTCTAGCCGCGTCGTCATTAAGACGCTTATCGAGACGTTTGACACACTCTTCTTCGGTCTCTTCGGCACACGTTCTCGTCCTTGTTTCGTTCCGACGCCAAAGTCTGGCTTCTTTAAGCCTAGCCGACTCATCGTTGTCTATAACGGCCGAAGCACAAGGCAGCGTTTCTTTGGCGCCAACTCAGCGTGTGGGCTACTGGCGTCGCTGGAGGCGAAAATTCGGCGCCTGGAGCGAGGCGACGTAGGGAGACGCAGATATCTGGCGAGGCCAGATCTCACCGTCGGCGCCGGATATACCTCGAAGGTGGAGGTTCTTGGGGCCAAAAGCCGCGGCCCGTTTCTCTGAAGGCAGCTGTGCCCCTTCTGTACCCTTGCTGTTGTCCCCTTGCATGCCCCCGCATAAGGTCCCCGTCGCCGCTTAATGGGACGATTAGCGATGGACAGAGGATAATGGAGGGGCTTTACGAACGCTGTCTCCCTACCCCCGTCTTGAGACGCCAGTTCGTTTATCCTGATGTGTTTGGTCGCCCTCTCCTGCAGGCTCTGAGAGACGACGCCGGTAGACGAGACGCTTACGTGACGCCGAACAAACGCTGCGGCTCGCTTCTCCCTATGCTGAACCGTTTGACCGTTTGTACATATATATATATATATATATATATATATATATATATATATATATATATATATATATATATATATATATACTGCGAGAGCCCCTTTCCTTCTACTACGAATGCGCACAACTGGCGAGGCGAGCGGCGTGTGCTCCACGACGAGCGCAATGGCGGAAAGACGTCATGCCAGATGACGCCCCGAGCGGTGCGACCACGCCGAAAGTGCGACCGTGCTGAAGAGGCGAAGGAGCTGATGTAATATAGCCTTCGCTACAAACGATAATAGGTGGCGAGTTACGAATGCAAGTACTATACTTCCAGAAAACCATGATGGAGAAATCTGTATTAGCAGGAAACATGTACGAAAATTAGTCACTGATGTTATTTACGAAGAAATTGTTCCAATCTGCCATTTCATTGGAGCGTCAGGTAGCGTCATTTGAAGATAATGCTGAAAAAATGTGGCATGCACTTCGCTCGTTACAAGGAATTATAGCAAAGATATAGACACTGGCCATGACCTACACGTACAAAAATTTATTCAGACAATCCACAGAATTTGTAGACCTTATTTCATAAACACTAAAGACTTTCTATGTACTAGTGTATAACCAGTCTATAGATTTATTGCCGTACACATTTAGTAGACTTTTGTCTATAGACAAGTGTCTACTGAAAGTCTAAGCGACACAGGTATACAGAGCGTCTATAGGCGAACTGTAGACTTGCGACCTGACACTTCCTATATATTTTTGTCTATAGAGAGTCTATACAGAACACAATTGAAAGTCTAGTAGACACAGGTCTATAGACAGTCTGTAGACAGGTTCTACAGAGAGACTTATGGCTGTACACTTCATGTAGATTTCTGTCTATAGAGAAAAGTCTACTGGTCCAGTAGACATAAGGCTGTGGACAGGCTACTAACACTCCATAAGTATATGGCATGGCAGTGCTGGGCACCGTTGTCTATAGACATGTATAGATGTCTATCTGCAAAACCTCCAATGGACTGTTGTCTAAGGCACACCGTCTACAACCGTTGGAAAAGGTCATCAGGCAGTATTCAGAAATGGTATAACGATCAGTATGTTTACAAATTTAGTTTTTTTCTATACTATGAAAGGTTGCTTTTTGAGGATACGAAATGGCGCAGCAACTGTCTCATATACCCCTGTGGGCACCCGAACCGCGCCGTGAGGGAAGGAAGAAAGGAGAGAGTGAAAGGAGAAAGGAAAAAAGAGGTGCCGTAGTGGAGGTCTCCCGTAAAATTGCACCTTTAACGCGCACTGACATCGCTCACTGGCGCCTATTGCGTTTCGACTCCATCGACACCCGGCCGCCACAGTCGGGTTCGGACCGTGTACTCCGGATCATTCGACAAGCACCTCACAACTGAGTCATCGTGGCGGGTAACCAAGCTAGCAATATGCAATACGTGCACCTTAAAATTGCACCACATTTATACATATAAATGCAGAAAGTAACAATCCGGGTAGTTTCCTCAGAAACATAATTGCGATCTGTCGAATGCAGCCATTCATACAGGCATGTTGACATGCAAAGCGTAAAGGAAATATATTATAAGGGATACTGAAAAAATTCCAACTCCATCTCTGGACATGTGCTTTCCATCGCAAAGCTTATCTCCAGGCTATCCCATTCCAGAAAGGTAATATGGACGCTTTGGTTTTTTTTTTATGGGGTTCACAGACACAAGGGGTCGCAGGATAAAATAGACGCTGTAGTGAAAGGCTGCGGATAACATCGACCATCTGCGGTTTTGAAGCGAAAAGCTTCACTACGCTAGTCAACACCGCGCTTCGGCGAGCCGGCGTACGTCGCAGTATGAGTGCGGTCACGCACGGCGCAGGTGGCCGCCACCGACTCCGTCGCCTGACTTCTCGTTACTCTCCCTCTCTCGCTCCCTAGTCTCTACTGCGCATGCGCCACTAGTAGCACCGAGCCATTGGTGTTCCGCTGCTGCGCAGCGCCGTGCCTTTCCCTCTTTCTTCTTTTCCTCCCTCCTTTACCCCTTCATTTTCCGCGTGGTTCGGGTGTCAACCGAGATATGTGATACTGTTACTGTGCCATTTCCTTTCCTCAAAAACCAAACAAAAGAAGTGAGCCAACGGCGTTCACAGCGTTCCTTGGCGTAGACAACTTTGCAAAGGCCGCTCATGTTTACGCAAGGAAAGGTGCACAACCGGCTCTGTGGGTAAGGGGAGACCTCAATCTCTCTTTCGCTTTGTGTATCCCGGACTAGCTGAACTAATCCACAATATTTTTTTTTACCTTGCGCTGTTATTGTATAGCACACGAGCCATTAGCATTTCTCTATCAAAATACGAACTCCGAGACCGGGATAGAACCTTCATCTTTCTGTTCACAATACGAACACAATAACCACTGAGTCATCGCGCCAGCTTTATTTCAGTAAATTCGCATGACAAATTGTCAGCGGTTTGTATAAAAAATTGTTACTAAGACCATGAATTCCTGGAGCAATCTACCTCTACAATGAATACCTACTGCTAATAGTGATGTCTGTATGACAACCTTTTGTATTAATTGAAACCCAAGCTTTTCAAGAATTGTGCCTGGGGATCTTAAATGTGCAATGGCATCGCACAGCAGACGGCCGCCTTTCCGTTTTGCCTCCATCCAAACGTGTCCGCCGCGGCCAGGAAGGTTCAGACTTCGTTGATTTTGAGGAAAGGGAAGGCGCATAACTGGCTCCCGGGTCTGTGGGCACCTGGTAGTAGTGGTTGTTTATTAAAGTAATAGTAAAGGGGAAGAAAAATATTTTTTCTACCCCGGCCTCTGCCATCGATACTGAAGCACCTGAGCTGGGGCAGCGGAAATAAATGATAGCAGGCAGAATGGAGAAATGAATTGAAAGAGGTGAGGGGACAGAAAGAGAGGATAAAGGGAGAAGTAATATGTACAAACTATTTACACAATAAGAAATGTGTCCAGGTTGTGTGCGTGATTAGTTCATTTTAGAGGAATTAAATCACACACGCGCGCAGCACTGTGTTGGCTCCAACTGGAGTGGGGCGTCCAGTTATTAATCGTTCAAGGTAGAAGTCGCGCAGCGTTCGGTTACTGCGTGTAACTATCTGACGGAGAACTGACGGGACGTCAAGCGCGTGTGTTCGAGGAACACACAGAGGCTCACCAAAGTTCGCTCACGAGTGCGCGCACTGCCCTGCGGCCACAATAGCGTCTTGATGGAGTCTGGTAGTATGCCCTGTGCCCTATAGGCCGCGAGCATATCGCGACGAGCATCGGCGAACGCGGCAGTGAAGGAGCAGGTGCTCTAGTGTTTCCACTGCACCGCATCCGTCACACACATCACTCGTCGCGATTCCGTGACGCACTCGTCGTTCCCCGGGCCACACGCAGCCAATGCGCGCGCGGAGGATCATTGCACGTTGTGACCGTGTAAGTCCGCGACAGCCGGTGATACTGTCGATGCGCTCACCTCCTGCGATGCGTGGGTGGGGGTGCTACTTTCGGAGATGGTTGTGGATGGCCCCACGTCTGTCCTCCAGCGCAAAATGCAGATCGCTGGCAGGCAGTTGGTGTGCAGCGGTCGCTAGGTCGTCAGCTTCTTCGCTGCCGGTGATGCCGCAGTGGCCGGGTACCCACTGTGCACGCACGGAACATCCGCTCGCGCGAAGCGCTCGATGCGCGAGCGAATTTCCCGCACTAGTGGAGCACCGTGGCCGTTTGATTGCAGGCGGCTGAGGGCGACGCGGGAGTCGCACAGCAGAGCACTCCTGGGCGGCGGAGGGCCGAGGGTGAGCAGCAGATCCAGCCCGAGCCGGGTGGTGGAGGAGCCCAGGAATGTTGTGCGTTGCTGGCTGTGCAGTCGCAGGGCGGGGATGGCCGCCGCCGCAGCAAGGAAGCAGCTGTCGTCGGCTACTGAGCCGTCGGTGTACACGAAGAGATGGTCCTGGAGCTCCTCGCGTATGACGGCTCTGGCCAGCTGCTGCACAGCACAGAGAGGTGTGCTCTGTTTTCCCGCAATGCCGACGATCTCTCGCTGTACCTCTGAGGCAGCAGGCCAGGGCGCGCAGGACCCGTAGGAGGTGGTCATTGTGTCAATTGCTCATACTCTAGCAGCACCGCGCCCATTCGTGAGCGCGGGTGCGAGCGCATACGCTGCAGCAGCGAGCCGCCATGCGGTGCCCGGTGAAGCCGGTCGATGTGATTCAGTGCCCTGCGCGATGCTTGGAGCTCAAGTGGCCACGCTCCTGCCTCGGCCAAAGTTGCGGCGCACTGCGAGTTTTTGGGTAGGCCTAGGCACACGAGCAGGGAATTGCGGTGCTGGAGCTCGAGTTTCTTCCAGCACGGCTTGCGCACCGTGACGAGCGGCAGCGCATAGAGCACCGCCCCAAAAGCTGCGGCATTGTATAGCCGCAGCACGGCTTGCTGGGAGATCTCCTGGCCTCGAGCGGTGAGCTTGTGCACGGCGGCGGTGATCCTCTTCATCTGCAGACAGGCCTTGGTCGCCGCGGGGCGGAAGGGAAGGCGCCAGTCGATGTCTAGACCAAAGTACCGCACCAATTTACGCCAAGGAATTGGAGTCCCGTCGAGTGACAGTGGCGCAAGGTGCGCGCGCGATCACGAAACGCAGGCCATGGCCACCGATTTGCCCGCGCTCAGCGACAGACCAAGGCAGCGCAAGCTGGCATCGATTGCGGTCAGGACTTCCTGAAGGCACCCCGCACGCAGAACGCTTCGGCCGGTGGTTCCCGGCACCACAAAGGCTATGTCGTCTGCATATATAGTCATGTACACATGGTGTCGGCCGCTCGTGGGGAGGGAGGCCGGCACCACCGACATGGCCACATTAAACAGAAATGGTGATAAGACAGAACCCTGCGATACGACCATGTCCACCGGGCGAGGCTTGGAGAGCTTACCCCTACTCGTGCAGGCATGGTGCGCCCGCTCAGGAAGCCATGAACGTATCGCAAAAGGCGCCCGCACACCGGCCCCCTCAAGCACCGCGAGAATTGGTGCACGGTGAACGTTGCCAAAAGCGCCCGACACATCTAGTAGTAGCAGCAGCGCAATCTGGCCTGTAGCCCTGGCATGCTCCAGCGCTGTAACAACGTCCAATGTAGAATCAGCCGTGCTCCGCATCGCACGGAAACCCGTCTGCCGCTCGTCAAACAAATCAGCCTCCGCAGCCCGCTCGTTCAGACGCTGCAACGACATATGCTCCATGAGCTTACCTGCCGCCTATTTTAATGCCACTGGCCGGTATCCGCTCAGCTCCGTAGGTGGGCGCCCTGCCTTTCGGATGGGACAAACGACCGCCGTTCGCCAATCATCCGGTAGCTCCCGCGTTCCCACACCAGGTTGATCTGCTGCAGGAGGATCTGTCGTTGCTGCGCATCCAGGTTTCGCAGCATCTGGTATGTCACCGCGTCCGGTCCGGGCGCCGAGCGGCGTCGGCAGCGCTGCAGCGCATTGTTCACTTCCGCCACAGTGAACGGCGCATCACATGGACCTTCCGAGGCGACGAGCCAGGGACTGCTGTCGCTTCTGGGGCTCTCAGGAGCAGCTCTGTTAGCTGCGTTAGCGGGGCTGGTCGGCGCGAACCGATCGGCAAACTGCTCTGCCAACTCTTCAAAGCTGAGCCCACTGGAGATTGCGAGGGCGGCTAGTGGTTGACGGTTTGCCTGTGGTTTGGTGATGCGCCGCAAGGTGTCAATCAGCCGCTGCGAGCTTAAATCTTCCTCCATCCTTTTGGCATAGTGAAGCCCACTGCCGGCGGTATAGCTTGTTGGTTGCGGGCGCTGCCGCATCCAAGCTGTTGTAGACAGTCCAGTCGGCGGCTATGTCAGTCAGTTGCGCCCGTCGCTCTGCGCGATCTCTCTTCTCGCGCAGATTGAGCAGCTTCATATCAGGCGTGGGCTGCCCTGCCCTTACCTCTGCTTGTTGGTTGGCTGCGAGAGCGCTTCGGACTAGGCTTGAAAAGAAATCTGCGCCAGTGGCCGCCGCCTCCTCGACCGCCCACCTGAACGCACTCCAGTTGGTAATAGAGTAGGCATGTTTGGGTCGCGCCTTCAACGTAGTGGGTTCGATTAGGATGGAGTAATGATCCGAGGCCCAGAGAGATGGTGATCGGCGCCATGTTGCCTCGATGCCTCTGGATGCGAAGGCAATGTCGATTCAGGAGGTGGTTGTTCCGCGTCGTCGAAAGGTGTGCTCGCCGGTGTTCAAGGGGGTGAGTCCCACCTTCGTTGCTGCGTCGTGCAGGTCGTCTCCACGCGTGGAGTGGCGCGCACTGCCCCACGCACTATAGTGGGCGTTAAAATCACCACAGATGATTTGGCGCGGGGCACAACACTAAGACACAGCACGAAAACACAGCGCGTTCCACGCGACAGCTGGACGCACATAATCACAGGCCACCGGCAAGTCAACACCACCGACGCACACTGTCACCACCACGCACTCCTGGGCATCAGATATCGCCGCCGCCGAGCCGACGAGGGTGTGCTGAACGTCCTGCCGCACGTATATCGCGCATCTTGATTTACCGGGGCGATGATATGTGTCACAACAGGACACTGCGGCACAGGTGGGTTCCCCGCACATGGTGGCTGAGTGGTAGCCAATGTAGCCAGATAGCGGCATCTGGGGCTCCCCGTCATGTTAACGCACGTACGTCTCCTGCAGCGCGATAACTTCCGGCGAATCCTGTGCGATGCGAACTCGCATTTCGGAGTACCGCGCCGCAAGTTAGCGCACGTTCCACTGCAGAATGGATGGTATGCGGGAGGGAGTCAGGCGGCTAGCCATCATGCTGGCTTATCTGTTCGGGAGCACCCACTGCTTCTAAGCAAGCCTGGTGTCCATCGGTGCCCTCCGGGAAAAGTGCGCTGAGGGCGCGCAACGCCAGCTTTAGGCGCGCGATCTCCGCGTCCCGTGCTTATAGGGGCTGGCCATGAGAAGCGGCCGCAGGCTCGGGCCGCGCTGTACGGGACGCCGGGCATCCGGATCGCCGCTGCTGCTGTCGGCGCTGCCGCTGCTTCGGTGGCTGCTGCTGGGGTGTTCCCCTGACGGCTTCCGCATAAGAAAGCGTGCGCGGCGTCTGCTGATGTTGCTAGGATGGGGCCGCTGTTTCAGCCTGGACGACGGCTCGGAGCACCCGCCTGAACATCGGTGCCATGGATGTGTCCATTAAAGCGGCCGCGTGACGCTCTCGCTGCCAGTGCGGGCACGATGCTCAGGCCGCCCGCGCACTCTCTCCCCGGGCTATCTCCCTGTCCTTGGAAGGGCACTCCCAATCAGACAATCTGGCCATTACATTCAAACAAATCACCGATTACTACAAGGAGGAGCACCGGCGCTACCCGGCCCCTTGTAAGGGTCTGAATCGCGCTGACGAGCGCCTCCTCATCAAAATTCTCACTAACACTGTACTGTGCCCGGCGGTGCTTAAACACTTCAATACATCCTTTGATGGCACGTGCCAGTTCTGTGGGGAGGTGTCTGACACCTTCCACATGGTTTGGGCGTGTCAATCTAACCCATCTATCCCCCCCAACCCCAACCCCACCAGAGAGGACTGGGAGGCGGCCCTGCTCGGCTGTCAAGACCTGAAGAGCCAAAAGGCCTTGGTTCAACGGACGCGGGCGGCGTTGCTTCCCAATGGGGCCCTGGAATAGGGGCTCCACCTAGTACTGTGAGGGGAAAGGGCCAATAGGGCCCTACCCCAATCACCTTTCTGTAAAAATTTAATTGCTTATAAATGTTTTTCACCACCGCCCCCGCAGTTAATGGAGCGGGGCTTGCTCGCGCAGGTGCCAGGCTCGTGCGGCCCGCCGCAGCGCGTGCATCGGGCAGAAGCGCGACATACCTCAGTAGCATGCCCCAGGCGGGCGCACTTGCCACACTGGAGCGGCCGGGGACGGCAGGGGCGGACCGCAAGCCTGCGCTTGAATATGATGATGAACGCCGGTGGTGTCGGCGCCGCAAAACGGAGAGCGAGAGTGCTGCCCGACAGATATGCCCACACCATCGGCACCGTTGACTCCGCCACCGGTAGCAGCTCCTCCGCCATCCTGCGCCCGTCCACACTGAAGACCAGGCCGGAGCTTTGGTTCCGAGGAGGAGGCTCCTAGGCGCAGACCGGCACGCCGCGGATGACGGCTGTGGCTAGCAGGACCTGGAGAGCATCGCTGCTCACCGCGTCCACTGCCGCCACATTCCGCCGCATGTCTACCCGGACGGCGAGGACGCCCGGGCGCGATCCGATCTCCTCGGCCAACTCCTCCTAGCCCTTTTCCCTGGTGAAGGCGGTGCCTCGGTTCGCAAGCCGAAACAGCACCGTCCCCACCTGGCTGGACGGGACGTCCACGGCAGCCGCATCTCGCTCCAGGGCAGCTCTCCGACGCGGCTGCGCCTTGGTAGAGATGGTGCGCCACGGGATCAGGCTGGCACTAGCATCAGCATCGCCGTTGTCTGCGGCGCATTGCTGCGGTGCGCCGCGGAGTAGGGCGCGCTAGCTACCAGCAGACGAAGCCCCAGCCGCAGTCTTGTCTCGTGCGGTGGGATTTGGTGAGGTTTCACCCCGTTTTCTTCCGGACGCCGTCGCCCCAACATCAGCAGCAGGCTGGAGGTGGGCTCCATGGGGCTCGTGCTGGGCAGACCCTGCTCCATCGAGTGTGGAGAAAGAGGGAACAGTGACGGTGGGGGGGGGGGGGGGCTTCGAGCTTCCCGCCTGGCCACCGCGATGTCCCTTTTAGTTTCCGAGTCCTCCTCCCCGGACCCCGTTGAGCGTCGCCGTTTCCCGAGAACAGACTCGTCCATCGGGGTGCACATGCTCTCCTCGGCTGCAGTTGTCCGCGGTGAGCCCGCAGCAGCAGCATCAGGGCGAGAGGGCATCACAGCCGGTTCCCCAGGTGTAGCAATGTCGGACGTAAGCGTAGGAGTAGACAGAAATGGCGGGGAGGGAGCCGCCATGGAGTTCTGCATCTGGTCAGCGAGCGCCATGGCATCCCTCAAGGCTAGAACGCGTGGGTCCACCGGCAACACGTCAAAGGTCCTGATGACGGACTCGAGTTTCTCCGAGGTGGTGATGAGCGCCGCCATCAGGCACCTCACCGTGTCCCGCAGATCAGCGATCTCAGCCTGCATTCGCCGAATGGTGCTGGAGTACTTCGCTCTGAATGGCGTTCGTCTTTTTGATCATGAGCGTGAGCGGCCTGCCCTGCGTTGTTCATTGTCGCCGCCGAACACAGGCCTTCGCTCGTTCACGGTGTCTGTGGCCTCCATCGGGAGACCCCGCAGCGCCGCGAAGCCTTAGGCCCAGCGTCCGAAGGAGCAGAGAGCTAAAAAACACCTCCGCTCG
This sequence comes from Amblyomma americanum, assembly GCF_052857255.1. Taxonomy (NCBI): domain Eukaryota; kingdom Metazoa; phylum Arthropoda; class Arachnida; order Ixodida; family Ixodidae; genus Amblyomma; species Amblyomma americanum. Next base: position 77,582,019 of record NC_135501.1, on the reverse strand, counting down.
CTTCGAGCGCCCGCAGAAGAATCTCCCCCGTCGTGGCGGAGACTTATTTATATTTCCCTAGATTTGGTTTATTTTAAAGCGATACGAAAAGGAAGGAAAATAAATTATTACTGGGGGCAAAAGCCACCTTCGTTCGCGTCACGCAGCCTCGGTTTCTTTGCTTACTGACGCACAGAAGGCAGGTTTGTCGCCATGGTATTCGTAGTGAGCTGGCGCCCTGTGGGCACCTAAGCGTAATTTTCAGGCACGTGGCGGGGCTATATCGGAGTTTTAACCAAGTTAATACCTTTTTTTTTTATTTGAGCCGAAAAAAAAACAAAAAATGATGTGTGGTTAAGCATTGCTAAACATAAAATAAGTAAGAAAACAGGGCTTTTTGGAGCCCCTGTGGGGACCTAGGCGGCGTTTTCAGGTACGTGGCGGGGATGCAGAAAGCCGTGTCCTCGTACTTATTTTATGTTTAGCAATGTGTAGGGTTCGGCGCGCTGTCGCATTTTTTTTGTACATATGTTGCGAATATTCCACGAGAGGGCAGTGACCTAGGCTGCGTGTCCGGTTTTGTTTTATTTTGTTTTGCTTTGGTGCACGCCGTTAGAAGGGGACTGATGCCTTTTTGGTTAGTCTTCCCATTCGTCCTTGCGGTTTCCTTCGCCGCTCCGGACGGCGGGGCTATCTGCCGGCCTCGACCTTGGACCCCTGTCCCCTTGGCGAAGGATTGTGAGACCACCTAGGGGTAAGGGAAAGCGCTGACATCAGTTCTGAGCTTTCCTATTCATGAAAACTGATGAGGCGCAGTTAGCAGTTTCTTTTTACGTGTGGAAAGGGGCGCGGGCATCTTCGGGGTGTACCCACGAAGGAAGCCGCGCCCGTGTGCTTTTTCTCTAGCTACTCCTAGCTGGGAGGCGCTCGGTCTGGCCGAGTGCGGAGGGAGTGACCGTTGAGAGCTGGTGCAAGGCGCGCCATTTTTGCTGTTGGGACGCAGTGTCCCTTGCCTCTGTGCAGGCGGACGGCTAGGCCGGCCGCGGAGAGTTGTGGCCGCATACTGACTTTTGTTTGTACCCATCTGTAAATAGCCTGTATAAAAGTTCGTTTCTCACTAAATCGCTTCGCCTGCAAGTCATATCATCGAGAAGCCTTCAAGCAGTGCATCCAGTTTCTGGAAATCACCGGACCAACACCACCGGCAAACGTTTAACGGCGCAGTCGACAGTACTGGTGCTCTGCAGCGGCCCCGAGGAACGGACGAAGACATCCACGGAGAGAAAGACGAAGTTGGGCATCCAAGGCGAGATACCGAAAGGACGACAGGCTCCGGGGGTACGAAGGTGCGAACCGCATCGGGCGTGAAAGGCCGAAGGCAAGGCCTTCAACAGACACAGAGTGGTATCCCTGAGCAGCGGCGGCAGTTGGAAGACTCAAGCAGACACGGCCTTCAGCGGACAGAAAACGGCATCCCCGAGTAAAGGCAGCAGCTAGTGGCTTCAGTCGGCACCTGGTCCGAGGTCGCCGCCATTCCTGCCCGAAAAGAGGACCCTGAGCGCAGCTCCGAGTGAGTTCCCTGGTTGCTTCGTTTTCTTAGCGGTCACTGTTTGACTAAGGCTTGTGTAGTTGATGATAACCCGATTTGGTCAACTTAACCCCGACAAGGCATCTACGATGGACAGCGGTAGTGACAGTGGTGACAGGGGGGACGGTGGAGACAATGGCAGCAACGAGGTGTCGGGGTCACGGCATGGCCAAAACATTGAGAAAGTGTTTGAATTGTGTGAAAAAAGATAAGAGCCTTAGAGCTCGAGATGCAAATCATGCATGCTTGAAGCCAGAATCCGGCGCCTTCCGAGGACAAGCGGTTGAGACAGTACGCTAACCTACTCGCCGGCGCGTTCCCCAAATTGCATTCAGACGGTGAAGTACCCGTCTGGTTTGAGTCAGTGGAATGCTCGCTCGTGGCTTACAAGGTGGCGAAGGAACATTGGGCGCACCTTGTGTTCCAGGTGCTGGCTGGGCGGGTAACCTACTTATTTATCGACACGGCTCACGGCAGAACAGCACAGGGACTATGACAAGTTGAAGGCGGTGGTCCTAGACGAGTTCAAACTTTCAGCCGTAGAGTATCAAAGGCGGTTTTCTGGGGCCACCAAGCGCCGCGAAGAAACCTGGAAGGCTTTTGTCACACGCGTCCAGAGTTATTTAAATTTTATTTTAAGTCACGATGCGTGTCGTCTTTTGACGGATTATTCAAGCTACTGGTTGCCGACCAGCTCAAGACGGGGCTATCAGAAGAAGCACATAAATATGTCAAGCTGCGCGAGGGTGAGAAATGGCTGAATGCGGATGAGATAGCTGCACAGCTACAGACTTGCGAGGAAGCCGCCGGGAAGGGAAGCGCTCAGAGGAAAGCCGACAGCTTTAAAGGTTTTGACACGCCCCCAAAACCGAGAACTGAAGCCCCACCTCGGCAGAAGCATGGAGCAGAGCGAGGAGATAGAATAGCCGAAGTCAGGCCAGGAGGAGAAAAGAAAAAGGTATCGCGGTCGGGTGGCTGCTTCCGATGCGGAAGCTGGAGACATGTCGCGAACTGCCCATTTCATCGTGAGAACCCAGATGACACACGAGAGAATCCACCGCGCGATGATAGGCTAACGGCACGCGTGTCCACCCTAGTCTTGCAATCCACGCGTCCAGCGCTCAGCGACATTAAAATCTGCGGTAGGGAAGCGGTTATGGGCGCTACTGTGGACACCGGTGCAGATATCACCGTAGTGCTCGAAAGCCTTGTACCTGAGGAGTTCGTATCCCCACATTGGACGATCGATCTCGTCTCCGCTTTCTGAGAGAAGGTAGAGGCAAAACTGGCAGTAGTTGCGATGGCGCTGTGTCGTGGCACTCCCCTGATCAAAAATGTGGACGATGCGACACAGGTGTTGTGTGCGCTCACCGACAAGCTCACACAATCCGACTGTCTAATTTCCGCAGACGCATGGGAACAGCTGCACGACTCGGGCAAAACGGACAGTGAGGGTCTCGTGCAGGCGGTGGGAACTCTGTCGCCGCCGGCTGAAGACAGACCAGATAGGTCAGGGCCGTATGTGAGCCCCGAGCCCGTCCTGGCATTCGCAGACGAAACCCTGCCCCATCAGACAGTTTACAGTAATGAGGTCGAGCCATCACAGGCGGGCGGCACGGCTGAGCTTAGCGGGGCACAGAAGTTTCGCGTGGAGCAGCATGAGGATGGGACTCTGCGTCAGGCCTGGCAGAACGCCAAGCAAAGAAAGGCGGGCATGTCTGTCGTAGACAGAGTTTTGTATCATAAAGACCAGGTGCTAGGCCAAGGGGTAGAGCAGTTAGTACTGCCAAGATTACGGCGCGAGGCCGCACTCAGCCTAGCACACGAGTCCTACTGGGTGGGACACCTGGGCTTTCGCAAGGCTAAAGCTCGCCTAAAGTACAGTTTCTACTGGCCGGACATGGAGTCGGATATTCGCAAACACTGTGACAGCTGCCATAGCTGTCAAGTGCGTTCAGACCACCGGCGAACCGATAGGGCACCGATAACGCCTCTCACTCGCCCGAAGTTTCCCTTTCAGAAAGTGAACGCGGATATCATAGGTCCGATTGAGCCATCGCATGGCTGTGGACATCGATACGCACTTTGCATAATAGATCTATGCACGCGTTGGCCAGAAGTAGTCTGCCTGAGGTCTTTGTCCACCAGGGAAACCTGCGACGCGCTGCTTTCGGTGTTTAGCCGGACTGGGGTTCCCGAGGTGGTGTGCTCAGACTGCGGCACCAATTTCACAGCTGCACTTACGAAGTTCCTCGAAAGACTCGGCTGTACCCCACGCTTTTACCCCACGCTGTACCCCAATCATCCGGAGAGCATTGGAGTGGTGGAGAGGTGGAACAGAGTCCTTAAGACCATGCTCTCACACGTAATCGAAAAGGAACCGAAAAACTGGGACAAGTTCATTCCCTTTCTTCTTTGGGCCTATCAGGAGGTGCCACACGGCACCACAGGCGTATCACCTTTCCGAATGCTTTACGGCCGAGACCCAGTAGGATCACTCGGTATACTGAAGCAAAGCTGGGCAGGAGACATTGAGGTACCCGGGGACCTAGCGAGTGCTCCAGCTGAGTATTTGAAAAATCTGAATGCACAGCTCAAGATCGCGGCCGACATTGCGGAGCTAACGACTAGAAAACAGCAAGAGGCGTACTCGTCGCACTACAAGCACGCAATGGTAAAAACATTTCGCGAAGGTGAGGCGGTCCTGGTTTTTGATGACAAGAGGCCAGGGAAAATGTACCCGAAGTGTCTAGGGCCAGCGGTGGTGACAAAAAGGTACCGCGAGCACTCGTACTATGTGCAGATGAGTGATGGTCGCCGCATGCTAATACATGCAAATAAGCTACGCCCTTACGTCGGGAAGGAAGGTTCGGTGAGCGTCATATTTGATGACGACTGCGATTTTGGAGAAATCGAATATACCCCGCGAGCAAGCAACGTCCCGAAGGACTGGGTAATGCCTACGCCGGATAAAACAAGCCACTTAGACAGGGATGCAGCGAAGCTGGTGCACATCACGTTCGAGCAGCACCAGGCATTATTTCCGAACGAACCGTCGATCGCACGCGTGGGTGAGCACAGCATAAAGCTCACGGAGGGGGCAACTCCAAGGCGAGGCCATCCTTATAGGACCCCAGAGGCTTTAAAAGACGAAGTAACGAGGCAAATTGATGAGCTCCTTGCACAAGGCCTCATCTACCCCTGTAAAAGCCCTTTTGCACACCCGATCGTGTGCGTTCCCAAAAAAGGTGGGTTGGTACGTCTTTGCATAGACTACCGAGCGCTGAACGCGGTGACCGAGACGGACGCATTTCCTATGGTTTGCCCCAGGAGCTGATCATGCGTGTCAAAGCCGCGAAGTTCATAACACTTCTGGACCTTAGGCGCGGCTATTGGCAGGTGCCACTCGCTCAGGATTCTCAGCTTCCGACAGCGTTCATCTCCCACCTAGGTCAGTTTGCCTGGCGGGTGATGCCTTTCGGTCTTAAGAACGCAGCGGCAACCTTCCAAAGGAACATGAACCATTTGCTAGCCGGGCAGGAAGAATACGCTTGCGCCTATCTAGACGATATCGCCGTATTCAGCCAATCTCTAGAAGCGCATATCCATCATTTAAAGCGGGTGTTTTGCACTCTGGAGAGGGTGGGCCTGCACGCTAGCTGGGAGAAGTGCAAGGCAGCGATGCCTTCAATCCGCTACCTGGGGCACGTTGTCGGCTCAGGCCGGCATGGCCCAGCCAAAGAGACAATTGAGGACATCGAAGGAATTCAAGCCCCTAAGACAAAGAAAGAATTGAGGAGCACCCTTGGGCTGTGCGGCTACTACCGTAGCTATGTTCCCAATTTTGCAGAAATCGCTCTGCCACTAACGCGCCTGACAGGAAAAGGCGTGCCGAACAAAATACCGTGGCCAGATGACGCGGAAAAAGCCTTGAAAGCCCTGAAGAAAGCTCTAAGCGTTGCGGTTTCACTGACCATTCCGGACCCTCGAAAGCCGTATCTGCTTTTTACAGGCGCGTCGGCAGTAGCAGCCGGCGCCTGCTAAGCGCAGCTTTCTGACAACGGCACTGAGGCGCCGGTAGCCTTCGCCAGTCACAAGTTCACACCATTGCAGATGCGGTGGGCGGCAATCGAGAGGGAGGCATTCGGGGTAATCTGGGCATGAAAAAAGTTTAAGACGTGGGTGTGCGCCGCCACCATGACTGTCATCACTGACCACAAAGAGAGAGAGACTCTTTAATGAAAAACCAGAGAATTTAGCCGGCGTTTCAATATCGCTGGCATGCTACTCTGCGTAGGGAGGGGAATTTGGGAGATAAAGACTGAAGGAGAGCAGCGTGAAGAGGTGGAAGGAAAAAAAAACGAAGATAAAATGCAGCCTTGAAATGGGTACTAAGGATGCAGTGGCGTGTATTGATGTAACCTATGGAATGATGGAGTGCATAGTCCGACAAATGGGCTGACGAAGTTCACTGCAAGAAGAATGCATGAAGGTAACCTGCAAGTGAATTTAGAGCTTATCGAGATGTCCAATGTCTTTTAAATATGTAAAAAGAAAGTTCATTGCAAGTATCTGTTGCCTGAAGCAGGCTAAGGGGCCTAAAACTTTGTCCATTGTTAGGGGCACTGGGCAGAGCTTCTGCATGCAATGTTCATAGTACGCACGCTCGTTAGCATACGCAGGGCACTCAAGCAGGACATGTTCCACAGTTTCTATCGAGGCACAGTTGTCACAATGCGGACTGTTCATTTGTCCAAAACGGTATCGCAGGCCGTTTGTATATGCAGCATTCAGACGAAGTCGGTGATAAAGTGTTTCGAGTTGTCGAGGAATTCTGGGTGAGAGTCTTGATCTAAGATGTGGGTCGATTGATGAAGAAATTGGTACTGATGTGTCGGCAAACTCCAAAGACGATACGTTTCTTCGTACGCAAAACTTTTAGCCATTTGGGACGCATCAGATCTCGTGAGAAAACTTCGAATGTGTCTCTGATGTTGATGGCCCTTACGGGCCGCTTCATCTGCTTTTTCATTAGCCTTAATGCCACAGTGAGCAGGTACCCACGAAATGTTATGCAGTGGCCTGCGGCAATAGCTAAATGATGGATATACCCAATGTCCAGGGAAACTGGCTGGTGATTCGTTTTCTTCAGCAGGTTGGCCAGGATCTGCAGAGATGCTTTTGAATCGGTGAAGATAACCCAACGGCCGGCGGTTCGGCGCAGGATCTAAGAAACTGCTTCCTTAATGCCGTGAAGCTCAGCTGTTATAGAGGAGGTCCTCCGCTGCAGCCGGTAAGAAATGGCATGGCCTGTTGAGGGCACATAAAGGCCACAAGAAGAAGTTTCTTTAGTAGTTGAACCATCGGTGAAGATATTGGTGTGCTGCGTATATTATTCGATTAAGTAGGCGAGAGTAGCTTGCAGAAGTGCTGCCTTTGGCATGCGGCTCTTTGCATTCACACCTGGAGCAGACTTCTTCGCCTTTAGAGGAGAGAGTGTCCATGGAGGAAAGGCCAGAGGGAGTAGTTTTTGTGGCTGATTAATAGTAGGAAGGGGCAGGAGCTGCACTGCCTGGCCAAAGCTAAAGTTGCTGTGAGTTAGGTGAACACGGTGTAGGAAGTGCTTCTTCCCTTGCAGGACATGGCGGAGATGGGTACGCATAGTTTCCTGGGCGGCAATTACCTCTAGTGGGAGACATCCTGCCTCCGCTACTGTTCCTGATGCAGAGGAACCCTTTGGGAGGCCAAGACATATTCGCAGGCAGTTGTTCCGTGCGGCATTGAGAGTCTTATTGCTTGATGAA